>NC_140296.1:68179017-68779017 GCF_964211825.1 Aythya ferina
AAAAGAAAAGAAAAGAAAAGAAAAGAAAAGAAAAGAAAAGAAAAGAAAAGAAAAGAAAAGAAAAGAAAAGAGAAGGAAAAGGAAAGGAAAGGAAAGAAGGAAAGGAAAGGAAAGGAAAGGAAAGGAAAGGAAAGGAAAGGAAAGGAAAGGAAAGGAAAGGAAAGGAAAGGAAAGGAAAGGAAAGGAAAGGAAAGGAAAGGAAAGGAAAGGAAAGGAAAGGAAAGGAAAGGAAAGGAAAGGAAAGGAAAGGAAAGGAAAGGAAAGGAAAGGAAAGGAAAGGAAAGGAAAGGAAAGGAAAGGAAAGGAAAGGAAAGGAAAGGAAAGGAAAGGAAAGGAAAGGAAAGGAAAGAAAAGAAAAGAAAAGAAAAGAAAAGAAAAGAAAAGAAAAGAAAAGAAAAGAAAAGAAAAGAAAAGAAAAGAAAAGAAAAAAGAAAATAGCAAGCAGCCAGCAGCCGCATGTGCCCGCACCTGTGAAGGTGACCGAGGCAGCTCGCAGGACGGGGAGGCCGCTGCCAGGCGCCCTCCGTCTGCTGAGCAGAGGCTGTCCTCCAGCGGCGAGCGGCTGCAAGTCACCGGCTGCCGGCGGCCGAGAGAGCCCGGCTGGGGTTTTTTGGAGAGCCGCTTGCCCTGGGGGTGGTTTAGTGAGGTCTGGGCAGCTCCTGAAGGTGGGCAGCAGGGCACAGCCCCGCGCTGCCCGCCTGAAGCCTCCCAGCAATTCGGAGACCCAATATCGCTTTTACAAACAGGGCCTCCAAGGCCACAGGAGAAGTGCAACACATCGGCTTTTTGTTCCAAAAGCTGTGCTGCTGTGGTGCGATCCCACACGTTCTGCTTAAAAAATCTGACTGTGAAGAGGTGGTGGTGATTCTTGTTTCAGAAAATAGACAGGCACGCCTAAATCCAGTACTGAAGACATGAGTTTGTGCATCCTGAATGCTGATTATCAGTTATCATTATGTAAAATTAAGCACTGATTATCAGTTATCCTTATGTAGAATTAATAGCCGTTACTCTTGTTTAATTACATAGCATTAAAGGCAGCTGCAGGCTACCAAGGAGCATGGGGCACGCTGAGGTTCTCAGCCCGCTGCTGGCTCCATCCAGGGAGCAAACCAGGCAGGAGGCATAGGAATGGCCCCGAACCCCCTCCATGGCCTCCAGCCTGGCCTCCCACGTTGGAGGTTACCCCACAAACTCCAGACAGGTCCGAGGCATTGCCTGTTTCCCAGCTGACTCCATCTGCTGGAAGAGGTGACTGGGGGCGCACAAAGTGGATCCCGGAGCGACTCCAGTTCCTTATATATGTGCCAGGCTATTTTGTTGTAGTCCCAGGGTAAGACACCCCAAAAGGCTGCCTTTGCGTTTGCAACAAGGAAGGAAATAAAAAATAAATAAGATATACGTGTTGGGTTCCAGGCTTGCCATGACTTTTTGACAGGTGAGGCTGGCCAAGCGCGTGGGCTCCTAGTCAGGGTCAAGGCCTTGTAACCCAACTGTGCAAGGCCAGCTGAGCACAGTGGGTTTCGTAGCACCCTGTTAGCAGCATGCTGATAACAACACTAAGCAGGGTGCCGCCAGCCTTCTGCTGCCTGTTAGTTGGGGAATTTAAGACAATTCACCAGGATTCCTGTTTGGGGGCACACCTTACCTTCTGCTCTCCCTTTTGTTCTAGTTACCGCTGCCTGGCCCTTCTGTACTGGAGGATGTTCCGACTCAAGAGAGACCATGCTGTCAAGTATTCGAAAGCACTTATTGAGTATTTTAAGGTACATTTTTTAATGATGTTTTAAAATCAGTGTGTCTTTCTAGTAAATACAGCATTTTATTAAAAAAAAAAAAAAAAAAAAAAAAACAATAGCTGTGCTGAGTTTAGTTTTTGGCCTATCAAGTCAGCAGAAGTATTACTACAGGCTCCCATGGCAATACTTGGTCTCTAGTTAGTTATATTGCCTTCACAAGACAATATACAAGTCAAGTCCCTTCAGGATGAGAACTTTATCGTACCAACAAACAGGCATTTTCAGATTGTTCTTAATCACTTATCTAGTGCTATCCTGCGCTGCTGTGAGTAGGTTTTGGAGATTTTGCTCTCAGGATCCCCTCCAGGATTATACATCCCACTAGACTTCCTGTGGGGTGATGACTTTGATCCAGATCAGTCCTCAGCTGCAGGGCTTCCACTTAGCAGCGTCCATAGGTAAGACAGTGCAATGGGACATGTTCTCACCCAAGGAACTGGAAAAGAGCCCACACTGACTTCAGTCGTACAAGAGCATCAGAAGGCAACCAAACCACCTGCCTTGAACTTGCCAGAACTACTGGCTTCCCCTTCCTGTTTTGCTCCACCTGTACTACCTTCCTTCTCCACTTTCTGCCTGTACCATAGCCTAGTTATTGTGAATAAGGCAAGAAGTCATTCTGCATATTTCAATGTATTTTATTTGACAGACAGCTTTCCTCTGAAAGTAACTCAAGAACAAAACCTTTCTGATGGAGCCCTCTTAGCAGTCAGTCCATCCAGCGTTTGATCTACAAACAGAAAAATAGCCTCTATCTTTAAAATAAGAAAAAAATATGTACATACAAATGTTTTAAGAGAAACTGTTTTGGGAACCTGAATAACCATTTGTCTTTAAACATGGGACTCTTTTTTTTTTTTTTTTTCAGAAGAATATACCTTGAAATGAAAAACATCCATCCTTTGACATTTAGTTAATAAAAAATTTCAAATACAAGCACAAACATTCACGACCAGATTCTAAACACAAAAAGACAGTGAAGGAAATTGACAGATCTGTTATTGTCAAACTGAAATTGAAGTCACTGTAATTGCTTCTAAAAATTTAGCAATATATAATTCAACATTATGTTTTTCTAACAATGACTTGATTTCAGAGGAAAGAAATATGTGCCCATTATAACACTTTATTTTTCTTTACCAATTCAGAGAATGCCTGCATTAAGAACAGGATGGTCAGGCTCTCAACCATGTAAAATGTCTCCTACTTTCGACAGAAACTGTTTCACAGCAAACATAAAATGGACTTTTACTCTGTTATAGCCAAGATAAGCTTGTTTTTTTGCAAAGCTCCTGCCGATGTAATGATAGTGTAGTTTCACATTAGAAAGTATTTTCACCTTTGAAAGTAAAAAATGAAAAAAAAAAAAATCCATTTGCTATAATTTTCAGTGGAAAACAAGCCAATTCTCCACTCATTTCATATTTGGTAGCTAAAAGCTTTCAAAACCAAGTGATGTGAAATGCTGACTACATTAAGAACTTCCACATATATTATCAATCAAAGAAACATTTCGAACCATGTCACACATATTTTCAGGTAAAATTTGACATACTTTTATTTTAGAAAAGAAAAAAAATAAATATACTTTCAAGTATTTTATTTCCATTATATATATAAAAAAATAAAAAGCAACAGAGAATTAAAAAGCAGACACAGATATTCAGGAGCTAGGTGCATCCCAGAGTATAAAGAAACCAGGAGAATGGGTAGCAGTAAGAAAAGTGGGATAAGAGATGGTCTCTTATAACAATTGCACTCTCTTCAGAATCCTTACTGCACCCTTCTGGTGCAGAATTGAAAAGAGGCTGGAGTAAAACATCTAAAACATGAGTTTTTTTGAAGTTGTACAATAAGGCAGAGGATAGTTAAATTTACACTGGAAGTACCCTTGATTCCAGTTTGATTTTCTCTTTTTCCTTCCTCCAAATCTGTAAGTAAATTACACGTACTCAGTTTCTCATACACTAGAAAGATGAAGGCAAGTAGTTCTGAAACAGACCAATAATAATAATAATAACACTGAAGGAAGAGCCCACTGCAGGACACTCCAAGTTTAATTTTTCATACCAGTTACCTGCGACGTAGAATGCCCAGTGTCAAAATGCAGGAAGGATGCCAGGGCCCACACAGCACTGATGTGAATACTACTAAAATACCATAGCCAGTTCTCACATGTGCACAAAAGATGTGGGAACACAAGAGGGAATTCAGGGAATGCGTCAAAACTGAGTAAACAATCTTTTTGAAGAGAGGCTCAGGTGGTGTGTCCATCTTAGGTTAAGAGAGGATGTGATCACTGTGTGTATGGAAATATCACTGATAATGCCAGGTGACATGCAGGCTTGCTGGCACCGGACCAACAAAACCCCAAAGCTAGCACTGAAGTTCAGAAAAATTCAGCCTTGAAATCCTGAAACAGATCTGTTCTCATAACTGCTAAACAGTAGAATGGGACACAGGAGAGCAAGCAGGATAAATAGTGTTTTAGGATTTCTATATGACTAGCTATCCTTTTTTAAAAACAAAAACAAAAAAATGTTTCTGGGTTTCTGGTAGAAGTTCCATGACTGGTGGAAAAGGGATATGCACACTGAGTGACCTTTTGGTTTTCTGGTTTTCTCTATTGCAATAAATTCCAGCCTAAACCTCACAGAGAGTCCTAACAGCACTTTCTTCTGAACACCCAGGATTTCTGTCAAAAGGCTCAGTATCAACTAGCATGTTTTCCTAACAAGCCCCAACCCTGGGTGTTTAATAGGATGTGATTTGAGTCTGTGCTACAGCACTGCTTCATCACAACACCAAATCAGGCCCAGTGGCTTTACTGCATTGTAAGACTTACCTACACCATTTTTTTACATTTTTTTTTTTTTACTTTTATGCTGTTCACTGTTTTTCATTTTATCGTTTTACATGTTATGTGTATTATGAATTATTTTTCTTTTACAGAATTCATCAAAAGCTGCCCAGAACCCATCTCCTTGGGGTACCAGTGGAAAGTAAGTTCACA
Organism: Aythya ferina; assembly: GCF_964211825.1. Classification (NCBI taxonomy): domain Eukaryota; kingdom Metazoa; phylum Chordata; class Aves; order Anseriformes; family Anatidae; genus Aythya; species Aythya ferina. The sequence goes on from NC_140296.1 coordinate 68,183,830, forward strand.
TGTCACACGGAAGCTTAGATCAGATCGGTTGTCAGATATTTCCTGCAGTATGTTCTGATACTCACATGTTTTTAAAACAAGCATCCTCTTAACTAATGGTGTTAACATCTGATTTCAGGAGCACAGGAACTCCATCACCCATGTCCCCTAGCCCTTCTCCAGTCAGCTCTGTAGGGTCCCAGGGGAGCACAGGGGCCCCTTCCCCATCTCCTATAATCAGCATCCCACAGCGCATTCATCAGATGGCTGCCAACCACGTCAGCATCACCAACAGCATCCTGCACAGCTACGACTACTGGGAGATGGCTGACAACCTGGCCAAGGAAAACAGAGGTGAGTGATTCAAGGCAAAGGTCTACTCTAAAAGAATCTCACATGATTTTGATCACAAAAATAACTGTTTTGATAGGAAACCTATCTGCAAAGTAGGACTGCAGAGGTGATTATTTTTCTTCAGCCTGTTCCTAGTCTGTCCCAAAATTGCCCCAAAATGCAATTTTGACAGCTATGTCACTCCGAAGCATCTTTATATCACCAACTTCTTTTTTCCTTCTGCAGCTGGTCAGGACTGGGGGCAGACAGGTCACAGACATAGCTGCGTGTAGTATTCACTGCCATCTAAGTAATTCTGGATAGAAAGGTTTGAGAGAATAAAGGCAGCTTTCTGTGCCCCAAAGTCATAGATCTGGACAGGATGCATCCAACCAGACCATGTCAAAAGCCAGGAGCACCCTTCCTTTCTGCAGAAGAAATGAACACCTCTCCACCCACGCACCCACCCTACCCCCATGCAGACACAGATGGGAATGAGGTGCCCTCACTCCCTCTTCAAAGCAAAATTCTCTTAGCTGAGCTGCTTTCCCTGAGTGGGTGCCTCATCTTCTGATGATGATAAAATATTCCTTGTTTTTTTAGGCTATGTAATTACGTATTTAAGACAGAGACATGGGCAGGATTCAAATCAAAATGAGGACACCTAAGTGTAGATGTCTGGTTTTGAGCCGGGGGCCTAATCTCCCATTACAGTTGATAGAGCTTTGTTCAATACAAGCAGCAGAGCTCAAAGAGCTGCTCAGTTCACCCCAAAGAGGACAGAGGGATACAATACACTTTCCAAACTATCAGTAGCAAATGCCCTTTTTTTTTGAGGTGTCCTTTCCTACACTGCTGCTCCAGAAGTCTCATGTATGTCCTGTGTTAGGTCTGCCAGCCCAAACTGTATGTATCAACTGCCTGAGGACATCTCAAACGGGCGTTATGTGCCTCTGCATAGGCAACTGAATTAAGTCCCTCGTGGCTAGCTAGGCAAATTACTACTTAGGATGGGATGAACATGTCATAGAGGTCTCTATTTGTCCATCAAGGTATTTGGATATCTAGTATATGTATAGACAAACACTCGTGTTTAGACTTTTACATTTAGTTGTCCTTAATCTCGGAATAAATCTTGCCCAGCATCTGTTTGCTTTATCAAGACAATGGAAGTTAATGAAAGGCAAAGCCGAAGAACTCACTGTTTTGTTCCTTCAAAAGAAAATTGTTGTGCATCAGCCTGTAACATCATGAACCACGGGGCTTTAAAATTAATCTCACCAGCACTAAACTTTCATTTCCATGAAACGTTCAGCTCGACTCAATTTGCAAGAGAATAAAATCTATTAAAGGTTGACAAGTAGCAAATACAGCTTCACTCTTCTGATGCCGAATCTTTTTTCTTTCCCTGTAGATTTTTTTAATGACTTGGATGCATTGATGGGACCTATCACCTTGCACAGCAGTATGGAGCATTTAGTTCAGTACACTCAACAAGGACTTCACTGGGTGCGGAATAGCGCTCACTTGTCATAATGACTGTGTGCCATTCACATGGACTGTATACCTTTCATGGATAATTCAGTTATTCTGGACACTGTGCTACAAAAATAGTCAACCACAGCATTGATCCAAACAAAGGTGAATATTTCTTCAATGTTGAGCAAAATTTTTCCGAGTGTAGACATGTATCTGTGCATATGTACAATATACAATGATGTCTTTTCAGAATGAATAGTTCTGTACCGCTCTCCAAACATTTTCATACGCTAGAAGTACTAGAAGAACTGATCTTGATGCACAAAACATACCTTTTCTGTTCACGGGCTGAAAAACTCAGAAACCAAAATCTCATGGGTTGATTGAACCAAGTGCAATAAGCACAAATCCCTGTTCAGGAAAGCTCTCAATAGACTCTTACCTTTAAGCTTGTACCGAAATCCCATTGACTTCAGTAGAGCTTAAGCACATATACGAGGGCTTTCCTGAACTGGAATGAATGAGGGCAAATCTCTGCCATGGAGAACTTTTACTGCGAGCACGGACACTTCACAGAAGTTCCAACAATAATGTTCCATCTCCCTGTAACCTCCCCACTGGGGCGGGCATGCAGAGGAGTTGTGTAGTCTGCATTAAGTTGGAGAAAGACGGCATTCCTTCATGTGCAATAACTTTCAACAAATTGCATGCATTTCTTTATCTCCTGTCTTTTTAAATAACTTTACCTCTTGTTCAGCTCCGCACCAACAGTACAACCTGCAGTATCGGGCAAAAAGCCTGAAAGCAGATATGCTGATAGCAAGAACTTTTAAAAGAGGTGGTGGAAAATTGCATTCTGTTACTGACAGTAAATAGATAAATGAAAAAATATGGCAACCTGCAATCCACTTAGTAAAGAAAATGTGTTAATTTCAGCTGCATACAGACAGAGAGACATATCTGTAAGAGTTGTTGGCTTTGCATGGGAAGGCTTCATCTTACAGATTTTGATTTTCATATCTTTTTCATCTAGCAGAAGCTCACAGCCTGTTCTTCTAGTCTATACGGGAACGTTACATGCAATTTCCTTTATCTGGGAAGCTGAGTTTGCTGCTCATCAGGCTAAGAACTGTTTCCTATCATAATCCTCTCACTCTTCATCCATAATCCTCAACGAAGCTTTAATGTTTCTTGATTTATTGGATGTTTTCTGTTCCTGTTGACAGGCTATGTTTTTTTGTGCCAGAAGAATTAATCCCACAATGATTGGAGTTTAATTTGGGTCAGCTGAGGTCAAGGCCAGTTCATACCAACTGTGTTTGCATTTAGTGCATTCGTGTCCATTTTCAGTGGTTTTGACACATTTAGTTTTCTTCCTCTGTTACTGGAAATTTTTTTTTTTTTTTTTTTTTTTGCTTGCTTTGCAATCAGATTTGCAGCCCTTACTCAAGTCAGCAGCTCTGATGACTTCAATGGATTATTCTTGTCCAAGTCACTGACTGGACCCTTTGACTGTTGTTTCCTATTCTAATTTAGAAATATATTAAGGAAACATGAGTGCAAAAAACTCTTTCAATAGAAGATACAAGTAGAAGTAGCCACTGATATTGATGGTTGATTGATTGGTCTCTGCTGCCTTTTTTTTCCTCCCAGATTTTTGAAGAGATGCATTAAAAAAAAAAAAAAAAAAAAAGATACCAAACAAAGTGTCACATTTGCTCAGTAGAACAAAGGTTGTATTTACCCTGTGTTAAAGGCTTGAGAACATGCAGAGCCCTACATATGTGCATTTTTTTGTCTAGGCTACTTACCATAACTGCAGCTATTGCTCAGACTCAGCACACCACTCTGTTCTTCGAAGCAGCTCAGCAGGGTAATTTCCAAGGGACTGCTGAGTCCCAAGCCATCCCAGGCCAATTTTATGTGCTGGTCAATTCTCGGATCCTGCCCAGGAGAACTCCTGAGCTCAGGCTGTGGTAACCTCTTAATACAGACTTGAGTGTTATAGTGTGGCTGGCTTTAAGAGTGGACATGGGCCTGCCTTTAAATGACAAAATACACATCCTCCAAGTCCTCCAGGCACTCTTAATTCCAGTCAACCGCCCTAGAAGGAACACAAGTTGTTTGGTCCCGAGTATCGTGGAGAACTTGGTCAGTGCCTTTTCTGTTTATTACTTGCCTGATCTCCAGCTGTGGAAGTCTGCCATGATGTACTCGACTAGCAGCAGCAGATTCCATCAGCTGCTTCCATACCATATGAAGGTACTGTGGGATTTCTCCTCAGATCAGGAAAGTGAAATTCCGATTAGATTTGCTTCTCTTTTCTTTGATGGTGCCTATGATGTTTATCTTCAGATAAGTTTGGGGGTTTGGGAGCCCTTGTTGCTATTTAATGTTGAGAAATTTTAGACGTGACATATATTCCTTGCCTTAAATGGAGTTTAGTTTTATTGCACACGTGGCATTTGAGTTTCAAGTATGGAACTTTGAAGCATGTTTATTTTACTAAGATCGGGATATTTTTCTTAATCACGATGAACTCTTTGTATGGATGTAATATGTCAAGCAACTTCACAAAGAAATGCAAGAATTAATGCTGTCCTGTTGTAACGTGTTTCCAAGTACTAAGGATCTCTTGCAGATGATTGTCCTTTCTTGTACATGGTTCTAATATTTAATTACTCCAGCTAAAATACCCATTGCTTCCATGGAAAAACACAGTGGTTTTTTAGGTCTTGTGCTGGCATCATCCATGTTGTCCGATGAGCCCAACCAAGCCTTAACCTCTGGTGGTGTAACAGGATAAAATAGCAGCCAGTTAAACCAAGTGGACATAAATGGATTAGAAGTTTTGGCCTCCTTTCTGTAGGGTTTCTTACAGCTGTGTTTTCTAGAGGTTATTTAGGATACTCTTCCGTGCGGGCTATTTTGCTGTATAATGGTTGTTGCAGTTTAGATGACTGAAGCTGAATGTGACATGGTGTCAACAAATACTTTATTCATTTTCTTAGGGCCAGATTTGGTAAAGAGTATGCAGCTTTTAGATTTGATCCAATTAAGCAGATGTTCCACGTTAAGAACCTGAATAGTTTTAGACATTTCAACATGACTCAAAGGTGCTTTGTGTGTTCTGGATGAGACCAAGGGAGTCCAAGGACTTTTTTGGGGCTCAGTGAGAGATGTTTACTTCTCTCAACCAGTTGTAAAAGTCCAGGAACATGCAGGCTTCTTTACACTATAACATTTTCAGGTTCATTTTGTGAAAGTAAGAAGTTAGTCCGTACAAACTTAAAAGGATTATGCCTGGAGGGAGAGGCTGGTAAAGCAATGGGAATGCATTCAAAGGAACTATATATTGCAGGTGAATGCAAGAAATGCAGTGCAGCCTACAGGATCCTCAGAGACAGCAAGATCATACAGACCCCTTGGCCTTAATCATTTATAGTATTCCATAGTGGCATGAATGACAGATAAGAACAAATTATATGCAGAGGTTCAAGTGTGGCCAAAAGTCAAGCAGAGTCCCCCCTGTCACGTGGCAGGATACCCCAGCTCCTTGCTTGCCTATTTCTTTTATCCAAATATCACAGGGCTCCAAAGGAAGAGGTTTCAGTGAACAGAAGACCTTAGGTAAAGGAAGTTAAGAAGATCAAGCCCTAAGTGTAGATACAAATATGTATGTATATACTGTAAATCTAAATAGTAATAAAAATCACTCAGCATGAAGGATATTACTAGTGCCTACCATTGATCATCAAGTACTCATCATTGAGCAGCCATATCACCTCAGAACTGCAGTAACTGTTATCAAAATAATTTGTGCAGCTAATTAATTTATAAGAAATGCACCTTCGGGACTGTGCCATAGTATCTCTTTCGTAATACAAATCTTCAACCATTTTTCATGGCTACTGATTCAAATCTACATCACTGAAATGTCAGGATATCTTTTTTTTTTTTTTTTTTCCCTAGATGAGGGCATATACTTAGACCTGGCTAATCTGTGCTTTGTTTATCTACCCAAGAGACTTCTATAGTCACCAGCCTTAACGCGTGTACAGTATATACTATTCACTGACTTCGTTGTAGGTTTTAATCCAAATGAAATTGGAATTTGCAAAATGACTTGGATTAATGGCATCTGTCTCAGATACCCTGCAGATGCGACATTAAATGATTCATGATTTTAAGCAGGAAAGGTTGACTTTTATGTAAATAACAGGGGTGAGTTCCAAGAATTTCTACAAGATTTTTTTTTCAAATTAGATGATTGTCAAAGTAATACATTTTTTTTTAACTCTTCTAAATCTTCTGGGGGGTCATGGGTTCATGTCAAAGCTATATTAAGAACTTCTCCCTCTGCAATATGCCTTGCCTTTGCATAATCTGCTTAATGCTTAATATGTCAAAAAGAAATGTTTCTTTTTCACAACAATAGCAATGTTTCCCTCCCCACCTCCAGGGAGAATCCTCAAACTAAAGAATAAAATCTCTTGGCACAATAGAAATACAAACAATGCTTGAAGAATATGAACTTGTTAAGATAACGATAGGGGTTTGGCTGGCATAGACCTAACATGCCTCTCGTTTTCATATCTTTCTGTTAGCATTTACATCACATCTTTGAACTCATTGTGTTTGAAACTAGAGAATTAGTCTGATTTTCATGTCTTAAAAAGGCCTGTTAGGTCTGATCAGTATCATAATTATAATTGTTACATTAGCTTATGTGCTGTGCACTGAGGGCTGGGAAGGCATGTAACCACAGATAAATTTGTCAGAATTCATTTAGAAAAGCATTTGGATGATCTTATGCCTAGCCTGTGAAGAAAACCGGAGAGCAATTTCTCCCACCCAATACTGTTAGCATGAAGACTCGGCTACTTTAATGTCTCCCCTAAAGCTGCCAGTTGCCCTTTCTAAGGCCGAGACTCCATTTCCAGCCTTACTGGTTGCCATGCTATCAGTTGTTCTGAAGGTTGATTAACAAACTGGGAAAGTTACCGTAGGCCCTGTTTGCCCTCACCTCACTAAAGCTACAGGGAGGATAAATACCAAGATTTGGAGTATCCAAGGCTCTATCAGTCCTTCAAAAGGCTTTCCTCACTGAGATTCAGCTGGAGATGTTTCTTAAGTCATTCTTGCTTGCTGTCTGGCTCCTTTGCTCTTGGAAGTCCTGAGGTATGAGTGCCCTTTCAGGGATGTTTTCTTCTCTGGTAGCCCAAGCTGCCTTTCAAGCAACGTGCTGGCGCATGGAGCAAGTATCCCACAGGTTGTGCAAAGGGCCTTGCTTTCCCCCACAAAACCAGCAGAAAATACAGCAAGGTTTGCTCTCTTTCTTGATCTGTGTAACTTGCATCTTGCACAGTGTAGCTTGAATCCCAGACTCATCCCTGCTACCCTGAAAGGGTTTCACTGGGTCCAATGAAAACAGGGGGATGACAAAAAAATGGGAGATTTCCTCTGTCCCAGGGCACATATTCCTTTTGGGGAGTGAATATAAAGAACAGCACGGATCATGAGGCATTCAGGTCTCATGTTTCTCATATGTACTAACACAGGGGTACTTAACATTTATCTGCCTCATAGGGCTTTATGAGTATTAATTAGTGTTTGCAAATCACATTGCATCCTCAGAAGGGAAGTGCTGCAGAAGAGCTATGGAAAAAACTGCTAAGCACACTGGATGAATTTCACCCCTGAGTCCAGAGCTACAAGACCCTCAAATTCCTTAAATATCATCTAAACTCTCAGTGTAAGCGCCAGAGCATATAAAACTAGTGCTTAGTACTGAGGGGAGTCATAGAGTCACAGTCTAGGTGAAATTGCCATTCCCAGAGTATCTGTAACTTTGATCCTCGTAGCAAGCAAGAACCACAACAGTGATTCTGGGACAAACGGTGTAGGTTAACCAAGTGGTGGGGAGCCATCCTAAGAACTGCAAATTCTTTTTGTATATAAGACACTTTGTCTTTCTGTAAAAGAAATTTGCCTTCTCAGTCTCACCAAGAGTGTTTTTCAGAACAGCCTCAGAAAAGTTCAAATTTGTTACTACAAATCTGGCTTGAAACGAATCCAGACCAATAGATGCTGTCCTTTAGAATGGTGCATTGCAGAGAGGACTGGTCAGCTATCAGAACAACAAAACCAAAAAAAGTGCCTCTCATAAAATATCCATCTGTTAGTGATGTACATTACCAGCATGTGGTCCGGGAAGTCAGGTATGTTGGAGGACAACGTTGTCTTCCCAAATCATGCCATCATTAACCACTGTCACAGGGTTAAATTCCATGCTCTGTTCTGACACGTTGCCTCTAGAAGTCACCAGTAAAACGCTTCAGCAAGAACTGAACACCAGTCAAATCAACAAAATGTTTCTACTGCTGTTCATCTTATTCAGGCAGTACGAGCAAATCCTTCCTTACTTAGCACTACTTGTCTTTTTGTTCTTATTTATGGAATCTTCACCCTAGCCACAGACATGAAAGGAAATGTTTCCTGTGGGAACAAGCTAGATGTGGATAAGATTTACCAAAGTAAGGGCCCTTCTTAGTCTTTTTTCCCATTTCTATGCCTAAAAATATTGGTATTCTAAAAGAACAATTTCATCTGCAGTTGAGATTTTGGAGTCTGCCTTCACCCATGACAAACAAGTCCATCTTCCATTTGCTCACATAAAGTGCTGCATGGTAGCATGGGGGCTTCTGGCATTCCCCATGAAATCACATATTTTACTGCCATCATCAATACACGAGTGCACCTTACATCTCCTCACCCTGTTGTTTTACCTCCCTGGTCACACAGTCTGCTCTCCCTGTAGCTTCCCTTGCCCCACAGCTTTCATCCCCAACTCCATCTCCCAGCCTGGGCTGGTGATGCGCAGGACAAGAGACAGAGCAGAGCTGCTCCAAGCAGCTCGGGACCTTTCTGTTTTCTTCTTGTTTGCACCCTACTGGTGGGACTAGCACCCACCTTCTTCCCGTTACTGCTAGCAAGAAACTAGTTCCCTTCTTAGGAGGAGACGGGGAGTGCTGATGACTCCATGCACAAGGTCTGACCAGCTCTTCTTTAGGTGAGCAGATGGATGAGAGGCCACTAATCTCGGGACCCAAAGCCTTTGTGCTGGTGACTCAAATACCCCAAGTGCAACAGCAGTGCAGCTGGAGGGGTTGCAGCAGTGCCACCGGGGCCAGCTGCCTTTGGCGCAGGTGTTACTGATTTGCTTGAATGAGCACTGAAATTTGGGATCCTGCAGTAGAACCAGCAGGAACTGGTAGCCTCACACCTGTCCAAGGACTTCCTGTAGGTCATTGAGACCATGCAATCAGCCTTGTAATGACTCTCTGGGGTTAAATAGCAATAGAAGCTGGAATGGAAGAGGAAAAAAAAAAAAAAAAAAAGTCCTTATTTAATCACAGAAGGTGGGATTCACCTCATCCTGTACTGAAAGTCTACAATAAGCAAGAAGAAACACACCCTAGTACTTGTACTTGTTTCTGTCACTAGCTATAGAGGGAGTCTACGTGATGAGCTCAGAAACAGAGACAATACAAATCCCACCCCACGTTTATGATTGTACCTGTTACTACCTGCTGAAATTGGTAAAATACCATAGGGTAGGCTGAGGCAGGGTATGGCTGAGGGAGCAGACAAGCAGGAAAATATGTATGAGGTAAATAAATTTATTTCTGAGGTGTTTAAAGCATGTGTTTCGGACTTGAACCATTCCTAGCCCACTCTCTAACTCACTAGGCCCAAATCCAAAGTAGTTCCTTGAGGGTTGAATGTGCACCTTTCTTCTGTTAAGATTACTGAAATATCCAGAAAATACATTTTACAGTTTAGTAAACACTCAAAGGCACTTTTTCATACGCTGTCTGAAAGTGCAGTTGGCTTTTTTTAACAGAAGGAAGTGTTTCCGTCAATGGTCAAAGAGATCAGACTGGCCATCGGCCCACAAGAGGCCAATGTTTCTATGGAAATTCAACAAATTGTGCGAAAGAACTCGAACAACATTGCAGTTTTATCCACGGAGAATAATCTGCAGGCAACACAAGGCCACCTAGAGCTCATAGCCTGCCTGCATGCTGCCAGTGCCATAGCAGCTCCTCCAGGAGATGAGGCAGAAGAGTTGAGAGGCATCAGGGCTCCTCTCCACGGCCAAGCCAGGCCTTCCACACGGGGCCTCTGTGCTGGCCACAGCGGATGGAGATAATAACCAGTGCAACAACACCTGGCTGTGCAAGGACTCGTGCTTCACCTAGGGCAGCTCCCTGTCCCCCTGTGCTCATTACTGATCGAAGCTTGGGTGGCAGTGATGCCTGCAGACCAGGGGTCCTGTCAAAGCGGGCACCCTACAGGGAGCGAGCCACAGACTTGCTTCCAAAGAGCTGCCATCGTACAGAAGCCAAAACCAAACCAAACTGCGGGTGGGCAAGGAAAATAAAAAGATAAAAAATAAAAAGAGAGAGTAAAGGGCAGCCAAAATAAGAGGATGTTTAAATTTGTCATTACTTACCTAATCAGCAGCAATAATGACAGTAACCATAACTCCCTTCCCATTTCCTAAGGGTAGCAGCAGTGGTTGAAACAGCGATGTAGCAGTCCCAGTGTGAGGTCCAGCCACCGAGAGTCCCCTTGGTGAATGTGCTGGACGTGTGGGCAGCAAACAGTGGGTGCTGCCACGTTGTGACTCTCCACCCCTCCTTTCACATAGCCAACTGGGAGCCCCTGTTCAGCTGAGGTACTAAAGGGTCAGATAGCAACCAGAATTATTTTTGTGTATTTTCATATTTCATTTTTTGCAACAAACACTGGCTTTTTTTTTTTTTTTTTAATAAATTTATTCAAGACAATGTGGCTTTATTTGCATCTCATATAACACTGCTTACATTTCTCTCCGAGGGTGTTCCTCCTGAAGCCTCGCCCACCCAGCCAAAGCTACAGCAGTTTATCTTTCCAGTGAGAGCAATCCCACAACACATCCCTACATTGCAGGCAATATTGTTTACACAGGTTAATAAACGGAGTATTCTGTACAGTAATTTATGCTGTAAGATATGTACATATATCACTGTAGCAGTCACAAATGCTTTAAACTGCCTTATTTATTAGATCAGTTAGCATTTCCCCCCTTGCTCCAGAACACTTTAAATTATTTTTATCTTTTGCATTAGGTAATTTTTTTAGTTACTGCATTTTGACCCAATTATTGAAAAAAAAAAAAAGGTCTTTACAGTAAATAGATATCTAAAAGTTAAGTAGAAATAGCAAATTTACCACCCATCCAACTAATATAGCTCTAATTATGATTAAAAATAAATATCTTATATTCTTATCTGTGTATTATAGTATATGCCACAAATCATATTCCACTTGTGATCAATACAAACAAGAGCTTTAGTAACTTTCACCTGTTTCATTCTTCCATTCGGAGACAAAAACATAATAAACCACTTAATCTAAAATATTCCCCGTGAGAGCCCTGGTCTTATTCCTCCCTCAGGCAAAACTTATGTTGGCTTCAGTGGGAGCTTTACCTTGGAAAAAGTACAAGATAGGGACATTACAAAACAAATATATCATGTATGAACAGCACTTGTGCTTGGTACTCCTTCCTTTTCTTTTTTTTTTTTTTCTGTAGTGAGAAACATAGGGTAGGTATTACATCTGTAACAGTTGTCTGTCTCACTCCTTCCTTTTTGCCGTACAAGTACAAAATTAAGATTCAGAAACAATTGTATTGGTTCCAGTCACTCAAGCAAATCAGAAATCTTATGGGGATCAGTTCCAAGCCAAACTAGAAAGTACAAGAAAATTTTGCTTTTGTTTGTCTTCATGTTAAATTTTGTCACACGACTGAACAGGTTCATGCGTACAAAGGCAATGAAATTATTAACGACTTCTTTTACTGTTTGGAGATTTTGCTATGTCCACAGTTCATGTAAAACTCATGTAGCACAGTTTCTGGGATGGTGAAAAATCCTACTGTAATGTAACAGAATGAGCCTTAAGGATTTGTAAGAATAAGCACTTTTATATTAAAAAGCAAATATTAATTCATCAGTAAGATTACTTTTTTAATGTGACAATAAACCATGAAATCAACATCCTTCCGTCTCAAGTACGTCTCATCTGTCTCTTTCTTAAACCTTTGTTCCGAGTGAAAAATTTGCCTGGTTTTGTGGTGCAGCCTCTGGGTCCCATTGCAGCTGCCTGTGCTCCAAACTAAGCCACCTGCCCTTCTCCACAGGAGAGGTCTTTGGAAAACTTTGTACCAGGAAAAAGGAAAAATTCCCATGTAGGATTGTTCTCCCTCTGAATTACTTATTCCACCATGCTCTGCCAAAGCCAAAATGCTTTAACATGACTTTTTCACAGAATGGTACCTCCTAGCCATTTTCTCTGCTCATCTGATTCCCCAGGTAGGCGGGAGGGGAGCTAGGTGTTTTCCTTCTTCTTCCTGGGGAAATCACATTTTCCTGAGCAGCTCCTGACAGCAGGGCAGGTACTGGCTGGATGTCCTGGGGCAGGCCAGAAGGAGTGAGCTTCCTCAGAAACCTTCTGCTTTTGTGACTTGCCACCATGCACACGTTATCCATACCCTGCCTGGGTCTCAGCTCAGTCCTACACACCACAGGCAGCTCCATCCAATTCTGCCAGGGTGGGACGGCGTGCTTCGGTGCTGCCTCCCCTCCTTCCACATCGCTGCGGCTTGCTGGCAACCCTGCCAAGCAATCTTGCAGGATTTCACTTCTGGTTTGTTCCACAAAAACCTTCTCAGCTTAATTCAAGGTCAGGAAAGAAGTCAGGCAGCACCGAGCTGGAGACCTGGAGGGCTCATTATGATGATCTAGTCTTACTTCCCAGGAAAACACGGGCCATAAGGTTTCATCAAGGGATTCCTTAATCAAAGGCTAATAACCTGATGAAGAGAATTCTAACCTTTTATTAAGGCACCCAATCTTGATTTAAAGACGCAAAGTAATGAAGAATTTACCACGTCTCGTGGACAGCTATTTGCTAAAAATACTGCTCCGGGGCTTCAGTTTGAATGGTGTCAGAGCTAATTGCAAAGCCAAACCAAAAGGAAAAAAATAAAAAGAGTGAGAGAGAGAGAGAGAGAGAGAGAGAGAGAGAGAACTCAAAACCTGAAGATGGAATAAGTGCACTAAAAGGGAAAAAGAAAAAAAAAAAAAAAAAAAAAAAAGCAATTTATGGGGAAATTTTGCATTCTAGTGGAGTTTCTGGTCTTAATGTGAGGAAAGTGTGCATAGGCAGTCGTATTTGCTACTCGGAAACAGAACAGGCTGTGACCTTGTTTACTAGGTATGCAAGCCCACAGACAAAGCACAAAGGGGAGCTTTGCTACAAGCACTGCTGAAATGCAGACCCTGTTGTGGCCCTTTCACGTTTGTGCCAAGCCCACATTTACAATAACGTGACTCCCTCTTAGTTTTCTTTAAAGTAAGAACAGAAACCAGCAGAAAACAACAGCATGTGTGGATGTTTCTTAAAATGAAAGCCAGGCTACCCAACTCTCTGGGTAGGAATTCGTACAAATCTCCTGTCCCATAAGGAATTACAAACCAGTAGAGATGTACAGTTACAATGTCTCCTAGGACCATTTATGCAGCTCCCGACAGTGTGAGTTTCTACTGATTTTCTGTAGTCATTTCTCAAATACCAGCATTACAAATCAGAAGCTAAGGTTACATATGTCAAGAACTCTGACTTCGTAACATATGCCTACACGTAGTGTAAAACAATAGACAATATAGTCCTAGAGACACAGATCTTCCTTCCCTTCCCTTCCCTTCCCTTCCCTTCCCTTCCCTTCCCTTCCCTTCCCTTCCCCTCTCCCTCAGAAAGGTCACACAATGCTGTGAACAGCTTACGATATGCAAATCCCTCCAGGTAAAGCAGAAAGAAGACACTAAGCACAAGGAGTATATCCAATTTGAAAAGCAGCTGGGAAAAGGCTGCATGTCTTTGAAAAACTGCCTTACAAGACATCCCCAGCCCTCTCACTGCTACTGAGCTTCTCAAGAACCATTAAAATCAAGATTTTGGAGCTACGACCAGTTAAGGGTTTCAGTGTTGTAACAAATCACATCATTTAAGGTGGCTGGACCCAGAGTACAAAGCCCTGTACCAGGCACAAGGCCATCATCTGTGAAGAGCTCTGGATGACTTGGATAAACAATTTAAAATCTTCACATGAGGAGAAACCTCCTGGAAACAGGCGAGTAGCAGCACCTGCAGTGAACTCCAAAGCATCAGCACCTGATACGGGGCCGGCAGCAAGCCCTCCCACCCAGGCAGATCGAGTGCCTCCAGGAAAACCTCTTAAGAAACAGCTGAACCAGGTGACAGCAGTGAGAGTATTTTTCTGTTTGCAGGTCAGCATAGCAGGTTATTTGCTAGAACCTGCAAGCAAGCTGTTCTTAACATAAACAGGTTCTCTGTCAGGAGAGGACCCGACTCCATCCACAGCATGTCTGCTCCATCCTTACCTCCATCTTGCACATCCCACACTGGCAACAGCCAGAAAATGGTCCTTTGGTGCGATCACTGGAGTAATTCTCACTGGCATCCAAAACTTACTGATAACCTGAAACGAGAGGAAGCTAAGACCTCTTGTGAAGAAAGGCTGAGAGAGCTGGGGATGTTCAGCCTGAAGAAGAGAAGGCTCCAGGGTGACCTCGCTGCAGCCTTTCAGTACCTTTAAGGGGCTTATAAAAAAGATGGAGAGTGGCTTCTTACATGAACAGGCAGGGATAGGACAAGGATAGGACAAACTAAAAGAGGGAAGATTTAGACTAGGTGTTAAGAGGAAATCCTTCACTCAGAGGGTGGTGAGGCCCTGGCACAGGCTGCCCAGAGAAGCTGTGGCTGCCCCATCCCTGGAGGTGTTCAAGGCCAGGCTGGATGGGGCTTTGGGCAGCCTGGTCTGGTGGGAGGTGTCCCTGCCCATGGCAGAAGGGTGGAACTGGGTGGGCTTTAAGGTCCCTTCCACCCCAAACCATTCCATGATTCCATGATTCTAAGAATGATAAATGTTATTTAAACTTCAAAGACAAAAATGAAGGGATCATCTGTTTTGGCAAGTGGCTGTAAACTGGCCAATCTGGAGTCAGTGGATTCTTTTTATAGCTCTCTTCATGACATTGCCTGGAGTAAAAGCTTCAAAAAGGTTTAGATGGAGCAGCCGTAACTTGTTCTCATTTCATCAGAACATACATTTTGACTAGGGAGAGATTTAAGGACCTAGGCTTAGGTCCTCAGGTATCTAGCTCGAGCTTCTATTTTCTAACCACAATAAAATATGGTAGACTTTGCTGTGTACTGAGCTGAGTCAAAACACTGTCCGAGTGGAGGATTTGAACTTAATGAACAAGGTGTACACAAAATATGTACTCTGTCTTGTCATGCTGCTGTAGGTCACAGTCTCACAAAATTCCTCCTTCCCTTCCACACAAAGCCACAAGAAGAGGATGAAGCTATATTGTCGGTCTCTGAGAATAGGAAAGGGGTAAATTGATACCCACATCACAAAGCTCCTATCAAAGCACAGATGGGTGCTTTGAGCCGACAGAAGGCAGCTGGAACCCTGAAAGCAACCCAGAATTCACTTTTGATTATAGCTTTGTGTGTGTGTGTGTGTGTCCTGAGGATTTTACACTGAAGAAGCAGAAGTGACCCAGCTGCAGCCCAGCTCTGCTCTTTGCCTTTCCATTCGCCTTACAAGTGCCAATTTAAAACATGTGTCGGGCACAACTGGCACATAATGAAACGATGGCATTCAGATTGTACTGCCTTCATTAAAGCAATACCGAGTTTCCACTCACCAGGTTCCTTCTCATTTTAAGCCGTGCTGCAAACTGTTCTCCATCCCAGTTGCTCTCTCGAAAAGTAACCGGACAGATCCCTCCCAGCATTTCTGCTGCACCTTTTTGAGTCAGGCAGCAGAAACAAGTGCATGGTGGCACTTTCCCAGGTGATGTTCTTCGGGTACCCTCCCAAACTTCATTCAGTCCACTCCTAATACGCTCCCAACTTCCTACCTTCAAGAATTTATCCATTTTCAATGTTATATACCAATATGAAAGACACCTCGGTTTATCCAGACAACACAGAAAAACATGGTGGTATGAAGTAGGCTCAAAGAACAAGAAATGTTTGGAAGTAAATTCCTTTTTCTACTTCAAGAATGTTTTTGGTTTTAGTTCAAGAAAAGGGTACTTTGCAAACAGGGATCCTGTACAAAAACCACAGTCCACAACAACTGCATGTGAGAGATATCACAGCTCTGAAACTGCAAGAAAGCTTTCTGCAGTGTCATAACAGGATGGGGAGTGGGATTTTCTATGTGGCTGAGATGCATTTGAGTGCCAAGCTCCCCAACAGCCTTGGAGGTCACTGCCTAATCCCACATGAATTATTTTTGCCCTTCCAAGGAGCTTTCCATATGAGCCAGGAAGCATAGTCAGAAAAGGGAATGCCTCACATCAGAATTACAGCTGCCTGAAAGGAAGGTGTGGGGAGCTGGGGGTCAGCCTCTTCTCACAGGTAACCAGTGACAGGACCAGAGGGAATGGCCTCAAGTTGCACCAGGGGAGATTTAGGTAAGAAATGAGGAGACATTTCTGCTCAGAAGGAGCAGTCAGGCACTGGGACGGGTTGCCCAGGGAGGTGGTGGAGTCACCGTCCCTGGGGGTGTTCAAGGAGAGGTTGGACCTGGTGCTTGGGGACATGGGTTAGTGGGTGACAGTGGTGGTAGGGGGGTGGTTGGACCAGGTGATCTTGTGGGTCTCTTCCAACCTTAATGATTCTGTGATTCTGTGATCTCAGCACCTCTCATGGACATACCGTGTAATTCCAGATTACCCTGCCCTGCTGCCCTTCGCTCTGTCCTGGAGGTAAAACCAGAAAACTTGGCATTAAGGTGGTCAGAACAACTACAAAGTAGTAGTAACCTTACACTTCAGCATGGAAAAGCTCATCCCATACAGACTGCTTGGGCAGTGTGGGAAAACCATGTCAGAGCTACTTATACATGAAAAAGCAGCCATGAATACTTTGAGGATGGCATAAAAGCAGGCAGATAGCAAAAAGAAGCATTAAAAAGGCCTTTTTTAAATGAGGGTAAGACCTTTCTTCCTGACGTGATAGAAAAAGAAGTAATAAGGAAGGTGAGGTAAGGTCAGGTTGCTGGATAACGCAGACCGCCTGGGTAGCAAGATATCTGCCAAATGAAGTGAGACAGCATGACTGTGAGAGGTGCCAGAGAGAAGGTGGCTACAGAAATTAAGGTCTGAGGTGAAGAGCTCAGCACCAGCTGCCTAAACAGCACTGCAGACGGCTCACTGAAGACATCTGCTCGGGGTACAGCTGCAAGCCAAGCATCTAACAAGGTGTGTGGCTACTCAGTGGACAAGACGGTGGATAAAGCAGAAAATATTCTCCATTTATACCATTCAATGCTGAATTCTCACCTGGCATACTGCCCATGCCCCTCTGCGAGCTCCAAAAGATCCTGCAGGAATGAGTGGAGGTCAGAGAGTGAGAATAAGTGAGTGGGCAGTGGAGGCAGAGACAGGACTATGGCAGGAAGAGCATGGAAAGACTGAGGTTTGTTTATCTCAGAAAGGAGATGGAAAAGAAGGGACTCAGCAAGATAAAATACCAAATACTCCAGGAGAAGATGTCTCAGACACTTCTCTTTACCTTGCTGTATAACGCAAGAATAAAGGAATGTTCAGCAAAATGAAGAGCTCGTGCATTCAGAGCTGATCAAAGGAAATTCTCCGTCACGTAGTGTGTAATTGGACAGTGGAAGGTATCACCACAGGAAAGCACCGAGGTCAGGAACTTTGCAGGATTCAAAGAAGGATGGGATGGGCTGTATGGATCACAGGAATATCCACTCAGAACAATTATGCTAAACTTTGGAAGAAGCATAAAGACGGGGTTTCAGAGTTTAAGCCAGCATCTGACTACGGGAGAATAAAAATTAGGTTTCTGTAGGGGTAGATTATCCCACATCTGTCTCTGAGGTCCTTCTTTGCCAGCAGCTGATACCTGCTCCTGCCTTGTGTTCCCTTTTACGGAGTTGCCAGCATCAACAGGGAGGGCAAGGCTAAATCATGACCTGAGCTGAATCCCCAGCAAACAGCTCTCTGTTAGGAGGCTCCTGCATACAAACCACCTATTTCCTGACAACATGCTCCTTAAGAACCAACCTTTTCTAAAAGCAGCAGACATACCTCTTCTCAGACCACGATGCAAACTGAAGGGAGCCCAGGCCTTCTGTTGAGGTCCGTATAACTAATCCATATACTCCAAACTGTATCCGCCAGCTCCAGGACCTCAGGGCTCGGCTGGAGATCCAGGCTCCATCCAGCTCAGCCCAGCTGCAGCAGCAGCAGTTTCAGAGCCCCCATCAATTTACTTACTTCAGGAGCCTCTCTCTGACGCCCACACAGCCAAGCACAGATTTTCTGCGTAGTTCTGGTGCCTGAAGCCCATGTAATTGCAGTTGAAATGCTTATATCCCATTTTGCAGAAACCAAACAAAACCAAACCCTGAAACACTGCAGAGTGGATTGTTCCCCTAAACCATTTTGCTATTTTTTCTGGGCCTTTCCTGCCCTCCTGCTCGTTCCACAGGAGAGTCCCATGCACTCACCGGCCTGAGTTAAGTGTTCCCAAGGCTGTATTCACCCTCAGCTAACTCAGTGAAGTCAAAATGCAGTGATCCTTTCTTTTTCTGCAGCGGTTTGCGAAGTTTCTGCTCTCTGCTCAGTACCTCTTCCTTAATTTTTATAATCTCAGAGCACTCTAAGCATTGTCTGCTAACTGTGCCGATCATTACTATAATTTTAAAATCTCTTTGAGGTCTCTTTGACCCCTCAAAATGAGCCTCTTAACTTTGCCTCAGAACTGAAATCACTGAAACCATTACCGATTAGCTGCTCTATAATGCACCTTGCTCCAAACATAACCTTCCTGAGACGGTGACCCATGCTCCTTGCAGTATTCTAGCGAGGCCTAATAACCATCTTCCAGAGGACTGTATTGCCTCTTTCCTGGTGCATTATAGCTCATTGTTCCGTCGGGCTAGTGTCTTGTTTGCCTTTTTTATTGCAGCTGTGCACTGAAGTGATGGTTTCTATGATTTTTTTTTTCCACGGTAACCCCTTTCTCTCTCTGAGCAGCGTGCCGGATGTAACACCCATTCCTTACATTTGCTCTTTGTTCCCAGACTAATCACTTTTCATTTTCTGTACCAAGCAGCATTTGCCATCTGCTGGCTCATCAACTAAATGATCCAAATCCCTTTTGAATCCGCTTGCATTGTTCCTTATCGCTCCTGCGTGCTTCCAGTCTCACCGTCCAACCAGCAGAGATTTCACATGCACGGCGCTCAGCTCAGGCTTGGGAATCCACAGGATCTTCTCACACCGTGGGCAGAGCGTCCCGCCCGGATTTGCCGCTTGCTGCCTCCATACAGGAATGAAAGGTTGGCTTTGGCAAAAAATTAGGCTCACATATGCTTCAGGCTGCTTGAGAAGGATGGCTTTAAGCCCAGGAGCTGCACCAGGGGATGGCGCAAGGCAGCATCCTGCACCACAGATCCCAAGGATTGTGGAAGGGCTGCTGCAGCTTTCAGAGACCCCCACTAGTGTGCCCACAGCAAGAGGCAGCATGCACTCAGCTCTCCCTACCTGTGTTGGAAGGACAGGCACATGCCACATCTCCTTGCACCACGTACCACTTCTGGGGGGGGGGGGGGGGAAAGGGAGAAAGAAGAGAGGAACGTGAGCAAAACAAGACCTCACCTTTAGAAACCAGGGCTTCTGGCCCCATAGGCAAAAATATAAATTTCCTCTCACCCCAACAGTGCACTCTCTGAAACTCCAGCACAAAGAAATTGTTCTGACTCTCTCTGGGAAATGCATGGAAGGCCAGACGTGTGGAAGAAGCAGGGGTCAGCTGGGGACACGCAGTCTTTTCCCAGCTCTCAGCACCAGTTGTGGCAGGGTGGTGTGCACTAAGCACTGATGCTTTTAAAGCAGGGTTTATGGGCAAGCCTTCTGCTGAGCTGATGCCTGTGCCACACGGCATTCTCTCGGAAACTCTTTTCTGTCTTAGCAACAGCCAGCCTGACTTGCTGGTCTAGTGCCTGTGCTTTATTTTGTTTGTCGTTTCAGGAAAAAATTGTCTGAGATTGCCCAGAGTGAGCAATCTTTTGGATGATCTTTTCCGGTCTTCCCTTAAAAGCATTCCTGCGTTTGAGGCATTATCAGTTGCCTGTCCAAGAAACACTCAGGTAAGAGAAGAACTGGACAACCTGTGCATTCTCTAGCATATTTTCTAAACATGTATTTTCACGTGGAAAATGATCACAGAGTGGTCAGTTCAGAAAGCTAAGATTTTGCATCTGTTTTGTGGTCCACATGTAAAAAGATCTAGTTTTTCTTTAAAGTGTGTCATTTTTTCTAAATGCCACATTTACAAGGGCTGGGCCTGATTTTGAATGACATTTGCTGCTCCCATGTGTAGTTTTTTCTACATGGGGATTTGAGTTCACAACATGAATAAATCTTTAATAAGCTACAAACATCATTGGAAATAACTTGTACTATGCCTTTCTCAGTCAGGACACCAGCATGCCCAGCCTAACTGACTTGCCCTTGGCTATAATCGTGATTGGAGATATCAGCTTTTATCCCAGACTTTCCCACACTTAAAAGCAGCTTGGGTTCTAGGTGCTCAGCATTTCTGAAAGACAATTTTTACCTTTATTTGAGCACAGAAAATCAGCATTCACTCCGTACTGTTCATATGCTCTTTCCTGCTAGGATAGGGTGGTAGGAAAAAAAAAAAAAAAAAAAGAGTTTTGGTAAGTAATGGCAGCATTCCAGTGCTCTTTATTAATACATAAGTCAGAGGAGTTCATCACAGGTATAGGTAGAAAGATTTTTCATAGTCCTCCTCTTAGTCTTACTTAGGTCTCCAATAAGAAAATGAAGCTCACAGACAAATTTAACTTAGTTTCACATCTAAAGAATTTGCATTCCAGGAGAAAAAAAAAAAAAAGAGAGAGAGAGAAAGAACATTGACAGCCCAAATTCAGCCCTTTTTTAACAATAAAAGTCCTGCAATCTGGTTTAGACCTGTTCTTGTGCATTGTAGCTGTATGATTTGTGCAGCATGCAGCCTCATTAAACTGCCTGGAATTCATGAGTGCGATTTGAGCATGCACCTGTAAGATTATTTGATTCACTGGAACTTCTGAAAATCTCCTCTATTATGACATTTAGACACAGCCTGGCTCTCCTGTCTTCCTCTCCCTTTTGGCAAATTTGCATCCAGAAAAATTAAGACTTGCAAAAGGGGTAGAACTCCCATGTCCTTTCAATAAAAGTACAATTTTCCCTATTTATTTCATTGTCTGAAGCAACCCAAATTCTCTCCAAGAGTACTGCAGAGCCTCTGCCCACATGCAAAAATAGATAAATATATACATTGATCAATCTTTTCCTCTGGCTCACAAGCATCCTCCAGGTTGTTTCCTATCTCAAGCCTCAGGACAAGATTTCTCTTGTCTTGTAGTAGGAGCCACTAGGCCAGTTGTGACGTTTGTGCTGTTTCATCCTGCTGACATGCTGTCCTCCTTTCCCCATGTTAACATCCACTGTCTACTTGTTTACCCCTTCCTGAAGCGTTGTGGTAATTCTGTCTCTCTCTGACACTCCACGTTGGGCTGAGAGCCTGAGTAGGGTAGCACAGTTCAAGAGGCTGCATTCTCAGGAGCTGTCAGTGGGTTTCTCAGCAGCCCAGAAAATTCAAAGGATAAGGTGGCCCCTGTTGCCCTTACTGCACCTTTGATGCACTGAGACTTGCAGGATTCACAGGACTGCCCAGAGCTGTGTTTGAAGACATTCCCTTACCAAGTTTTCCTCATTTCAGACTCATTAGTCTCTCCTACAGCCCATTTCCTAGGCAGCCATTACATGTGATATTTGGGTTAGTAGCAAAAATGTTGTTTTGCCTTATCTAATTGTTTCTTTTCTCCCTGTCCCTGTCTTTCCCTGAATCTTTTGTTAACAAGACGTAGACAGGTTCTGATCCTGTAGTCCATAATATGACCTCATGCAATATGACCCCATGTATCAGTCTGGGCAGAGTGGGTTTGAAGGGGTACAGCTCTGCCTGTGATGCATGGCAGAAAGGTGAGATGGATATGCGATTGACTTCTGTGAGTAAGATTCATCTTAATTAATATCAAATACTCCAGAGTGTAGCCCTTTACGTATGAGCTAGTCCCCCTAGGGTCACTTTATACTGGGTGGAGACAGGTCCATTCAAGACTAGCTCAGCTCTAGGTATCTAAATTAGGAGAAATCAATTCAACCCTTCATTTCTGGTTCCAATTGCATCACCTGTGTCTGTGTTCACTGGATTCACTGCATCTGCTTCACTGATGTCAGTAGCATTTTTCGAAACTTGCACTCTTGGAGGTACAAGAAGGCAAACCATGCAGAAATGTGCCAGAATACAGCCCTGTCTTCCAAACGTCCTCAAGATCCTTCCTGACTGTTAACTGGAAGTTCTAATAGGATCTCTGCGACTTGATTTTCTGGATATGCCACCCACTGAGAGAACAAAGGTATCCACTAATTTCTGTCACTGAAAAGATGAGCTCTTCTGTGGCTGTATAGAAAAAGAACCCCTGCAATAAAGCTTTGCTGTCTGTGCAGTAAGAAGAGAATGTGTAAGCCTGTTTAAATGCTTTCAACAGCACTCATTAAATCTCTTATCACCATGAGGGGAAAAAAAAAAAAAAGAAAAAAAATGAAAAAAAAAAAACCACCTTGGCAACACTAAGAAGTAAAATTTAGGGATTTTCATATAACTAAGATATCAAACAATTCTGAGGAGGAGGAAACTGACTCCAAGTAGAAAAAAGGACAAAAATAATTGGGAGTGACTGACCTGGTAACAGAATAATCCTTCCCCTACCTTAACATAAATACAGACCACACAGAGTTTACAGCAGAGAACTGACCTTTCAGAGAAAGAGTCCCACTCCTACCTAACCTGTGTATATGTTTGATAAGGGTCAAACTTCACAGCAGGCAGCAGAGAGTCTGTCTTGGTCCCTGCAAGGAGAGATGCACCTTTCTGAAAACGGAGAAGCTGGGGAGTTAGGTGAGAGACACAGCTTTAAGCTTCTTTATGTTTCTGTAATCCAAATTGCCTATTCAGTGTTTGAGTAGGGTATTTTTTCCCAGTTGCCTAAAAGTGAGCAGCTTTGTTGTTTTGAACAGGCCATCCCCATGTTGTAGCAAGCACCTGCTTTTGGCAAAACTCCAAAAATTGAGTGTTTGTGCCCAGCAAAGCTCTAAGCTGAGCTGGGAATGATGAAGAAACTGTAACAAGAAACACTGCAACTGAAATCAAGGACTCCATCTCATCTTATCTTCGGAGTGGAGATGCAGAAGTTATAATCAGTAAGGGAATATGAGCCTGGAAAGACTATAAAAAAAAAAAAAAAAAAAAAAAAAAAAAAAAAAAACAGGTCAGCGGCATAAAGGCATCCATTTTATTATACCTATATATAGAGAAAGCATATTATTATCTAACAATATCTTTGAGTACTGAGTCATGGTTTCAGATCCATGAAAAGCTAGGCTGCAGGTGGCAATCCACTCATGCATAGTTGCTCTTCACAAAACCCATTTTGCATTGAGGGAACTGCTAAAACGGAGATGCCAGAACGCTATCAGGATGGTGCAGAAATCTTTGCAGATGCACAATTTTCATCTAAAATAAGTTCTACTACTGCAGAGTCCTAGAGTACTTCAGCACAAAATTAGCCAAAATGTATTTTTATGTAGTCTTCCCAGTTTCAAGAGCAGATGCAGCCCTGCTGTATGAGTGGAGGAGGACTGTTGCCACATCATCAGCACCAGTTAAGCATTACACCAGTAGCAGGCAAGGGGAACAGAGGACAGAGGGATCCTTAGACTCCTGAATAAATCCAGACTTTGTGCAAAATAGGTTTGATATATCGGCCACCTCTTCACCTCTTCAGAATGACTACTGGGGAGTAAAGTTGGAAAAATAAAGCCAGCAGAAAAGGCTCATGTGCCAACATTTTTGTTCTTCTTGGTCAGGCTGGTTGAAGACACAGGAGAAACACCCACTGGTGACATCTTTTCCATCAACTGCTGGACTGCAGCAGTAACCTTAGAGCTGTATTGCTCCATCATTAGCAAAATGCCCAGAGCTGTTAGCTCTGCTTCTTTCCATCAGCCTTTCCAGGTTCATTTGCTTTTCATAATTGTTTCGCTTCCCACCATTTTTCAGCCAGATCTTTGTCATTGTCTTGAGAGTGCCTTCTGCCCAGAGCCCCATGGGCATTTCCCCTAATGCCAGGCCCCAATGCAGACTGCTGCTGTCTCTGTGAGTTTTGATGTTGTGCTGCTTTAGCCTTTCACAACTGCTCTTAGTAACACACTCAGAAAAATAAATAAATAAATAAATAAACAAATAAACAACAACAGCAGCAGATTGTTTGCTAGTGTAGATTATCCTGCAGAGGTTTCTTTTTCCTTTTTTTTTTTTTTATTTCTTTTTTCTTTTTTTTTCCTGTGATGTCTAAAAACCATGCAAGAGAGACAGGGATTTCCATCCCTGGCTAGAAATCTTTCCTAGCCTCTTTCACTCTTGAAAGAGCAAGAGTAGCTCTGCCTAGCAGAACTGATTAATTGTGGTTATAATAAAACATATCCCTTCTAAAAATATCTGACTGCATTGTGTTTTAGGAGCTAGAGAAAATTGGCATCATGGCTAAGATGTATGTGTACGGAGCGACAGGCCTTATGTAACACATTAATGCCAGAACTAAACGCTGCAGATTAGATTTTTACAACAGCATTTTTCACCGGTTACCATGAAACAATAGTGCTTGGTCAGGAAACCGCTGCAATAATCCTGCAGCTTTTTTACAAGTCAATATTTAAGGCATCGCTACAGCAGGCTGCGTTACTACAGCATTGCAGGAGCTGTGAAATGAGCCTCCGTCATTCATCATTACCTAGACGTAGGAGACTGCTGCTGAGCACGTCCTCAGCTTCAAATCGGGGGCCGGGGGGGGGGTTTCCAGCCGTGCAGCCTAAGGCGACCCCTGCGGATCGCCAGCAGAGGCAGCGCAGCAGCAGCCTGCAGCCCCTGCCCGGCTCCACGGGGTGTCAGCAGCGGCTGGCGAGGGCTCAGCTGGATGGGGAAGGTGCCCACGTCTTGCTCTCACCTCCCTGTTAGATGCTGTCCAGGTGAGGCAGGTGTAGGACCCTTCCAACCCAGACGGCCCCTTGGTCTATCATATAGGGCATGAGAAGAAGATGGGGTGCTGTCTGCCGCCTTGCAGATGTTCCCAGTTGGTTGTTGGTCTACTAGGGGATGCTGGCATGGAGTAAGAGCTGCAGAAACTGCAGGACAGTGATGTATGGAAAAGCAGAGAACATTAACTGGTAGCCAGTCGGCTTCACCTTACTTAGCCTCTGGAGCTGGTATGAGGATGGTGAGCCTTCTGTTACCAGATGATCATCATGGCTCTAGCAGGGCCAAGTAATTGCCAGTCCTTTTCCTCTAAAACATAGCTAACTACATACCAGTACAACAGGAATTGCAAAAAACATGAAAAACATGGCCAATGCTAAGTTATCCCCATTCCTCTTTCTGTGGCATAGCAATGGATTGAATCCCTGTTGGCCCTCGTATTTACGTGTATTGTGATGGCCCAAGACCAATCAAGTAACTGGGAAATAAGAGCAGAAGGAACACACAGAAGTATCAGTGTGAGGACAGGCCTTCAGTTAGCGGCTCTACGTGCCCTTCCTGGCACAAGGAGGCCCAGAGTTGTCCTGTATTTGTGACAACAGCCTTCAAAGCATCTCACAGCATCTGCAGACACTGCTAGGTCGTGTCTCCTGTATCAGGCGGCAAGTAACATGACACGAAACCTCTCATACTTCACCTGAAATTCCCTTGTGCTGAACTGATTGAAATTACTTCTTTGTTTTTTGTTGGTTGGAGCAGAATTTGACTCAGACAGTAGGATTTATATGGACAAGCTGCTTACCAGTAACACCTCACTGAGATGCTCCAGCTAAGACCACAGTCCCATTGAACTGAGGCCTGTACGTATGTTGCCTCTCTCTCCCTAGCCCCAGATTTAATTCCAAACTTGGTGAAGATAGCAAGAATTATTCTTCTGAAGTCAACACGCTTTAAGCTGGGCTTACCCTGTAAATATTTACACAATGAGTAAGCCTATGCCCCGGTTCCTGATCTGGCTATTATAACCTAAGATGTTTCTGTCAGCTTAGAAGCCTGCCAGTGCAGATGAAGTGCAAAATGAAGGCTTTACAAGACACAGAAGAAAATAATTCCGTTTAATATTTGTCCCTTTACCTAAACTTTTGTACTTTTTCCTTTCCCTCTTACTTATTTTAACTAATTGTACGTAATCTTTGCTGAAAGTGTTGTATGGTTACTTCACCCTTTTTCACTGTTAACTCTTACCCTAGCTTTACTTCACGAAACAAAGCAGCCGTCCCCACATGCCTCCCTAAATAATTGTTGGTTCCTCTTATAATTTGCTAATATGCCAGCTTCTATTTAAAAATAAAATATAATCATTGACTAACCATTTTAAAGCTGCTCTTGCCAACCTAAATTAATCCCCGTTCCACTTGTCTTTCTGCCTTTCTGCTCCACAACTGCCCCCTAGAGAAATAGCTCTGGAAGGAAGCAGCAACGCGCGCATCCACTCACACAGCACTGGGAACACTTGGTTTGCTCCAGACTGGCACGGACTGAGAGCGGTTTCATTAAAATTCTGGGTAAAAAACAAATGTTTTTGGTTTTGTTTTGTGTTTTTTTGTTTGTTTGTTTTTTTTTGTTTGTGGTTTTTTGTTTGTTTGTTTGTTTTTTTCACGTGAAGGTGCTAGGTTTCCCTTGAACATTTTTCTAAGTGCAATGAAGAAACCACGCCCTGAGGGTCACCAGACTTCAGTCTTCAGACTTCAAACATGAACTTCGTGGACTCAACTTTTCCTTAGTCTATGTGGACATTTTGATAAGTGTGAGTTAGGTGTGGGGAAAGGCATGGCCAGTGCTAAGGCTTTTGGCTCCCTCACACAGCGCAGGGCAGGAAAACCCTTGAAAACTTTTTCTAAAGCATGGGACAACCATTTCCGTGCTCTGACAACGCAGGTGGAGAAAGGATGGTTATGGATAAGGGCTTCTGTTACAGAGAGGCGTGCATTTTATTGCTGAAACCGAATCTGCGTGAGGGCTGGTGGGCAAACTGGGGCTTGAGCCAGCGTGAGTGGGGTTGTACCAACGTGTATTTGCGGGAGTGGGGCCATTTTCTCTTTATAAAGCCAAACGAACAAGCTTCCTATGAGCAGCAGGAGTAATGAGGGCCTCCTTCCTAGGGGCACATCCCCTCAGGGGGCCGCCCACAGCGCCCCGCCAGGGGGCGCCACCGCCCCGCGGCCATCCCTCAGCGGGGCGGGGCGGGGCGGGGGAACGGGAGGGGCGGGAGCGGGAGCCGCGCGCGCCCGCCCCGCCCCGCGTCACGTGCCCGGCGGGCGGCCGTTGGTGGCGCGAGGCGCTCCCGTGACGCGCGCGCAGGGAGGGCGGGGGGAGGAGGAGGAGGAGGAGGAGGAAGGCTGGCGGCCGTTACCGGGGGCAGCCGCCATGTGAGGCCCCGGCCGGCAACACAGCGCGGCTGGGAGGCGGCGGAAGGTGAGCGGCGAGCGGCGCTGCGGGCTCCTTGCTGCCTTCCTTCACCCCTTCCCGTCATGGCGAGGCCCCCGTGGCGGTTGGCCTGAGAGGAAAAGAGCCGGGAGGGGGGGAAATAGGGGACGGGGGGGGGGGGGGGCTGCGGGGCCCCTCCCTGCGGCCTGGGCCTGAGCCTGAGGAGGAGGAGGAGGAGGAGGAAGGAGGGGGGTGAGGAGGGGGGGGTGGCGTTATGTAACCGCCGGCGGGGGGAGTGAGGGGGGAGGGGAGAGGGAGGGGAGGGCTGAGGGGGGGGTGTTAGGGTTGGGGGGGGGTGTTAGGGTTTGGGGAGGGGGTGTCAGGGCTTGGGGAGGGGTAGAGGGGGAGGTTTGGGGGGTCTCAGGTGCCCCTCCCCCGCCGGCACCTGCAGGGGGGTACCCGTGTGTGTGTGTGTATGGGGGGGGGGGGTGTTTGGGGAGGGGTCGGCAGCGAGGGGTCACTGCGGGGAAATAGGGGAGGGGATAAATTGGGGAGGGGTGGGGGGGAGCCCTGTCGCAGCCCCGCCGCCCTCTCCTCTCCTCTCCTCCCTTCCTACCTACCCCCCCCCACCCGCAGCCGGCTGCGGATTTTGCGCCCTGCGTTGATTGTGAGGGGGGAGGAAGGGGCACGGAGGGCTCGCCTCTTCTATCCCCCCCCCCCCCCCCCCCCTCCTTCTCCTTCCCCTCTTTCCCCGCCTGCTGCTGCTGCTGTGTTTTGCTACGTAGCCAGCGCCGGCCTGACCCAGCAAAAGGCCCCTGATGGGAGGGAGGTGCGCGGGGATGGCATGTAAACCTTGAGAGCCGAGGGGAGGGTGAGAGCGTAAGCACGCGATCATTATTATATATTTTTTTTGAAGGGGGGGGGGGGTAGGAAAGCCATGGTGCGTGCTGCAATGTTCCATTATCCCCCCCCCCGTGCTTTACGGTTAATGTCAGCCTTTGGAAAGGCAAGGCCTGCGAATGCTCCGTTTGTGTTAATGAGAGGTTTTTCTCCCTGAAAAAGAAGAGTTGATGTTTATTATGGATCTTGATTTAAAGTCGAGGTCCAATCTCGAATTTGATAGTGCAATGCAAAGAAGCAAAGCCAGCAGATTGCAATTGCATGAGCTGAATTTTAACTATAACCTCTTACATTTAATAGCAATTAGGCAACAGTTTAAAACAGTCCTATCGGAGCAACAACAGCACCTAATGAAAAGGTTACAGCCAAAACACACTTGTGAAACAGCCCCGTTTTATTAAGATATTTAATGCGGAAATCCAGATCTCTGACAAATTCTCTCTTTGCCATCTTGTCTCAGGCGTGCAGTCGCTGCCCATCCCCACCATAATTGTCTTTCACTCAGCCCAATTCTGCCAGTGGACGGTGCACCAAATCCCTGTTGGTAAATAATCCCAAGCTGTCAGACTGGAGGTCATTGCTAGGACAGTTAGAGGCTCAGCGCAGACACCTGCCTTGTGACTTGCTGCTGTTTAACTACTTGGAGATAGATTGTTTTTAAAGTAAAACTGTGGTAGTATACTGGAAAAAAAAAAAACGTATTTCAGGCCAGTGTAGTAAACTCCACGTGTGTATTTTTGTGCACAGTGTATGTCTTCAGTGCATTATTCATATTTGGCCTTCCAAATGTATTGCCAGTCTGTCTTTCTGGATGGTGTGCGTCCTCTTACCTAGCCATAGCCTGGTCTGCCTGGTGCAGCCAGCGTCTCGTAAGCGGGAGCTGAGTTTGATCAGTCTTTTCTCATCCCTCGACCTGGATGTCTGTCTTAAGGAAGCTTCATGGCAAATTTTCAATCTTGCTGCCATCCATTTCAGCTACTAGGAAGATTAAAAAAGAAAAAAGACTCTCTAATACAAAAACTCATTTCAAGAACATAGGAAAAATGTGATTACAGACTTCTTAATGAATTAGTTGTTCAGGACAAGTAGGAAAAGAATAACTTACCTGACCCTGCCATGTGCTTTCCCCCGTTTAATCTGTTAAGCTATTGTTTACATTATGAAGAATGATTTTTTTTATTGAACATCCTTCTGCTTTAATTAAAGGACTATATTATCTCTAAGATCTCTGTCGGCTCTTAAGAGTGTGTTTGCCTGGTATAGATGCAGCAAGGGAGCTAAATACCCAAATGCTGAAACCCTCCCCCAAGAATACAGCAACGTAGAGTTTGGTGACAGTGCCATGTGTTTACAAAGCAGAGCAAAAGGAGGAAAAAAGGGAAGCAAATAGAAACGAGAGCGTCCAGGTAGTAAAGAATGATGAAAGTGAAGAGAGCAAATCTAACTGGATGCAAAAGAGCATGAGGAACAGGTGAGGAGTTCTCAAATACAGTTCATGCAGTGTAATTGTGGAAACCTCTCTTTTTTTTTTTTTTTTAAGAGTCAAATTTGCGTAGAGCTTCTTCTCCCTGAGAGCAGCTTTCTGCTCTGTTGTGGAAACCAGACAGCATTTTAATTGGAGACACAGCTGGTTTTAGGGAGGAGGGCTTCTCATGTCTGTGGTCCCTCTGCTTCTGTATTTCATGTGGCGTAGCTGGTGCTCATAAGATAGGAATGAGAATTAGGAAACTCTTCTTTCTCTTTAGTGGAAGAGAGGTGAGTACGTAGAACAGCTTTAAATTCTGGGCAGTGATGATAACTTCCATTCCTGTTGCTTGTCTTTTTAGAGCTAGCTGGAGGGCTGCTGCTACTGTAGTTAAGGAATCTGTGACAGTTAAATTCATCTGAGAGATACTTTTAATTTGGTATACCCATAGAAATGATCGCTGTATCTTCTATATTCTTTGCTGCAACTGTCTAAGCAGATGGTGTCCCCTGAATTTCAGTGTTAACTTTTGGGAAAAGTAGATGGTGGGTTGTGGTTTGTTGTTTTTTTGTTTTTTGTTTTTTTTTTCCTAGTTCATTTCCTATCTCAAACCTTAAGGTCTCCCAGTTGGTATTCTTCCTGTTTAATAGTGCTGAAGCTGGTGGTTTGGAACTTGCTGGCATAAATAAAGTTTAACCGTGTGGTTAACTCTTTTGTGTTGGTTTTGCTTCCTGTTCCCAGGTATCTGTAAACACTTTAACCAAATCCCAGCATAAGGAGGTAACAACAAACCCTATTTGGGTTGCTTGAATCACAGACCTTTTCAGCTTCTTGATTGAAAAAAAAAAAAAAAAAATCCTGAAAAAATACCTAATTCAGTTCAGGATAAGACACTGCTCAGGTTCTTTGCAGGTTAAGTGCAGGTGGATTGGTTCAAATGCCAAAACTTGAAAGCAGTGCTGATGCTCAGTAGGGTTGAGATCTGCTGAAAGGCTTTTTTGTGCTGGCTTAAAGACTGTCAGTCTTCTGGCAGGGTGGGCTAAGCAGTGTGTTTTGGCAGGGGCCTTGGGACCATTGCTGCACCTTTGGGGTCAGCTTCTAGCTGTCAGTGCATCTCCAAAGTGAACTGCAGTTCTGTCTGCCTTGTTTGTGAGTTCCTCCTCTTGAGGTGGTTCCCCTCAGCTCTTAGTCCAGGACACTATGAGTAAGCATCTAGGCAAATGGCTCTTCTGGAGACCTAGGAGCTGCTGGTGTTTAAAGGAAGTCGTGACATCGTTGATAATTCTTACAGGTAGGAAAGCCCAGGATGACCCTGTGGCATGTAAGGAGGAGGATTAGTGCAATTTATCAAGTAGAGTAAATGCATTTTACCGTCTTGTGGCTTTTTTTAATGTAACTCCCAGTTGAGCTAAAGAAATAAAATAATGGTGTATAGTGGAAGGATACTGTTCTGGTTTGAGTCCACTGGTTGTTTTTTGGAAATATTGGAGCATTGGGAAACTGGAAAAAGGGACTTAATAGTCACTATTTCTTAGATTTCCATGCTGAAATTACATTATTTGGTGAACTGTTAATCCTGTGATAAAACAGTACTTGAGAAAGGGAGTAATGAGTTTTCGCTCTAATCTCTGATTGATCAGGAATTTGAAGTGATAAATGTTGCCTCTCCATAGTAATTCCTGTAATTTCTATGTTGATTTTTAACCTAGTAAGAGCTGCAAGCCTCCTGTTTGCCTGAGGAAGGCAGTTTTTGCTCTGTGGCCTTTTCCTATCGATCTGTCTCTACTAAGTAGCAGTGTAATGCTGTTGTTTCAATGTCAGAGGTACTTACAAGACCAACTTGAAACCACATAGGGCCAAGAAGACAATTCTGATGTGAGTTTTGTTTAGGGATCCTAAAGAAATAGAGCATTTCTGTTTTCTTGTAAGAACTTACAACTGTTTTTTCAATAAAATGCAGAAACACTGTGCCTGAACCCTGAATATCACTTTCAGCTGAATCTAGAAGGAAGCTTGAGAATATATAGGATCAGATCAGAAGTTTGCCCAGCATTACTGTTTCTAGAAGTTGCAAATAATGGGTTCCAAGGTAATGCTAGAGAAACAAAGATACTGAGACGCTTTCCCACAAGTAAACTAGACAATAGATTAACAAATATTTCCATTTGTTTTGATCTCTCCAGTTACAGGTTTCATCTGATTTTCTGCTACTTGTGTTGGTCTGAGTGGATGGTAAGAGTAATATCAATAGATTAAGGAAAGATATAGGTACATAAACCTTCAAGGCCATGGAAGCCATATCTTGTAAAGATTTTACTTCAAAAAAAAAAAGGTTGCTGCTTTGAGAGTTTCAAAGACAAATCCAAAAAAAAAAATGGGAATGGGACTATGCAATGACAGTTGAAATTAAGAAACACCATTCAAAAAGTGCTGCAAACAAAAAATCTATCTGTTTAAATGTTGACTCTGTAGTGAGCACTATTTTTGCTAACAAAGCTGCTTCATTTCCTCCGGGTTTGCTACCATACAATCTTAGTGCCACCCATATGCGTGTAGAGAGATGGTCCTCCTTAGTATCTGGCATCAGGTCCCACTTGAGATTTGCAAAGTGGATGTCTTATCTCTCTTTTTCCCTGAAGAGCTTGGCCTGCTTGGCATCTGCTCAGTGTACGCTGATAACATTGAGTTCAGCATAAAGCACAACTGCCCTGGGCACTTCCACTGAAAAATAACTTGTGGAGAAGAAATGGAGCCTTCTCTTTACATTAGTTAAAACGTTGGTCCGAGGGCAGATGTGTTTCGATGCCGTTCCAAAGTAGTTACTCCGGGTACTGGGTAATGAGATGGTCAGCAGCAAAGGCAAGTTGAATGTGTGTATGTACGCACATGCCTGTGCACGCACAGAAACACATACATGTGTATCGAGACAAATACATGACATTTTTGATTAATGTCATCTCTTCTGACAAGATTTCACCAGTCTGCTGACCCGATGCCTAGGGAATCTGGGAGACGTGAAGATGGGTTGTGTCAGAGTTTTTTACCGGCAGCTTCTCTGCATTCAACACTAACAAATTCAGTGTTCACAGGTTTTGGTCACCTCTTGAAAATTCTTCATTGTTTTTATTCAAGAATGGCTGTACCCCCTCTTACTCGCTTTTTCTGCTTTGCTTTCTTTAGCTTTCCAGTCACTTTCTTTATGGTTAGGAAGTCTTAAGTCACTCAGTAGCAGCAAGTCGCTTTGTTATCTGAGAAGAGGGATCTTTGTTTACTTATTGGACCTACCCAGGGCTTTACCTACTCTTCACTGTATGCTCTGCATGTAAGACACGAGTTGTAGGGCTGGATTATTGTCAGGCTGAGGTCTGCACAAACCCAGGTTTTCACTTCCTGAGCAAGTTCTATCAATTTATTAGGTTAAGAAAAAGTGAACAGCCCACCCTCCCTTTTCAAAGAAAAAGTAACAAAAAAAAAAGAAAAGTTCCTTTTATCAAATGCTATAGCCAGCTTAAATATATATGGACTTGAAGAATACCCAACTCATGTTCTTCTCACTTGTTCTTTCAGATACTCACTTAAGTCCAAGAGAGAAAGAATTTCCTTTTAGTTTGATTTACAGTCTGTTCACTATGTTGCTATAGAGAATCCTAATTCTGCAAGCTGTTTCTTATCCCGATTTGACTTAATGATTTTTTTCTGGAATCTAGGCACTTAGAAGCTGGCATAAAGATTACGAGTGTGCTACGTCCTCTAGGGATTGAAGTCCCAAAGGAAGATGAGTAACAGAAATAATGAAGCCAGTTGCTGAGGTCTGCTGAAATTTGCCAGCGTATTGTGGCAGTATGAACAGTTGTATCAAAGAGGTCATGTTTGAACTAAAAAGTGAACTGAGCTACATGGTTAAATCTGTCAATTAAAATTTATGGGGAGGAGCCACTCATTACTGAGGAACTCTGAAGTGTGGGGAAAATATTACCAAACAATGCAGAAATGTGGAAACTCCAGCCAGAGTCTTCTGTGAGCAGAAGAAAAGTTCAACCAAGTTAAACCACTGCTTGTGACAAGCTCTAAATGGACTGTAGCTGCTACTGAATGTTATTCCTAGAGGGGAATGAAACGTTGACAGTTGGTCTCAAATTGAATCTGGCTTTCTATTTTTCAAAGAACTAACCATCTCAAATGCCATGTATGAAAGCAAAAAGAGTGTCTTGTTGAAAACAGATTGCTCAAAGGTAGTGCAGGCTGCAGAACGATGCACCACCTTGTTTTAGGACAGCAAGTCCTCTGCTGTTTTCTGTACCCCATGCTCATGGTTCCTTAAGTTGTGAGAGTTAAAGTCCCAGGCTCTAAGTTGGTTGGGAAAAGATCTCCATGTTGTTGTCCTGTACAGCTCTTGTATAAATGGTTGATTGCTGAGCAACCACTTTAGGCTGATGTGGTGATTAGTTGACAAAATAACTGTATCTTAGTCACTGCTTGTAGGTAAAGTATTTAGTCCTGGACGTTAAAGTAAACTGATCTGAAATAAAGACAATTTTGAGTTGCAGAAATAGTCAGTTTGGAAACTGGAATAATTTACTTAGCAAAGTAAAAATCCGCCCAAGATTTTCATGATTGTTGTCCTAGGTTTACTTGCAGGAGAAGGGTGTATTGTCAGGAGGTTTTGGGACAGATTTCTTTTTTTTTTAATGTCTTTTGGCCACTTTGATGTGTGTTGCTTTGCAGTATCATCAGAGATTGGATTGCAAACCAGAACTTGCTGGTTGACCCTGTAATAATGGTGCTTATAGTTAGAAATGATTGTAGTACCGGGTATGTGTGAGTTAAGATGAAGAAAAGACTTAGCACTTCTCTGTTGTTCAACTCTAACATTCTTTGAAAACTCTTTCTTATTCTATGGAAAAAAGTAAGGTAGTCTACCCCAGTTGTTTTCTAGGGGGAAGAATATAAGCAGGGCCGGTAGTGAGGCCCTGGCTTATTGCAAATCCACATCCCCATTCACACCACAGTTGGTTGTTTATAACCATGACCTAAAAGTTGGTTTCCCGAAACGGCTGAGGGATTCGTAAGCTGTCACTGGCACTTCAGGGAACAGTCCCACCCATCTGCCTTGGCTGTGTGTGACCCTGTTGTGACTTGGCTCAGCTCACCGACCTGGTGGAAACTGTCCATTAGCACTGTGTGAATTTTCCTCTGATTTGGCCCAAAGTGCCAGGCATAGGGGTCATGGGAGCGCGGAGCTGGAATGGAGAGGCTGGGCATAAGGGAGGCCAGCTGGTCTCTGTCGGGCCAGCAGAGGTTGAGGAGCAGCCCATTCCTTTTAGTGGCAGGCGGCCATCAAGTTGACTCAACCGTCTTGTGAAACTTCACCCTGAAAGTTTATTTCCCGCCTAGAATAAAATTCAGTTGCTTTTCAACATCCAGATTTGTTTATTTTAATATGGAACAGTATTGTTAACTTGAGTGTCTAAAATCACGGGGGTTTAAAAATACAGTATCTTTTAAAAAAAAAAAAAAAACTATCTTTTTTAAGTTCCTTTACTGGATTCTGACATTTTTAGTACATAGTAAAAAATAGTTTTAGACCCTGTAGCAGCAGCTCTTTTCCAGAAGACTCATCCAAGAATAGGACTCTTGTGCTGAGAAATGTGTAAACACGTAAGACAGTTCTTGCCTCAAAGAGCTTGCAGCCTAGTGCCAAGCAGAGTGGTGAGTTTGATGTGGGAGCTGGAATGTAGATGCATGAAACTCAAACAGGCCACAAAATACCCATTTGATGGAAACAACTTCTAAGCCCTGCTGAGCAGGGATGGATTCAATCTACGGTTCAAGCAAAAGGTTCTGATATTCATTAGTGGTGGCCTGAGATAGCCGTACTTCTGTTAGCGTTAGAGCTGCACCTTTGAATATGATGTTTGTGGTATTTGACCACGCTAATTAAATCAGGTTCTTTTGTACTAGAGGATGTCAATCAGGTGTTTGTGCTGGTCAGAAAAGCAAAATGCCTGTTGCTGTGCATTACGCTTCCACGCAACTTCCTGTTACCTGTGATTGGATTAATTGGATTAGAAGTTACTTGTACTGTGTATTTAGACACAAGTCTGGCAGGGCTTTTTGTTGAGTCACGTTGCAGCGTCTAGTTGGCTTTGGCAATAGTTCATTTGCTTTTCTGTAGTGCAAAATACAAAATCTGCCTGCTGAAAAGACAGCAGAAATGTCTCTGCGTCATGGAAAAGAGAATGCTGCAGAGCATGGCACAGACAACTGAAGTTTGGGCAGGACTGGTACTGACCTGGAATCAAAAGGCTTGTGAGGATCCATACTTGCTTCTCAGAGAGCTGCTGAGAACATTTCTGTGCTCCCAAGCATTGTGCCCGTAATACCTATGGTTTGGGTCTGCATTTGTCTGTTATCTCTGTAATCCCAACTATTCCAGTTAATGGAAAGCCACCTAGCCTATACCACGCCATCCTGATCTTAAAGTATTTTAAAAGAAATATCTTTTCTGAATCAGATACTCAAATACTAACTTAACATCAACGTTCACATCTACATCGCTTGTTGTGCAGTCTGAAATCTCCCAGTTGCCATGCAACTCTCCTGTATGCATGCACGTGTTTATAGAATTCGTAAAATGCAGGGATAGTAGTTCATTCTGTTCCATGATCTGTACAGTTTGATTAACAAACAGCCTTTAATAAGATGAAGTGGCTGTGAATTGGGAAGTGTGATGTGAGGCCATGAATTAGCGTGCAGTGGGATGTTGCGGATCTCTTTCTAGTGTGCTCTCTTGGCTATTTCTGAGCTGCCAGTCACGTACAAAGCATCAAAACTCTTAGTTCCTCTTCTAGCTTCAGTTTTGAAAAAGATCTCCCAATAGAAATTTTAAATTAGTTAAAGAACTCTATTTTGCAGAACAGTAAGATTTTACAGTTTGTGTGTGGTCTTGAAAGATGCAGGGCCAAATCATGTTAATTTTGATGACAGGAGATTTAATTTGACTTTTTTTTTTTCTTGAAAGGTTGTTTCTCTTGCAATGAGAATTTGGATTCTGTTCTTAGAGATACTGTTTCTGTCATTACAGACTTTCTTTGCAGTTTCAGAGTTTGTTGGGATTTCAGAGCAGAAGACTGCTCTGAAACAAGTTAGTATAAACAGAGAGAATTATTATTATTGTTTGATCACAAGCAGGCCAATTTCAATGCTTGTCCCCCTTTTTGTTTCTCCCCACCACCACTTCAAGGGTTCTTTACAAAGCATTTCTTCTGCTCAACCCTTCATCGTGAGTCCTATAGATAGGGCTTTGTGTCTTCTTTACAGTTCTTATTTCACGAGCCAGCAAGTATACCTCAAATCTTAATTAATTTTTCCTCTGATTTAATATATCTTGTGCAAGATGTTTCATGTTCATTTGTTCCTTAGGTTTCAGATAAGCAGCTCTAGAGGTTATGTTCGTTTTCGAGGAAAACTGCCATGTAAGCACAAGGATTTAGCAGGATCATAGAACAGCCCAGGCTGGAAGGTACCTTAGAAGATGATCAGGTCCATGGGAAAAGGGAGCCTAGGTGAGGTTACCTAGCGCCTATCTAGTCACATCTCAAAAACCTCCAGTGATGGGGACCCTACCACATCACTGGGGAAGTTGTTCCAGTGATTGATCCTTCTCATTGTAAAAAAAAAATTTTTTCTTACATCAAGACAAAACCACTTCTGACACAGCTTGTACCTGTTGCCTCTTGTCTCCACGTGGCTCCTTTTGAAGAGAGAGCAGCGAAGATCCTCCTTAGACCAGAAACAGTTCCTGGAACTACAAAGGGAGAAATTAATCTCCCAGGTTTTCATATCAGCATTAAGTAAATAATCTATAACTCTTAGGAGGTAAGTCAAAGGCATCTAGTAATCATCGAAATACCATGTTTCTAACTTGTGTGTTTAGAATTGAAGTGAACAGGCTGAGTCAAAAATCACATCTGCCAAGGAAATTGTAAATCATTATCAGATGTTGGAAGTAAGGCATTACAGCCTAGCTTCTCTAGTTTTGCAGGCAACTGAGCAATTGATATGTCATGCTTTTAACACACTGACCTGAAGGAGTCATGTTTTCTGATTTGTAGTTTTAATTAAACTAGGTACATACCCATGATTCTGATTTTGATTGGCCCCACAGGTTGTGGTGGCCTGATCCGATAGCGTTTGGGAGGTCTCTCTTCCTCACCTCCCAGTACCCTAAATAATAATTAAATGTTTCAGGGTTTCAGAAAAAGTTTACTCTTCTGAAAGGCAGTTCATTGGTTTAACAAGCATCTGATGTTTTTGTTTCTGTCTTACTGATACTGGAAAGACTTCTTTGAATAACCAAGAGGTCTGTATAGGGGTCAGAGTAACTGAAGTTCTCAAGAACTTTGTAATTGGAATGAAGAACATCTTAGACTGCTGGTGATGTATGTGAGTTTTATACTGTATTGAGGGCTCTCTTTTTTTCCACCAGAGTAAGATAAATGTGTGTATGTGTATATATGTATGTACACACACAAGATTTTCTTTTCGACAGGCTTTTTCATCCTTTATTATTAAGGAACAAGAGTAATCAATGCTTAAAATCCTGGTGATTCTTACAATAGCTATGATACCTAAAATCAGTATGTGACATTTTCATGAATAAACATTTTCCTTTCTTGAACCTACACCTTTGTTTTTCTGTAAGAACTTCTCAGTCAGAAGTGATATATTTGAATTACGGTTTACTTGAGTTTATGGGAAAATAAATTTTTTCCATATAAAGGAAATCATCCAACCATTTCCAATTTGTACCTTCTACAGGAGAAAAAAAGTCAATTTTCTATTTCATGTAGTCATCCAACTCATCTCCTCTCATTTCTCCTTCCTTCTCCTTAAGGGGTCTGTGGTATCTGTTGGATAAAATTCAGCCCCCTCTCCCCCTTCCTCACCCCCCCCTCAAAAAAAATAATTTCAGGAAGCTCAATATCTTGGAAATTGGTCCCTGGGTGAGAAACACAGGTACCTAGAAATAAAATATAACATACTGGGGAGGGGTAGCTTTGTTTTGGTTGTTGGCATAGAGCTAATCTTGACAAATGATTAATCATGACTCTCTATTTCTGTAGGTTATGTAACAGATTACAACAAATATGAGAAGAATAGAACCAGGTGCATCATGATCTTCCTGTGTTTGAGGAGATCCTGAAACGTGCTACTGAAGTGTGTCTTTTCAAGGTACTTACACCTGCTTTAACTCTGTAATTCGATGGTTGCCTGATTTGGCATATTGCTGTTATTCCATGAAAATGATCGTATTTATGAAAAGCTTCCTGCAGCTGTCTCCTACTCTGCAAGGCAACTTGCCTGCAGTCCAGGGTGGGTTAGCTGGATTTCAGAGTCCGCCTACTTGCTAGCTCTAGAACAAAAGGGATTTGAGAGATGAAAGCTTGGAATTCAAGTTTTAGCCAAGTTATTTGGAGGAAATAAAATTCTAGTGTGATAAATGAGGTGGTCTCCAGGACACTGCAGTAGAAGTTGCTTCCTGGATAGGTAAATGACCAAAATGGATAGTAATCTCCAACTACAGCTGTGTGTACTTTCTAGTAGGCTGGAGACTGGGTGAAGCTTCTGTGCACCACTAACAGATGATTCTATGGATAGGCCAAAGAATAGGCCTCTTCTCAACAGCACAAGAGGAAGGAAAAGATCAATTGACTTCCTTTTATGTATGAACTGTAGTTTTGTGCATTTTTATGGGTATCAAGATTTATCTAATAAAATAAAGGTGATTGGCTTAAATTTTCTTCCTGTTAGTTTCAGTGTATACAAGGTCCTATTCCTGTCATCCCACTGTTAAGAGCTTACAGCCCTAAAAGACAAAGCAGTGTTCTTATTTAGAGGACTGGTTAGAATAGAGAGTGAGAGATGTAGTGTAGCAGGCAGTGACCTCATGATGAGACTACTCCATTAATCAATATTTTAAAATCAGTGTTACAACAGCTATAGTTAATGTGGATCACTTGGGTACAGTGAGCAGTTGGCCACAGTCCAAAACATTTCTTTTTCTCTCCACCAGTTCTGTTTCAGCTCACTAATAGCTCATCTGGGGATGCTGCTGTGTTCAGCTCATGGTCCAGGGATAAGTGTATTACATAAAGGAAAACTGTAATTTGCCTGGTTAGGTTTGTTTATTTATTTAAAGAAACCTAGCTATAGATCATACTAGATCGCTTAAATGACTGGCTTTTCCTTGAGGGAA
The DNA here is from genome assembly GCF_964211825.1 of Aythya ferina. Classification (NCBI taxonomy): domain Eukaryota; kingdom Metazoa; phylum Chordata; class Aves; order Anseriformes; family Anatidae; genus Aythya; species Aythya ferina. Next base: position 68,224,023 of record NC_140296.1, read on the forward strand.
ACATGACCTTTGATTTTCTTTCTCTTTGTCTTCTTTTTTCTTTTATGTAACTTCATTGTTTTTTGGAACAACAAATGCTTGGACCTCTAATGATCAGCTCTGAACCCATTGGTAAAATTAATCCAGTCTCTCATGCCAGGAGGTGTTTGCCGGCATCCCCCCGTGTAAATAGTATCAAATGGGAAAGAAAAGATTGTTCGTGATTTAGGCAATATTTTGCAGGAACGGTAGCAATTTTATATAAGAATCTTTTATAGGAGAGGTGTGATTAACAGGAAGAATTTAATAAATCACAATGGCAACTGATCTTTGTGATGACTTTTTTATGTGAATTACGACAAAATTGAAAATCTGGAATTCAATGCAATTTTTAGTTTCTGTGTTTAAATGCAACTCGTATATTTCAATGCATACACACTGAAAAATGTAGTCTTGGTGATGCTCTATAGATGGCCAGTAATGCATGATTGAAATGTCACTGTTACTAAACATCTAATTGATCGTGTGTTTTTCTTTCTGTGCAGAAGCTTCAGTATGAGGCGGGGTGGATGGAGGAAACGGGCTGCTGATGGCGATGGCTGGGGAATATGGGTATGTTTAAAACCAACTGCCTTTTTTCTTTGAAGAGGTAAATGGCAAAATGGGTAAGAAGGGTTTGCAATTTTGTTGAACATGCTAAGGGCATGCTATAAATTGAAACCTTTTGCTTCACTTGAAAAACACAATGTTTAAAAAATCTTGAATTTAATCTGGTGTTGAAGTCTTAATTTGTAATCATCCACTAAATTGCATCATTAATACGTGCAGCTTTTGAATAGCTTTAACCACCATTTAAAACTTAATTTTAAAATTATTTTTAGAAGTTAGCACCACTTTCTTTATAGTTGGACAAACAGTAAGTGAGGCACCTGATTTATTGTCTTCTATTGTCTTATCTATATTTAAGAACAGAAAATATGTGGAGCTTGACAAGTATTCTCTGCATTGTTTCTTTGGGCAATGAGAACTCTGGCTTAGCATCCAAACTTGCATCACTCTCTGATCTCTCTTTTTTTCTTCTATAAGGGTTTTTACATAGATGGAATACCTTCCTTATAGAATAAGAAAAAAGGAGTATGAAATAAATCCTGCCATGTTGGTAACAATATACCGTACCTTGCAGATAAATTTTAGTATAGAGGACTTGCTATTCTTTATTTCAGGGAAAAAAGCATGCATCTTTTGTAAGTCAACAAAAATAGATTCAAAAGAATGCTGCATACTTCCAGTCTTCTCATAATTGACTAGTTTCAGTCTGTAAACACAAGAAAACAGGACTAGCATCATGGGTTTTGTTTTGTTTGTCTCTTCAACTTAAACTAGGGAGGATACATGTCGGCAAAGGTTAAGAAATTGGAGGATCAATTCCGGTCAGATTCAGCCATAGAGCACCAGAGGGATGGAAATTCATCAAGTATCTTTAGTGGAGTCGCCATCTATGTCAATGGCTTTACAGGTGAAGCTTTTATTTTTTAAGGATCTGTTCTGTTTTGTTCCTATGTCTGTTCAATGTCCAAAGTGTAGTAAAGGACTATAAAACACGTGTGTTTGTATCTAAGTAAATAAGTAACAATTATCGTATATCTTAAATTTTGTGTATTATGTTCCTTTTGTATTTCATTATTTAGGTTTTCAAAGTAAAGTCACATTTAGTTTCTGAATATATTTGTTACTTTACTAAATTGTTTACATGAATGGGCACTGCTAGAAATAGGAGCAACTTTTTCCACCTTTCACCAGAACTTTCTTGATTTCTTGTGCCCCATTCACTATTCAGAACATTGTACTTGCTTGTGTTGACCCAAACCTTTTGTTGCCAATGTGGCACCACTGCGAAGGTTTTCCAAAAGCTTTTTTTTCCTTTTTTTCTACTTCTGGCAAAGTAAGTATTCTTTTTTACATGATGAAAAACATTCCTAATGTGAATAATTACTGGGGTAATCAGTAATGTTAGAGGGAATAAGAATAGATGTTAGTTTGTAAGGTAGTCTCTCTTCCTTGTAGTAATTCAAGAATAGTCTGGTAAGGAAATGTTACCTGCTTCATTATGTCAGAAATTGTACAGTAGGAGTTCTTTGCTGTTGCTAAACCCTTTTGATATTAATTTTCTGTTCTGTATGTAAACTGTTATCTCAAACCAGTTAAAATATGAGTTAATCTAATACTGCATTTTGTGTTATGTTGCAGTGAAGTGTGTTGTGTGTTGTTTTTTTTTTTAGTTTAGCATTAAATCCTCTTGAGTATTCTCCCCCCACTTACTTCATACATATTGTGGAAAGATCCTCTGTGACAATCAGAATGTTTGCATTTTGAATCACTCTTTTCAGAAATGTTTTTCTACATTTCTCAAGAAATGCATTTCTGATTTGGTCTTTGAAAACCTGCACAGTTTTCAGGGAAAGAATGATGCTCTGCACTTGTTCTGATCATGACATTGTTTCTCTATCACTGTTCTTCTTAATGTATTTGCCTGACACAAAGCAGGAATATTTCTGTTTTTAAAATTTTATAGATCCCTCAGCTGATGAATTAAGACGGCTAATGATGTTGCATGGAGGCCAATACCATGTATATTATTCCAGATCAAAAACAACGCACATCATTGCCACCAATCTTCCAAATGCCAAAATAAAAGAACTGAAAGGAGAAAAAGTAGTTCGCCCAGAGTGGATCATGGAAAGGTGAGTTTTGATCTACTACTTTTCGAGATTTCTTCGTTTGGAGAAGGGGGAAAAAAAGTAGAAAAATAGCTTTATAAAAGGTTTCATTTTGGGATGATGGTTTAATTTAAAATAAATCTATCCTTGCAACAGCTGAGTAAAAATACCACTGTCACTTTGAAGATTTGCTTCTTGGTGATTGTTCCTTAGGTAACTTAGCAAAGAATATTCAGAAGATCTCAGGCATAGCACAAACTGAACATTAGCGTATTAATTCCAATTTAATATCTAGTCAATTGGCCAGCCCTTATCTCAATAAGTTTGAATAAATGTCAGATGATGTTTTTTAATTAACCTCTTGCCTTGTGCTTTGCCTGAGTTTCTTATTACCTGTAAATAAAGAAGGTCAAATTTAAAAGCATTTTCATAAAAGTGAAATTAATCCACCCGAAGATTCATCATGTTATACGAGTTTGAAAAAAAAAACAAAATGAAACCCAAGGTTTGATTTCCAAATAACTTAAGTCTGTTGGTTCTTCTACTTGCTGAAATATATAGGATCAACTAAAGTTGTCCTCAGGCCCTTGAAAAAGATGATAGCTAGGCTCAGAGCACTTAATCTGGCTTGCATCTGTCTTCTGAGGAGCCCATGGGAAATATGGCAGGCAGGAATACGTTCTGGAAATCATTTTGTCAGTGTCATACTATTCTTAACTAGCCTCTCCTAGATGCCCAGCAGAAACAGGCAAAGAACTGTTTCTGTGTGCATACTTGTAAAATGCTGTTTACAGTTCCATATAACCTCTTGGTTTTGGACTCAAATGTTTCATAGCATGTAATTTCTTAAATATGATTGTTGTTTTTTGTTTGTTAGTTTTAATTTTGGTCAGAAAAGGCGGGTTCTTTGGTTTGGAAAAGATGTCAGTTTGTTGTTGTTGTTTTTAAAGCTTCGGTGTCTTACCCATTAACTTCAGTACTTGGAAAATTGGCAGGAAATGTGTTGTGGTTTGAAAGATGTGGATATTTTCATTGCCCATTAAAGTTCCTAGTGATTTTAACCAAGTTGGAAAAATCAGTTTACTTTCAGTAGAGACCTGCTAAAACCTAATCTATGAAATCCCCTAAAATTTTCCTTATGGTGTCTCGCATTTAGCTTCTGCATCTCCAGTTTTTAGAAGGTTGTACTGTAAGATAAGTCAGAAGAATTGAGGCAGGTTCCTGCAATTAGGCACAAGGAAGCAGGGACCTGACTGCCTCAGTAGAACAGGGTTCATGTCAAAATCTGGAGTAAAAGCTAGTTTCACAAGTACACCCTATTTTTCCTATTCTCTCAACATTATTGAAGAACACTCTTTGGTTAAATACTCCGTCACTGTGTAGTACCTTGCCACATGGAGTACCAAGTGATGTTATCCTCTGTAGTTCAGTTGTTGAGAATCTGTGGAGTGGATCTAGAGGTTTGAAATTTGCTCAGTATTCATGTGCACTTCATGACAGTGCAGTCTGATGGACTTTTTTTTTTGAGTTTGGATAAAGTCAACCCTAAAATGTTACTGTCACGTATTGCCAATAAAACAATGCTGTTAGATCTTTAGTCCTGCCAACCAAGGTTGCAAAATGAAAGATTGTTTGTCCATCCAGCTTTAATTTATTTCTTTGTGTACACACATTATGATTTTGTTCTTAATTATATGATCACATGTTGTCTTGTTTCACTATGGTACTTGCCACATTCTCTACACAGAAAAGACTGAATTCACGTTACAAACTGCTAATTCATTGTCTTGTTTTCTGCTTCTTTTCTTTGTAACCCTATTCCTTATTTACTGCATGTGACTTGAAATCTTTGCTGAAAAATTGAATGAATAATTAATTCCCATCTTCTGTTGGTGATTATCACTATAGCATCTGACTGCTTTCCAAAGATTAATGAACTTAACCACAGCACTTATCACAATAGTTGTTATTTTAATTTTTTGTTTAGGGGCCACCAAAGAGATTTTGGTAAAACACCAAAAATGTCAGTAATTTGGAGTTTGCCATGTGAACTGTGTAAGATAGGATTTTTCAGAGTTACTTATACAAGAATGGTAAGGCATGTGTTGAAGTTTATTTCTGCATTAAAAGCTTTGCATATTCTGAACTGTGAACATTCTGATCTATGGTCCAAGTCAAACATTTATAAACCTGTTGTTAAGTGCAAATAGCTGTATCAGAAGCAAATGGAAGGCCAAAGATATTGCTGCTCTTGAATGGCAGAGGAATCTCATAATAAAGAATATGGAATAAGCTGAGGTGTACAGTACCATGTGTTCTTCAGTCTTTACTGGCACAGTCTGCTTTCATGCCTTGAAGGCCTGTGTGTCCAGTGGCAGAGTTTGAAGAAAAGATGTGCTGCTAAAGGTATACAAAGCAAAAGTTACGGTTCCCTTGAGCAAAGCTGACATAAACAACTCTATAGGAGCAGGCAGGATGCATCCAGGGGAGCTGAAGAAGCCAGCTCATGTCAGTGCTATACTGCTCTGTCATCTTCAAACATTCATGACAATCAGCTGAAATCACAGAAGATTGGGAAAAGGCAAATGACTTGCCTGTCTCCTAAAAGGGAAAGAAAAAGAAGCCAGAAAATAACAGCACTGTGATCAGCTTCACCACAGTCACTGAAGATAAAGGAATGTGCCTTTCTCGAAGCTATGTCTGGGGTGGCACGCCATGCGTGACCCATCTGGTTGTCCTCTGTGGTGAGGTGACTGGACAACGGGAGAGCAGTAGATAGCATTTGTTTTAACTTCAGTAGGGCTTTTGGCAGTCTTCTGTTGCATTCTTTTAGGCAAATTGAGGAGATGAAGATTGGATAGTGGGCTGCTAAATGGATGAAAAACTGTCTCGACTGCTTGACTCAGATGGTAGTGGTCAGCATTTCAGTTGAACTAACATCTGTTTACAAGAGACATTTCTCAAGGGTCCATACCAGAGCTGTTGCAGTTTAGTGGCTTTGTTAACAATATGGCCACTGGTGTGATGACCAATCTGTCTGACACTTCTGAAGCTACATCTGGAGTTCTGTATCTAATTTTGGGCTCCTCATTTACAAGAGTGAGTGCAGTGGAGAACCACCAGGACAAATAGGGGCCTGGAGCATGTGATGTATGACGAGAGGCTGAGGGAGCTGGTTTTGTTCAGCTTGGAGAGAGCACTTCGAAGGGGATCTCATTGCTGTCTTTCATTACCCATATGCAGGTTAAAGAGAACATGGAGCCAGATTTCTCTTCAAGGTGCACAGCAAGAAAAGAAGCAATAGGTGCAAATTGCAGCAAAGAAAGCTTGACTGAGTATAAAGAAAAGATTTTTCACAGTGAAGGAGAGTAAGCACTGGAACAGCTGCCTGAAGAGGCTGTAGAATCTCTGCCCTTGGGGATATTCAGTGTTTGGATGGAGTCAGCCCTGAGCAACCTGAACAAAGTTAGCCTTGCTTTAAGCAGGCTTTGGACTAGAGACCTCTAGAGGTCCTTTCCAACCTAGTTGTTTAATCATTCTAAATTCTGTGATCTAGGGAGTGTGAAAAGGAGAAGGATGTTGAATAGTGCATCTACAAGGAGATTCCCACTGCTGCCTCTTAATACAGCTTGGAGGGGAAAAAGAAAACAAAAACAGCTGTGTATTGATCTGGCAGTGCAGCTACTCCAGTAGTTAAAATCATAGCATGAACAAAATCTGTAAATGCCTTTTTTTTTTTTTAATGACCTTGAAATTAATGAAATGATTTTGAGATAATTACCTGGGTGGTTATGCAAGTTCACAGAGTGATACAGGAAACATTATAACCACACATTTTAACAGCTGATTGGCTGCATCACCATTTTCTATACAAGAAAGCTTTAGAACTCTACCATGTTATTTTCAACTCTGGCAATATATAGTGTAAATCATATTCCTTTTTAAATGCAATATATTCACATATCAAACAATATTTAAGTGATATATTTAAGAGTTGTTTTTACTATCCCATTCCCATAGAAACCTTACCATGTATCTATGTGTATGCTAGCTGGTTTTAATTTATCTAATTGGGTAATGCAATCTCCCATTGCATTCTTCTCTAATTGCAGCAAGACAGCTCCTCTGAAGGGCTTCTGTTCCACTGTTCAACTCCCTTGACTGTATTACTGATTGGAGCTTGTTAAAAAGCACATCTCCAAGAGCAAGTGTTCAGGTGTTGAAGAACAGCAAAGGAGTTTATGTCACTGAGCTAAATTCTCTTCAAAAATTTAAATCCAATTGTAACTTCAAAACTGAGCATTAATATTAAGCTGCTTTGATGTGAAAGAGGTTCCTCTGCAAGAAGCTTCTGTATCTGACAGCAGTCAGTATGACAAGTAGTACACGAATGAGAGGTGGAATATAGGCTAAGAACGTTATCTTTTCTACCAGGAACATCCATTGGGATGGAGAGATGAAATCATGCAGTAGTGTATTTTTGAGAGGATACCACTTCAGTGTCTATGACTTCACTAAGGAGTTTAGCAGTTATTGAAATACAGTTGTAGTTTCAGCAGGAGAAGGAAAAGAAGAGGGAGATACAGTGGACCATGTAGTACAGAACTGGAATGATTGTGGAGTAGATAATTATGGAACGTCTATTTGGATTTTTTTTTTTTCTCTCTAGATTTCTTCAGTGGATTTTCTCACAAGAAGGGGTAATTATTCTTTTGGAACGGAAAAAGTGGGAGTTCCTCTTTAATAGTGAACTGCATCCTAGCAGAATTCTTTCAAGATCTGCCCAAATTTGCTTGGAACACTTGTACCTGAATTGCGTCAAGTTAGAGATCAGTCAGCATTGCTCAGTTAGAATAACCTGGACCATTCATGATAGATATAGATTGATTATTATCACTTTTGACTGGTTGTTGTTTGTTTTTTGAAATGAAATATATGGGTATGACAAACTGACCCCACGCAACTGTGCAAATGTCTTTTTTAGTAAAGACAGACATCACCACATTGGATTGAACTGAGAAGTAATTTCTAGTTACTGGAGGGAAGAGGGTTTTAGAAGGGACAATAAGTGCGTATTGCAGAACAGAAATGGTAATCAACAAAATAATAGCTTATTGTATATTTTCTTAAGATGCTTTTAAATGTAACCTATTCCTTTTTTGTTTGTTTCAGCATAAAAGCTGGACGTCTCCTCTCGCACATTCCATATCAGCTTTACACCAAGCAGTCAAGTGTTCAAAAAGGTCTCAGTTTTAATAGCATATGCAAACCTGAAGATGCCATGCCAGGTCCAAGCAATATAGCTAAAGATCTCAACAGGGTGTAAGTGTTTCTAATCATATGTGCTGATGCTAATCATTCAACCATAACTATACAACGTTTTTAAATTGATTTCAGCTTTATAGGTAGCAAACTCTAAGGAACTGAAATAAAAAGTAGAAGTACATGTGATATAATTATAATATTTTCTTCAGCTTCAGACAATGAGTCTGAGGGTGACCTCATGGCATCCTGCTGTCTCCTCACGAGGGAAGCAGAGGGGCAGGTGCTGATCTCTGCTCTCTGAGGACAGTGACAGGACCTGAGGGAACAGCATGGAGCTGTGATGGGAGGATCAGGCTGGGTGTTAGGAAAAGATTCTTTACCATCTCTCCAGGGAAGTGGTCACAGCAGCAAGTCTCCTGGAGTTCAAGAAGCCTTTGAACAATGCTGTCAGATCTAGGGTTTGATTTTTTGGGTGGTCCTGTGTGGAGCCAGGAGTTGAACTTGATAATTCTTGTGGGTCCCTTCCAACTTGGGAGATCAGATGATTCCATAAGTAGTTGAAGATGGAACTTCAATTCTCTTGACTCCAAGGTTTGTCTCTAATCTTTAGATGACACTGCTTGATAACATGACCTGGGAGTCCCTCTATATGTAGTGTATCTGTATGAAAGCAACAGGCATACATTAAAGGATTCTGACTAGTAACACTGAAAAGTAGGTCTTCATTTCAATCATTTTTTGATTACTTTAGCTAAAGGTATCTAGGAACAAATATTAATGCATGGTACTAGTTAAATTCTTAGTTTAGCCTCTCTTTAAAAAAAATAAGTGTACCTTACATATGATAGCACGAAGATTTGAGTGAAGCTCAAGAGAGAAAATGGATTAAAAAATCCTATTACAACAAAGAATTTTCTTAAAAGACTGCTAGAAGGGAACAGAATCAAAGACAGTAGCAAAACTCTGGTAGAGAAGTTAGAAGGTGAAAAGAAGCCTTCGGCTTGAACAGTGTGTTCTGTAGAGGTGAATTTATTCTTTTTTAATTAAGATGGTTATTGTATTTTTTTCAGAAGAATCTGTTTTACTTTGTTGTACAGAGACGAGAATGACAGTATGGTTGAGGTTGGAAGGGACCTCTGGAGATCATCTGGTTCAATGCCCTTGATCAAGCAATACCAAAGATACTGTACCAGATACTGTAGTTTGGTTATGGTGATCTCTGTTCTTCAACAGTCCACTGATGAATTTAAAATCCAGTTGTGTGTAATGCTGGGGAGACTTTACCATGAATAAGATTTTATATTTTTAGGAATAGATAAAACTGGAACACAAAATGTGAATATTCTAAGCGGTATTTCTTACCCATATTTTGAACTATGTGTGATATTTTCAACATCACCTCTAGCTATTGAGTTGTTGATGTTTTTTAAATGCGAGGAATATTCAGATTTCTAAAAATATTAATTTAATCTCAAATTGTAAATTTCAAAGCCTTCTTTACACTGCGATACTACGTACCACTGGAGATACCACTTTCAAGCATGCAACTCCTCAAAACTGTTATGTTGAATATAATTTATAATTGTGATAATCTTAACAAAATTATAACAATTAAATTGCTTTCTGGTATACTGGATAGTTAATTATTACCCATGTGTTTTTTGTGAGTGTACTTAAATTGCTAGCTTTGGGAGTTGGGAGTGGTAGTTGTTTTTTCCAGCAGACCTAGAGTATGCGCAGCTTTCAAAGGCTATGTTTTTAATTCTGCTTAGGATTGCTATAAAGTTAATTTTTTTTGGAATAAAAGCTTTGTCTTTACAGCATCAAAGTAAATATAAATTGCCAGTGCACTTGTGGAAGAAAATTTTGTTTTACATGCTTAAAAGATGAAAATTATTCTTGCCCTTAAAATAAATAAAAGATGTTTGATTTACAGAGCTTGAACAGGTTTCTCCTTGAGAGAAGATAAAAGGAATTTAACACATGAACTAAATCGCTTTCTAAAAAATTGAAATTTTCTATTTGCACTTTTTTTGGTAAAAAGAAGAGTAAAATTGCATCTGTTGATTTAAAAAATAATTTTAAACTTTCCTGATGATTCCTGCACCATTTATACTGTCCATGGCAATACAGTTCTGTTATCAAATAATTATTTTAATTCCATTGGAGACTGATAGTCAAAATAAAGGGCTTGGGAAGAGGAGTGCCCAAAATCATGCTCACGTTAGAAAAGCTGTGTAACATCCTGGTAATGCTGCATTAATAACAGAGTAAATCTGAAATTTTTTGTACAGCTCTACAATGTTTTGTGACATTGAAAGGACATAGCCCAGAATTTGAGATAATTGTCCTGAGACTGTAAAAACTTCCCAGGTATATACTGATAACAACTGATAAGATAATATCTGGCACTTGAAGTGACCTGTAAATATGTCTTTTTAATAAAAGAAACTATATTAAATTATCATATCTGTTTCAGAAATCATATTAAAAAGTGTGAGATGGAAAGTGAGATCACACCCAATGGAACAAGTAGCTGGAATGAAGAAGAGGAAGAAGAAGATGGCGGTTTGGCATTTACAGAGCTGGAGCAGATCCTTCCTGGAAGGAAACAGAACGGCATTCAGTCTCAGAAGGACAGCACTGCCATTTTTAACGGACACACACACAACACTTGTACCAGTGCCTTAAAGACGCAGGATTGCTCGGTGCCCTCCAGCAACAGCGTTGCAAGTAGGTTCTCTCCAGGCCCTGTGCAGGAGGAGGACAAGACTGAAAAAGGCATGGTTGACTTTAGAGACTGCACAACGCAGCAGTTGCAGCAAAGCAACAAAAATACAGACTTTTCGTGGAATCCACATAGGACTATGAGTAATTCATCCTCATCTTCATCTTTGCACAGTAATACTAAAATAAATGGTGCTCACCACTCCACTGTTCAGGGGCCTTCAAGCACAAAAAGCACTTCTGTACCTAATCCTAGCAAGGCAGCTTCCTTACCTGTGTCCAAACCTTCAGATTGTAATTTCATTTCTGACTTTTATTCGCGTTCAAGACTACATCATATATCAACGTGGAAGAGTGAATTGACTGAGTTTGTCAACAGCCTGCAGAGAAAAAACAGCGGTGTCTTTCCAGGAAGGGAAAAATTAAAAAAATGGAAAGCAGGCAGGTCTGCACTTAAAACTGACACAGGTAGATACTTGTTTAAGAAGGTTTATGTTGAGAAGGTGCCTTATATCTTTGTTCACACAGTGAATGTCTAAATGAGGTGAATTAGGTTAATGTTCAATATTCACATTACAGGCTGTCTGGAAATGCTTGTGACTTCGATGTGCTGAAAACTAAAAGATCAACTACTTCTGTGTTTGTTAAATTGTGACTTAATGCAATACTCTGGTCTATTTTCAATATTTCTTGTAGAAATACTGTTCCTGACTTTACAAAGATATGTAGATTGATCGAAGGGCTGAAAATATATCTATCAAAATGTGCAGGTTTGCAGTTGCCATGTGAAAGCCTAAAGGAAAAAAAAAACACATTGCTACTTTTATATAGTTCAGTGTGAAAAATTGAAAGATGAGTAACATTTGGAAATGAGATACTAACAAAAAACTAATTTAGATTTCTGTGTACCTCTGGGTCTGTTTAAATGGGTAATAGTGTCATATGAGACTTCTGAACCTGGCATGTGACAGAAGAGAAATGTTTTGTCATTATATTGCACATCAAGGGCCAAAATTAAAGTATGTGTAATTTATGAGAGGCAAAGTGTTGCACATAGCAATTTAAGTATTTTGCATCTTTAGAATCTTAATTTAGTCTTATGCAATTAAAAGGCTAGTTCTGTTCTGTTAAAGAGATTGACTCTGCTATGCTACAAAAATATTCACTTACCATATGAAAATATGCTCCAGATGATGAAGTACCACATTCTAAAAATGTATTGTTAGATAAATAATTTAATGGATTTTGTGTTTATGCTATCACGCCCCAGTTATAAAACATGTTAGCTTATAAACTACCTTAATGCATAATTTTCTGACAAAACATGGTATAAGCTAATATATCTTTCTCTTTGATTTGGCCTGGAGAATTCAAATAATTGCTCTGTTTCAGCTGACAAGTAGCAAATTCTGAGGTACCAACTTAATTGCATAATTTGTAAATAGGCCCCTCATAAGACAGTCTTCTTGTTCTTGTTTTGGTTTGTTTGTTTGGTTTGTTTTTTATGAACGAGCCCCAATGGTAAATTATGAAAAACAGGAAAGCATTTTTTTGATTATTCAGTAGTTGCCACTGTTGTCAGGCAACACAATTCAGTTGATATGTGAAGTATTTTTTCCACTATTACACAGTGTGTATTGTTCAAATTATGATATTTTTTGTTAGTTGTAGCTTCCTCTAGTAAGTCAGCAACATAGACTTAGACTTGAGCATCTAGAATAATTGACAAAAGTATGTTAGCTGTGTAAGTTCTTCAGTCTTTAGTTGTCTTGCTCATGTTTGCATGAACGTAGGACAGCAGCGATGAAATCCAAGTGTGTAGAATGTTTAACACTCATTTTGTGTGTTTGATGAAGAATCAAAGGTAGTTCTCAGTGCAGCTGAACTTTTTTTTTTTTTTTTTTTTTTAGTCTTTTAGAACAGTCTTCTGATCAACAAACGAAAACGTTCTCTGCTGCGTATTGAGTGTTAACACAGTGGAGTTAAGATTCAGTTTCCATAATGTGCATTAATCTCCTTGGGTTGAGGGAACTTGATATAGCAAGGCAGAAACTGTTAATTGCAAGAAAATAAAATGGAAACCTCAAGTTGATGAATTTTTTAGGGTGCTTAGCTACTGTATATTTACATTACTGTGAGAATTTAGGAAATGTGTATGGTGTGGAGAAACAGAAGTCTTTTTAACTTAAGATGGTTTAAAAAAAAAATTATAGTCCTTGATGACTACTGTAATTAGTACTGAAGTATATAAATTAGGGTTCAAGTTTTCTATTGGTATATCTTCATACTAGGTAATGTGTCTGTTGCAAGCTCAGCCAAGCCACAGAGCTGTATAATGCACGTGGATATGGATTGCTTCTTTGTGTCTGTGGCTACCCGAAATAGACCCGATCTCAAAGGTAAGTATTTCATTTTTCATTCAAGATACTACAATTTCCTCAGTTGAGCCTTAAAAAAAAAAAAAAAAAAAAAAAAAAAAGAGAGAGAGAGAGAAGCTGTAGAAATGAACTTGGTTATTCTTTTTTGTTATCGTTGTCTGATATTCAGACCATGTGACTTTCACATCCTTATTTTCTCACAATCCAAAAGCAAATGGAAGAGAAAGCCGGAATTGCCATTAGAAGTTCGAGCATGCGATCATCCTTACAACACGCAAAGAGTTAGCAGAGCTCCTTAGCAAGTTGTTTGTTTTCTAAAAGCGTAACATTCAGAAATGGAAATACTAGTTCTGTGACGCTGAACTTTGCTGATGCCCAAGTCTGAAGACTTGATGCAGTGTTGACTATCTGATGCCCAGCTATCATAGACCTTGGGAATGAAGAAGAGCGAGCTGTGTAATTCCTTTCTTCTGCCCAAAAGCAGGAGCAATAGTGTCAAAGATGGTTCTAGTCTGTGTGTGTCTTTAAAACTTATTTCCTGCCAAGTTTCAAATTCCTTTACTAGAACATAAAGAACCGAGGACTTTCTGCAAGTATTTTTTTCTGTTCCGTAGAAGCCTGCCAGAACTTTTACTGTGTAAATTAGCTTGCTGTAGAAAAATTACGGAGGTGTTGATATTACTAAAGTCAAAAGTTTAGCTAGAGACTTGATGTTACGCAGGTAATTTAACAAATGAAACTGAGCATACTGATGGTATGCATATGCTCTCTTACTTAAGCTAAGTATTTAAAATCAATACAGTGTTCGCTGTGTCTTAAACTAATGAATCATTAGGGCATTGGTGAAGTTTCACAACTTTGATTTGTAGTAATTACTAAGGACAAACAAATATGGTTGTGTTTTCACCCTTTCAAAACTTCTCTCTTTGCTTTCTAATTGAAATCCATAGTGTCAGTGCAAAATCACTTCCATGACAGTTTCCTCCCTAATGCTGTTGAGAGTGTATAAGCTTGAAAGAAATCACTAAAAATAGAGCAGACTTCTTTATAATCTTACCTTAGTTACAGAGTTATTAAAACGTAAGTTATTAGCAGTGTTGACATAATTCTAAATATGGGCATTTCTTCTCCACAGGAAAGCCAGTAGCTGTTACTAGCAACAGAGGGGCCGGAAAGGCACCGCTGCGCCCTGGTGCAAACCCCCAGCTTGAAAGGCAATATTACCAGAATAAGCTATTGAATGGCAAAGCAGGTACAGATAAGTCTGTTTGTTTAAATTGTTTTGTTATTGAAGACTTTTTCCTTAACATGCATAATAGAACAACTGTTATTGTTTCTTGTGCAGAATTTCAGAAAAATGTCTTTGGAAACTAATGCTCTGTGGCCTCAGTGTTGATGTGCCACTGACTTTTTTTTATCAGTTTTCTTTGTGCAATGTGGGTGAATTATTTTCAAGTAATTTTAGATTTTAATTTATTGAGTATAAGGTATACTAAGTAATCTTAAGTAAGAAATACAGTCTGGGATCATTCAGTTCTGAGTAAACCTATTATAGAGAAGAAGGTACAAAATGAATTTTATAAGGCTACTTTTTTTAATTATAAAAGTAGAAATGACAGTAAATGACAGATTAGAAAATCAATTGAAGTTGGCTTTTGAATTGTATGGGTACAATATCAGTGTACAGTGAGTTAATTTGGGTGCTTCTTATTGCATTTCGGGTGTCTGGAAGTTCTGTGGCAACTCCCATGAGTAATTTGTTTTCTCAAAACCAGGGCATTTGTTGTAATTTTAGAATTCATTACTTTTCTACAGCAATGTTGAAATTTTTTACTTTGTGTGTAAACAAAACGTACTATTAGTGAGAAGCTTTATTATTGTTGGACTGCCTGAACTGCATTTACTATGAGAAAGTAAATTGCTAAACCTAAGTAGCAACTTTTCTTCTTTTTTTTTTTTTTTCTTTTTACAACAGTCTGCATAATCAGTTTGAAGTTTTAAGTAACTAAGTATCTTTGTGCCCTTACTTAATTTCAGTTTAGATTTGGAAATTGTTTTTCCTCTGCCCCTCATCGGTGCACTTTTCTTACCTGCCTTGCAGTAGGAAATGCTGTTGTTGTAAAGATTACTGTTCAGTTAGTTTTATTGATGATGCAAGAGGTGAAAAAAGCTTGTTCTTCCATGGTTGTTTCTGAAATGTTAGCACTCTTTAACAAAAAAACAAACAAACAAAACTCTAAAATTTTATAGATTTGCAAGGGCATTTGGAAACAAGATATTACAGGAAGTGCTGCCATTTCATTTGCGTTTCTGATGCAGTTTCACACTTGGAAACTGAAGTAGAATATATGTTAGTGGAACCCATTGGCCTTGAACTTTCAAAAGACTCTTCAGGATGCTCCAGACTTAGCTTGTGCTGTGTTGGCAATGCCATGTATAAGCGTGTTACAAAGATAGCTGTGGTTTTTATGGAGTTGGGTTTCTGTAGTAATGGCTTGTGTATGAACTATTTATTGGTAGCTCAGTTTTACACAGTGGTGTCGTAACTTTTATTAGGTCCTTAGACAGGATAAGGATGTGACTTAATATAGTCGAGCAAAATCTGGAGAGTGAGGTGGTTAAAATTAAGGAAGTTTAGCTGATAAACCAGCATGTTCTTTATGATTCACAAATTCAGTAGTATCTTTTCCACTATATGTATTGCTTAAAGGTACAGCACATTTCAGCCTCATTGTGTAACAAACTCAGTTTCTTACTGCAGCAGCTTTTTCTGAACGTACACACATTCATGTCTTTTAACTTCACCATCCAATCTCACTGGCTTGCACACAGGCAGGCAGCTACCTCTTTCTTTCTTGATACTTAGTCTGATTATACAACCTGTTGTTTTGGTGAAAGGATTTTTTCTTAACACTCTTTTTACAGTCTCAATCTTACTAGCTGCAGGTTCAGAATATATTTTGGTCTCTAATTTTTATCTCCATATACAATGTTTTTATCAACGAAAATGCACCATGCTGTTTCCGCTTGCATTTTCATAAGTACATGAGTTGTCTTTTGGGGAGAAGAAATTACAATTAGTTACAGTCTTAGATGAAAAGATGGAAGTGCAGGTTAGGTTTTTCTAACACCACGGTATCTTAGAAGGTGTACGTGAAACACTTCACAGCATGTGCTTAATTGTGCCATGCCACAGGTAAATATGGTCCAGCAGGCACATATTTCACACAGAAAAATGCTTTTTCTAAAATATCAAAAATACCAATTCCTAAACTGTACTCTGTTAAACATAACACAATTGAGTTTGGGGGGAATGTTTTGTAAGTTGAAATAAAAAGGTAGTTGGGAACAACTTTCAGCACAAATATATTTTTGCATCCATGTTTCACCATGGAACCAACTTCATTTTGTAATGCTTCATGCTTTTCAGACCGTTGTCTGATTTTTGCCTTCTCCAGGTCTTTCCTATTAGAAAAAAATGTTTTAAATTAACAACCAGCAAAACAAAGAAAAAGAAAAACTTATGAATCACTTAGTTTCACCAAATACTGAATTCTGCAGCTTCAGCTACCTTTTTTTTTTTTTTTTTTTTTGCACACTACTTCTTTAGTGATACTGGTTTTCCTGCCTTTGATCTGCATTGTTAGACAGATATCTATTATCAAGGGAATCTTGGATCTTTTATGAAATACTTTCTTTTTCCTGTTTGAATTCATCCAAATATGTATAACTTCTAAATTAAAAAAATTCTCTAAATCTCCAAATTGGAGATGGACTTCCTGAGTAGTAGAAATTATTTCTCTACATACGTGCCATCTTTAACATTCATGTCCTAAAGTTAGAGGATTAACATATGTTAATCAAAATTCATAGTTTGTGGTCTTTTTTTCCATGGCCAGGATGCCCAAGATGTGAATGTTTTTTAGGCTTCCTTTCCCCCAACCCTAGTATCTCCCCCCGTTTTTCATTCTAAAGAGCAGCAGTTTTTAACCATCATATTAGTCACAGATTTATTCTCAGCGATTTCTTTTTCACAGACTTGGGTCCTGGCCTCTGATTTCTCCATCCGTTGCTCCACATTCACCATGTGCCTGTCTAGTTTCCCAGCTTTTGGTGAGAGGTTCTCTACCTTGCCTTCCATTGAGGACAATGTGTTCTGCATTGCCCTGAATTTCACATGAAGTGACTCCATCAGCTCATGGGGGGATCTGCTCTGCTGCGATGTGGAAAAAGTCGACGAGTCCAATGAAGATAGACAAGATGACAGCATCATCTCAGGCCAGGGCACAGGAAGGCACGGACTAAAGAAATTGTTCTTGTCATTCTTACCTTTAGTTGGGGCACAATTTTGCTCTAATTTTCAGCTGCAGACATCTTAGGTAACTTACTGAGCTCATCATACATTAAAATATTTAAGACATAAAAAGGTACATGAATTTAGCAGAAATTCTGAATAAAAGCAGCTTTTCACATGAGTTAGGTTCTGCCCCTGCTGTCTCCACTCATTGCAACACTTTCTCTGGTCTGATACCAACTTGCCTGTGCATGCAGCACCATGTTTCCTTTCAGTCATGTGGTTAGTGTGTCAGTTGTTGGTACCGTGAAAGATATTTAGGCACTGCGACACTGAAGAAAATTCCATTGATTATAATAAAGGTGTATTGATATTAAATAGATTGTAGAATGAAAAGGAACTACTAGATGCATAGTAGGTTTCATTTTAAGTAAGCAGACATTTTTTGTCTGTGTGATATCTTCTTGTTTTGATTCTGATGAGTTTGGGAGGGCATAGTGGTTACTGCATCTAGACATTTTTTCAGACTGATCAGTTGTTCAGAGTACAGGCGTGTATCTTTCAAGGTTTGCATACCATGAAAACTCAAATAGAATGTTCCACTCAATTCCAGTATTCTGTTATGAAATAGTTTTAGTATCTAGTGTATCGTGGACCTGATGGGCTCGTTAAAACTTACCTGAGAGATGTATAGAATTAGGAAAGGTCTGTCTCATTTTAAAAGTCTGTGGCTGCAGCATTTATATTATTTTTTGTCTTTTTGATCCAAGAGAAATTTATGGTGATACTTGAAAGAAGTTGATATATTTGATGTATTCTGATCAAATATGTAGTAGGAAGAAACAAAAAGTTTTGTTGATTAATTTCCCCATAAGAGTGTTAGAGGAAATACAAGGTACTAGCCCGTGTTTTATTTTGTTTTAATTTGATAAAATTAGCCTTCTTGTTATTTCACTTCATCCCTTAAAAAAATCACTTCGAGGTATCTAGATTAAGTAATTATTAGAGTGTAGTTTTAAAAATAATAGGTTATAAGTATCATGAACAGTGGAATTGTATTTTGAATGTAGTTGCTTTGTTCTGGTGGTAGGTAGTGGTGCATTCTAGGAAGGAATATAACTAAGCATCTTGTTCTGGCAAGCGCTTGGCAAATTTGCTTACAGGATAGGCTTGTAGCAGTCTCAAGCATTGGATCATTTTATTGTTATTAAAGCTAACTAAGATAAGTCTTATTTTACAGCATGGTGTATGTAGCCACCAACAAGCTGTTGTCTAGTATTTGGGGGGAAAACAGAAATGGAATTTCTCTGTAGCACAGTATTCTTTTCAGTAACGTGTGCAGACCTACCTGTAGAGAGAGGTTACTGTGTGGGGGCTTCTGTGTTTTTACTTCATTTTTTGTTTACCTTGACTATGATGTGAATCAGTATAGTATTAACTTCTCACCAACAGTAGTATAGAAATTGTATCAAATATAATCTATTATTTTTACTTAATTTACATTGATTCTGTTGAACTCCTAAGAAAAATATTATAAAAATGAATATAAATATTATTTTCCAAGCAGAAATTAGAGTACCTGATAAGATGGACTCATCATTCTGGGAGCATCCGGATTCCACGCACATGAATGGAGGTGACTTCAATCAGACAGTTCTGTCCATGGCTGAAATTGCTTCTTGTAGTTACGAAGCCAGGTAGGTAAAAGTTACCTATCAATTGCTTGAAAAATCTCATACACATAGGCATAAAATGTAAAACAAAAAAACAAACAAACAAAAAAAAGGCAGTTGTTAGGTCACATTTCCTTAAACTTACCCAGATCAAGAAAGGTTTTTCTTTTAAGAAGTTGTGGTTAAATAGGCTGTTAGAATTTAGCACAAGGTTTTCACTGTGCATGTTGCTGATTCTTAAACGCTGTTTAATAGCTCTCCACCTAACCTACATGTTACTTAAAACAAAACCTATTAAGGGAAACCTTGTCATTCACAGTGATGCTGTTGGTTTCATAATGTTATCTTCATTTCATTGCATCCAAACTGCATTATTTCATGGAATTAAGAACACTTTGTTACTGAAGGTTTTAGTTAAAATGAGACAATGGTAAGTGTTATTACTAAAAACTTTCTTGCAAATTATGTTGAGCACCAAGATAGCATAGTTTATAAATATTCAGAATATGAAACAACTGTTATAAACAACCACAGTGTTGAAAAGTAAGACCTTATTCTCTGATAAAAGTAATACTCCAGAAATTGTGCCTTTGTTGGATCCTTTCTCAAGAGTGCTAGGGTAGGCAGGTTTACACTTCTACATTGAAAAGTTAGCTTGTTTATTACAGCAGCAAAATGTTATAAATCTGCACAGTGGTTAGTGGAAAGTGGAAAAACAGCTATCTTAGTCACTGTAGTATATGTTTGCATTTTATTTAAAAATAAAATGGCAAGTATTGCTTTCTAGAGACTTTCCATCTTAAGCATGTTTCCAAGGATAGGCTGTCCAAGCTGCATGCCTGAATATTATACAGTTAATTCAAATACTCTATTTGCAGTTGTTTTTCTTGCCATTTGCTAGCAGTTGAACTTAATCCTTTTTATTGATGTTATTGAATTTATTTATTTTTGTAGGAAAAGACTAGTAACTCATTTGGAAACGGCGCATATTAACATAATCTGTGGAAAAGTTGATACAGTATTTGTGTGCTTTTTATTAATTTTTAGACAAGTCGGCATAAAGAATGGAATGTTTTTTGGCCAAGCAAAAAAGTTGTGTCCAAATCTTCAAGCAGTTTCATATGATTTTGATGCATACAAAGAAGTTGCGCAGACAGTGTATGAAATACTAGCAAGGTAAGGTGTACTGTGTGATTATATGTTCTTCCATGGTAAGATTATCAAGCATATTTTAATATGCTACTGTTAATGCCATTTTTTTAATTTAATATTTTCATTCCACTTTACTCTTTAACTTCATTAAAACTATTACTGTTTAAGTCTGTCTTTTGTAGTATTTTCATTACTTTTCTTATGCTGAGCGCTGTCCTTCTTCTGAGTATTCTTTTATCTTGAAGCCAAACAGTCAATGTCAGGCTTCCAAAGAAGTCATTGTTAAACTTGCTACTGATAACACTATGAGAAGTGGGTCTCTCCTTACTACTGAGATTCTTCCAAGGTGTTTTATTTTTTTTCTGACGTTTGTTTGGTGGGCTTGGGTGTGTTTTTTTTTTGTGTGTGTTTTTTTGAGTAATTTAAGAATGGATTATTGGAATAACAACTATTAGAAACTACTTTCTGATTTAAAATGCACTCGAACAAAACTGGAAATTTGTTAGTGTGACTGAAAAACAAGCATTCAACTTTTGCTCCAGTTGTCACTTTAAAAGCATGATGCATGTTGAAATTTGTCCTACATTAGTGATGTTACTGTAATGTGCTGTTCTAGGATTTTTAATATGTTGTGTCATACAAAATAAGCAGGGAAATGCCACCACAAAAGGAAGACTTTATTTGCTACATATTTGTTTTAACAGATGGTGAGCTGTTGCTGGTGTTTCACCTCCTTTACTTTGTGTTGATAGCTATACTCATAACATCGAAGCAGTCAGTTGTGATGAAGCACTAGTAGATATCACTGAAATCCTTACAGAGACCAGATTGACTCCTGATGAGTTTGCAAATGCTATCCGCACCGAAATCAAAGCCCAAACTAAATGCACTGCTTCTGTTGGGATGGGTAAGTACTTTATTTCACTTCCATTTACAGGGACTGCCTGCTTTTGTTAGGCGTATCAAAGCTATATAAGATTGCACAAACACTTACAAGTTATGGCAATGTGGAATATATTGCCATTTACATCAAATTACCATAAATGAAAATGCAAGTAAATCTTCATAAGTGGAAAGTTTTTGCTTAAAACTTATAAAATTACTATCACTTCTCCTTTGATATCTGAACAATAAGCTGAAATTCCATCTGTGCGATATTCTTACATACGTTTTAATGAAATGCTACTGTATTTTCCCAGTAAATAGAAAAACAGGTACAGACTCTGTTGCTTATAGAAGAAGGCAGTAAGTGTTTATGAGGATTTAACATAATTATAAGGTGTTGAAAGCAAAGATCTCTGTGATTTGTAGCAGGTATTGTATATGAAATTACATATCTAAAAAGACATTTTTGTTGCTGTTCCTAACAGTATTAGACTTAAGCATCTGTAAATACATATGCTAAGTGTACATAAGTATATAAAATCCACTTGTGATGTAAGCAGAATTCTCCCTTTATTTCTTATGATACCATAGTAGCAGAGGGACTAGTTCTCTAGATTCCTGTTTGTTTTTTACTCTCTTATATGTATACTTAGTGTTTTATTTTTTCTATAGAAAGAGCAGACTTACTTTAAAAAGTATTTTTTTATAATCTGATATACTAGTTCTCTTTCTGATTTTAAGAGACAAATACATGTGAGGAAATACTTTTTAAATATTTTTTGTGAGATTTTTGAAAAGTGTCCTTTAGAGAAATATGGTAGGTATTGTACAAGAACTTTTCTTTCACTCATAATTCATGAAGTAAAGGAATCAGAAGAAACAGTTACACTATTACAAGAATGTAGAGACATGATCTCAAAGATGTGGTCTATCAGAAATACCTTGTGTAAGTGATCTATATGTTGCCTGATGGGAAAGTGTACCAATATAATAGAATGTAAATTTGAACAGATGCTGCTATACTATAGAGATCTCTAAAAACTATTTATTTCTGATTAGAGATAAATTAAGAATACCAGTTGAAATAAATTTAATTTTTACCCTAGAGATTCTAATGGCTAAACTAAACTGATTTAAACAATGCTGGTGAAAGATTAAACACTCATCTGTAAACATCCTGCATCCTGATTTTTCATTTGTTAAGTGAGGTATTAATTTTTTCCTACTTTATTTCAGTGTTCTGGGAATAATGATTAAAGAAAATAAATCACTAAGATTTTGTGGTATTAGAGGCTGTGTTGGTGTGTTTGGTAGATAAGAGGATCCGAACTCTTCAGTACTCTATAGACAGAACAAGGATCTCCAAAGTTAAACAGAAGATTGAATGGGGACTATCAAGAATTGCTTCATCAGATAACTTCTCAGGAGAAACAATGGACACAAAATTCTGTGTTGCTGTACTTACTTTCTAAAATTTTAGAGTAGACTAAAATAATATGAACACAGATGGAAGGAAAATAGTGATAGTAGCGCATAGTGCTGAGAGCTCTGGATTCCCCTGACGTTTTTATCAGCTTGCTTTATCTTAGAACGAGGCACCTGTGTAGCAATAATGAATCTATTTGGGTATCATTTCAGAGCTGATGTTGGCTGGGCATGAATAAGCCTATGAACAGGGAAGAAAAAATGCTGAAATAAGTCTTGTTCCCACCACATGTAATGAGTGCACAGAATAGTTTAATGAAGTCACTTTTTTTAGTGAATACTTGAAGCCCAAATATTAGCTTAATTCCAGTATTTCACATGTAATAGATACTTGATAGAATTGTCACCTAATTATTACTTAAATTGACCACAGTAGACTTTGTGGAAGCTACACAGTGTTAAAGTATTACCATTCTACGTTTTTACCCATTTGCAGTTAACTGTTTTCTTTACCTCTACATGTGTAGAACATCACCAAGACAAAGACTGAACATTCTTCATGAAATGTCGCACGCTTATTGGTTGCTTTGTTTTGGGGTTGTTTTTTTGGCTTCTGTTTTCGTTTAATTGCAAATGCAATTACCAGTAGTTACTCTGCTATAATCACAAATATTGCTAATTTTGGAGTCGATATAGCAAAATATAAATGAATATATTTCATTGACTTTTTATTTAAAAAAATAATTTAACTGTACTTTATTCATTTTTTTTCCATGACTGTTGAACTGCAGAATTCTACTTGAGAAGACAAAGGTTACTACAGACATATTTTAACTTCTCATTTTTACAGGTTCGAATATTCTGCTGGCCAGAATGGCAACTCGTAAAGCAAAACCAGATGGACAGTATCACTTAAAACCAGAAGAAGTGGATGATTTTATCAGAGGTCAACTTGTTACCAGTCTTCCAGGTACTCCGTTCTTTTACAAGACATTTTGCCCCCTAATTTAAAGCAGTTTCAGCTTAAAAATCTGCATTGTTCCAGTTATGAATCGAGCAAGATTAGATGTTATTTCCATGGTTATTATCCAAAAAAGAAAGATACGTTGATTTCTGAAATTTTCTGGAAAGAATCTGAGACTTTTTTTTTTTTATCTTTGAGGAGCATTTTTTTTTCTGAAGAACTTTACAGAGCCATTCAGTGTCATTTGTGGAAGAAGCTCAAAGTTTAATGTGTTATACAACCTTATGTTCTTTAATAAAATTATTTAGATGAGTCATCTCAGGCAAATGCTAGCTTGCTGTAATGGATGAAATAAAATGAGTAACGTCACTTGTTATCAGTAATCATCACAAAGACAGGCAGGATGTGCTTAGAAAACAGAAATAGCCCAAGAATATTCTTTCCAAAAAGGAGTGTATAAAGTCAAGCGTTGGAAAAAATAGCATAGGTATCATAACAAATCGAGACCATATGAAAGAGGGAAAAAAGAGAGAAGTTTATCTGCTGCATCTAATAAACTATGTGAAGCACTGAAGAGTATAAGCATAGAAGGGAAAGAAAATTTGTCAGAGGAAAGTTTTTACTGAATTAGATGCTTCTGCTTGTAACATGAGCCATATTAGAATAGCAGATAAACAGAAAAGTATGTAAAGAATAAGGCTATTGTGGAGCGTTACCACTGTTAGGCTTTGCATCCAGCTGTAGACAGTTTTTGGTTCTGGTAGATTTAGAGTACAAATTAAACGTTTGTTACACATGGAATTTTGTGTGTGTGTGTGTGTGTGTGTAAGGATCTTTAGGTAATGGTATGCTAAAAATTGTGACAAAGTGTTGATTCTATAAGAAAGAACAAAAGGTTTGAATTCCAACTGGTTTTTTTTTGCCTAGTTATCTGAGGAAATTACTTTGATGGTGATTATGACTTATAAGTGTGTTGTGACAGCACTAATAACTTTGTGAACTATTTGGCCACTTCAGCTAAGTACCCCCTTACTGAGGGGTAGAAGTTTTAAAGATGTTAAATGTTTCAATGTTTCACACAAGTTTCATGTGAGTTGTGTAGGAAAGAGAAGGGCTTTTGAGTAAGGGAAGAGTTATTGAGTGGTATTATTATTATTATTAGAGTGGGATTCCTGTAGATATAAAGACGTATGGAAAATGCTGTAGGGGAGGCATTTCTGGCCCACAGCTTTTAGGGAGGTTCTTCAAGGCACAATGGAATTCGACAGACGGCAGAGATTTGGAGTTACAGTGAAGGAAGAGTGATAGGCAGTAAGGATATATGGAATACACCTTTACAAAAATGGTTTTCATTATATATATATATATGTATTTTATAGTTCCAGGAAAATACTTAAAAGAGTTGTAAAATAAAGTGTTTTCTGCCATGTAACTCTGTAGTGTATTGGTATTCAGTACTTTGGTAGTATAATGTGACACAGATGTAGTCCAAAAAGCGCTGAATAAGCACTCATTTCTGTTTTGTGTGCTAGCGATCAGCTGAGTTCAGCCTGCAATTGTGCACACATTTAACATTAAATGTTGAAAATACCTTTCTCTGTTAAAAAAGGAAAAAAAGAAAAAGGGAGGAAGGAGGAGAATATGAAAAAAAAATCACTGAAATGGAAACGTGGTAGGAATAGCATGCATACACAGGTGCAGGTTTACAAGAAATTTTCTCTATGCATTCCCTTTACTAGACAAACATAATTTATAATGCAGCACCATTTCTCTGGCGTAACTTAAGGGAAATATTTTTCCTCTAGAAGGAAATATTTTTTCCTTTAGAAAATGATTTGTAAAGTGAAATGATTTGAAAGTCAAAAACTTCAAAATATGCATTTTCACAGTGATAGTAAAAACTTGTGTTTGTGTCAATAATATCTCTAGGTAAAGAATCATCATGGAAGTTAGAAGCTGACTTTCTAACTTTCACTGACTTTGGTAGTGTAAAATCCTAAGACCAATATTTGTGGAAGTAACAGCCCACCTTTCCCAGTCCCAGAAATATACTTAAGTTTATCACACTTAGGTATGTGTGGTTGCCATGGATACCCACAATTTCCAGTGCTTGGTAATTCAAAGCACAAGTGATGCACGTATGCTATCGCTTCTGCTTGAAAGTATTTTTTTTCTGCCTTGGAAGCGATGGAACAGTAGTCAAAATATTTGTTGGTTTTCTTCTAGATTAAATCCCTTGTATATAAGCATACTGCATGTTGTACAGTCCTTTTGGACTGAATGCTGTGGTATTCAGAGCTATATACACTGCAACAGGTAGTACCTTGTCAAGAAGATTTATAGGCAGAATCATTCACACTTCACACAAATAAAAAACATTCCGCAGTACGACATCGTACATATTTAATACAAATTGAATTGAGGTGAAGACAGCAAAAGTTTCCATTTGAAACATGTTTCACTGAGTGGAATTTACTGTCTTTATTTATATGGTACAATGCAGTCTAGGCTTAAAAGGACAAATTTTTCTTGTTCAAAACCTGGATGGCTCTGAACTGTGTAGAGTTAACAGAACTAATTGCTTTGTTGTTAGGAGTTGGCAGGACAATGGAGTCTAAGCTGGCTTCTTTGGGAATTAGAACCTGTGGAGATCTGCAATGTGCTTCAATGTCAAAACTGCAAAAAGAATTTGGTCCGAAAACAGGACAAATGCTCTACAGGTTTTGTCGTGGTTTAGATGATCGACCTGTTCGCACAGAAAAAGAAAGAAAATCTGTTTCAGCAGAAATCAACTATGGAATAAGGTTTACACAGGTAAATTCAATCTGTCTTTTCTGCAGTGACTTCTTTCAACTGTAGAAGAATCTTCTCATATTCTGATTATTTTCACTTACACTTTGATCTGTTAGAGCACCATCTTAGCCACCAAATAGAAATGAGGAAAATGAAGAAGTAGGAGACCAAACGATAAAATGGGAGGAGAGACTGCAAAAGTATTGGACTGAAAAGAAGCCTGCACAAAATTAGCTGGCTATTCTGCATTCGTTATACGAGTCTGGTACAGAAAAAGAGAACTGCAGTAGGTTTGTTAGCACCTAGCATTCTCTTTCATTTAAATGCTGATTATTCAAATATGCCAGTGCCTGAAACAATGACCAGCTTACTCCAGCAGAACGTTTTTGCTAGACTTTTCGCAAGTAGTTTGGGGTGGGTTGTTGTTGTTGAAAAAATTGTAGCAAAAAATAACTTTGTTGCAAACTTAACCATTTATAGAAATTCCTGGGAAAAAAAACAGGTTGGGAGAGAGGTTTTGTTCTCCAGCCTTTTTCTCAAAGCAGGGGAAATTGAGATCAGGCCATTTGCTCAGGGCTTTATCCAGACTGGTGTTGAAAATCTCCAAGAACAAACAGTGCACAGCTTCTGTGGGTAACCTCTTCCACTGTTCAGCTATCCCCAAGATTAAAACACTTGTTTTCTTACAAGCCCTACACTCATCTTCTACATGTGTGCTTAAAATTAGAAATTAAAAATAGACTTAACATTTATTTTTAAATATTTTTTAAAAGACTTGCTTCTAAAAGGGCTTAGTATTTACTGCTTATGTCAGCATTACAGGAGGAATCTACTATATTGCCTAACTTCAGCAACCTGCAGTGTAAACAAAACACAAATAAGACAATTGCCTGTGAGTCACTTTGTTCTTTTAAGTTCATAAAATCATGCTTATTTTTAAATCTTTGTGACACCCGCTTCAACACTTTGTGAAGTGGAATACATTGAAGCTTAATGATTTACCTTATATATCTGAAAGAACAGTAGTCATCTAAACAGTGGAATGTTGTTTTTCCTGTGTAGCCCAAGGAAGCAGAGGCTTTCCTTCTGAGCCTCTCAGAAGAAATCCAACGTAGACTTGAAGCTGCTGGTATGAAGGGTAAACGATTGACCCTTAAGATTATGGTCAGAAAGGCTGGGGCACCAGTGGAGCCTGCAAAATATGGAGGTCATGGAATCTGTGATAATATTGCCAGGTAACTACACATGGGGGAGAAAAGGTCTGTAGAAGGCACAAACACATTTCTGCAGGATGTTGAGCACTGAAACTTGCAGTAAGACAGGACAGAAATCTTAAAATGCTCAATACCTCTTTGCCTACATAGCAAACCTGCACTAACATCAGAATTAGAATATTATTACCGAAGTTCTCTGTGCCTGTGTTTCAGCTATTCAGGAATTTGTTCACCCACAGTTAAGTTTTTTCATACAGTCCTAAGTTCCTCATCAGAAGTTATCTTGTTTTCTTGTGGATCATTACCAACATAGTAAAGCACCTTTTTGCTTGGTCTCCCTGCAGCACTGTTAAACTCACTGAGATTCTGCCTGTGGTGTCTGTCTGCTCATCCCTGGTGAAACAGGATAACCCAGTTGCTAATTCTTGTTTGTTTCCTGTTGTTTGAATGGATGATGTTGACTAAAGATATTTTTTTTTTTTTTTTACCACTTATTTATTTCTATGCTTTCTGTGCTCATCAAAACACAAGAATGAAATTTAGGCATATGGCCTCTGGTAGTTGCGTTTTGTTTAATACAGGATAGCTCATGACCTTCTGGGACTGGTATATCAAGAATAAAATACATCAGTCTGTACTTCTATCTTCTGCATATCCTGAGTTCAAGTTGAAGATCTACTCTAAGAACACCTTTTTAGGACTGAAGACATTTAGATAAAGACATTTATTCCTCCTTTATCAGTAGCTAGTGCCACGCTGATTTCTCATGAACAGGTCAATGCTTTGGACCTCATTTCCATAGTCAGGCAAACTAATGTACATGTGCCCTGAAATTTCTCTATTTCTTAAAGTAAGAATTAAGGTAATGTAATGGGGACATCCAGAAATGCTAAGCTGTTCACACATAGCTGAGACAGTTCTGATGCTCACATCTCTTCTGGCAGCTTCTGTGTTTCTGCTTCTGCCTTTACTGATTAACTTGGCAAACTGTCTTTGAGGTCCTCTCTGGAATAAGTACAGAATTTTTGTTGTCTTTAGGATTTGTGAAACGGTTTCCTTGTTAATGCTGTTTTTTATTCTTTTTAGAACTGTGACTCTAGACCATGCAACAGACAGTGCAAAAATAATTGGAAAAGAAACTCTAAACATGTTTCACACAATGAAACTGAACATATCTGATATGCGAGGGGTGAGTTAATGGAAAAACCCAAATTTATTCGCTTAATCCACAACTTGAATAAAACAGCCTGCAGTTACGAAGTTAGACTGTATATACTGCAGTTTTATTACTGAGTGTAAATTTTATTTTGTCTTAGAATTTTCAGTAAACTTTTACACAGTTGTTAGTTAAGCAACTAATAGAAGTACTGTTTATAAGTCTAATCAGAGATACAGATCACAGGAGTTTTTAATCTAGATTGCAAGTGTTAGAGCCAGAATAGTTACCAGCCCATGGTTTAGCCTTTGTTTGAAGGTGAATTGCTGGCTCCTTTGATTTATGACTTATTTTAGAACACTCTTTCTAATCTCAGTGGTTCTGTCATAGCAGTGTAAACCAATGATGAAACTGTTTTGGCATAAGCCATCTCTTAAAATGGAGCTGATTAAAATTCTTCCTCTGACCACATCTCTGTTCAGTTGTGGAGGGGCCATTCAATCATAGATCGTATCATCAAGTGCAGGTATATCTGAGGTCCCTGAGTGGTACTCATTTTAACTGACTTCAGGCATCTCCAATGCCTGTGTCTATATTGAAGCTAGTCCCCCTAAGCTTCAACACTTAATATGATATGAGTCGTGTACACTTTGTCTCTAAAAAAATAAAATTAAGAGGGGGGTGGTGTCCTAAAGTGATATCCTTCACTGTTGATGCCCACACTTAAGCAAATTGATCCACTTGTCTTGCAGACTTAACATAACACTACCTCAATCTCTACTCCTTTTTTTTTTTTTTTAAAGTAGAAATAAAAAAAAATCCCTAAGTTCTAGAACTCAATCTAGAAATACTTGAAAGCAAAAAGATAAAGGTGCAAAGAAAAACTTTTTACAGTGATGTTTTAATAGCCCATTAATCACAACTGAAAAACTGGTAACAAATAATATGCTTGTTATGTGTTTATAGAAGAAGACCTGGTAAAAATACCCTCACTGGCTCCTCCACATGCTCTCTGAATCCTATACACCATTTTTTGATGTGTAGCCATACTTAGTACTAATCACTTTTCCTGCTCAGTACTTCTGTATTTTTTAATGTCTAAGAAATTTCATAATAAGTGCTTTGTTTCATGGGCCTGTTGACAGCATTTTCATTTATGAGAGAAGTTAAGATGATATTATCTCTGTAAATTCTTAGTTGTTGGATTGTGGTAGATTATCCTAGGATTTGTTTGGGATGTTTTTAGTGGCTATTCGTGTGGTTTTCAACATACGTTTACTCATTCTCTTCCACTGCTACAACAGGTATCCAGTTTGAGCAGGAAAAGGGAATGCTGTTATGAACTTACTGTGATTATTATATTTTTTATTTATTTTGAAAACAAAATTAATATATTAATGTTTTGGATTTAGGTTGGAATCCAGGTACAGCAATTAGTTCCCATTAGTAAAACCACTTCGGCTCATTCAGCTGTGCAGTCTGGACACTTACCTGGTGGATCGCATTCAGTTATTGATCTTTTTCATGTTCAGAAAGCAAAAAAGTGCTCAGAAGAAGAACGTAAGGAAGGTCAGTAAGTTTTGTCCTTTGCACGTGTGATAATGATCAGTTCTTAAAGGGTTGAACTTAGATTGTCTTTTTGAATGCTTTTCCTATGTTACACAAGTATAAATTATTTAATACAAACTCTTTGAGAGCATCCTTTGCTGCTGAAATATTAACAGAGATACTTCAAAATAAAAAGTTACATGATTATGCCATACATTGTGTAAACTATTGAGCAATGAGAACTGGAAATTAGCTTCACTGTATCTTGAAACTTCAGAGTTTTTAACTATCAGATGATCATTCTGTGTTCTTTTTTCATATGTACAGTATTTGTTGCTGCTATGGACCTTGAAATATCTTCTGATTCAAGAACTTGCACTTTTCTTCCGTCTCGTGGTACCCATCTCACATCTGGTCTCAATTCTAATGTTAACAAGACTGAGTCTGCTGTCAAATGCAATGGCTTGCATACTCCTATCAGCGTAAAATCCAGGCTTAATTTGAGTATTGAGGTTCCTTCTGCTTCCCAGGTAAAACTCAAGAATATAAAATATCTGTAATACATTGTAATAATTTGGCACTGCTGCTCTTAGAGGGGAAAAAAAAGTATCACATTTCTTTTTAAATGAAAACAACTCCAGTAGGGTAGAATGCACAGAAAGATTGCCTTAAAAGAATTTTTAAAAAGCAGTCTTATATAGGCCAATTCAAAGAATAAAGTTATATTTATTCAAAGAATAGAAGCTTGCTTTTCTGGTATCCCTTTTCTTCCCATCACTTGCCATAGGATTGAAATGGAACAGGAATGGAAAATATGCCACAGATGAAATATTAAATAGCATTGCCTTTTGCCTTTCACAACCAGAGCTCTTTAAAGAATCCCAAAACCTAATTATAAAGATTTGTCTATTACTATGTATCCCTAGGCCTAAAGCTTAAGCATACTCTGTCTGTTGTGGATGCAGGACAAATTCACTTTAGAATTGGAGTAATTCAGTTGAAAGGACCTACAAAGGCCACTGAATCCCAGCTGATCAAAGGGATCAAATAGCCTTCTCAATGTATTTCTTAAAGTCCTGTACTGTACACCAGTCTTTAAAATACACTATAAATCTGTCTTCAGATGTTAGTTGATGAGAAAGAATGGAATGGCAGCCTTTCCCACACTACCTCATATCCTTCTACAGTAGCTGTGTTCTAAATTTCATCCTAAAATCACATCAAACTATTTGTATTTAAATGTAGTTATTAATCTTTATATGTTTTTTCAAGTTTTCTTGGTATTGAAGCTGGGAACATCAACTTTTAGATGAGAAGGGTACAGTCTTTAAGTAAAATATTTCTTTGCGGGTTGGGGTTTTTTGGTTGTCTTGGCTGTTGTTTTGGTTTTGTTTTTTTTAACAAAGGAAGATCCTTAGTTCTAGCCCCTACGTTATCTAAGCAGGCATCTGGTTTTAAAGGTCAGTTATGAGCAAGTTGTACTGAATTCTGTAGACGTCTTAGGTGTAAACAGTCTTCCATGCTTTACTGTAAAAATCTGTAGTTCTAATTTCTGTAATTTAAGTCTGCAAAAGCAATTGCTGATGTTTTGTTAACCACTTTCCCAAATATGTATACAATTTTAGAAGCCGAGTATGGTTTTGGCAGAAAACATTTTTTTTCTGTAACGCAACGCTAAAGCTAACTCAGGACATACAGGCAACCTGACTGAACAATGTGGAGCTCGTCCACTTTCTCAGATTATCTTATAGAAGCAGTATGTAACAATATTATATTTAAAAAAAAGTAAAAAAAAAAAAAAAAAAAAAAAAGCAGTAGCTGTGCAGTATGGTTCCTATAGCTTCGGTGACCTTATCACACAATAGGCACATCTTTTTTTTTGTGTGTGTGTAATAACCATATTATAATATGGAATTCGGTACACGGAAAGCATGGTGACAGTCCTGTAATGCTGCTTATATACACTGTGTTAGGAAAGAAACAGCACTATTATTTTAAAACCAGAATTAATTTCCAGAAGATCTTTATAGGATTATTATACACAGCAATCTCCAAATCTTCTTAAAGGTGAAAGGCAAAATTTTCTAGCAGTCCTATGGAATCTCCTTTAGTAGAACTTAAAGGCAAAACTACATACTTTCACTCAAATTTTACTTGTGAGAAAAATTACACTGAATCTGTTTGTCATATTCATTTCCTCACTTCTGCAGCTGTCATTGTATGTGCTGACAACTTCTGGGTACTGAGCAGTCATCTTAGTTATTTCAAGTTGATAATTGATGGTAAATACCAATTGCAGTAAGGAAAAAAGTTTAAAGCTCATTTCTTTGTCAAAATCTATGGCAAAAATCTGACAGTGTGCAAATATGTAATAGAGTTAAAGTAAGCTGATAACATGTTATCCTTGGAATGATATAAAGAAAAATGAATTGCTTACTGTTTTGAACCACATAATTTAGCATTCATATCAACATGTCACCTGTATAATTTGAACTCAGAAAATTCGTTTTCTTATCTGTAGAGGAAAACTTGTATGTAATTTGTGATGAGAACCCTAAATATCGTGAAAAGATAAAATTGAGCATTCATATTTACTGATCTGTGTTTAAATGACTTTTTTTTAATTTACATCTCACTGCTGCAGAGAGCATCAGGTCACCAAATGTGTTTGCATACGCAGATTTTTTTATTTTTTTTTCAAAATTCAAAGACTATAGAACTTTGGGGGGGGGGAGCAGGGGAGGGTTAAAACTAACTTTGTGATAGATCAGAACCTAAAAGCTTTTTTGTATTTGTAGCTAGATAAGTCTGTGCTAGAAGCTCTGCCACCTGATCTCCGAGAACAAGTAGAACAAATATACACCATTCAGCAAGGAGAAACTTACGGAGAGAGCAAAAAAGAGCCAATAAATGGCTGTAGCACTGCACTTCTCTCACAACCAGTTGGAACAGTGCTTTTACAAGTACCAGAGCTCCAAGAACCAAATGCCAATACAGGAATTAATGTAATTGCCTTGCCAGCTTTCTCACAGGTAGGATGTTTGCACGGTATCAATAAATGTTAACTTTCTACCTGCAGGGAAAGTTAACAGCTTTTTTCTTGAGCCAGAATTACTATAATCTGTTACTTACTCAAAGTTTATTTATGATCCTTTAATATCTTTCAAAAGTCTGTGCTTTCAAATGTAACTTTCTCCATCACAAATCAAGTATGATAGGTGTTTATTAAAGATTTATAGTCATCAGTATGTCTGGTTTTGCTGTTACTTAATGTAAAACCCCTCATTTACACTTCGCTTTGCAATCTAGTGTGTAAATAGCTGTTTTTCTGCATTGCAGCTGAATTACACTGCACCATCAGTCTCAAGCCATCATAAATCAGCTTAGCTAGTCACAGGAGACTCACTATTTAAGTGGATGCTCTGATGGTGTAAAGCCAACCTACCAGCTTCCACAGATTTGATTGTTCATATCACATTCTTGGGAGAGAAGCAGGCATGGCTAAGATTGTGCATATCTCCATAATTTTGGAATGAAAAGCTGGTTCAGGACAAGGAAAATGCAAAGTTGTTTCTCAGAATAGTGGCCTAGGAGGGGAGCCAGTAGCTGGTAATGATGCTCCTACTGATATTCCACCCTTCAGTCCAAGGTGGTGCTGAACAGATGTAGGGTAAAAAAAAAAAAAAAAATTAAAAAAAAAAAAGATTAGAATACCAAAGATATGATATCTTGCATATGCGTGACTTAAAATTATTGTGAGTACTGCTCTGTTTTATTTTTCTATTTGCTATGTCACTTGCTGTTCTCAGAAACAGCAGCAAACATCTCTCTATAAATCTGATTTAAGGTGTAATGCTGCTTAGCTGACAAGAAATCAGGTAGAAATTCCTGACCAGCTTTCGCTAAACAGCAATTAATGCATAATTATTATTTAAAAGATGTGCAGTCCATTTTGCTACTAAAATTTCTTCACCTTAATCCAAGTTGATTGGTTCAGAAACAGTTGGATCAGTTTGCATTCCTGAACCACACAGCTGGCTTTTCCATATGGGGATGTTGTGAGAACAGTAAAGGAATTCTCCGTCCCTCAGCTGTTTTAAATTAAGCACTTAAACTCTTGCCTATCAATGAGTGTATCTTGGACTTGCGGGTTAAATTATGCTGTGAAATCACATCCCTCCTCACTTCGTACACCATGCAGTACTCTTTTCTCAGAGAAAGTTATAACTATGTATGGCTTTCTGTAAAAACTGCATTTAGTTTATCATATTTATGCCTTATACATATATTCAGTAGTTGAGAATTAATTATTTTTGTCTTTTCTGTTTTTTTAATAAGTTTTTGAAACTGTTAGAAATCTGTAATTTGCACGGTTAGTTTATGCTGTTTTCCTGTTTCTCATCTCCTAGTGCATTTTGTGACTGTGTTACTCAATCCAAACACATCAGCTTAGGAGCGTGACACCAGGTGGTACAGGAATCCACTTGGTCACCTGCCCTGGCTGTGTCCTCTCCCAGCTCTTGGTGCACCCCCAACCTCCTGGCTGGCTGGGCAGCACGAGAAGTTGAACAGCCCTTGGCTCTGTGTAAGCACTGCTCTACAACAACTGAAAACGTGGGAGTGTTATTACCACTGTTTTCATCAAAAATCCAAAACACAGCATTGTGAGAGCAGCTATGAAGAAAATTAACTCTATCCCAGCCAAAAGCAGGACAGATATCCATGCTGTCTAGATATCCATACTATCTATTTGAGAATGCCTTATGCTTGTACTCCAAACTTTCTCCTGAAAACCTTTAAGCTTCCTTTATTTGGAAAAAAAAAAGGGTAAACTAAGATTCACAATTTTCATTTTCTCACTTAGGTCCGAGTTTAATGCATAATGCATATATGATTGTATATATACGTAATACGTATGTGGTTGAATAGCTTCTTTTTATTTTTGTCAAAAGTACAAACATTTAACATCATTTTTGTTCAAAACCTAGTAATAGATTTCAGGTATAGAGGTATATGAGGATGTGATACAGCTACATTAGGACAATGTCACTAGAGTAAATGTTATACTTTGACAGGGCAGCGGTTGGGGGAATGATTATGGTCAGTTCCCTGTACTGCCTTATTTCTGAATGAATTAGGTCGTGTCCTGGAACAGTTGCAATTCATACACAAAAAAATGTTT
This sequence comes from Aythya ferina, assembly GCF_964211825.1. Classification (NCBI taxonomy): domain Eukaryota; kingdom Metazoa; phylum Chordata; class Aves; order Anseriformes; family Anatidae; genus Aythya; species Aythya ferina. Next base: position 68,259,375 of record NC_140296.1, read on the forward strand.
ATACTGGGACTTCCAAATTCCTGAATTCTTGAATGCTTAGCCAGTGGATGTTAACCTTTAAAAACAGTTTTAAATTATTTTTAAATATATATTTTATTTAATAAGCTGTGATTGGTGACTTCTAAGAGTTGATTGGTGATTTAAGACTTGATTGGCAACATTCCACTACAATGTTTCGTTCTGTGCAATGTGTAGAGCAATTGAGGCCAGAGTTGTTCCCATTTCTTCCTTTAATTAGCACATATTTCATGCAGTGAAAAATATGTTGGTACATGGAGTTCTAAAAATGCAAAAAACTTTGTTCGTCGTTCTGACTTTTGATGACTTTTACCTGTGGGAGCATGATCGTGTTTGTTATCAATATAATTTAGACATAACATGTGAATGGCACAGTCTGCTTTCCTGACAAATATATACATTTTACAGTTGGAAAAAAAAAATCAAATATCCATTGAAAATAAGGTGTAGCTCTTAGGTGTATACCAGTATTTTAAATACAGTATCTCTAATAATGATTGAAACTGTATCGTGCACTTAAAATAGTAATGCAGGTTTTGGGTATTTTTTGTTGTTGTTTGTGCACATCTCAGAATTTTTTACCAGAGAAATGAAGGGCATTCTCCCACTGAGCAAATTTAAATCTCTAAAGGATAGGTTTGCTTTTATGAATTAGATTTTGCAGGCTATGAGTTGGAAACACTGTTCAAGAAGGTTGGGCAACTCAGAATACAAGAATAGATGGGCACTAATTTGCTCATTCAGCCACATAGTGGGGGAAGATGATATGTGACATTTTCTGTTGTCCACATGAGTATTGCAACTGGCATACTCACAAACGGTTTCCTATATAGAATCCAAGCCTCTATGCCAGTTGGAATGGACTCAATTTTTATCAGTCAATAAAGGGATGGAATACTAAAATTCTGTAGTGTTATTTTAAAATACAAGGTAGCTGGATTTGTGTTCCCTGTACTTAAAGAAGCAAGACTATTCCCAAGGATATTTTGTCTGAGGAATGTAGCAGTATCAAAAGAAAAGGAGGAACAGAAGTCCAGTTGTCAAAGTGATTGAGTTTGGCAATTGGAATGAAATGTTCTCCGACTTAGGCTTAATTGTGCTGTTAATCTAGCTGTACTGTATAATAGTAGGTGAGTAAAGATGGAACATCTTGGGGGGGGGGGGGGGCTGTTATAATAACACCTGTGATCATTTTTAATGGTTGGTGTGTTACATGCCTGTAAATAGTAATTCCATAAAATGTAGAGTTAATGGTAAAAGGAAGATTTTGTAGTTGTTACAAGTTTAGGTATGTGAAGAAAACGTACGACATATTTTATTTTACAGTGCTTCAGCTGTGTTTCATTTATTTTTGCTTGGCATAAAATGGAACTACTGTTCTTATGTTGGTAATCTAGAGGAAAGCAAGCAGTGTTGCTTTCTGGTAAAATAATCAAATGAATCTTCTGTCACTGTTCAGGTGGACCCTGAGGTTTTTGCTGCGCTACCTGCTGAGTTGCAAGCAGAACTGAGAGATGCATACGATCAAAGGCAAAAGCAACCCGAGCAGCAACCTGCTAATACTTTTGGTAAGTGTATACTAGTTGTACAATAGTTTTATATAGGAGTTGTTGCATAAATCTCTTCAAATAGTAAACAACCCTAAATACAAACCAGAAAATATAAACAAAGCTTCTAGGACGATACTGTGTTAAATCGAATTTCTGTATTTTTGGTAGACAGTGAGTTACCACCAGCTGTGGCCTCATTTTGCAAACAGATGCCTAGCTGTACTGAAATGGGAAATTAATTCAATTCATTGGGACTGTGACACGAAACCGCTCACGTCCTTATGTTTGCAGGATGGAATGTAAACTTGGTACGTCTCGTGATTTAAAGTACTGCGTCTTCAGTACTCGGTTTAGGTAAACATGTATGCTCAGATTAGCATCCTCGTGGTTTATATAGCAGTAGTACAGATTTCAGGGAACTAGAGAGATGATTCATCTCCCCCTGTCTGATGGATGATTATACTCAGAGCTGATCACTTAGGTCTCCTTTTTATAATCAGTTGAAGAAATGAGGTAACTTCCCTATGAAAGTGAGTGTCATAAAATAGGTTGGAAATGCCAGTGGGTTCATTGTCAGTTTAATACTGCATTATTACAATGAAACCTTGATTTCAGTCAGTGGACTACTGCAGATAAAAGCAGTTTGGGGACCTTTTTGCTGCTGTTTTTTTTGATAATCACTGGTGGAAAGTCTTAGCGGGTATCTAGGTTGGACAGTGCTCTAGGGTGAAGCAATTCGTCCAGTGGGCTTCAGGTTTCACTAGCTGCTCATATTCAAGCACTGAAATGCTTGATATTTAAAAGGCTCATAATTAAGTACACTAATGTATAGCAGTGCTGTCCAGGTACTTAAACCATTGCCCATATCCAAAATGGCATGTGGAAGCTAAGTCATTTTATCTAGGTTATATTTTCCCAATTGATCCATAGATTGTTATGGAAGATGGAGGCTTCCTTTTCGATGGAAGAGTATTAAATTTTAAATGTATCAATCACCAATTATTCCTGTGTTTTTTCAGTATCCAAAAATCCTTGCCTACACCCGAAGCATGCGACAATGAAAAACAAGAAAAAAATCAGGAAAAAAAATCCAGTCAGCCCTGCAAAAAAGATTCAGAGTCCTTTGAAAAACAAACTCCTGGGTAGCCCTGCAAAAAACATGCCAGCTACATCTGGAAGCCCACAGAAGCTAATAGATAGCTTTTTGAAACAGGAAGGAACAGCTGCTCAGGTAATTGTAACAGCTTGCTGTGTCCATTTCTTCAGGCTTTTTCCGTGTTCACAAAACCAGCTTGTTTACTGGATTCTTTAGTATATACTTACCTATACGTGCATGTATCTGGTGTTACCGTATTTGTCAGACTGAGCATTACCTACCTCTGTGTTTGCAGCAGCCAGAAGCAGTTCCATCAACTTCGGATTGTTCAGGCCCATCAGCTCTGCAGACTGAACAGCCTGGTTCGTTCAGGCCACAGGCACCCAACCTAGCTGGAGCTGTTGAATTCAATGATGTAAAGACATTGTTGAAAGAATGGATAACAACTATTTCAGGTAAGGGATGGCATGCTAGCAATGATCTTGCATCACAAGGAAAGCTGTTTTGTATCACAAGGATACAAAAAAGGATTTAAGGATTTCCTTGTCTTGCATCACAAGGAAAGCAGGCTTTTTGTATTTTCTTTCTTTAACGGCTACTGCCGTTAAAGATAACAAAAAACGTTTCTATAAATACATCAACACAAAAAGGAGGACTAAGGAGAATCTCCATCCTTTACTGGATGCGGGGGGAAACTTAGTTACAAGAGATGAGGAAAAGGCGGAGGTGCTCAATGCCTTCTTTGCCTCAGTCTTTAGCGGCAATACCGGATGTTCTCTGGATACCCAGTACCCTGAGCTGGTGGAAGGGGATGGGGAGCAGGATGTGGCCCTCATTATCCATGAAGAACTGGTTGGTGACCTACTACGGCACTTAGATGTGTACAAGTCGATGGGGCCAGATGGGATCCACCCAAGGGTACTGAGGGAACTGGCAGAGGAGCTGGCCAAGCCGCTGTCCATCATTTATCAACAGTCCTGGCTATCGGGGGAGGTCCCAATCGACTGGCGGCTAGCAAACGTGACGCCCATCTACAAGAAGGGCCGGAGGGCAGACCCAGGAAACTACAGGCCTGTCAGTTTGACCTCAGTGCCAGGAAAGCTCATGGAGCAGATCCTCCTGAGAGTCATCATGCAGCACTTGAAGGGGAAGCAGGCGATCAGGCCCAGTCAGCATGGCTTTATGAAAGGCAGGTCATGCCTGACGAACCTGATCTCCTTCTATGACAGAGTGACGCGCTGGGTGGATGAGGGAAAGGCTGTGGATGTGGTCTACCTTGACTTCAGCAAGGCTTTTGACACCGTCTCCCACAGCATTCTCCTCAAGAAACTGGCTGCTCTTGGCTTGGACTGGCGCACGCTTCGTTGGGTTAGAAACTGGCTGGATAGCCGGGCCCAAAGAGTCGTGGTGAATGGAGCCAAGTCCAGTTGGAGGCCAGTCACTAGTGGCGTCCCCCAGGGCTCGGTGCTGGGGCCGGTCCTCTTTAATATCTTCATCGATGATCTGGACGAGGGCATCGAGTGCACCCTCAGTAAGTTCGCAGATGACACCAAGTTAGGTGCGTGTGTCGATCTGCTTGAGGGTAGGAAAGCTCTGCAGGAGGATCTGGATAGGCTGGACCGATGGGCTGAGGTCAACTGCATGAAGTTTAACAAGGCCAAGTGCCGGGTCCTGCACCTGGGGCGCAATAACCCCAAGCAGAGCTACAGGCTGGGAGAGGAATGGTTGGAAAGCTGCCAGGCAGAGAAGGACCTGGGAGTGATGGTGGATAGTCGGCTGAATATGAGCCAGCAGTGTGCTCAGGTGGCCAAGAAGGCCAACGGCATCCTGGCTTGTATTAGGAACAGCGTGACCAGCAGGGCTAGGGAGGTGATCGTCCCCCTGTACTCAGCTCTGGTGAGGCCGCACCTCGAGTACTGTGTTCAGTTTTGGGCCCCTCGCTACAAGAAGGACATCGAGGTGCTTGAGCGGGTGCAGAGAAGGGCGACGAAGCTGGTGAGGGGCCTGGAGAACAAGTCCTACGAGGAGCGGCTGAGGGAGCTGGGCTTGTTCAGCCTGGAGAAGAGGAGGCTCAGGGGCGACCTTATCGCTCTTTTTAGGTACCTCAAGGGAGGCTGTAGCGAGGTGGGGGTTGGCCTGTTCTCCCACGTGCCTGGTGACAGGACGAGGGGGAATGGGTTTAAGTTGAGCCAGGGGAGTTTTAGGCTAGATGTTAGGAAGAACTTCTTCACTGAAAGGGTTGTGAGGCACTGGAACAGGCTGCCCAGGGAAGTGGTGGAGTCACCATCCTTGGAAGTCTTCAAAAGACGTTTAGATGTAGAGCTTAGGGATATGGTTTAGTGGAGGGCTGTTAGCGTTAGGTTGGAGGTTGGACTCGATGACCTTGAGGTCTCTTCCAACCTAGAAAATTCTCTGTGATTCTCTGTGATTCCTTCATTCACTCTTGCTTTCACTGGTTGCTTCTCACAGCAGTCTTGCAGTCTTACTGCTTTGTAGTGTTGTAGTAACTTGATTCTTCCTACTCAGTTGTTGTTTTGTGTTCTTGCCAGCTCCTGTTTCTTGCTTACAGCCATGAAAATCCACCTACTTTCTCTTCAGCTCACTTGTCAGGCTCTTGCCGTATGCCTTGATGCTACTTCTATGAAAGGTTTTCCTTATTTTGTCCACCGGGTTAACAGCCATTAGAGTGGGAGATTTCTAAAAGAAATTTCTTTCCTAGGAAGATGTCATTTTAGAGAGAAAGGAATGCATATTTTTCCCAAAAAAAATGACAGAGGAATTTTAGGATATATTGCAAAAGCTTAACACCATTGTTAAATTGTGATTTGAATTTCAACAAAATGTCACACAATTAGCAATCCCTTATTATCCTGGAAAATCTGACCTCCAAGATTCTTCCTGTCCTGAACACTGCTATTCACCTAAGAGTTTCAAAAGAGCTATTCCATTCTAAATCCATATTTCTTTTCCTTTTGGTTAATATGAGCGTGGCTGTAATTTCTCCTTACGAGGGGGGCGGGAGGGAATAAAAAGGAGAGGTTGACAAGCCAGATATTTCAGGTTGTTGCAGTCCATTTATGTACAGAACTTCTGATGTTGGGGGAGATACAGGAATACAGCAGTTGTCAAATTGGCACCTGATAGGCTAACACTGACAATTTTTTCTAGTATATTCTAATTATTCTGTAATAATTAAGTATATTTGGAGAATGGTTCTCTTCATTTTTTTTAATATATTTTTCTTTTACAGATCCTATGGAAGAAGACATTCTACAGGTTGTGAAGTATTGTACTGATCTAATAGAAGAAAAAGACTTGGAAAAGTTAGATCTGGTGGTTAAATACATGAAAAGGTAGCTTAATTGCTAATGTTTGTGATGTTTGGGCTCGTTTTGTTTGCACTTATGCACTAGGTACTTCAGTGTGAGACCACAAGTCTCTTTGGCATTCCACTGAAGAGTGTAAATATTTTAAGCTTAAATTTTATTTTAAAAATGGGGTGAAAAAGGTTGGTAATAAATAGGCAATCTGTGAAAAATTAATGGTATCTTTTTAATATTATTTGCTACAAAGTACTTTGTTTCCAGACAGGATAATTTTTGTTGTCATTGTCCCTTTTCTTCATCCTGTTTTCATTTGTCATGCTGCCTTAGATCTCTCATTTGTTTCATCTGATTTCAGTTCTGTATCCAGATCTGCCTCACCTCTCCAATCCTATTAAATCTGTTTTCATTACTTTGTTACTGTGCTCCGTTTGCTCCTCCCATGTGTCAGGAAGCCCAAGTTCCCTTCATGACGTGCTTACTCACTGATAGCTGCGCTGCTCAGCTTTCAGTGTCTTTGGTTTGGAAAATACTTAATTCTCAGAACTAATCAGCACCCAAAGGACTACAACAGTGCAAAAGTTTGGTTACTCTTTTGTATTATGGGATATCTTCAGGTTTCAGAAAACGAGAAATGCTCAGTGCAGTTGACTGCTTTGTTGAATGCTGTACAGTAAATTCTTTATAAAAGTTGGGACAGCATCACATCCTGCTGCTGGTGAGATCAGCACTGGTGGCAGTACGGCTCTCTGAAGGCTCCTACGTGTAGGACAAGGAACAGGAGTCAAACAATATACAGTTGTCAATATGAAACTAATACCAGGTCCTACTAAGCTGTATGTGTAGGGGCCCTCTGCTCTCCTGTAATAGCCATCTGGACGGGGATCTAGAGAGAGAGAGGACACAGGATGCATTTAAAATGCCTGCCTACAGCATTTTCTTCGTTTAATTTGCTTGTAGTGGCAGCTGAATGACAGGTAGCTCATACTTAGCTCTGCGTGTCTGTGATTCTCTTTCACTTCTGGTGATACGCACAATATAGTGCCCTCAACACGTATTATTAAAATGCCTTAATTATGATGGCATTTGTTGGAAGAAGGTTGTAGCACGTATGCCTTGATTTAAGAAAGGAAAGATTGGGATCCAGAATCTTGCCATTTTTGATTCTTTAGTAAAGTTTTTAGAAGGCTACCACTTTAAGCACATGCTTACAACCACTGCAAAATGCTAAGGTTTACAAACTGGTGATACCGTTTACATCAGAAGTATTGCCAGTGAATGTCAGAGGAACCTGTGGCATTAGCTAAGGCTTGGTATATTTGAAGAGAGAAGGCTTTACCAAAATCAAGTCAAAATACACACGGTATACTATTGTGATCTTGTTTTCCAGTGTGAAGACCAAAAGTAAATGTTTAATAAAAAAAAAAAAAAAAAGCAGTTCTGTAGTTGTAATTTTCTCCCTCTTTTTTCCTTCTTCCCTCCAGGTTAATGCAATCATCTGTGGAATCGGTTTGGAATATGGCATTTGACTTCATTCTTGACAATGTTCAGGTAGTTTTACAACAAACTTACGGAAGCACATTAAAAGTTATCTGAACTTGTAGTAAAGAGCTTGATGAGAGCCTGGAGCTCTCTGCTAGCTGTGCCATAAGTGCTTGTGAGGTATTTGCAAAGTGCATGATAGTAATGCCCTGAGTTTTTATAATTTCAAATTTCTTTTTAAACAACAAAGTGTTTTGTACATTTCTTTTCAGAAAGTGCCAAATTTGTCAGTATTGCATGTAAATAATTGTGTTAAAATTCTTTTATTGTAGTATAGAATCTATTTACAAAATGTTTGTTTATAAAGTTTTATGGATTTTTACAGTGAAGTGTTTACAGTTGTTTAATAAAGAACTGTATGTATATTTTTGTACTGATTCCATTTTGTCATGCTTCAGTTGAATACAGCCGATCACTGTTACTAAAGCTGCGGCTTTGGTTCATTTTGCAATGACACGGCTCGACACCATGGCCCTCCACTGATGTTACTGCAGACAGTGTGTGTGTAACACAAACTGCCATTTGAGTCACCAGAGGAGTGTGCTGTGTCCAGAGGGACCTCAACAGCCTGGAGAAAGGGGCTGAGAGGAACCTCAGGAGGGTCACCAATATGCAATTGGACAAAGTCATGGGAAACCCTTTTCCATTTAAGAAAACCAGCTTGGTGACTGCTTCTGTAGAAGAATGTATTTGCTGAAGTTCAAGAAAGTATTTTACTAGTTAGGTGTCAGATACACAGCTTTGATCCCATGAGTGCTGCTCAAGCCATACTCCTAAAGAAAAGAGGATTACTTGTGTTTTCATTCTCTCTCATTGATCCCTGCTTCAAGCCCTTAAATATTTTATTCAAGGTACCTGCTGCCTTAAAACCTCTTACTGGAGGCATTTCTACAAGGCTCATAACAGCAGCCTGCAAAAATAGGATCATCCTTTTCCATTTTGTACTTGAGGAAACAAGAATACATCAAGACCACAGTGTTTCACATCAGTGTTCTTAACTTAAGAACTTTTTATTAGAGTAGCTTTCATGATTGCATAGTTTGCAAAAGAAAATTATTACAATTAAATGCAGTCTCCTCACCGTGACACTTGAGATCATCCTACTCTAAATCACTGACATGCCCAGTGATGTGAACTTGTACCACACGCCAACCATACTGAAAAGGTCCTGGGTCAAGGGCAAGGTTAAAGTCTTAACAAACAAAACAAAGAGTCTGGTAAGTTTGATACGGGAATCCAAGGTGGCACGTCATTACGTGTTCCTCTAATGGAGTTCACACAATCCCTATTGCGAAATTCATGTTTGTCTAACCAGAGAAAATGAAGAAATAAAAGGGACAGAAGAAATGTGATCAGATCAAGCTGCCTGTTACGAGTTAGATTTTTTTTTTATAAATATTTTAAATGCTAAAAATCTCAGCTACATAAAAGGTCATTATTGATTTTGCTTCAGCTTGTGCTTTTGAGAAGTATTTGTTAGGCATCGCTCACCATGAGTTGGAAATTACCAGGAGAGAACCTGATTACAGGTCGATCTAGGAGGGCAACCAAAGGGAAGGCAGGGTCAGGCAATGCTGGGGTTAGACTGATTCCTGGTCGTTACTTTTGAACTGGTCCAGTCCCGTGATGCTGGATGGCTCGACAGGTCTGAGACAGCGTCCAAAGTCACCGCTTACTTGGGGACGAGTGCTCTGCCTGTGCTTACTGCCACTCTGAAGAGTGGTTGGAAGATGCTGCAGCTACACTCACCTACACCCGCAGTGACCTCTGGTACTTCTGACCTGCTAAACACAATAAAAGGTGTGAGCCACCACGAGCACCATGCACAGCACACGCTCAGCACAGGGAAGAGAAGCCAGAAGAAGCCCCTGCTGCTGGCCAGGCAGGGGGAGGCAAGCCTCAGCCCGGCACCTCCACCGTCTGTAAGGGCCCAGGAGGTGACGTTTGGTTTATTGAAGCAAACTGTAAAACAAAGGGGCTACCATGTCCATCTCCTTTATTTGCGGCTCTGCGTTATAATGATTACAGGTCGACTTTTGATGAACTGTACAAGCAGTAAAAGGCGGCCAACTATGCTTTACATCATTGTTTCACACAAAGCAAATACAGAAATATCCAATTGCCTAATTTTCTATTTAAAAAAATGTCTATAGGCACAAAGCAGAAGAATATTGGAAAAGAGAGTCAAGGGAAGAGGTATGCATAAATAAAGAAGTACTTCTTACATCAAAAATGTCCCAAGAATCACAAAGTCTGCAGAAGCTTGGTTAATCAAATACTGCAGTACTGATCTCATCAGTATAAAAGTGAAAGAGTTTTAGTTCTGTAATAAAAATTCAATTTATTTTACTTTATTTTGGAGAGAGGAGGGAAAAAGGGTGGAAGGAAAGTGTAAGAGAAGAAAGGGCAAACTTTAAAACAGCAGCCAGTATTAGGAAGGGCAGTGGGAAAGGTGAACAGGCACATTGGAACCGTGGGAACATGTAAATTGACCACTGTCAAACCAGTGTAAATTTCTTGGTTTCTCATGGAAAACATTTTATCCACATATTTTCCTCCCAAACATATATCCAACACTGTCTTCAATATACGACTTTGTTGGTAACTTTTAGAACAGGAACAGCAAGTTTATTCCTGCCTCCCCATTGCTGTGAAAAGGTAGCTAGATGATCTCAAACACTTTCTTCAGCTCTACTATAAGCTGCCAGTCAGACTTCTGCATTTCGTCCCTGAACCAGTCCTTCAGAGCGTCGATGGACTGACGGCTGATCTGTAACACACAAGGCAAACCCATCAGAAACACGGATCAGTAACGGTAACTGCTTCCACCACGCCAAGGCCGCTGTGCATTGCACACATCCAAAACCAGGCAAACACGACCGCTGCTCTGAGCACCAGCTACGTACAAAGGTATGCGAACAGCTCGTTTGCCATTTACCCTGTCCGATGCAATGAGCTGCCAGGTATTTTTAGTCACAGTCCATCGTTCCTCTCAAGCAGCACCACTACAGATCCCAAAACAAGGCTACAGAGAAACACTGCTGAACAATGCCACGCATGAATAATTTCAAGTGTCTCAGCCTGATGGAAGGTTGCTAATATTAATTTTCCAGGCTTTGCGCAACATTTCCACTTCAAGCAAGTTACCCATTGCGTCATGAACCAAAAATACAGATGGCTTTTACCTTGCTGACGAGGATGTCTGTTGCTTCAAAATGTCGCCCATACATTTTAGGTGATTCACCAGGAATAGGTTCTATTTTAACACATACTTCTTGGCCTTTCTTTGCAACCTCCACCGGCTTGTGGTTTATTTCAATACTTGTAACTATTCCAATTTCAACAAACTGTAACACAATGAAGAAAGTGTAAGACACGTGAGCAAAACCCGTGCGCACACCCTTCTCTAAATTCCTGCCAGTTGCCCATCCGAAGCACCGCATCAGAGCCCACCCCAGAGCAACGCATATCGCACAGTAAGCGTGCACAGAAAGGGCAGCAGCACCAACCCACCTGTATTTCATCTGCCATACCAATTTGTTGATCTTCAGCATATCAGGATGTGAATTGCCCCCTGACTAGCAACCAGGAACAAATTTTGCTTGTTCCTTTGTATCACAATACAGGAATTGGAAGGGAATTTGGGAGGGAAGCTGACAGCCACAGCCACACTTCCTGGTAGGGCACTGCGGAGGCCAGGAGGTGTCTCTCTGCTGCAGGATGCAACTCCCCCAGCAGAGCACAATGCAACAGCTGATCACTTGGAAGGAGATGATCTAACACTGGATCTCATCTCCTACCAAAGGCACACAAATGTTTCCTCGTGCCTTATCCCAGCCACTGCCCGCTCAAACAAAAGTCCGTGGGGAAGGAAGGAGGCTCTTACTTACGTTTTTGCTAGGTACACACATGGGAGTGCCCTGCTTCACCTGGCCTGCCTCCACGACGACACCCATCACTATTGGGTCACGGGAGTTGAAAATAAACTGAGGGAGTATTTTCATCTTGCAAGGGAATACTGCTATATGCCTGGGAGACAACAAGGAGAAGGCATTTTGAAATGGTTACTGCAATGGTGCGGGGAGTATTAACGCTCCTGCCTTCTGCTGCACATCCTGGGCATTTATTTCTACCCCAAGTCACATACAGAATAAGCAGGAAAAGGCTCTTGTCCAGTCTTTCTTGTTAATCTAGTCAACACTATCTTACAGAACTATAGGCAACAATAATCACGCATGGCTGGCATGGATTTTATTTTGACTGGTTCGGGCATCGAGACAAGACCGAGACCAAAGGAATACTAATTACAGGATAATTATCATCTCAGAAGAGCATGGGAATAGAAATATTGTTGCCACAATCCGACACAGTGACTCAAGAAATTCTAAATTTTTGTTTCTGAAGAAGTACTTCAAAATGCTGAGCTATACAAACTCAAGTTTTGATTAAAAAAAAATGCATATTTTTTCCCCACTTAGTTTGTCATTACTGAGGATCAGCTAATGACATTGACTCCAAAAATTAAGTTTTGGATCCTTATAAATCCTTAAAATGATGGCATATTCATGTTATTACCATCACAATTAAGCTGCGTACACTGGAATTGCACAAGCATGAAACAAAAGAACCCAAATCCTTCTGGTTGTTTTCTCAGCCCTGCAAGACTAACCCATCTGTCAGAAACTAAGAAAGGAAACCAAGTATATAAAGCAAACCTTAATAAAAACACTCCATATAACACGATGGGTTTTTGCTAAATCTTGCAACTGCTTCACAACTCCCACCCTACTAAATCTAATCCCAGATGTAAACATTTAGACTAGACTGCTGAATTCCTGAAAATTAACAGTTTATTGTCCTTCTTTCCTGCCTTCCTTCCTATCAGAAATGCATGCTAAGTAATAGTATGCAATCAAGAAGTTAAATGCAATTTCATTTAGTAATAAGACGATTAAAAGATTGCGTTACTTGGAAAGCACACAGAATAGGATTGCTTTTACTCACTTGAATTCTTCTTGTTTCTGCTTTTTGTAGTCTTGTCTATATTTTGTGAAGGCATCAAATAAGTGATAAATAATTTCAGCACTAAAAATTCGAACTCCTAAACTATCAGCCATTTCCTGTGCGTCGCGTTCAATCCTCACATCAAACGCTAGGATGACTGCGTATCTGCAAGTAGAAGTCGAACAGTTTACCTACCAGACAGCCCACAACACTAAAGCTAGGCAGGGGGCCTTCCTGAAACAGCTCTGTGCGTTTATCAACAGGGTAAAGCAAGGAATTTACTTACTGTGGGTCGTGCTCCAACATAACTGATGCCTTCATAACGTCTTTTTTATGGACGGGACCTATATTAATTCCTGCGTACTGTTGAAGAGGAAAAGCCACAGAAATCAGTCACTGACCTTTCTGAGTTGAAAGGAAACAGTTATCAACTAAAACAACAGAACACAACAACAGAAACAACATGAGATAGAGCACAGAAAGTACTTACTGGCACTTCTGATGTTTTAAGAAATTCAAGTAATGCTTCCAAAGACCCTAAAGTAGAAGCCTGGACATAAACACCTTTCTCTTCTAACTTGATTGCATTCAGTGTTTGCTTCAGTTCGTGTATTAGTTCATCCTTTAGGAAGAAAAGCAACTTTTAGTTCTATTGCCATTGTTCCTCAGATTACAAAGTCTGGTCATGAGCTTCTGAAGTATGACAGCCACACCGACAGGTTTGCAGTAGAGGCCACACACAGGCAGCCCCGTGACACGCTGCAGCTTGTTTCTGGCATGAGAAACGCCTGTACTGAGCTACACGGGAGGATTTGGCAAGCAGATGATCACCTAACACAAAGCAAGTGCCCATCTTGGGAGCTGGTAACGTTTCTCCACAGACTGCACGTTGTTCCACCCAACACAGTAAGCTTCTGCCATCACGATGAGTGAATGCACACAAAAAAAAAACGTGTGCCGATACCTTCGGTTGCTCAACTGTACATTAACAAGAACAGAGGCCCCTAAAACCGTTAGCTGAAAAGGATTACGAATGCCCTGTATGCAGCAAGGCCTAGGTGGGTATGAAAGCAGAAAGGCCATCTCGCTGCTTCCAGAAGAGTCAAAAACTCTTCTAGTTCAAAGCCATTATCAGGGAAAACTAAGGATCAAGATACCAGAAACATTACCACAGCAACACTTCACATGGACACAAGGCTACAGCATGTTATTGTAACAGTTTTTAAAACACAACCCCACCAAAAAAAAAAAAAAATCAAGCTACTTGCACGCTGAACTCTCAATATTTGAATGAGCTTCATCACCCGAGAACTTAATCACCCCCAGTTTAAGTGTCTCATTTCAGCATCAGCCATCTCACCTTGAGGACTGGGACTTCATCCTCTTTATGAGCTACAAGCAGTGGCAAACCAGCCAATGTTTTTTCCAAATCCTTCCCAAGAATCTTCACACCTTGAGCAGCAACGACCTCTTTGTGCTTTTCATACTGGTTCTGAAAAAGAGAATACACACTGGCAACGAGTCCACGTAGCTGCTACACGGCAATACGAAGTAGGCCAGAATTGCTCAAGATCTTGCCACCAGCAAGCACAGAAGACAGGAGGACAGTGAAGTCCAGCTCTCCCCATCCATCAGTAATTTTGTGTCTACTTCATATTCCTGACATGCACATTTGTCTGTGTTTGTCTGCATGCTCCTCTCCCATCACATTTTGGGAGGGGAAGAGCAGGTGCAGCAGCAGGGGAATTGTCTAAGGCAGAGATTCCCCGTGCTTTTCTTTAAGCTGCAAGGCAGGTTCCTTTCTCAAATGAACATTTAATTCCTGCAAACCTCTACTCTTTAGCCCTGCACACCCAATATTTGGGGTCCTTTTTCAATGACAAGTCCCTATGGACTGGCTGAAGCGAAATGTATCCCTGTTGCCTGCTTCAAAAAAATCCATCCTACCTTGACCCAGTTCCCCAACTAAAGCTTCCCAAATCAAGTGTCCTTCATCCCGGTGCTGGTACTCTGTATGTACCCCATCTCCCATCAAAGTACCAAAACCCATCTGACAATCTTGTTGACCTGGGAACCTGTGATGATCACGTTGCTATTTAGTCCCACAAAGAACTTCACTCTCGTAACAGTTTCACACACCAGTTTATCTTCCACTTTAAATCAAGGGAAGCAAATGGACAGAAATGCTTTCACAGTTCATACCTCACAGCAAACAGGACACATGCATCAGTTTCCAACAAAGCAGAGGATGTAACCTAAGCACAGATGTCAATATTCTTGCCACTCTCTAACAATTACTAAGTTTTTACTGTAAAGCTGCAGCCCAGAGCAGGTCATCAGACTTAAGGCTGTGCAAGGCCCTAACCCCAGAGCTGTATCAGGCTGCCAAACATTCAGGTCTATTAGGACTAGGGCAGCAAAACCTTCAACGCTCCTGAAGAGGACACAAAATTCTGCAGAGGTCCTGGGCTTCACCACTCACCAGCTGCTCCTAGCAACTTGCTTGGTTGGTTTTCTTAAATCTAAGCGTGTGGGCTTCCTGTTATAGAAAACAGTTTAACGATGGGTATTTTGACTCAGAAGTCATTGCACTGGTATACTCTGATTGCTACGGAAGATGAACATCTCCTCCTCACACCTAGCCTCGTGCTTGAACCCCTTACTGAAGTGTAGACATCTTAATCCATGCTGCAAGGGAGCTCCTTGGTACTCTTTGCCGCTGTTATAACAGACACACCAGCAGTTATACGCGTGTACATTCACCCAGAAACACTCGATACGCACTGCTTTCCCCTTCAAGTCACCCTCAGGCTCTGCTACTCTAACTGAATGCTACTAAGATATCAGTTTTATCAAAACCTGATTTTTGTCCTGGTTCTAAATGTTCTCTTCATGCCGATACACCAGGCAGTTTCCATACCTTGACTCGTAGCTCCTTCATAGGAGGAGGCAGCAGCAGACCTCTGATCTGGGTTACTATGGGACCTTCCACCCCAGGAACAATAATGGTGTCTCCTTCTTTCAGGCGCCCGTTAATCAAAATAACATCTATGGTAGTGCCCATGCCTGGTAGTGCTTTAACCTGAATGAAAGGGGAGGGGAAAAAAAAGTTACTCTCCATTTAAACACATCTTTTTTTCCTTTTTTTTTTTTTCTCTTCAATTTAAATTATAAGCAAAGTAGAAGGAAGCGGGGGAGGGAGATATTTCTAGGTGAATTTCAAAGAATGGCTGCTGAGTTACCTCCATGACTTGAGCTCTCAGTTCTTGACACTCAGCCAGTCTCTTGGTCAGCATAGTTTGCGTTAGCTCAACGAGAAGAGCTATCAGACTTCCCATGCCATCCCCTGTGTGAGCAGAGGTAGGTACAAGAGAAACAAAAGTGCGGGGATCCTTATTCTCATAAAACAAGGCAGCATTCAAGCCCTGGAATCAGGATTAATAGTTACTTAGGGAAAAATACATACGTACATACACACACACACACACACCAGTATTAACAGCAACATCCAATCCTAGCCAACCACTACTGAATTTTTCAAATTAAAAAAGAACAAAGTTACTGAGGGTATACCATGGAACATGTAACTTAAACCCACGGTTGGATGTGGAGCAGGATAACCCTACAAAGCGAATTACCACATGTAGCTTCTGGACACCATTGTATGTCACCAACAGATGTTCCCAGAATTGATGTGACTCATGCCCTGCCAGTGTCCGAGGGAACAAGGGCCAGATGGGTTTCCCTCTGGCAATTCCCATGGAGGGAAAGAATAGGGACAGAGAACTTGATCTGCTCTTCATGACTTCACTGACCGTGCACAGCAATTAGCTGCTACTTGTCTCCAAACCAGAACTCCAAAGATGGAGCGGTTAAAAGAGCTGGATTTAACAACAAAGCTTGGTTCGTGTGTGCTAAACACCAGTGTGTCAGAAGTGACCAGAAACACCACACCCACACACACCATTTTTGCTACCACTTCTATTAACAGAAGCTTGAATATCCCAACCTACCTGTTTCGCAAATTCCACTATAATGGCTTTTGCACGTTCTTCAAATTCATCTTTTGTATTCTTTTTCTGCTTCTTTAAAGTTACGGCTACATCTGTATCTGGGCTTTTTTTCCAGTCATATAACCTATCAATCTGAGAAAATACAGTAATACATCATCTCATGCAACTTAAAGGACATCTTTATGTTTAAGTCACAACGTGAGAAATACTTTATGAGCCAGCATAGCTAGCCACCCATTTACTCCACTAGACAAGTTAAATCTGTTTGCTTTGAAGCAAATATTCCTTGTATGTATTTACCCAATGTCAGAGTATTTCAAGATAGCAATACTACTTCAGATATTAACATTTCAAATTATAATAATCAAAGTTCATATGGAAAACATATTATCATTACATACATTACATTAAACATTACATCAAGTTTAGGAGAAAACATTCAGATGAAAAAGACCTATATATAGCTTCACATATACAACTCATGAGGTTATTTTTATTATTATTATTATTTGAAAAGAAACTGCACTCATTTAACAAATGAGTAAAACTGAGGGGTGAATTTGAACCCTTTCCTGTGCTGCTCATAGAGAAGGTTGGGGCTGTTCAAAACACAGCTGGGTGATTTCCTCGTTATAATTCATACAAGTCATCACAAACAGCTCTACCACCACAGGTTGTTATGCAAGGCATTTCTACCAACGAAGCTGAAAATAAGTAGCTTTACCACCTATTACTGCAGAACCTGAAATCTTTCCTACTGGTGATCAAATACTGGTGTTCAATGAGCCCAAAAGACAGCTTGTCTTCAAGTCACAAACTAACGAGTATCAGTAGCTAAAATAAAACAGGGCTTTTAAAGATGAAGTTAAGTCTTTCAATAGTATAAAAAAGAAAACGCAATCGAATGCAAGTCCATGTAAGTACTTATGAGAAAAAAAATGAAGTACAGCTTCCAGAAACGTGAACCATTTACTGAAGTTCTTTTAGATAAACTTATCAGTGAGAACTCTGAAACAAAGTGCCAGATTGTTCTGCAAAGCTTCTGTAAAGCACCTGGGGTATCAAGGACAACACAAAATGCAACAGAATGGATCTAATAACCACTGCTTCAGTCTTTGCACAAACAATTCAAGTTCATGAAAGAAAACTGAAAAATGGCAGATGCAAAATACATTAGAGTACAAAAACATACTATTAGAGGGAAAAGTGATCTTACCTTGTTGAGAGCTACTATAAAGGGGCATTTCTTAGATTTCAACAGATTTATTGATTCAATTGTCTGTGGCTCCAAACCATGCATGATGTCAACTACGAGAATGGCGATATCACAGAGTGAGCTTCCTCTATTTCTTAGATTGCTGTAGCATTAAAAGAAAAAAAAAATGTCACGTAGCAACAGAACTTTAAGAAAAACACCAAATACCATGTCAAACTTGCATTGACCAACAAAAAGCTAAAGCTGATCAAGTAGTTATTTTCACTTCAGAAATACAAAGGGCTATCAATCAATGAAACACTGAAATTACACTGTAAGCATAAAGCCCATTTAACAGAATATATTTGAGTACATGTAAGCAAAAATAAGAAAACTACAATTCTCCTGACAGTTTTCCTACTATTATATACTTTTTTCAAGCTAAGATGCATTGCTTCATTTTGAATGAGAATTGAGAAGGTTACAGTGAAATCTGAATGAGTCAGATCATAACAAATTACTACACAAACACTAAGATTATCAGACGTGTGTGGTGTTGGATAAAACCTGTCTAGAAAATGAAGAGCTGTGACAGGATTGTAAGTGACAGGATGCCAAGGAACTGATCAGAACTTTATCAAGTGCCCTAGGACCTGGCATTTCCGTGCTTTTAAAGGGTTATGTTCAAGAATGTCACATCAAAGTCTTAATCCTTCTGTTTGGGGATTTCACCCGAGCACCACTTCAGCAAGAACAGTTCTGCACACCATCTTTTAAAGTTAAAAGCTGATTTTGCACTGTTTTTTCTAGACAGCATATGAACACTGG
The DNA here is from genome assembly GCF_964211825.1 of Aythya ferina. Lineage (NCBI taxonomy): Eukaryota > Metazoa > Chordata > Aves > Anseriformes > Anatidae > Aythya > Aythya ferina. The sequence goes on from NC_140296.1 coordinate 68,277,944, forward strand.
TAGGAGTCAGTCAACTTGTGCAACTGGTAACTTGCAGTCTCATGAACTCAGTTACCTCAACTGGGACACTGAACTGGAGGCTAGGAGAGAAGTCCCAGTTTTTCATACCAGAGTACTTAGGTCATTGGACATCCTCACCTGTTCTTCCCTGGCTAGCTTCTCACCTCCATCTTTCCTCTTACATTATTTAGAAAAAGATAATTATGTGCTTTTTATGATATTCATGGCTCAATCGTCATGAAGACAGGAAATTAATCAGATGTAAAAGGCCAGGTATTAACCAGACATATAAAGCATCCACAAAATAAGCAAATCTGCTTATTCTTCTAGTTCAATTTTTATAAAGGGAGAAGAAACACAATGAATTAGGCAAAGACGTAGTACTTTGTTAAAAAAAAAAAGTATGCAGCCATCACTTCTGGGAAGTATTGTGAGAATGAACATTACCTGAAAGACTCATGTCCTGGAGTGTCAATTATCAGCATTCCTGGAATTTTTATGTTCTCTCTGTCAAACTAACATTTCAAAATATTAGTCATCTTGGCAAGATCATGCAAGAAGAAAAAGCTTAAGACCTGGCAGCTTACTGACAGTATTCACTTCAAAAAAATGCAGTTACATATTTTAAGGAAGGCCAGCACCCTCCATAAAAACAAAATAAAGCTGATTTCAGCATAAAAAAAAATACGATGCAGCACAACCCCTATCTATCCAGTAGCCAGAAGCTCAGATAACATTTTAAGAGGGGGGGGGGGAATAGCACAAAAAACACGTTCAGTCTAGTGAGATTTACCATCCTTATTGTGAATGTTTTCTCCTTCTCCACTGATTTTAATTTATTTATTTAAAAAAAAAAAAAAGTGAGTTAAGTTTTTGTAGGAAAAACACTCATTATAAAATGAAGAGAGATTTTACTGTTTGTGGCATTTAGCTCTTGTAAAAGCCAAACTCATCACTACTTTCAGTAGCAGCCAAATGTTCTGGGCAAACTTTCCTCATTAAACATCTCAGCACTTGGCTGACTAGTTTTAGAATTACTGAACTGAAGTTCTTAAATTACAAGTAGTATTTCCATCCCTCAGAAACAGCCATCACTACCAAGGTTTTTCAGTCAGTTGCTGCAAGCAAAATAGAATGTAGTACCCAGAACAAGCAATACACAACAGTTACTATAACAATAAAATTACCTGTGAATTGGCCCAATTTCAGCACACAGAGTAAAACAAAGCTTTTTTAAAACAGAAGATATACTCAGTAAGTTTTGAAAGTCTTGACTTACTATCAAAGTACTGACAAATAAGCAGGCCGTGCACGGAGCAGGCAGTTATTTGCATATTTTTCTGAAGTCGCAGTGCATTAACTGAAACCAAATGTATCAAATAAAACTGAAAATTGAGACAGCCTCCCATTTTAATTTGGAGATGGGAAAAAGAGGATAGGAATTAAAAACAAATCAATGCCAATACTGGAAACGGTGGAAAAGGCATCTGCTCTTGTTGGGAAGTCTCACAAGGCCTACGTAGTAACCAGCTTACAATTAAGGTTTTTTAAAAACAGTCTTTGAGGTGCCGTTACTTACATTTTTCACCATCTTAGTTTGTTCATTAATAGCTTCAAGGGGTACATTAGTCGCACCGATCTGCTGAGTGATACCACCAGCTTCACTGTCCTGTACATGAGTATGGCGAAGCTAAAGACAAAAAATACATAGATTTACATTAAGAGGCCATTTAAAATAGTCTCTTTGAGTGCAATTCTGTTTTTAACCAACAAAACACACACGTGTAAGATGCACAGAGGGGTGCCTTCGCATTCTGTATCTTACCTTATCTAAAATTTTGGTCTTGCCTGTGTCTACATGCCCCAGGACACAAATAACTGGTGCTCTGAGTTTTTCAGTGTTCACATTTTTGCTATTTTCAGCTCGTCGCTTCTACATAAAAGACATATGAAAATTGTTAAGTGTAAAGAATTTCCCGAACTGATTACACGCATACCCAAAACAAAGCTAATTGTGGGACTTAAATTTTCCAGGCAATTCAAAGACTGACATTCCCTGTTTGGAAAGTAAAAAAATCTTACAGCTAAGAGTTGAAATGTTTTTTTTTTTGTTTGTTTGTTTGTTGTTGTTTGTTTGTTTTGGGGGAAGGGGTGTTGTTACAGTCTAGTAAGCTAAGTTATTATATCAACTAACACGTAGCTTTGCTGATAATGAAGTCTGAAGGAGCATCTTGGGTAAGGAAATAGAGAGCATAAGCAGACACAAAAAGCATTGAAAAATTCAGAAATACAGCTTTAGAAAATTCTCAAATATTCATCTACAAAGGATAAAAGCCTCTTGCACCAGCAGAGAGAGAAAGGTGGGGAAGAATGACACTAAAGTACACATTCTTTGTGATCAAGTTGCCTTGCATCAGCAGAATCAAATATTTTTCCTCAATTAAGCCAATTTTTGGACCTGTCTAAATATTAGTCAAAACACAGCCATCATTTTGACAAATATGGCTAAAAGGCCTTTCCGTGAACAGAAAATTAAGTTGTTTCTCTTGCAATATGAAAATTTCTCAAATAAAGCTGCATCCTAATACCTCAATTCTCCGTTTAGCTTTGTCATAAGCACGTTCTTCCTTAGTGCGGTCATCATCCGAGTCGTACTCGGAATCAGAGCTAATTTCCTTGCTGGGCTTTTTTTCCATAGATTGTTTTCCAGTAGCTTGGGAGTCTGCCTCTCTCTCATCTGAAGTCTTTTCATCTTCATCATCACTCCCTTCACTTTCTCCATCTTCAGATTCTTCACTCTCCTCCTCTTCTTCATCCTCATCCTCTTCCTCCTCCTCTTCTTCCTCATCCACTTCATTTTGTTCTTTGACTTCAATGTGGACAGGTTTGCTCTCTGTCAAAAAAAATAAAGTAAAAATTCTCTTAAATTCAAATTTCTGAAGGAAAGGACAACAAAACAAAGAAATGAAGAGAGTCTATTATCAGAGTGAGGACTTGAGATTAGGTTCCATTCAAGAAGTGCTATGCAAAATCATTTTCTAACTTTAAATATAGAAAGTGCTTCATGTTGAGAGTTACAGACTTAAGTGTTTAGAACCTGTGAGGGCAGAGTAAATTTGGGGTGAGGGGAGGAATAATATTATCAGCACTCTTGCACTTGAAGTCATTTTCAAAAATTCAGGGAAGTGACATCCTCTAAAACTCTATGCACTTCAAAATGAAATGGATGCACTAACACCTCTAGACAAAAAAAAAAAAAAAAATCCAAATTCAACATAATATGGATTCCGTGAATTACTGATTAGGAATGTGTATTTAAGCAGGAGAAACAATGAGAACAATTTTTCTCTTCTATATCTTTAAAAATCTCATCCTAAGGTTTTATAGAATGTTAAGAGGTGGTTAATATTTTTCAGATGAATTCTTCAGTAAACAAACAAAAACAAACTATCAGAAAGTAATTTTCTGTCTTCGAAAGCTTCCCATTTATCACACTTGCTAAATCATAAGAGCAAGACAAGCTAACAGACACTCTTTGAAGCTCTACATGGTTTTCCTTACAGAGTTGCTAGTAGGCTCACTGCTCTTCAAGATTAGTGATGTTTCCTTGCTACACTGAAAGCCAACAGCTTAGTAATACACTAAATCCAATTCCCAGGAAGGTTCTTTTTCTGGATCACATTTGCAGATCCTTCAAATCCAAGCAGCAAGAAGTGGGATGTGACATTCTTCCATAGGATAGTGACGACAGACTTTTAAGAAGGTACTTTAAAATAGAACATTCCAGCAGACCATGACCACAAAAACACATACTTGTAATGAAATATGAAGTTTTGAAGTTTTCAGGGCTGAGCAAATCAAAAATACTTGAAGAATAGTTTTTGATTTCTTCTTAAGAAAGACAGATCACGAAGTACTAACTACAGTAATCAACTCCTGTTCAGGAAGATTTGTAGCAATGCGACATACTCCACTACTGGAGAAAATCTGGAACATTTCTTACTGGAAGAAAATCCCTGAGAAGTTATCCCTACAGTCTTGAAATGAAAAGCAGTTAATGAAAAGCTCTGCCTTTGAGGAGTAGAGGACCTTATAACTACTTCCTATTACACTTGCCTTGTAATTCATTTAACAGGAGGGAGGAGGGGAATCTAAACACAATACTATTTTCTAAAGAGACAAAAATTAAACCTAAAGAATCTTGTTAATCAGAAAAAGCATCTATTTGGTATTTACATGCCCACCTTTCTCTCCATCTTCATCACTAACCATAGCTTCCCAGTCATCCAAACCCGTATCTTCTGCTTCTTCTTCTTCCTCCTTCTCTTCTGAAATGAAGAAAAACAACATTAAATGAAAAAGAAACAGCTCATCCGCATACAAAAGGTTTAGATGGCCTTTCCTTTGGCATAATGACAAAAGCTCACAAGTTTGCTACCATAATTCTACCAAATTATCTCCACATTCTCTGCAGAGAAAATGCCACGTACTTAAGAAATATATAATAGTGCCTGCATAATTCATGCCATGCAAACTTCTAACAGAATCGTGTTCCTTGTCAGAAGCTGCCCAATTAACAGCTAGCCATGTGTAACAAAGTGACAGAGAAACAAATTAAAACTGTAACCAAACTTGCACTCTTTAATTAGCGATAAAATAACAAAGTGTCTACAGAAAGTGCTATTTTAAGACTCCAGGTGAGTTAACACACTGTAATACATCTTGAATTCTAGAAACATCAAAATATTAATTCCAGCAGGAGCTCAACTAAATACGAGACTGAAGCCTTTAAATGACAAATGGAAAAAAAATACAGACTTTAATGCTTCTTCTGGAGAGGATTAAAACAAAATATAGACATGACATTTCAGGTATTTCAAATAAAGAAAAAAAAAAAAAAAGGGTAAATTCCAGACTGCTAGAACATTAACTAGGAACTAACATTCTGCCAGACAGTCCTTCTCTTTTATTGCACTGGAATTGCTCCTTCAAGAGATAAATCAAGCTAGAATTAGAGTGTACGTTCAACTTGATTTTCATAAAGCTGGAAACTTTATCAGTACTTTTCTGACTGAAGAATGAAAGGTAAAAACTGAAACTGTCCCCTAACTGAAGATGACGCCCAGTACAAAGTTACTTTGCCAAAACAAATACTGCGTGTAAGCAAAAGTAAAGGCAGCAATCACTCACTAGGCTGATACTGCCTGTTTCACAAGCTAATCCACATTCACTGCATCCAGCACTTAGGAAAAATGAAATACTTGGAATCAAGAATACAGTCACAGTGAAGATTACAGTATTGATACCAGAAGCAGCGTATTTCTCCCCCACTCCCATCTAACAGCTGACAAAACAGCCCTTTAAAAAAGCAAATGAAAAGTCAAAGGAGCTAATCATAAGGCACTGAATGCACCTATATGACAGCTGACTAAGGTAACTCAACACTGGAGTTCACCCAGAATAAGAGACCTTTGCAATCTCATTCTGAGGGTTCACACCTTCTTATTCCACAAAATTCCATTAGTTCTTCCTTTAGAAAATAAAATAAAATTAAAAAAAATAGCAACTGCCTCAAGAAAGGATGGCCATTCAATCAACAAGGTACAGAGGACGGGTGTTAAAAACAGTACAATACTTGCCACGCAGTCTTATTACACACTTTAGGTTTATTAGCATTACTACTAACCTGGCTCTACTGGAAGAGGAGTCTCTTCTTTCACTGGTGTTTCTAGTTCTACAGCATCTTCAGCTGGGGAAGTTACCTCCAAGCTTTCTGAAACTACAAAAAAAGCAAACTAGTTGCTACATTCTTTCAAAGTGCAAAATATAGTTAGACATACAGTTTCTCATTTAAGTTCCATTTTTAAGTTGTGCTGTTAAAAAGTAAACAAAATTTGAGTTTAATACCAAACTAAGTGAACTCCCATCTACTAGGCTAAAATAAACCTAAAGCACACAGCTGACTTGAGAAACATCTGGCCTGCCATGCAGTTAAATACATTTGTGTGATAAGTCAGTTATTGGACAAAAGGATTACCACTGCTTTTGAACATCAAAAGAAATCCCATTTTCTTAAAAATACGAGAGAAAATGAACCAGTACTAATGAACTACCTCCTTCTTGTTCTACTGTTCCATTAAAAAAAGAGAAAAAAAGAAAAACACCACTTCAATTCAGATGACCAGCTTTCACAATCCTTTATACTTTCTTAAGAGGTAGGTAGCCACATAATTTGTTGAATGTAAAAAAACCACAGCTGAACAACAACAATAAAACTGAAGCAAGTGTTTTGGTTTTAAACCAAGGAATAATCCTGGAAAGAGCCACAGTAGTACCCCCAAAAGAATAATCAATGTTTTTATATATAAGTAAACAAACAAAAAAAATCCCTCCAACCTAAAAAGTGAGGAACTTGAACTAGGATCAGTCCTCTTTCACCCTAAGACTTTAACTTTGACATAATTACAAGTCGTTGTTACTTACACTACATTGATTTAACCTACACATACACGCAAAGCATCTAGCCTCACATTCTTAAAACGCTGTTACATTCTGCATAATTTAAATGTTGGATATGTAAAGAAAGAAAAAATGTTAGGGGAAAAAAACAGCCAAGTAGATCATAAATCAAAGGATTAAGTGAGCAGTCTTCAAGACACCTTTCTGATCTTAATGTATCAGCACTTGCATGGGGAGTGGGGGCGTCAGAAAAACCTTGCAGGCACCCTAAAGTGCAATTAGTTTAGGATTAGCTAATATATCCCACAAACATTTCCTGAACTGTGACTAATAAATTAAGTATTCCTATATGCAAACCACACCTTCTTTATTTTCTGGCTGCTGCTGCTTCTTTTTCTTCTTGTCTTCATATATTGGCCTCTTCTTTGGCACAGAGTCTTTGGATGGCACTTCAACACCTGCAGAAACATTATTTAAAATCATTTAATCACTGTTGTACCTTCTGAAACACTCAACATTCTTCCAGCTACCCACGTGATTCACTGTGTTGAATTGAGCAAAATCAAGTTGTAGCAGTGCAGAAATGTAAGGTTTCTAGTAATTATAACAAGGACTGAAGAGAAATCATGGCCTTAGCTTGATTAGTAGAAACGTGATAGTAAAAAAGTTTCTTCAATGGGTACAAACACAGTGGTTCTCTACAAATATAAAAGGACTGATACTCAGCCTCTGGAATTCTCTTCTTTCCTCAGCCACATAAATAAATTACCAGGCAGGAATTAGGAGATGGGATTACAATATACTGGATAAATTTACCTCATTGAAAGGAAGAAGCAGATTAAATTTGACTGAATAGCAGGAAAGCTTCTATATACCCTTTTCCTGACAGAAATGTAAGGAGATACACTGTTCCTATAGACTAACTGGAGGCAAAGTAACCTACTTGCTTAAGAGAGTACATGAATTAATCCAAGAGGATACAGATCACGAGTCTTACAAGAGCTGCAGCCCAGCTCATCTGCTTTTCCTGACCTTTGGATTAGGCAATGGAATTAAGTTATTTTTCATAGAGTTCGATAACTAGCATCTTTAAACCACACGTGGAGTGCATTAAGAAGCTGGATATTTTAAGTGCAAGATGAAAATATACAGACATCAAGAACTACTTAAAAAAAAAGGCCATAGTTCAACACTGCTAAAACACAACTACAGCACAGTAACTTTATGTGGAATTACTGTGCTGATTTGAGCAAAGTAATTGCCCACCTGGCCCCAGATAGAGAAAAACACATGCGAAGAGCAGTAAGGAAACTAAAATGATTTTTTTTTTCAGTTGGTTGGTTGGTTTTTGAAGAAATGATCATACCACACCTCTACAGCTTACCCTGAGCTTGGAGCAGTTTAAGCGTAGCCTCTGCTCTGGCTCTGGCTTCTCGCTGAGCTTTTGTTAAAAGTTTTCCCTCCTTCTTCAAACGCTCCTTCCTCTCTTTTTCTTTCTGCTTCTTTCTTTCTTTCCTCTCTTGTTCTAATCGTTCCTAGAAAAAGGTTGAAAAACACACAAATTTTAAAGCACTCTTTGCACTACACCAGCAAGGGTACAGGTTAAGATTACCTCTCCCTTATTTTATGCAGTACCTCCTCTTTGCGCTTAGCTTCTAATTCCTCTAGTCGTCTTATGCGTTCTTCTTCTTCTCTTTTTGCCCGTTCCTCCTCCTCTTTCATTTTAGCCAAGGCTTCTTGCATAGCTTTAACTGTGGCTTTACTGGGCCCCTTTTTCTTCTCTTTTTCTTTTTCTTTTTCTTCTTTCTCACCTTTCTTTTTTTTCTTGTCTTTTTTCTTTTTGTCTCCTTCATTGTCATCAGCTACGGAAAGAAGAGGCGCAAGATCAAAGACCCCAGAAATTTTAAGGACTCCAAATACAAATACTGTTTCAAATACTATAAATAACTCCAAATGAGGAACATATTCACTTGGCTACTACATAAGCACTTCATTATGAAAAAATAAAACTCCAAAGTTATAAAGACAGGGCCTGAAGTCTTAATGTAACAGATGTCTAAGAATAATTGGACTGAAAAACGATGTTTGCATTATAGAACTGTTACGTACATATGGTAATGAGAAATCACCATCTGGATTTTGTTTCCCCCTGTACCTGAGCAAACTACAAGCCAGGAAAAAAACAGCCACAGGTGAGCCAACACAAAGAGACAGACAAGGCTACCGAGCGTCTAGGATTCCCAACTTAGAATAAAGCAACAAAGCCATCCTCAAAGCCTGCCAACTCTCTGGTCTTATAAAAACTACAGTGTTAAAATTATAGTTTTAGAAACCAAGTTACAAACCCTCTGCTCCTGCAGGAGTCTCTCCTTTTTCCCCAGTGGCAGGGGCCATGACTTCAGGAGAAGCCTTCTCTTCACCTTTTTTTGGAGCTTCCTTCTGCTTTGCTGGTTCTTTACCACCTTCTAATTCTTCTTTCTCTTTTTGTTTCCTCAGCTTGGCTTTTTCTTCCTCGCGTTTTTTCCTTTCGCGTTCTTTTTTTTCTGCCTTCTTCTGAGCCACTGTTTTTACTTTGAATGAAGACTCTTCTTCCTCATCTCCACTTTCAGCTGCAGGAGCGGACTTGGGTTTTTGGTTTTTCTTTTGTCCTTTTCTAGGCTGGGAGACGTCATCTGATTCATCACCGCTCTCACCTGTAGACAATGTCCCCACACGCTCTTTGCTTTTCTTAATGTTAGTATCATCTTCTGCCACCTCGTGCTTTTTATTTGACTTCTGAGTTTTCCCTTTGTTTTTCTTAAGCTGAATCTCAACATCATCATCATCGCTGCCAGAAGGCATGTCTTGTTTTGCTTTCTGAGTTTTTTTAGATTTTGTATCTTTATGTTCCTCTTCCTCACTGTCATAGTCATTTTCAAGATTAGCTTTTTTATTCTTTCCTTTCCTTTTTTTGTCTTGTTTTGATAAGCTTTCTTCGTTGTCATTTTCAGCCTGGTAATTAAATGATTAAGAAATCAGCCATGAAAAATGACATGCTATTGAGAGCTAAGCAGCAGCATTCAGAGATGTCAAGAAAAACTTCTCTTTAATATTAAAGACCAAGTTTGAAAAGCAGGAATTGTTACTGATGAGTATACGACACTCGGCCCACAATTAAAATTTATTCTGATTGACTTTGAATAATTATCTGCATTGGAGACATGGCTTGTGGTAAAATATTACACAGTTGACGCTTACTATTAAATTATGATTGAGTATAATCAAAAATATATACCAGTTGCTAAGTTTCCCCTAGGAGCCCCAGCCACACTGCAGCACCAGAACTATTCTGGGACAGAGGTGTCCTGTATTCCAGCTAGTTCCTAGTAAACAGCCCCCTTCCCTCCCATCGTTCACCTTTCCTGCAGAAGGTTCCCTGTCAGCTTTGCCTCCTTGTGCCTCTATCGACAGTTCTTCCAGCTCCTTCAGGATATCATCTTCACTAAAATAAGAAAGAAGTTACGGTACTTAAGTAAATGAGCTTTTGCATTACGAAATAAAGACAGACGGGAAAAAAATCTTACTCAAAATCCTGTTTCTTCTTCTCTTTTTTCTTTTTGCCTTTGGATTTCTGAGGTTCTTGCTCCTTCGCAGCTCCGGCACCTTCTATCTCAGCAGCAAGGGCATCAATATCGATATCATCTTTTGCTCTAAAATATAAAAGGAAAGCAGGGTTTATCAAGAGTTTAAAAGTTTGCGCAAGTAGAAGCCCTTTGCATAAAACAAACAAAAGCTTCAAAATATAAGATCAAAGAGAACATGAGTAAGTCAGGGACAAAAAAAAAATAAAAAAAAATCATTATATTTATTTCACCCAGTAGGACAAAAAGGAAACCTTCACACGTGTTGTCTGCTTCAAGGGAGACGAAACTGTAAAATATGTTCAGTTCATGAAGTACTGACTTTAAAGTTCAGATATGAAATTTGATAAATCTTCTTGGAAGAATACAACCAGATTGTTTCATTTTGTTCCTTCAAAAGATAAATCATTTAGACCTCGATATCATAATAGGTGTCACTGACAGAAACGCAACCCCCCAAACTGGAAGTGTAAAAATGATTCAGAAGGAACAGAGTACAGTCCCTACCAGACACAAAAGTGGATCATAAATAAATTTAAAAAAAAAATACTAATACAGTATTAGCAACACCTCTCCCAGGCCTAAGAAAAGCCAAAAGAAGTTCCACTTGGCATATGAAATATGCTTCCCTCCTCGCTAGATCTCATGATATCAAGTTTCTCTTTCTAAAGCATTTTCCTTTCTTGCTGCAAATAATCTCACCTGCAACCAAACACAAGTGGCTCTTTTCCTTTCCTTTATCAATAACTAGGTCAGATGCACTTTTTCCCTTTACTTACACCAACAGAACTGAGCAAAGACCAAATCTAATGCCCAGAGATTTTTCCCTGTAATCATACTCACAGTGCAGCTGTGAGAAAGGAGTCATGCCTATTCCCTGCTTCACACTTAAAATTTAGGTATTCAGACCAAAAATAGTCCATTAAAGTAGCAAATATTAGGATGCTACTCTTACAACTGCTCACAGTTTCAAAAAAAAAAAAAATCATTTAATCTACATGCTATTAATATCTCAGTTAACTCTTAGTGAAATTGTGAATCAGAGAACAGTTTTCTGTCCATGTATATCTCTCTCATTTATTGCCACCCACTTACAACACACAATTGGCCCACCAAATATTTGAATCTATATCCACAAAACAAGGGAAACACATTTCTGCAAAACTCAGGACCACCAAGCCACCAGCAAATTCCCAACTACCGAAGTCTCAGCATGGCCAATTTATAAATCCGTAAGTCAAATATTAACAGATAAAATCAAGTATTTATTGAATATCAGAATTTTGAAGGACTACTTCATATGTAAGCAAAAGTAGAGGGCTCAAAGAACCATTTTACAAATGAAGGCTGAAATCCATCAACCCATTTTATCCCCAAAACTGGGCATAATACTGGGCAAATACTGTCTGTTACAACAGCACAAGTATCAATGCGCTTCCTTTTTGTTTAAATATTGACAATTTGCATTTTCTAGACCTTAAGGTTTCTTCTATGGTGATAGAACAAGCCAAACATAAAACAATATGAAGAATCTCCTCACTGCACAGGATATTGCCAGGGATACATACTTCTAGTCAAGAGGAAAAAAAAGCACATCTCAAATGTCCTTAATAGTCTGTCTTACATGCTGAGACGGTAAGTAGTATATTTCTTAAAGAAATGTAACCCTCAAACAGAGAATGCAAGATTTCTAAACCAATCTCCACAGGCCCCAAGAGGAAAGACTCAACTTTTTGGCCGTTTGCACCTTAAAAACAGCTGACTTGGTGTTTCAGCGATTTAAGAGCTGCTTTTACACGCAGTTTAACTGGCTGTGCCCCAGAGGCAGCACAGACAGCTGAAATAAAAATGCCACCCATCACCTCTACACCTAGAGTCGAGCCCTAGCAGCAGGCTAACTATGTCACACGTAGGCCCATGCGCCAGCCTCGCACTTTTTATTGCATTGAGTGCAGTACATCAGATCATTAAGCACAACTGCTTACCTTCTTCTACTCTTAATGGAGGGGATCAAGTCAAATCCCAGCCTGAAATAGCTTGAAGAGACCAAACTATAAGCTCCACTACTACTACTAGTAGTGGCTGCCCAACTGGCACTACTAGAGGGGCCTGCCCATATGGTTGTGCAGGTACTAAGCCTTTAAACAGCTCGTATTTTACATGGATAGCCTCAAAAGTGACTTTTCACATGGCAACTTTGCAGAAAGTATGTACAAACATAAAACACATGTTTTTATGCTACTGGCAAAAAGTGCTTCTAGCACTTTATGTCTTCCAGGCTTTAAGGGGAGGGGAGAAGGGGCACGTGCATTACGGGTGGGTTTTGGTTTCGGTTTTAAATCTACTCGAGTCTTGAAAAGGAAAACTTCTTTGGGGGAAAATATCTGAAATCAAACACTGAAAAAACCTAATTGGCAGACATTAAGCTTTAACACCCACCGGTAAGAACAATTTAGGAATAACAAGGAAGACAGTTCAGCTGTCACAACAGTGGCATAAATATAGCACAAGACTCTTTCTAACCTTGGCTTCCGCAGCTGAAGAGTCAAAGCTTTCCAAGAAATCTACACTTAGCGCCACATTTCCACTTGGAAGAGGAGACAGAGCAGGCTTTGAGCCTGGATGAAGTAAAAATTAAGACTGCATGCGTTCATCCGCAATACAGAAAGTTATGATTCTTTTAAAGAGCTGTAAAGCACAAACGTCATTGGAAAGCCAAGTTCAGATACTGGCTCCCGTGACTGAGAGTTTATTTCCATACTGACCTTGAACTTCCTTATCGTAAAATTGTGGTCTAGGGCTCTTAGCCAACTCTGTGTTGTTGTGAAGATTTTGAAATGTATAACGCAGTCAACAACGTAATAGTTTCATTAATTGGAATTAGGATTCTGAATTCTAATGATTCTAACTTTAAGTACTTCACAACCCCAAGTTTCAGAAGCCCAAGCACCTTCGTAAGGAACCTCCTCCTCCAAGTCCTCCAGAAGGTCCCACCCATCCTCCCTAGGCCCTAAATTCAGCCCTTGCAAGGGTTTTCACCCCAACCCCAAGAGTACCCGACAGAGGAACCTGAAAGCACCAGTATACTCAAACTGTTTTCAATTTTGTCACCAAATTGCTTTTGCATCAGGATCTTTATATATATAAAACTATATATGACTGGAATGACTTTAGCTATTCAAGCTCTTCATGTTTTGGACTCCAAGGAGACTTGCTGTCGATCAGATTCATGCACTGAAGAGCATCAAGGAGACCTGGAAAGCTCGAAGCTGAGAGCTGAGTGCTACTGCACTGCTGAGAAGGGATCATTTGCCTAATTTTCTTCTGAGGCTGCTTCAGAAGCGAAGCCAGAGCCACCTTTCTTATTCACATGCTTTTGATCCCTGCCTCTATTTTTGATGCCAGATATGAAGCGAGTTTGCTCATTCCCTAGTCCTGGTACTGATAAAACAGCAGTAAAGGAGAGCAAGAGTTAGGTGTGCACACTCCACTCACAAACCTCAGCAAGCAGTTTTCAGAGCATTAAATGGCTGCCTCCAAGGGCATCTGTGCCAAACACAGGGCAAAACTATGCAGTGGGAGAGGAAACAGCAGTCAGGCTGATTAAAGGAGATAGCAGTAATCCATAACAAGTATGCAGGAATTACCACATTTCAGAAGCCAAACAAAACTTCAGAATTACAACCCTGAGCAAAAAAAAGGGTTCTGTACTTCCCCTATGCAGTTTCACTGCTGCTTGCCCTTTAAACAGGATTACAGGGCTTCAGAACATTCAAAACCATTTTGCAGGTAGCATATAGGAACATTCATACTGAAGAAACATCGACCTTACTGACCTAGATAGAACATCAAGAACATCTACTTCAATATTTTAAAGATGCTGTTCTTGCCTGAAGGGTTCCAGCATTAGTTGTGTGCACGGACTACTGAAAACCTGCATCACACAGTGAAAAAGCAAGACACTTACTACTAGATTCCTGCATATTCAGTGGGCCGCCAGCCAAATGCTGTGCCAGCACACAATTCTGTGCCTCAGCAGGATCAAATACACCCAAACCACCCCAAATACGTACTTGGAGAATGGTTAAGAAAGGCAGGAGCAATACAGGAAATTCAGCAACATCCCTGGTGAAACCACAGCATCGTCAGCACAGCAACAGAAAGTGACACTCAAAAAAATAATAATAATCCAATCTAAGCTACTTGTGTTACATGTTTACTACAAACAGTGGTAAAAAATCTGCCTGTAAAAAAGAAGTATGAAACTTTTTCAGTGTGAAGATTAAAACAGAGCTGGGAATAAATGAAGAGCTGTCACCTACCTCTGCTCAGCCAGATGTACACAGATGGCCAGTAGCTCTCCTACTTATAACATCCCAAGCAGTTGCAAGGTATTGAGTCAGAAAAGCAGAAAGTCCCTGTGACTGATACGCATATGGTCTGTAACAGACCATCCCACTGCCTCTTTTGCTTGTGCTCCAAGGAATCAACATTTCAGACTAAAATCCCAGTTAAAAATTACAACACACAGCCTCAGCTATTATAACGTCTGATGAAAAATACTAAAATAGCACCTACCTTACGGTGGTGGTTGGTTGGTTTGCTGGGTGTGCTTTGTTTTTTCATTTTAACATGAGGAACTATCCTGGAACAAGGTTTTTTTTGTTTTTTTTTTCTGATGCAATTGCTTGCAACAGCTAGAACCCTAGAACCTAGAAATTCCCCATGGAAGACATTGTGAGGCCAGAGTTCACCCTAACATAAAGTTTGATTTATGGATGTCCAGGCTTATGTTAATCTTACTTTCCATACACCCTGGTCTGGTTTAGTCTTTTAAGGGCATTCTTTGCATTTTTGCTTCTAACTCGTGCGTACAATTAGAGAGACTGATTTTTGCAGCAGCTAGAAAGTTTGAAGTTGTGCCTTTTCTTTTGCAGTCTAGGATATTACAGGGGTTAATTAGCTTAAATCTCACCAAAAGTTGTCATGCCACAGGATACGATTTAATTTAAATCTCTAAAATATGATTAAAAACTTAGTAGCTTTCTAATGAAGTATTTCAGAACAGTTACAAGTATTTTAATTATCATTCATCTCTTCCCTGACAGGTTAAAAAGTGACTCTAAGTACTGCCACGGTTAATATATTCAAGCGATTTTTGCAGCTTGACAAACAGAAAAATGGACATTAGAAACTACAAAGGCTTCCTTCCTGAGCACTGCCCCAGCAAACAAGGCCAAACGTGGGGAAGACAGGACTACAGCCATCGAAATAAGATCAGTACACCTTGCATTTTCCTTTGCTCATTGAATTTCTGCAGCCCAAATGTGTGACTCCCTTTCCTCACCAAACGAGCTCCTCCGGCTTTCTATGTGAGTAAAACAACAGCAGCATTTCACAGGAAATCTGATAACCGACCAGCAAGACCACCAGCAAACACGCATGTTTTCTTCGTGCTCTTTCCTAAGATCTTCCACAATGATGACTGAGCACACCTGTAATAGCACCTGCAGCGCACGAGCCCCAACGCAGAGCAGAAGTTCATTAGGAACAGGCACCGCGTGCCTCTGAGGCAGGGATGGCATCGCGACTAGGCAGCGGGAAGAGAAATAGAAAACTATTAATCCATGCGTGAACTGAAAGAGTGGAGCAATGGGATTAATTAGCAGCGTACAAAGGAGCCGAGCTGCCCTCATTTATATCAATTTCACTCCATTGAAATTAGTTAAATGAAACTCAAAAAAGAAACAGAATTTAGCTTGGGATGAGGACGAGCCTTTAACTACTGGAAATCCAACAGCCAGCTTTGCAAACAAAGTCAGAGAGAGAATACTCTCCTGCCAAAACAAAAAAGTACATGCAGACTCAAAGATTACAAATATTTTTTTGACTGTTGCTCAAAGCGTTCAAGTACTACGCAGAGCAACACAAAAGTTTGCCTGCGCTTTAAAGCTGAGATAATAAGTAAAATTATGTTAAAATATTTTAATCAGGGTTGCTTTCAAACCGGCTCTGTAAAAAAGTTCAAATGTCAGAAAAAGCCGTGCAATCAAAAACAGCCTGAAAAAAGCATTCACGCGCACGGGGCAGAAGAGACAGAAAGTTGACACAGCAAGAAAGTTGCGTCACTGCTGCGGACTCGCTGCCCACATTCCTGCATAATCAGAAGGCTCATTTTTGCTGAGGCCACTTGCGAGATATTTCATCATCTGCATGACACCGGCTCCCCTAGCCAACTTCAAAGGAACGTCACTGTCATTAAGTCGTTTGCTTCTGCTTAAAAAAAAAAAAAAAAAAAAAAAAAAAAACACACAACCTGAACTTCAAAAAGGCTGAAAGAAGCTGAGCCATCTGTTTGGTTTTGCATTAGTGGGAGACCAAACGAAAATGGTGTATCTTTAACCAGGTCTTTATCATCACCCCCCTAAAGCACTTTACCCATCCTCTGTATGTGTGGGTCACTAAGCCCAGTAATAAGGGAGGATTTCTAAATAGGAGCTGATCAGCTCGTAACTAAATTAACAAGTTACAAAGGCTGGGTGGCATATCTGTAGATGTCTTAACTCACAGGTGTTAAGGTATGTAGGGATATGCAGGAGTCTGAAAATTGGGAAAGAACGAGCTGAACTCCTTCTTCCTCTGGCCACGAAGTGAGGGGTATCCACGTGAGCACCAGGTCGACTCAGTCAAGCATGATGCAGAAGTGCACCTCCCTATGTTCCCCGGGAGGATGAAGGAGGCTGGGGAAGCTACCTAATTACACGAGGCAGCAAGGAAGTAAGACCTGACTAAAAGGGCAATTGGTTTTTATTCAAGCTCTCAGGATAATGATTTCGTTTCATAGAATTCAAGAGTCATGCCTTCTCTTTCAAGTTTGGCCACGGAAGGAGACAGGAATAACTATCAGCTAGGCCAAACCTTCTGAAAAAGGCACAGAAAAGGTAACCCTTAACCCCAACAGATTGTAGGGAGGAGGAAAAAAAAAAAAGGTACAAAAAAAAAACAGACAAAAAAGTCTCCTTTACATATCCTAGACAAAAATACCCCTCACCACAACTTAAAATTCCCACTTAAACAAAGGTATAGCAAAACTTCAAGACCTTCAAGCTCCTGGGGGGGGGGGGGGAAACACAGTTCTTCAAGGCTCGGTTTAAGTGTTTAGGACCCAAGGTGGCTAAAAGCATGGAATATGAAGCACTACGTACAGAAGTATCAGTCAATTGCCCCTGAACGATTAGTTTTGGGCTTTTTTTGTTTAGAAAAAGCACACATGACAAAAATGACCCCCAAGTCCACTGCTTCATAGCTTCTGTGTATTTCTCATGGCATTTTTGTGATGTGTTCTGATTTTGATACAATTTAAACCACTTCCTGAAACACACTCTAGATAATCTATAATCCTGAGAGGCACAGGATACCCACCCACATGAACTACAACTAAACCCATACTTCATCTAGCAGCGTGCACCTAAAGGAACACATTTCTGCATTAAAATAGCACATTCACGTTTAAAATCTCCAGACTACTGTAAAAAATAAATAAATAAAAATGACACGTAAGAAGAATAAGTCATCAGTGCTGCAAGCACAGGGATCAAAACACACATCAGCTGTGAGATACCAGCTGCTTTCAGACCAGAACACCCACCTGGCTGCACTGCACTTTTTTTTTTTTTTTCTAAGCAAGTCAAGCTTAGTGACTGAATTGATTACGTGCACACACAGTCTGTGTGCAGAATGATTTCCTCACAGTCCAGGGGACTTTATTTTTTGGCAGAGAAAGGAAAAATACGGAATATCATGCAAGTAGTAGAAGTTATTGAACGGGAGGTTTTGTCCAGAGCTACACCACGGAGTCCCAGGCAGCTTCTGAGTGCTGAACTGCACAGAACAAGCATATGGCAACGCACGCGAGGCTGGAGTCAGGAAAACAGGACAGTGCTAATGCAATTAAAACCGGCCGAGGTATGCAGAGCTGTCAGCTTGTCTGGCTGGATAGCGCAAGTGTCAACAACAGCAGCAGCAAAGTTTAACTTACCATAAAGCCCTTTATTCCCCGTGAGGTTTTCCAGAGATCTTCATGGAACTGGAACAGTTTTCTGCAATGCCTGCTGGCTTGCAGCAGCTATTTCTACACTTTTCATAAACAGTAATTATAGATTAGATTTAGATGCCTTGGTGAAGGTAACAGATGAAGAGAATCGAGGTCTAGATGTGAAAGACTGCTTCTAACACTTTATCAAGTGGATGGCAGCGCTTTGTGGTTTATGCTGCCATTACTGCAAATGTTTGAGGATCCTCACAGTGTTTATGCAGTGATATGATGCTTTACTTTCAAAAAAATATCCAACAAAATGTATAAAAACGGTTTTCTTACAAATATGCAATGCTTATGTTAAAAACCATAGCTTTGGGGAGTGCATAAATATACTTTTGAGTAGAACAGGCCAATAAATTTCTCTAACGGAGGAGTTATTTTGCACTGCTGTACTCCATCTTTCGGTACACAATCCTGGCAGCTCCCAGATGAGATGTGCAAAACAGGGATCTCGGGGGCTTATCAGCTGCTGGAGAAGCTTTGTTGTGGAACTATTCTCCAGAAGCAGACAGAGACAGCTGCTGTAAATTTTCTGGGGTACAGAATGTTTCTCAACTACAGGTGCTTGCAGGCTTTGGAGCCTCCACAGAACTTCCCAAGGCAACACCTAAAAGATTTCATTTAATACTCTAACAAGAAAGGGCCAAGCAGAATGATTAATAGACGGTGCCGGCAATTTAATTTGCAGAATAGGAAGCAATATATAGCAGCAGCAGCAGCACCGTACGTCTTATTTTAGCAGCAGTGTTCGTTCTTGGCTGCAGAATCACAGCTGGCACCTGTAACTTCCAAAGCAATACGCATGAATGATCAGAGCGGTATGCCCAGGCACCAGCTCACCATATCAAAGGGCACAGGAACAAACACACCTAAAGATTACGTGCTGGAAGTTGAAGAAAACTACAAAGAAGAAAAGAAAGAGAGGACTAAGCTGGGAGAAGAGGGGAAAAATGCATATGAAAAGCTGAGAAAGCCAAGGGGAAAGATTGAGGTTCCAGGCAGGAAATTATTTGTAGCTTACTGCTTATAGAACATTGACTCGAAAAATCTACAGCAGCAGTGTGAGGCTTGAATTCAAAGCACACAGTTCTGCAGTTTAAAAACAGCCCTGCTTCCCACGCATTAAAAAAAAAAAAAATCCTATACCAAACTCACAAAAACAGCAGGGGAGAACCTTGACATACCTTCTGCCATCACAGCCCTATCCAAAAACCAAAGCACAGCACCATCGCTCCCGGGAGGTGCCAGATTACACATCAAGACACCCACACTTCCATTAGGGGCGTCTGGATGATCAGATGGCTCGTATTTTTATTGACAGCTTTGCTGGGAGGTTGCATCTGAAAGCGAGCGACCAACACAGCCGCACGGGTTCCAGGGGAAGCCATTAAGGCAGCTTCCATATGGCCCAGCAGCGATTTACGACCCGAGACGCTCTTCACCTTCACAAAGCACCTCTACCACGCCGCCTGGCCACCCTGCATAAACACATCCCTCATCCACGGAGCCACGCACACCAACCCAGGGGCAGGAGGCAATAATAAACTCCACGGGAGCGCATCAGAGGTGCTGGTAGAGCAGGAACGGCTTTGAAGGTGTGTTTGTTCGGACAGCAGCGTGTTCATAACAGGCAGTGATCCCACATTCCCATTCCTGCCCTGCTCACCGCTGCTATCGCCTCCCTCAGGGACTTGTCCTTGTGTACTTACAGCTGGCTCCCACGCCAAAATTCAGCCTCATTTACCTGGAAATAATTCATTCCTAATCAGCAAGGCCTCTGCTGTACTCAGCAGAAATGCAGGAGGGGGAAACCTCACAAAGTCAAAGCTGTGGGGGTGAAAGGGGAAAAGAGGAGGAGGGCAGAGTCAAGATGACGGGTACCTTCTGTGACTTGTCTCAGTACGTCAGGAGAAAAGCAGAAAATCTCCCTTCTGTCACACCAGGGCCCAAAGCAACATTTGCCACACTGACACACACCTGCATCTTCCCATGTGCTTCCTCTGCGCTGCAAGCTGTGCCCTTGAGCTGCTGCGTGCAGCCAGAAGGGATGCTAGGGACTGTATCTAAAATGTAGTTGTCAGGGAATAAAAGGGGAAAAGAAGAAGGAAACGAACAACTCGGCACTGGAACAGCAAGGAGAGGTACTGGGGGTGTCCAAGCCAATCCCCCAGCTCACCCCTCGCACTGCCACGTGCTTTGCAGCCCCGTAACACAGAATTGCTGCTCTGGTAGCAGCTGGTGAGCTGTGCTGCGTTTGCAAGGCCTCAAGCTTGCTTTGGCTGAACTTCTCCTAAGCCGCCTGTAACTTTTGCTTGATTTAGCTGTGGCAGCAATCTTTCTAATTGACCAGGTGTCCATGCCTAATTGGGCTTCGCTGCTGTTTACCCTGGCACGCTGCAACCAGAGCTTCACGCAGGGAGCAGTTACCCTCACAGAACGAGGTATTCCCAACCCTAGCACAGCGTCGCAGCAGAGAAACACGGGCCTGGTATGAACGCAGAGGCGCTGAGAGGTGGAGACGCAGGCACGGGACATAAACAGATGCCTCGTACAGGGCACGGCACCGGACACCCCACAGCTCTCCAAGGTCAGCTGAAAGAAACAGGGACCTGGACAGAACTGGTTTAGGGGTAATAAACAGAACAAAGAAATCGTATTAAAGACAGGCCACCTTTCGGGTGTTTGGATACAGCGTGCAGCTGCAGACCAAGAGCAAAGACATAAAAGCATGTTAGCAAGCATATAAAAATGATCTCATGTGGTTCCTACGGTGAGGAAGACAAAACCATCCACACAAGCACTCGTATCGCTCCTCGTGAAGGACACCTGATGCTGACAGCTCGCCACAAAAGCTCACCTCCCCCAGGGTGAAACCACCAAGCGTAGGGCTCGGAGCAGCAGTGAGGCGGTAAGCTATTTTAACTGCATCCTTGTTCCTTCTTTTTCTGTAACAATCAGATTTCAGTTATTCTAACAATGAGCTGCTGGCTTCTCTTTTAAGCTTCCTTCTTTTAGCCATAAATGAGATTTTCCACATGGCAACCGACAGAGGCCTGAGCCTGGTACTTTACAGACACACAGAAGAGAACGAGGCACCTGGTGGCCATGAAGGCTCTCCGAGTCTCTCCCACAGCCACCACTGCCACTGGAAGGGCCCAGGAGAGCAGCGCTCCAGGACCCAAAGGCTTCTGTGTGATTCTGGAGCACAAGTCCTGTGAGGAGCACCTGATGGCACTGGGGGTGTTTGGGCTGGGGAAGAGGAGGCTCAGGGGAGACCTCATTGCTCCCTGCAGCTACCTGAGAGGAATATGTGGAGAGCTGGGGTCGGCCTCTTCTCACAGGTAACCAGTGACAGGACCAGAGGGAATGGCCTCAAGTTGCCGCAGGGGAGGTTCAGGTTGGCAATGAGGAGACATTTCTGCTTAGAAGGAGCAGTCAGGCACTGGGACGGGTTGCTCAGGGAGGTGGTGGAGTCACCGTCCCTGGGGGTGTGCAAGGAGAGGTTGGGCCTGGTGCTTGGGGACATGGGTGATCCTGGAGGGCTTTTCCAACCCTGATGGTTCTGTCACCTACTGCAGCACATACAAAGAGCACGAGGCCAACCCTCCTGCAGTGCACTAAAATCCAGCCCCCCTTCCTTCCTCCCCAGCTGACTCTTGACTCATCTCCCCGCCAGCGCTGCTCCTGAGGCGCACCCGGGGAACACAGCCCAGGACACGCGATGCCGACAGGCCCTACCAAACAGCCTGCGCGGTGCGGCGAAAAGCGCGAGGAAAAAATAGTGAAGACGAGGCAAATGTTGGCTAACGAGACACTCGTACTGCCCAGAAAGCGAGATCTGACACGGGTACTCCCCAAAAAAAGGCGCATTCAGCGGCTCACACTGCCCGCGGCCTCGTGGCTACGGCTCTACCCCGAGCACCCTCGGCCGCCGCAGGGCCACAACCCGGCACCCTGGCCCGCACCCGTTGGCAGCCGGCCCCCCCAACGGCCCCAACGGCCTCCAACGGCCTCCAACGGCCCCCTCTCCGCCACGAGGCCGCGGCCGGGGCCTGACTCAGCGGCGCCGCACCGGCGCTGTCACGTTCCCGGGGAGGGACGAGGCGGAGACGGGAGCCTGAAGGCAGCCTCGCTACCGCCGCCTCCTCCTCCTCCTCCTTACCCGTCCTCGCTCTTGTTCTTCTGCTTCTTGCCCATGGCGGCGGCCGCTCGTCGCCCGCCTCAGCGCCGCCACCGCCGGCCGCCCGCCCGCAGCCCCGTGCATACGGCGAGCCGCCCGCACCCGGACCCGGCCCCGCACCCGCACCCGGACCCGGCCCCGCCTCAGCCTCAGCCTCGGCCCCGCCTCAGCCCCGGCCCCGGCCCCGGCCACGCAGCGCCGCCCGCCGGCACGGAGGGCCCGGAGCAGGAGCCGGCGAAAAAGACACAGGAACCTTTATTATTATTATTTATTTATTTATTTTATTATTTATTTAATTATTTATTATTTAATTATTTTATTTATTTATTTATTTATTTTATTTTATTTTTGCCGCCCGCCCCTCTCTCTTATCAGCCCACCCCCCCCCGCCACCGCCACCGCCACCGCCGCCGGAGGAGCTTTATCTCCCCGCCCCACCTGCCCACCCGCCGCGCTCATTTCCAGGAAACGCTTTAAAAATAAGAAAATAATTGAAAAAAAAAAAAAGCCAAAAAACAAAACTTTATTATTACTATTTATTTATTTTTTTTTTAATCGTTTGGAATATCCCCGTTTTCTCGCACACACACACCCGCCGCCGCCTCGCTGTTCCGCAGCCATCGGCCCCCCGCGGCCGCCCTTACCTCGGGGCCGCTCATGGCGGCGGCGGCAGCGGCGCCCCCTCCCCGCCTTCCCTCCCACCCGCCCTCCCTCCTCCGCCTCAGCTCCCACCGCGGCCGTTAACGGCCGCCCAACGGCCGCCGCCGCCGCCCCCCTCACAATAACACCGCGCACGCGCGCGCGCTGGCCACCCTCGGGAGGAGCGGCAGCCGCCTCGGCCAATGGCAGTGCGGGGAGGAGGGCGTTGTCCCGCCCCCTCCCAACATCTCGCGAGACTCCGGCGGGGCGCGACCGGCGCGGCTGAGGTGAGGCGAGGCGGGGCGGCGGCGGCACCGGTGGCGGCTCCGGTGTTGGGGTGAGCGGCGGTGGGGCTGTGAGGGGGCCGAGGAGGGCACAAGGGCCGCCCACGGGGCCGGTAGGGAGCTAATTGGGGCTAAAGGGCCGTGCCCGCCGTGGGCAGCCGTTGTTCGTCACGGCCGCGCGGCGCCTGCGTCGGTACCGGCCCCGTCGCCCCCCTGTGGGGAGCTCGGCGCGGGCGGCTGCGCTTTAGGAGGGTCCGGCCGGGGCCCGGCAGCCGTATGGGTGTTGTGGGAGGAGCGGGGGTCGCAGCCCCGCTGGTGTGGCTGGGAGAGCCGGGAGCACTCGGGCCGTAGTGGGGGCTGGAGGGGCTGATTTCTCTTTTTCCCTGCTATTTCTTTCAGGACACGGCTTCCTAACCCTGTCCGAGCAGCGTTCAGCCCTTTCCTGAAGACCTAGCGGGCTGTGAGCCACACCAGTAAGTTTTTTACTACCTTCCTATTCTTCCAAAATACAAGAAAGACAAAGGAAATGCTAGCAGAGACCCCACATAAGGTGCTGCAGACCAGAGCAGGTCTGGCTGTGGTACATGTGGCGTTAGTGCAACGCTGCTGACACTGCATTAAACTTGGAGTACTGCCATGGTGCTGGTACCCTGCCCATCACGACTTAAAATGGGTTCTTGCCTCTGTATGCAAGGTGTTTGCAAAGTCAGTGGTTCTGGTAGTTTGGCTATTTTAAAATGTTGCTGAGAGTATTCTAGAACCCAGATCTGTTGCATCAAACCAGTGGCCAGCAGCTAAAGAATCTGCTTAGGGTCACTGTGCACTGTCCATGTGTTTCCATTTTAAAGCTGTCACTCATTACAGTGACAGTTTTTTGTAATGTAATATAAAAAACTATTCAGGAGAACTATCTATTTTGTTCTCCTAGCTCCCCGAGCACCCCTAGTGTCGATATTTTCTGCCTTTTGAAGCATTTGGAGAGGGGGGGTTTTAGAGGAAATGATTTTAGCTGTGTGTCTAATTGCTTTGTGAAGATAGTGGCTTTTGGTTTTTTTTTTTTTTTAATCCTTTCCCTGGCTGCCAGAAGGTGGTGCTTGCAATTTCAGTTTTCTTGTATTAATTGAAGCAGTGTTTTTGCCAAAGGCGATTGCTGTTGAGTGCCTTTCCTTTTAGCTAAAGAGCGAGGAGTATTAATTCAGATTCAAACATGTTAATACACATAAGGTACTTAATGCATTTAAACTGTTGAAAACACATGCTGAACACTGCTTAGGCTTATTCTCAGACATCTCTTTCTCCCAGAAGGATGGAGTCAGAAGGACTGCATCTTCTCTTTTCCCAGTGTTAATTAAAGGTACGCGGATGTGGCTCAGGATGTCTGTTCCTTTGGAACTTGTTAATTTTACTTTGTTATATTGATTAGTAATTTCAGGTTCCTGTGCACTGTTGGTACCTGGCCCTGGGATGGGGAGAATAGGGCTTGACTGGAGCCCTTCTTGCTACCTGTGTTCATTGCTACCAGATGGGGTTTCCATACGGAACATATCCATGTGCTGCAATCTTTAAACAGCATTGCCTTTTATTTCTGTACAATGTCAACTGTGTTATGTAAAAATTCTTTACATGTAAATTCTGTGTATTGTTCTCTTCACAGATCTGAAGGGATCGCTTCACACTTAAAGATGGCTGCTGATACATCCGTTGAAATTCTCCAGAAAGTTCTGGAGAATGAGATACTTCAGACCACCAAGGTAGTAGAAGAACATCTGGATGCGGAAATGCAGAAGCTGGACCAAATGGATGAAGATGAATTGGAACGCCTTAAACAAAGGAGGCTTGAAGCACTGAAAAAGGCCAAACAGCAGAAACAGGTAAGTCTTGTGCTAATACAGACTCCTGAAGTGCAAAATGTAATAGTTTTTGGAAATCCTAGGGGAACTGTACACATGACCTAAGAGTTTTCTTCTCTTTCTTCACCTTTCTGTACTTTGTTATTTTTAAACAAATCCGAAAAGCAGATCTCTGTTCCTGTGTGCTTGCTTTGTGGTCTTTAACAGGAGAAAGGAAGCTCTGTGATTATCTTATGATAAGGATAGGACAAGGAGTATAGTACAGAGATTTCAGTGTGTTGTTATTCACTGAATGTTGTCATCTGAAGTCATAAGCCTCTCAGACAACCTAATCGTAAGGTGTTTTGGTACCTTATACTTCTGAATTCTGGAGTATCTTAAGGCATGTGAGTGGTGCCTGTTTTTTTTTTAAGGTATTTTGCAGAAGAAAGATTCAGGGTCTTTTCTTGTTGTAGGGTGGAATTTTGTCCCACTTCTTCTACTCCAATGAAATGTTGGCTGTGTATGACTGCTTATTTTTCTTGCAGAAAAGGAATTCTGCTTTGGTCCCGGTATATCTGGCTAAATTGTAGTCCTCATGCTCCCCCAAAAGTCTCCTTGAGCATAGATGGTTGTTCCTGAAAATAAAGTTCTGGTAACATATGGTGTGAGACCTAAATCCTAAATAGGGAAGCCATAGGTTACTTAACTTCATGCAAACCTAAACAGAGAAATAGGGACAAGGGGGAGGTGACTGGGTTGAAAGGAGATGTTTTGCCTGTGGTGGCTAATGGCATGCTTTCAAATGGGAATGCAGTAAAATGTTGTTGTGTGGTTGGGATGCTGCAGGAGAGGCAGAGTTAGTTGCTTTGATTCTCTAAAGATGGAAGTAGAGAAGGTGTCACACTGCTTGTGTGTCTTCAGAAGTACAGCTCATATTCGATTCCAGTGTTGTCCTTTTTGAAAAGTTGTAATACTCTGACATGCTCTAGATGTTAACATGTTCTCCTGTAAAAATTTTTCATGGTACTTGATCTCACCTCATTGTTCTCATGCATTTTCAAATTGAAAGTAGGATACTGCTCTGTAAAAGGAGTAAGATGGCCCACATTCTTCTGGAATAAGAATGTGTAGGAAAATTAACTTATCTGCTGTTGAAGCATAAGTCGGTGCGTGATTTGCATTATTATAACTTATTCACGTAATTTCTTCCAACATTAGTGTTAAAATATTCAGGAAATCCTTTGTTCTGTTGTAATTTAGTCTACAGGAAATCTTTGATTTGCTAGCAGCTCCAACACCCCCCACTTTTTTTTCTTTAACTCTAACACAACTGCAAGATCAAGAATGGTAATTTTTTCTTGCACTGAAAGCTGAAATGTCATGTTTTTGTCATGCTTCACTCTTAATCATTTAGCTTAGTCTATATGTGTTTTAATACAGTATAATTTTCTGTATCAGAAGCTGTTCCTGTTTTTTCCTTAACTGTATGCCTTGAAAATCTAGGAGATCATCTTTTCCCAGACTGTATTTGCACGTTTAGTCAAGCAGGTTTGAAATTGCCTGTAAATGTTAGCTCGTGAATTTGTTTCTCCCTTCACTTTGTGAGTAATGGGTATGAACACCTGTGTTGTCAGGGTTTTTTTGGAAGCCTGGCTCTTAGTAAGACAAGTTCAGTCTATATTCAGTAGATAAACATTATGTTTTTGCAGGCTTATTTCTCCCTATTTTTTTCATAGATCAAAAGAAATAACCTGTTATAGCTTGAGTCAGTTCTAGACAAGTTCTTCTAGGGTGCAAAAACATTTTAGAGTGGCACAAGTTGTAGATTTACAGTTCTCCAATTCTGACAACTTTGTTTTCAGTGCTCTTTGAACTAGTCTAATCTTACAGGGAAGCTGCACTGCAGATTTGTGAGCAACTCTGTACAAGACTTGTATTTGCAAACAAGAAGGTGCTCAGCTACCTGCCTGCTGTTGAGAAAGAGGCAATTTAGAAGCGTTATCTGGCCTAGAGACCTTTGCCTAATTTGTTTCTAACTATTACTGTATGAAATGGGTTTTTACTGAAGCCCCCTCCTTTTTTTTTTTTTCCTTAAAAGCTGTAGAGCTTGCATGACAGATGCAGGACTAACTAACTAACTAAATACTAATTAACTTCCTTTCCTTTTCCATAAGGAGTGGCTTTCAAAAGGACATGGGGAGTACAGAGAAATCCCAAGTGAGAGAGACTTTTTCCAAGAAGTCAAAGAAAGTAAAAATGTGGTTTGCCATTTCTATAGAGATACAACTTTCAGGTATGGTAAATACACTTTGTTCAAGAAACGTTTTGCTTATAGATGTATACCAAAAAAAAAAAAAGCTCTTTTCAAATCTCATAAGTAAATACAGATTTTTAGAAGCATGGAAATTCCTTGATTTTTTTTCTTCCGATACCTTCTTCCCTCTGAAAGCTTTTGATTCCAACTAAAGTTGACATGATTTGACAAGGATTAATCCCCTCTTGCATAGTTGATTAGAACACAAATGCGTAACTTCCCTGGCAGCATTTGAGAGATTGCTGTGGTTCATTATTGATTTAGCTGGAGGGAGCCAGCTCTAAATTTAGTGACCATAGCAACTTCAAAAAGATCACTTTGGTTATTCCAGATGGAGATATTCTGGGCAATTCTGGCAAACAAAAACCAAAACGTAAACAAAATCCTGTCTGAGCATCTTCAATATTCAACGTTTTGACTTTGAAAGGATTTGTGAATACCAATTGTAGCTGTTTTCCCTTTGGGGCTGTACCTTTGTGATTATGTCACTTCTTTAGGGTGTGAGGGACCTAGATCTATGTCCTGACTCAAAATAGGAACCTAAAATAAGATCTCCCACTTCCTTGGAAGAATTCCTGGAAGAAGTTCTGGGTTGTAGGCTATTCCTGGGTGGGTTTATCTCAATGTTTTCTGTTAAAAAGCAATTGCAAAATAGAGCTGTTTGTTGAAGGAGGAGCCGGTTGTCCTGTTTTTTTTTTTTTTTCCCCAAGTTATGTTTTCTCTGATTTACAGAACATAAACTGAAACAGCTTCAATGTGAGAAATTGAAAGAGGTCAAATCCGGATTATGCACTGAGGCATATGTGTCTTGTGTTTTCTAAGTTAAATATTTGACTCTTACAAGTTGAGAGTTTATTTTTGAAAGAGCTTTCTTGTGAGACCCCACCTGGAATGCTGCATTCAGCTCTGGGGCCCTCGATGTAAGAAGGACATGGAACTGTTGGATTGGGTCCAGAGAAGGGCCGTGAGGATTATCAGAGGGCTGGAGCAGTTCTGTTAGGAATGAAGACAGGCTGAGGGAGTTGGGGTTGTTCAGCCTGGAGAAGAGAAGGTTCCAGGGAGACCTTACAGTGGCCTTCCAGTACCTAAAGGGGGCCTACAGAGAAGCTGGGGAGGGACTCTGTGTCAGGTCATTCAGAGATGGGACAAGAGGAAATAGTTTTAAATTGAAGGAGGATAAGTTTAAACTAGAAATTAGAAATTCTTTATTGTGAGGGTGTTGAGTCCCTGGCACAGGCTGCCCAGAGAAGCTGTGGCTGCCCCATCCCTGGAGGTGTTCAAGGCCAGGCTGGATGGGGCTTTGGGCAACCTGCTCTGGTGGGAGGTGTCCCTGCCCATGGCAGGGGGTGGAATTAGATGGTCTTCCAATCAAAACCATTCTACAACTCAAAATATTTGAAGCAGCTGCATTCAGCTAGCTTTTACTCAAAGTTGAAAGAATATCTGTGCAAATAATTAGCTCAGAACAGGTTTGGGGTGTTCGGTTTTTCTGTACCAATGAAGCCTGTAGACTCAGACAGGAGAAGGAACTTTAGAGAAAGTTCTTAGTGAAATGTGTAGTGGTGACAACCAGCTTGAAGCTGGTGTGTCAGGTTTTCCAACTACAGTATCAAGTTGCTTTCATCCTTGCCCATTCCAGCTTTCTGATCTATTCAGCCTTCCCTTCTAGTTAAAGGACAGCCACATCACAGAGTTTGTGCAGCTGAGCCTCACCACTCAAAGATGACAAGCCTACAAATGTCTTCCATCTGACAATTATTTTGAGCAGCTCATGTTACTGCCCCTTAACTGAGAAACAATTATTGTATGTTCATTCTTACTACATTTTAACAGAAAAGTGAAATACTTGCGTATGGCACTATTGAAGCACTCTGAAAATAATTTCTTCTATGCAGCAAGGTACTGCATCTCAGCTGTGGAGGCAGAGACTAAAAAACCAAAGCTCTGTAACATGTGCAGAGCACTTTTATGAAGATGTGAAATCTGTTGCAAAGAAGTTCTCTAAGCTCACAGTCAGTGGAGCTGAAGCAGGAAGAATAGAAGTCAGGGAAATTCCATCAATAAATGGAGGCCTCAAGAAATGAGGGAAGCTGTCAGGTGCATGGGTGGTGTAATTAGGAAGAAACAAGAGAAATGCATGGTGTAATTGTGTGTTAAAGGTGCTCCAGGGCATTATTCTATTAGTTGTTAAATCTGGCTACCTTTAAAACACAGCTTCTCTTGGGACTAAATTTTTAATTGTATAGGTTGTATCTGAGGAAGTAATGTGATAGAAATAGCTCTTTACAGTTCTTCTTTACATTGCTGTAAAGCAACGTGTTCTTCAGCTTATTGAGTCTAACAAACATTTTATGTGTTGGTTTTTTTGACAGGTGTCAGATAATGGACAAGCATTTGACCGTATTGGCAAAAAAGCACGTTGAGACAAAATTCTTGAAACTAAATGCAGAAAAATCTCCTTTCTTATGCGAGAGACTGCGCATCAAAGTAATCCCCACTCTAGCACTAATAAAAGATGGAAAATCGCAAGACTATATTGTTGGCTTCACTGATCTTGGTAACACGGATGACTTCACTACAGAGACATTGGAGTGGAGACTAGGCTGTGCAGACATAATTAATTACAGGTAATTGTTCTGTGATTGGTTTATTTTCAGATACAGTGTGAGGAGAACGTCCTTGCAGACAGATGAATCTGAAAGCTTGTAACTTTGATATCTTGTATGCTTAAAGACACAAGTGAGTTCAATCCAGTTATTTCTTCTGCGTACTTTGGCAAGGGAAGGAAAAGAGCACCTCTTTGGCAACATACTGAGATGTTATAATGATCTTTATAACGTCATTTTTGTACAGGAATAATAAAAAAAAAAAAAAACACAGCTCCTGCTATTTGCTGCTATAGGGTAGCAACCCTGCTTTGATAAAGCCTGGCCCAGCCACGTGTCTAATGTAATCCTTCCTACAACAGCTTAGATGTCACGCTTGCAATACGGTCAAGCTTGAGCATTTTAATCCGCTTAAGTGAAAACTGTAGGTTGTACTTAAGAGGCACCTTAATCCATATTGCATATGACTTTTTTTTCAATGGACAGCATAAAAAAGTGCAAATTGTTTGTTTGGCAGTACAAGATAATCGTTGTAACTGCCCACATTTAGGACTTTGGTACACAAGGCCTCACAATAGGCTAATAGCTTAGGTCACAATAGCCTAATTTTTCTGGAAATGATACAGCACCTTCTGCTTTGCTTTCCAGTCATGTCAAAATCTTTATCTTTTTTTTTAGGCTAGTCTTCTTTTTTTTTGAGTGTCTTTTTATTTATATTTTATTCTATTTTATATTTGTCTATATAGTTTATATACTTATATAGTTCATTTCAATGGCTATTTCCCAAAGTTTGACAAGAGGCATTGTTAGATCTTAAAGAAAAAGATCTAATTAGCTGTTGAACTTCTGATGAGTGAAGCGGAAATTATAATTCAAAACAAGTTGTAATTCCACTTAGCAGTTCAGTATGAAGCAAACACAACGGAATCAAAGGCAGTCTGGATATTTATTCTAGACAGCAACACCCTTTATGGGAGAAATAATTCAGTGAAATTGAACTAAGCTGCACTGAATTTGCTAAATTTTGAGCATTCTTGGGCACATCCATTTACGTATTCCCTGGAGTTTCTCCTAACAGACTAGAAACAATTTTTTGTTGAGTTCTTTTCTTTTTTGGTGGTTTTTGTTTCCTTCAGTCTGTGGAATAGCAGATGGTGAAAGGATACGTTGTATTTAGGAGGGAAAAAAAAACTGTTCAGAACTGCTCAGGTCACATCTCAGCAAAATCAGGATTCAAGTGGTATATTGGCTAATTGCTGACATGTAATTAACTAGCAATCATTGAACTGTGTATTTAGGATCAATATCAGTAACATGTTATCTACAAAGTGGTAATAAGCAATTTCCCACCACCCTTCTGTAGCTAATTCCAGGAGGTTCTAATTGCTCACTCTGACATTGAGATGCAAGCCCCTCACAGCTCATGTGAGTTAAAAGCATGTACACCCTAAGCGAGGAGGGGGATCCTCCTCTTGCACACCCCTGCTGTAGGATGTGTGGGACCTCCAGCTTTATGTGAACGTGGGGAACAAGGTGTGGGTGGGTCTCCATGCCCCACCAGCTGTGCACGGTGTTAGGTAAAGACATTGCCATATCTGGCCTAGGTAGAGGTGGAACAAAGTGTCTTCTGGTGCTACAAAACCCATTTTTGACTCTGTTTCTATTCCACAGTCTCTTCCTGGTTTATTTTCTTTTGTACTTTTGTCTCTTCCTTTGGTGTAAAAAGCCTCTGTGTAATTCCCTGTTTACTAAGATGAATGGCTGTCCTTAGAGCCATCAGTTTGCCACAAAAAGCCCTTTCAGTTTTTTTTCCTGCAGAGCTCTGATCACAAGTGCTGTGTACACTCACATTCCTGTCTTAGCTGTTGTTGTCCAGGCCCTCTTGCCCAGAAAGCGCTATGCTAGTCATCCCACAGCGCTTTTTAGGGTCACTTTAGGGAGTAGGGCTTTATTCTCTTAGTGTTTTGTGGGTTTTTTCGGAGGAACAAGTAATTAGAAATGCTGCTTACTGTCTGCAAAAATATGGCTTTAATCAACACCTCTTACTCTTTTCCTCTAGTGGAAACTTGATGGAGCCACCTTTTCAAAATCAAAAGAAATTTGGAACAAGCTTCACAAAGTTGGAGAAGAAGACCATCAGAGGGAAGAAATACGATTCAGATTCTGATGATGACTAAAATAGTTAAACGTATTTGTAAACCATCTTTTGTTTATGCTTGGTACATTTTTAAGAATGTTTTTTATAAAGCTTATTGCTTTTTCACTACATCTGCACATAACGCTCACTTTTCTATACAGTTTTATACAACTGGGTCATATCAGGAGAAAGCTTAAATATTTTTTTTTCCTCTTTTGGAGGTCATTTGTAATTCAACAGTCTAAGTCCTATCTAAATAATATGTTGCAAATGATGAAGAGTACATCTTTGAGAGTACATCTATGAAGCGTTTTGAAGTAACTTAGAACAAACTGTACCAAGACAGATCAAAGGTCCATCCGGCCTAATATCCAGGCTCAGTGGCCAAAAGCAGATGCACAAGGAAGAGAGGGGAGGAAAAAAAAAAAGGCTGAGCAGATAGCGGTGCTTCCCCAAAACATACTTTGAGCAGTCTGTGGCTTGGGGAACTCCATATCTGAAAGCATTTGCTGGATAAAAAGAAATCTTTTGAAGTCCTCATTGCATCTTCTTAGCATCCACCTCACATGGCAAGGAGTCCACAACTTAAGTGTGTTGTGTGAAGAACTATTTCCCATCATTTTCCTTGAATCTGACAGTTCCCTTTTTCCTTCATCAAAGGAACAACAGACACTTCTAAGAATTTTCTCTATCAGTTCCTTTTCCAGTTCTCTTTAATCTTATTACTTGTTATTGGTAAAAGCACTGCAAATTATTAGTACCAGGAATTGTGCATTTCAACGAAGATTGCTTACCTTATGGTGCCATATCATGACATTGAGTAACTTAATTGTATTGCACTATAAGCTGTAAAAACAGACATAACTTCTGAAAGTGGTGGTCAAGAGAAATGCCCTTTTGCCATCTACGTACGCTGCATGTGGAAGCTGACACAGCGGGCAATAGCACATAGCAACAAGCATATTGAAACCAGCCTTGTTTGCGGGTTTGTATGATTCTGTGGTTTTGAACGTGTGAATTTTACAGTGGGTGCTTTGTACAGGAGGGTAGGCTAGAGAAAAGCGTTCGGCAGAAGCCTTGATCTGTTAGATGTAGCTCAGCATGCTGTGTACCGTTTCTTCAGTAATGGACAGGATTTTTCAAGGGAGATCTTCCTTGGAACACAACTTAAAGCTTCTGCCTAGGCAAAGTGTTGATGGCTTGTCTTAGTTCTCAAAAAAAGAGTTTGCTGTGTGCTGGAGGACCCTTTGACAGTAGTACTTGGAATTCAGTTGGCCCAGAAAATGATGAACTGGGTCTAGTTACTCGTGCTGCCTCGTCGTGGAGAGTGCTTGTGATTGGGCCAGCCCAGCAATATTACTCTTAAGTTGAAAAATAACAATGATTCTATTTTATTTCAGTTCATGTACATTGAAATAAAGTTATTTTAATTCTAACATTGACTTTCGCATCCTTTCAAATAAAGTCATCTAGGTGCTGTGGGTCATTCTCTTTTAATAAGGGCCTGTCAGAAAGTTGCATGTGCTCTTCCTAGATTTCTAACAAACCTATAGTTCTGTCTGAGGCATTGCTGAGAAGGCAATCAGCTTGAGATGTATGCAGCCACATGGTAGTGTACTAGAAGCTGGAAGTAGGCTTGATTTAAGTTGATCTCATTTTCAATGCAGAAACTCTAAATGAACAAGTGTTCTTTTTTCATCTGGTTGCATGGAATTAAATTTAGGAAACTAATACTCCAACAGTCTTGCTAGGAGTGCCTTAGCGGGACTTATCTCCGAGCACTAATTACATTGTCTAGGCTGTGGGAATATTAAATCATGTTTTAAATTGTTGCAGCCTCTCTGGAAATGCATTTAGGCAGTAGCTCGTTAGGTTTCTGACATTGTGGTGTTAAAGGTTGCTCAGTTCCACGTGTCAACAGTCCCATTATGAACTCGGTGTAAATGCTAATCGGAGGCAGTGGTTTCGTGGCAGTTTAAGTTGATTTTTTTTTTCTAGGTTAATCTTCAGTTCAACCTGTTCCTTCATCTGGCTTCTGGTAGGGCCGCACATGTTCCAGGGTTGATACAAGGGGTCCACAGGAACATGTGACTTGGATAAAGGAGGGTGTATACTAACTAGTTTAATTTTTTTTTTTTTGAAGTAGTAGCCTCAGATGGATCTGCCTGCTTCAGATCTGTGCTTTTACATCTGCTTTCTGCATTTTCTGTCTTGAATGAAGATTTAAACTGTCATAAACTGTCACTGAATGGTCCTTTTGGTGGGTTTTCTGCTCCTGATCTGCATACTACTTCGATATGAACAATCCATGTCTATTAATCTTGTTTTGGGTGAAATGTAGAGATTTGTTAAAATGTGGAAAATTCTTTTTGAGTATTGAGGAACAATTTTTTTTCTCGTGAGGTAAAGCTCAAGCAGTACAGAGGTACAGATTAAATAGTGAAATGTCCATGATAGTACATCCTTCAGCGAGCTAGAAGAGGAAGCAATACAAAGAACGTTAATTAATGAAATGTCAGCTGTACAAACTTGAAAATCGTGAAGCTTGGCTTTGTCAACAGTGATGTAGTGGCAATAAAGGTGACAAAAAAAGACGTTGAGGATACACGATAGCTCGAAAAGGCAGGGGTTGCGTGTCACCAGTTGCTTACGGCTGCAGGATGGTGTGTGTGAGGCCGTGACTAACTGGGACTCCTGAACCCGGGCTAATCACAAAATGGGGCCTGGCCTGGCACGTGTCGGCCGTGGAAGGGTCTTACGCAATGAGGGGATGAGAAGATGTTCACACACAGCTCTTGGAGTTATGGGGCTTAAGCATGAGCCCAGCACGTAACATTAGCAGCGATTAGTGCTTGATGCTTCCGTGAAGTAATCGTTAATGCTTGGGGAAAATTAACAGCTGAACGAGGCCGGTGCTGCTCAGCTCTGCGTGCCAGGGGCTGCGAGCTTGTCCGTGTGCTGATCCTCCACCAAGCCCACGTTGTGCTTGGGATGCTCTGAGTGAGGAATCCACCCAAAGATTAAATGGAGCTTTGGGATTTGGGAAGTTCAGTCCTTGAAAGGGATTGAATGAGACACAGGCTCTGGAGCGGGGAACAAATTAGCAGCTGCTCTCAGACCCCTGTTGTAGGTTGGGCCCCCTGCGATTGTAATAAAGGGCGTTGAGGAAGGCAGACTGGTGATGAATTGATGCCTCCCAGTTCTGTGTTCCAAGTAATCCACATTGTGCTATTTTCCTCCTCAAGTTCCAAAAGGAACGCTTTTCTGTAGAAATTTCTGTAGGAAATTCGGGTTTTGAGCAACCAGAATGTTGACACTCATTTTCCTCTCTTACACACACACACGCCTACATGTACGTGTGCACACATCAATTTGATGCAAAAATAACCTGGCTTCTGGACTCGCTGCATACTCGATAGCTGTACTCTGCTTTTCTTGAAGGGATCTTCTGTCAGTAGGGGGTTGATCCGTCTTTTTAGAGCTAGAGGGTCAGGGATACGCTCCCGAGTTTAAAAGCCTCAGGGAATCAGAATTGGAGCATATTTGATGTTATTGGGTGTTGCTCTTGATCCCTCTTTTAAAGGGTAAATAGATAAACAGGTAAAATTGTTGCTCTGAAGGTCTAGCCTGCTCTTTGTTCTTGGGGAGCCGACAGTATTCAGTCTCACAAATACGACGGAGGTGCTTTTGGATGTTCCAGTCTCCCAGACGCTCCTTTTTATCCATCCCACGGAAAGTCCCATGCTGTATCAGATGTATGAAAGGGGAGACGCACGCTCATACCCTTTCCATCCATGTAAGCTAACACAGCAAACTGGCTGAAGCAGTACAAAACCATCGCAAAATAAAAAGCTCAAATTTGGTGAGTTAATTTCAAGTGCACGTAATGCTGGCAGATGCTTGATGCTTTTTGTTAAGAAATCTTGCGTTTAGAGGCCCCGCGCAATGCGTGCTCTAAGGCTATGATTTTCCGACTGCCTGTTACAGCCGGGGGTTGAGCTACCTGAAATAAAGCGCCTCTGCTGCAGGAGCCACGTAACTGTGTCAGCTCAGCAGTGAGCCCGTCTCCTTGCGCTTTGCGTTTCTTGAGCACAGCCTGTTCAAACATCATCTGCCCCGCGGTACGATTTCAACATCAGACTCCTTTTAAATATGTTTGGACCTAATTAACTTATCTTCTGCACAAACCACGCAATCTTCAGTAAACATTGGCTTTTCCCGGGATGACATTGTATGAAAGCCAGGTGAGTACAGCATATAAAAACAAATTAATTCCTGTCCTGTCCTTCCTCCTCGCTAATTATTTCATCTTGTAAGTGTGCTGCCCTAGAAAAAAATGTCAGAAAGTGCTTCCTGTTTGGTTTCCAAAGTGTTGACGGACCTCGGTGCTTTGTATCATGAATTCCAGGCACACAGAAAAGCTCGTAATAGTTATCATGATTAATGGGTGAAGTTAATTATTCAGAGATGTTACTTTGCCATCCCTGTGAGTCACTAATGTACTATCCTCATTTTATACGTGGGAGACTGAAACAAGATTAGCTTTGCTGGAGGAGGACCTGGGCACACCAAGAACCAGGTGCTCCACTACCTCATCTCAGCCGCTTCCTGAAATCCATGTTTTGGGAGTAGGTTTGTCAGTTTTCTCTCAGATGCACCTGGTCCTGGTGAGGTGCGTAAGTGCTTTACCCAAAAGGGAGTTCAGTGGGGGTTTCTGCCTTCACGAGGGTATCTTCCAACCAAGATTGGTCTTGCTACTGCTGTGGCTGGTGTAAACAGAGTAGGCTCCACAGCCTATGTTTGTGAGTAAATGCATGAGTGCGGGCTGCAGACTCCCATCCACACAGGGATTTTGATGTCGGGACACAAAGAGCAGAGACACAAAGATCCTTACCTTAGGAGGTAAGGACCACGCTGCTCTGGCTGGGCCACTCGAGGCTTGCACAGGAGCAAAAGTGCATCTCAGCGGCGTACCTGGAGCACAGCTTTGGAGCATGACAGATGCTTCATGAGATCACACCCTCTCATGACTTGAACTCTAAATGACTTCTTTTGGGTGATATTTCTGTGTCTAAGCTGGGATATGAAACGAAGACTCCTAAGATCCAGTCCAGTGAGCAATTTTCTAGGTCGTCTTCCCTGTGATAAAATTCAAAGTCTCGTTATAGAGAACAGGAAAAAAAAAGAAAAAATAAATAAAATAAAATAAAATCACCTTTTTTTTTTTCTTTTCATAAATACTTCTGGTCTTAGTTTTCTCACACGATGGCTGGAGAGAGGCTTTGTGCAGAGTGGGATGTTTCAATGCCAACCTGTGTTCTTCTGTATGGCAAGATAAGGGAAAAGCCCGGCCCTCAGCAGCTGCTCAGCTCAGAGCACAGTGAAAACCAAGAGCCTCATGTCTCACAAATGTGAAGCCTGTCTCACTTCACTTTTGCTGTTGTTACTCAAAGGTATATTAGATGCAGAAAAGAAACTCTATTATTAACTTGTCTGTGTCTCTTTAAACACTGGGAGAGACAGCTCTAGAGGATTTGCCTGAGACGAAAGGCGTGGGTCTAAAACAAGCCCGTGAGGGAAGGCCACAGATGCATCTTTAACTGGCCAGTTAGTGCGAGGCATCCAACATGCGTCAGTGGGCATGGGCAGGTTCCCCATAAAGTAGTCGTAAGGCCTGTGAATACCTGGTGTTACCTGTAATTACATCCCAGACAAAAGGGATAGCCTGAGAAACGCATCTGCCAGGAGATGTTAGGAAACCAGAGTTGAAACGCACAAAAAGAGGCGGTAATTAGCATGGATGTTGTTCCAGGTGCTTTTAGGTGCTTTTTTTTTTATCTCACCAAACATGACGATACAGCCCTCAGCCTGGCAGAGAACGATATGCAATACGTAATGCTGTTCAAAATGATACTGCGTTTTGATTACACCTCGATTAAATGGGGAAAAAATAGAATTGGTAGCTCACGTGCTCTCTCCTATTGGTCGGAGGCAGATTTTATCTGGTGCTTGACATCATTTTCCAAATGAAATCTAGCACAAACATGAAAAATCCTGGTGGCAGGTGCGGCTCGCTCTCATTAAATGGTTCACCTGGATCTGCTGCTGTGGGTTTACACGGAGCAGACCAGAAATCTTGTTGTCTGACACCCTGCAGGTCCCTTCACATGGCGGTGCCCTGGACAAGCGCACTGGCTCAGAGCCCTGCCCCATTCAGCTACGTGAGCATGACCTTGTTTCCACAAAGGCTGCTTGCTCTCTGCATTCAGTCGAAGGGATGGCAGTCGGCAAATTTTGTGTAGATAGGGAAGTGTTTAGCACCAAAAAAAATCTCATTCATAATGCTGCTGAGAAAATGCCCCCTTATTTGGCCTCGTGCTGGAATTGTGTGACTACAAGGAGTCTGCCACAGGGATCTGACAGCATACAGCAGCACAGATAAAAATAATTGTATTTTTAAAATAGCATCCACAATTCAAGAAGTAAATAAACAACAACGCAACGCAGAACGGGCATTAAGAATTCATGTGACAGTACTGGGAATTGTACAGAAAATCTTTCTGTGGGCAATAAATGAGAGAGAACATACATAACAAAGAGAATCAGTATTTAAACTGAAAACTCTCTTAAGGACCATTAATGAACGACAGACCCATTAGGAAAGAAATCTTACCCACCATCAGAGGCTACTTTCAAAAAAAAAAAAAGTCCAAAATCATCAACTTGATTGCAGGTTCAGTGACAGAGGAAGACTGGTTTATTACCACTAATATGATACCATCTTTATAAAAGGTAGCTGGATGTCAACACCCAAATATTTCCATCTATTAGAGAGAATATATCTCCTTCCAATACAGATCACCTTGTTCCATAGGAGGCAAATGAATGTATCTACTGATTTTGTAGCCATCAAGCTGTGCACTCTGGCCTCTTCCCAGTTTGTTTCTTCTGTCTTTCCTCTCTTCCAGCATTTCTTTGGTCGCTGTTTGCTTTGGAAATCTTTGCAGCCACATTGTGCATGTGATGGCTCTATTTTCTACCTGTTATTTCCAAAGATACCACATAGATTAGTACCTTATGTCAAATGTTACCTTGAATTATTTAAAATCTTACACTGTAGTAAAAGAATTAAGATTTCTTCTAGTCCAAGACACCGTGACATGACACCAGGTTTGCACGTGAAGAATGAATGCCTAGCCATTTTGTGGTCTTTGGAAGGATTTCTATTATTTCCATGTTTTCGCCCAAATAAATGAGTGATTTCAGACACCTGAACTAACAATCCAACCCTTGTGTAACAACAGGTCCAGATTCTCCCGTGGAGCTTCCCTCCTTCTTACTAATGCGAGATCTAAGTCCTTGATAGCTGTATTCAGGGATTTTAAGGTGGCAAGGCCCACTTGATCATCACCCGTGCTTTAACAACTAATAACCCTTGTTTTGAACTTAGAAATGTGTATCTGTCCGGAATAGGGCTTCGTACTCAGCAGGTATAAAGCACAAAGGAGAGGGGGAAAAGGGGGGAATACATTGATTTGTCATTTATTAAATAACTAAAAGAAAGCTATTTGAAGGAAATCTTACTTTTCTAGCCTCCACCCATGCTAGGCAGAGTCCGGTGAAGAGAAAAACGTGGGGAGGGAGACAGGCTTAGAGGCCACTGGCCTCCCAGACAATCTTTCAGTCCCCTAATTTGTTTTAGTAACTTACACATACAAAAAGGGTCTCAGCCACATGGTGCAAGTCTGTCCCAAACCCTCTGTGAGCCCCCACTGACTTCAGCTGCTGCATCCCTTTTTGGAAATCATGTGAAAGTTTGATACTCAATTAAAAGCTTGCCAATCTAAACTCCGTGGGGAGACGAGACAAAAACCCTTCCAGAAATGTGCCCAGACTGATCTGGGATGTAAAGGAAGGAGAGCACCAGGCAGGGATCTGAATTTTGCCTGGCCTCTGCCACTGATTCACTGCAATGCTTTCTGTAAGTCATTTATGGAGCATCAGTGTAGTCATTGATGGAGGAAAAACAATATTTATTTCCTTTCACAGAATTGTCCTGAGTCTTACTAACCACTGCTTGTGCAAATCTTCGGATGAAAGAAAACATAAGAGTTCAAAGCTCTTATTATATATTACCTGTTACACTTTATAACAAATGTCATCACACTAAACAGGAATTAACATTCCAAAACCCAGAGGGTGGGTACCTTTTCATACCCATATATATAAAAGTCATCAAGTGACCTGCCTCAGAGGAAGGCTGATTGAAGACAGGTGAGTCTGAATCCACTCGGAGAATATCTGTGTGGATGCAGAAGCCTTGATTTTGGCTTTGATTTAGCATGCTGTTAATTTTGTAATTGTTTCCCTGTTTCTACTTAAGGCTTGTGGTGATTTTTGTGCTGGGACTAAAAAAAGTCTGATGCCTTAAAACCTTATAATGTGACAATTTTCTGTTTATAGAAACAGCTACAAACTGCAGCATTAGGTATGGATTTGCCATTGAATTAAGAGGTATTGGGTCAGGCTGCAGGGATCCAGGCTTGCAAATACTCAGTGTTAGGACTCAAAGTGAGCTGCTGAGCACAAACCCAGCTCTGGCAGTGGGCATTTGCTGGACTGAATGATCTCTCTCAGGGCAAGGGAGTCTTTCTGATGACGTTGGTGGCCTATTTGAGTTTGGGCATCCACGCAGGCTGCTTTACAGTGGAAATACCTATTAGACTGGAGAAAAGGTCAGGCATCACTAAAATCAATAAGGCATTTTCAGGTGTTAATAGCATTGCAGGATGACTGCCTGCAAGGCTCCTGGCATTGTTTTGTACTTGAAATATTCGTGGGGGCGGAAAAAAAAAAAAAAAAAAAAAAAGGCATTTGTAAGCTCTAAAACCTGCTTAGTTAAATGCCCTCACCAGCAAGGCAAGCACAATCAATGTTTTTTGATTTTTTTTTTTTTTCCCAGCCGATAGCTATTATCTGATGATATTTTTGGAATTTTATTAATAAACACAAGAGGCATTCATTACTAAAGTGATTATCTGCTGTTGTCACACACAGGAATTAATGCAGAAATATTATTTTAACAGCAAAACCTTGGAACTGCTCTGCATGCTCTCAGCAGCAAAATGAGGGCTGTATTGCTTGATTTTTGGCAACATGTTTTTCCTAAAGGCTATCCAAAGCCATGTTGCCTTTTGAACAGAGAGATCTATGCACTCTGTAGTACACTGGATGTCAAACACCTGTATATTTGAAGCAAATGTACTGAGCCTCCTCATTGTAAAGAGGTGCTGTGGGTGTTCAAGAGGGGCCATGAGAGCAAGCAATGGGCTAAAAAAGTCCTTGCTGGCCCTGGTTTGGTGCTTCCTTCTTAATGTGATGGTGACAGCAAGGTGGCACATGAGATGGAGGAGCCGTCCCTCCAAAAACTCCCAGATATTTAGGAAAGGGGGTGTCGAGAGGCAGGAGACCTTTTCTCCATTAACACTAGTGACAGGACCCGCGGGAACGGGGTTAAGCTGAGGCAGGGGAAATTTAGGCTGGACGTCAGGAGGGGGTTCTTCACAGAGAGGGTGGTTGCACACTGGAACAGGCTCCCCAGGGAAGTGGTCACTGCACCGAGCCTGTCTGAATTTAAGAAGAGATTGGACTGTGAACTTAGGCACATGGTCTGAACTTTTGGGTAGACCTGTGCGGTGTCAAGAGTTGGACTTGATGATCCTTAAGGGTCCCTTCCAACTCAGGATATTCTATGATTCTATGAAATAAGAAGCAGACAGGGCTCCATCATCCGCTTGTCCTGCCAGCACCATCCCCTGAAGCCAGCAGCTGCCAGGAGAGCCCAGGGCTGGGGAGGAGCAGAGGGAGCTCTTGGCATGGACACTTTTTTCAGGGCTGTTGAATTTCACCATCAACTTCTTCACATTTTGCAACCTACTGTGTTTTCAGGTGTCCTGGGGCAGCGGAGGAGAGCCATCACCATGGTCCCCGCGCTGCTCTTGCTGGGCCTTTCGGCCCTGATCGGTGAGC
The DNA here is from genome assembly GCF_964211825.1 of Aythya ferina. Classification (NCBI taxonomy): domain Eukaryota; kingdom Metazoa; phylum Chordata; class Aves; order Anseriformes; family Anatidae; genus Aythya; species Aythya ferina. The sequence continues at coordinate 68,320,142 of NC_140296.1, forward strand.
CTGGGGGCGAGTTTGGTTTGCTGGGGAAAGCACCCTACCCTCATCTGCTTGCAGAGTCACAGACATACCCAGCTAGCCTTGTCTGACCTCTCTGCCTACTCAGAAAGGTCTCCCAAATGTCACAGGCTGTTTGACGGAGCCTATTCAGTCCTCAGTTATTGAGGAAATTGGGGTAATTTTCCCAAGCTGAGGCACACACTCTCCTCAGCTAATTCCCCGTGAGGTTGTGGGGACACCCGGGAGATGTTCCCAGCCATCATCTGAGGGGTGCTGGGCATCAGGGGGCATTAAACCAAAAGAGCCCTCTGAGATAAATGTGGAGCCTGTGGCTCCTTCCCCCACACCGGCTTTTACACTTAGCAGGGCGGACACCTATTTGTGTAAATCATCATCAGTTTCATTTGCTTCAACCTATTCAGCTAGGAAAGAACAAATTCCTGCCCTCTGTCACCGGTAATGTCACTGACAGGGAGCAGTGGCCATGATACACGCTTTGATTATGGGCCTGGATGAATGAATGCCTCGTGCTTGCCTTGCATTCACCTGCAGCAAGCTGTGCGACACTGCTCCGAGATCTCATGTTTCCAAACACCTCCGTCTCATTTTCCAGCTCCGTCTGCGAGTTACAGTTGCTATGGCGATATAAATGCTCTTCAAGCCCCCACGATTTCCTGCACAGCCGTGAGAGCCCCGGACTGTGGTAGGTATCACGCACCGCTTGATCTCTCGGCCTACCTGTACCTGGCGGAGGGATGCTGTGCCTGCCTGGTGTTAAATTTGTGCACCAAATTAAACGTGGTGCAGCTATTCGATTAGCCAAGAGGGAGAAAAGCCCCCCAAAAAAGCCCCCAGCCCCAAAAACTAGACTTGGTGGGAAGTGGGAGGGAAAACTCCAGAGGCAGGATCCTCAGCCTGTAAGTAGAGGGAGCTGCAGCAAACCCCATTTCACCCCACACACCCGTTCGCCAGCTGTAGCATCAGCATCAGCAGCCTCCCCAAACCCCGTTTTTGTAAGGGCGGGTGGGTCAGGCTGCCTCTCCCCCGGCTGCAGGCATTTCTGCTCTGAGGAGGACGGCGGATGCGGACATCATTCGCCTGAGGAAATATGAGATCCCCATTAAGAGAGTCGCCAGGAACCTGTGCTTGGACCCGGCGCTCATCGCCGCCATCATCTCGCAGGAGAGCCGTGCTGGCCTGCTGCTGGACAACGGCTGGGACCAGGGCCGGCAGAGGTTCGGCCTGATGCAGGTACGGCCACAAGACAAGAGAGAGGAGAGCCCACAGGTGGCAGCATGGCAAGGGTCTGCCTCTCTCGGGGCTTCACCTTGGCCAGTGAGCCTCCCGTGTTCAACACTGGGACACTCTCCCTTTGCAGACTGCGTTTTATCACCTCAGTTTTATCACAATTTGGGTCTCTGCTGTGAATCGTGGACTGGGAGTGTTAAAACGAGGTGAAGCTACAGCAGTGGTTGTGTTCGAAGGGAAAACAATCTTCTTGCTTGACTTTTCCAGATCGACAGGCGCTACCACCAGCCTTACGGGACGTGGGACAGTGAGGAGCACATCAACCAGTGTTCAACCATGCTGGTGCTTGGGATCAATGAAATGCGGGCGAGGCACCCTACCTGGACCTGGGACCAGCAGCTGAGAGGTACAGCGTGCCCCATGCAGCAGTGGGGACGTGCTGGGGGTTACGTGTGGAAACAAAGAGGGGACATTGCATTACTGGCACCATCAGGACGTTAACAGCTGAGATTCTCACTTCTACATCTCTCTTCTACATCTCTCTTCTACTTTTCACCATCAGCACTTTGACTTGTGATTTGTGAGGCACTTTCACACAGGTGTAGGTTCAGTGTGATATCCTACACATTCTTCCCTTGGGTTCCTCTTTCATTCCCACACTGCCCTTTTTATTTATTTATTTTTAAATATGAATATTTCAATAAGCTTTCTAATATTCTAATAACAGTTAGTCAACACCAGATGATCACTTTCTGTTTGTATGAGGCAAAGGCCTCTGAATGATGGGAGTGCTGTGCATCTGTTGGTGTCACTTTTAAAGGGAAAAGATCATCAAGCTGGCAGATTTTATAGCATCTTAGCAACCCTTATTTTTTTTTTTTTTTTAAAGTACATTGGGTCAAGGAAGCTTGGGATCCAGGTTTGTTCATCACCCATGTTATCTGCATGCTGTTTTATTCCCTCTTTGCTATTTCTTGCTCTCCCATCCTTTTAGACTGCAGCCTTTTGTGGGACCAGCATGCTGTTCCTACCCACATTTGGAGAGAATCAGGGGCTTCTTAACCATACAAATAAGCGTTTTGCGAAATGAATCACTTTTTAGTAAAAACACACAATTAGCAACTTCCCAAGCTGTTGTATACGTCTGATGAGATGCATTGCCCTTTATACTAGGAACTTTTACTTTTTAAATCTGTATTTCTCATTTATAAGCCCATGATAACTCTTTTTTAACTCTTCCCAGGGGGAATCTGCGCCTACCGCGCAAGAATCGACAACATCCAGATCTATGACGAAGACCCCTGTGGCAGAGACAACTCCTACGTCAACAGCGTGATCGGGCGGGCCCAGTACTTCAAGAGGCATGGGTTCTAGCTCAGCAACCATCCCCACCACAGACCCTCTCCTCCACGTAGTCTAGCCCAGTAGTGATGGTAGTACCCAGAGCAGTTCCTCCAGGGCTCCTGGCAGGAGCAGTACTGGTGGCACCGGCACGTTGCTTGCTCCAGCACACCCCAGTTGCCCATGGGCAAGCTCAGTGCTGCCTTCCAGGGGACTGATAGGGGCAACCTGCCACGAGTTCAGGGCCTTTAGAAGGCAGCTGAGGACACCCCCACTGGGTGAGGAAGCTCCTTGCATTAGGGGCTGAACCTGGGGCTGTTTGTGCATCCCTCCAGCAAGCAGCTCTCCCTCAGCATGGGCTGTGCTGTCGCCATCTCCTCTCTACATCCACCTCCTTCTTTCTCCCCGTCCAACGGGAGGGAGAAGCCCCCAGACTAAGGTCTTCCTCCCCCTTGATGGTGCTGGCTGCTTGGCAATGAAGAGGCTCCTCTCTGAGTCTATCATCTCTGCACACTTCTGTTAGCTGCTTATCCCTGGGGCCAGCCTTGTGGGGGAAACCACCAAGCCTTCTCCTGGTGCTCCCGTGAGCCCAGGAGCCCCTTAAGGGCTGGTGACCCCTACAGGGAGAAAAACAGCCTTGCACAGGGGAAATCCTCTAAACTGGAAACACTACAAGTGCTGTAGTGGGCACACAAATCACCTTTCTGTTACAGAGCCCCACTCTGAGCAGGAGCTGGCCCCGGGTATCCCTGCCCCAGGAGCTGCATTACAGCGACAGCGCTGGTATGAAACTCACCGCCTTTCCTCCTTTCCTTTGGCGTGTTTGTGCTGGGGCCCGCTGAGTTTCAAAGCATGCATTTTGGCTTCTGTCCCTCTGCCAGGTACCCTGACTTTTAATTAGGAGTGAATTAGCTCTGGGTGTATAAATTCTGTTTGAAAGTATTCTTCAATGCGGATGGGTCTGGGTGCAAATTTTGGTTTAAAGAGAATCCAAATAAAGAGAAACGATGTATTCCAATTCTTTTGTTGCTTGGCAAACAACTCATCTCTGCAGTTTCACGAGGCTGGGTGGGTAGCAATGTGTGGCTCTGGTAAATAACCCAATTTGGGATTTTCTTAGAACAGAAAGAGGAAAATCTGCAGAGCAGGGGTCAGGGAAAATGGGCTCAGAGGCAGATGCACGGCAGCTCAAGCCCAGGACAAGGGAACCAGGGCATCTGTGTTTAGTGCTGATCACCATTTTGGGGGTATCAGGGCATCTTCCTGGCAGCTGCCACCGCCGCTGATGCAGAAGATACGTCTGGTGGTCACTGCTGGTCAGAGCTGACACAGGCAGTGCGAAAGCTGATTCGGAGACAACTTTTGCAAGCCAGGCAATTTCAGCTCTGTGCTCGGTTTTCCTACGGTCTCGTCAGTCACTCATCCGCTTACCGTCACGGCAAGGACTGTGAGTAACTGAAGTATTCGCAGGCAACTTCATGCTTTGTCATCTCTGGAGACCAGAGGGAGCTATAGGGCACCTCTAACATTACTGTGGGGTTTGCTTGTTTGTTTGCTTGCTTTTAAGACTACAGGAAACAGTTCAGTGTTGGGCTACCGGGCGTATTCAGCTACGTATTAATTAGTCTCTATTGAATTCTGTGCTATACTCAGATAATTTTAGTAGAATGACTACTTTGTAATGCAGACTTGAGAGACATAACACACAGTTTCATTATCTCTATTTGAAATAGCTTGTGTAAGATCAATTGAAATCTCTGCTTCGTTGTGCTATGTAAATCTCTATTATACAAACACCTTACACTGTGTGCAACCTATATAAACACCTTTGGTAGAACAATATGAACACTTTTGGTAGAACAATATAAACTTCACAAGGGCTGGGGGCAGGGAATCGCATTGCTGCCCCTGTCTGCAGAGTTGTTTTTTGAGTTTGGAGGATGCACAAGAGTGGAGCTTTCTTTGTTCCCCTCACTTCACCTTTATTTGCTGCCAGCAAGCTCCATGCCACTACGATGAGTTGCCATCCCTGTGGATCTGTGGACACCTCGGGAGTCCAATTTCTGCGTGCATTACCTCTGAGGCTGCTGCTTCACGTTACGGTAACACCACCCGAGGGGCTGCAGATCTGCCTGCTGGTTTCTGCAGCTTTGCACAAGGAAATGTTTTAAAGTCTGTTTAAAGGTCCTGATTTCAGCAATTCCATATTTTGTTGCAAATATTATTTTATGGTATCAGCAGATTGTGCAGAGGAGGGAAAATCCCTGTGGAAAGTGAATTGAAATATAATTGCTTAATAAATTGGCAGGAAGGAGTAAATAATTAAGGAGAGTTTAACATCAGCATATTGCTTTCAGGTTTGAGCAAAAGCTTTCTTAACAAGCAGAGTTGGCCTTGCTTTTGCTCTCTGATCTTTCCCTGGTCGCTCATGTCCATTGTACTCGGAGCTGCTTGTCTGGCTGGGACGCACGGGGCTGCTGTGGCAGCACGCTCGGTCACCGAGCCTGTTGTGAAAAACAGGCAGCTTGCAAAGCCAGTGGTCTTCTGCCATGTAACATGTCGTGGAAAGCTGAAGTACGGGTCAGGAAAGAGAAGAGCAAAACAAAATGGGAAAGAAAGGTCCGGCAAAGTATATACTAGGGAGCCTAGCTACAGCACCTGGACAGACGGGAATAAAGGATTGAACACTCACTTTGTGAGCACCTGGGGGACAACAAGGCATCAAGAAGCAGTCAGGAGGGCTCTGGCAGTGCGGCTTGCCAGGAATAAAGTGCCTCAAGCCTACCACGGTCCTTATCTCACTGGGTAAGTTGCCAAGAGAGACGCTGCGGCTGTGCCATATCACGAGCTTGATAAGGCTTTCACCAGTGATCCGTGAAGTACCCTGATATGTCAAGGGCCTTAAGATGAGAACAAAAAGCACTGCTTGGAGAAGCTATCAGCAGATTCTGGTCAAACTGGTGAGATGATTCAAGTGGAGCTGCACAAGTCTGTCCTGCAGAGATTTTTATGCAATTTGTGGTTGTGATGTGAATGTTGCACTAGAGCTATCAAACTGTGGGTGAAGACCATGCTGATTGAACTTCTATTGCACTTCTACCAATGTTTAAAAACTAAGGAAACCCATTTTAAGGATCACGGTACCAAAATTGAGTAAATACAATTGCAAAACACTCAAGGAACTTGGGGATGGGCATAAGGAGGGGAGGAGCAGGCAGGCAGCCATCCTGTGAAAAGGGCTGGGGCATTGCTGTTGAAACCCAATGAGCTGATGCCAGAGAAAGGGACAAGGGAACAAAAAAAGAGGGACAATGCCTTTGGGGGACTTATCTTTATCATAGCACAGTGAATGTAGCACCTGGGGTAATTCTCCTCTCTGTTCTTCTGAAGTCAGCATCGGTGTTTGGACGTGTTGCATCAAGAATGTTATCAGGAAAACTGCAAGTCAAGTGGAAGGTACAGCCTATAATAAAAAAGGAATTAGACTTGCTTTTTTTTTCAGAAAAGAGAAAAATGACACAGTCTTAATTTTCTAATACACAAAAGAAATGGAGGGCAATGACCCACATCCTTCCCTTCCCTTGGAGTGTAGGGCAAGTAGTGTTGAGTTTGGCAACAGGCCTGTGTCGGTTATTTCAGAAATATTCCAAGGGCAGTGAAGCAACGCAACGTTCACTGGATGTTTTAAGGAACAAACCACACCAGTATTTAAAATGTATGTATGCCATGCTGCTGTAGATATGGGGAATGCGTGAGGAGAAGGAAGGACCTTTTCCAGTCCATCACTCCACAGGCAGCAAATAGGAAAGACAATAAACTGCAGACAAGGAAGCAAGAGCTTCTTTGTTAGGATCTTGTGCACTGTTTCTGCTACCAATCTTGAGAAGAGTATTTAAATGTGCTTTTCTATAATAAATAGTGAATCTGACACATCAAGTTTTCTCCCTCACCCCCTGGCTGAGCTGCTGGCGGTGTGGGCTGACCCCTCCATGGCCCAGGTACTGGTCTGCCCAGAGCCTGGGGCTGCAGCGATGGACTTCCACGGACACCAGGCAGAGTGAGCAACCAACACAGCAATAGCTGAAACAGCAGGAAAACCCTGCCAAAGGCAACTCCCCATGGGCCAGAGCCGTGAGCCATGTGGGCATGCAGGTTCCTTTGGTGGCTGACTCTGAATGCTGGATTTGGATGGATCTGAGCCACATGTCCACACGTCTTCTCTCCGAGAGACGTAAAACAATTGGAAATGCCACCACAGCAATGCAGACCTGAAAAGCTGTTTGTTCTGCTTTGCTGCCTGTTGCAAGCTGGGCTGGGATTTCCCGGCCAAGAACCTGTTCCCCTGTCTGAGCTTTTTTTGTGGTTGCACACGCAGAACCACACCCTGACATATTAGGCTCATCTTAGGATTTTCCTTCCTGGTAGAAACAAGTTCATGTTTATACAGGTCAGAAAGGGCAACACCGGCCCTTCCTTCAGCTGGAGATGTCAGATGAACGTGAGAAAGGCCTTGTGGTCACCCCACAGGTCTGCCTCCAGCTGCTGTAGCAGAAGATGCTGCCTGGGGAAGGCATGCACGTCCACTCTGTAGGATGCTGCTGAATCCATCCAGTCATTTGGGGAAAGTGTCAGTGCTGTCAGCCCAGAAGTCCACCTTCTGCTGCAGAAAGAAATGTTGCCTTTTGCCTGTTTTAAACTGGTCTCTTCCTAGTTTCACTGAGTGCCCCTTGGGTTTTATGCTGCAGGATGTGGTGACCAACATTTTTGCTTTCCAGCCTCTTTCAGTCCCCCTCGTGACAGGGCTGTACCATTCCCCTGTTGATTTTAGCCAGGTTTCTCCTAGTCTACATCCTTGCTGAGGGGCAGAGACCCTCAATGTGGGATTCCAACAAGTTGTTTTTGAGCAGCCTCCAGGATGCTCACAGGCTTCTCTGGTTTGGGGCTGCTCCTTTTTATGTAGGCACTGTTGCTTTTAGTGTTTGCCTCAGTTTTCTTGTCTTCCTTGAAACTCTCCCACTGAGGGCACATGGCCTGCATTTTCCACGTCAACTCTTTGTGATTTATTGCCACCAAAAATTCTATTTCTGTGCCTCACCCTGATGAAGCACTGGTCTAACCTACACGTAGGCTCCTGCTCTTACCCCTGTCCTTCCTGTATTTGCTGCCTCTCCAATCTCACTGGCCAGCATTGTCTTCATAGAGAGACAATAGCACAGTCCAACCATGGCTTTTTTTTTTTTTTTTTTTTTTTAGTATTGTCTGGGATTTCTACCCATGGGATTTTAGGGTGCCTCGCTTTTCCTGCAATATTTTTATGGTGCTACACTTGTATCCTTCACATAGGGCATCCCTCCTCCACCACTACACCTCATTCCTGTAAGGCTGGCAGTGCTGTATCCCATGGATTTTGTAGCCTCCACCAAGTCTCTGAGATCCCATCAGTCCAAATCAGGTATTCCTCTGCTTCTGCCAGCTCTCCCCAGCTTCTGGTTTAAACATCCCCCCACAACCTCCCCAACCTCCAGAGCTGCAACCAGGCTCCATTACAGCTCAGGTGGAGCCCACCCCTCCTAGGCTGGTTTCTCTTGTCCCTGAAGCTCCCCAAGCTCCCCACATGGCTCTCTAAGCCACCACCTCATCCCTGCACCAAGGCTCATGCCCCCCTGCCTACCTCTCCCACCTCACTGGTGCTTCAGACCCTATTTACACCCCACTCATTTCCTCTCAGGACCAGGGGCCTCCTGGCACCCAGGGCCTCCCACCTCCTCTCACAGATGGGGTGGCTTCCATCCTCCTCCTGCACTGCCTAAATGGGCTTTAATTGTGCTGGGAAGCTTGCAGCAGTCTAGTTTCTCCCTTGAAGGCGTAACTAGGATCACTCATTTCTAAATTAACCCTTATTGAGCTAATTAGAAAGAGAGGAGAAACTCTCAAGAGCAGGAACAAGCCCAGGTGCTGAGGGCGAAGCTGACCCGGGACTCTCCTGGGCCTTCACCCCTGCAAACTGCCCTGCTGCCAGCACCGTGCCTCCTGAAGAACAGCAAAGGTTTCTTGTTGCAAGTACAGGGAAATAGGAGAATAATACAGAAATTAATCTGATATTTAAATTCGACTCCATGTCCCAAAGTAGGACGTGAGCAGGCAGCTTGTGGCAGATGTTGATGGACATTACACAAGACAAGGAAGTTCAGTGGTGGTAAGTACGAACCCAGCAGATGAGGGATGTCCTACAAAAAGTGCTGGAGAAAACGAGTGCTGCTCTGTTAAGAGAAGAGGTGAAGAAGGCAACATACCACTAAAGAGTAGCTGGTACCAGGTCTGACCCTGTGCCCGTCAGTCTGACTTCTGGGTGAACCAGAGTTGCCTCTCCCATGTGATTGCTGTGATAGATTAAGAGCTGTGATAAATTAAGAGCATCCTTTGGCACGAGTCCTTGCCGGGGACCCCACAGTTGGAAATCATCTCCACAGAGAAGGTCCTGGCCGTCCTGGTGGACAACAAGTTGACCATGAGCAGGTAATGCACCCTTGCAGCAAAGAAGGCCACCAGCCTCCGGGGCTGTGTTAGGAAAAGCATCGCCAGTAGGTCCAGGGACGTGGCTCTTGCTGTCTATTTGGCACTCCCAGTTTTGGGCTCCCCAGCACAGAAAGGACCCTGACGTGGTGTAACAGGCCCAGCACAGGCCACCAGGCTGGTTGGGGTTGGAGCAGAGGTTGTATGAGAAGAAGCTGAGGAACGTGAGTATGCTTGGGCATCTGCAGCCCTCCTTCCTGCAAAGCCAGGCTTTGTGTTTAGAGCTAAATATGCAACATTTTAAGAAGGTTGTTTGGGATCATGGCATTCCTCTGGCTACCAGAGGGAGTGAACGGCAGAGGCAGAGCAGGTCGGAGTGGCGGGGAAGGCGCTGCTGACAGATTATTGTGGTGATCCCACCACGGGAGCATGGTACCTGTGGGAAAGGCAAAATCATGGGGCTTGAGAGGGATCCCTTGGAGAAGGTATAGAGAAGGTACAAAGAGAGCTAGCCCCAGGACCACAGCAATTGATTAATAGCCAACTTATTGTTATTTAACTTGTTCTTTCCAACTCAAAGGGAGTGGAAATCCCCGGTCCTTTGTTCGTTATCAGCTTCTCCTTCCGTGATATTTCAAGATAATGTTACAATAACAATATTCTTGAGCAAAATTTCCAGGTCCCCTAAGCACTTGCCAGCTATGGAACAGGGGGACAATAAAGGCGAACAGGCTGCCCAGAGAAGCTGTGGATGCCCCATCCCTGGAGGTGTTCAAGGCCAGGCTGGATGGGGCTTTGGGCAACCTGGGCTGGTGGGAGGTGTCCCTGCCCATGGCAGGGGTTTGGAATTGGGTGGGCTTTAAGGTTTCTTCCAACCCAAGCCATTCTGTGATTCTGTGATTTTTGGCAGCGCTATGAGGAGATCCCCACCACTGCCCAACAGGCTGTTGCACAGCACCTTCGCCCACCGAGCTTTGCTGCATCCTTTTTCTTTCTTCAAGGGTTGCACCTCCCCAAAACTGGCTCTGGACAGAGGTGGGGCATGAGAAGAGAGGGGTTTCAAAGAGCAATTGAAGTGGTGGGGAAAGCAGAGATGTGTCTGGGGAATGGAGGGATGGAGAGGTCTTTCTGGGGCTGGTAAGGAGCTTGTCCTGCAGAACAGCCCAGGACACCAAGATGGGACCAGGACAAGTACCTGCATGACAGGTGGATGCTCAGCCCTCACTGCGGTTCCCTCCAGGAATAGGGTGTGAAACATAAGAGTCACCCAGAGAAAAACAAGGTGGTTTTGTTTCCTTTTTGACATCTGGGAAATGCCACTCCCAAGAACATAGCTGCCACCATGCCAATGTTTATAGTGCAACAGGTTCTGTTCGCACTGGAAAATTGCTGTTAAACCTTACAAAACCACAGCCCAGTGCATTTCAACACAAGGTCAGGTTACCACAGAACGGAGGGCAGCTCACCCTATATATTAGACCTCCCCAGCCCTCAGACCTGTGGCAGAAGCTGAGCTGAAGACAAGTAGGTAAGATACCGTTCTGGGTGGGTGGTGGGGGTCTTCTCATTCCCTTCAGCCACCTCCTCAGCAGCCCGGAGGCTGCAGGTTTTTGCTGCATGAGATTTCTGCTTGCATAAGGACGTGAAGATCTGTCCTCTAGACCCAGATTCACCTCACCTGAATTTAGATGGCTCCCATCCACATGTGAGCCCATCTCCCCTGGTTCCCTTAGCAGCCAGCGAGGTGCTCCTGGAGTACAGCTCACCCTGAAATAGTCATCCACAATAATTTAGACAAAGTGTAGCTTGCAAGTGCCAGTTTCTGCATATAAAGCCTCAGAAGACTCCAGCAAAGCTGTCTTGATGTCATGAAGGAGGTTTGTATAGATTATGGGTACAGAATAAGGGCATTCATGGTGGGAGCACAGCAGCGAAGAGCGCTGAACATCACTCATTTTATTTTTTCTGAATTAAATATTGGAGTTGGAGGAAGTTGGAAGGAGATTACTAAGACACTGTAGAAAATGTGTGCTGAAAACATCATCAGACATGAAAGGTCCCAAGGCTCTGGTGAGGGGTTGCAAGCCAGCAGAGGGACATGACTGCACTTAAATACCACTTTGTACATCCAACCAAGAGAAATATCCCACCAGCTCAGAAACAGTTTCTTCGTGTTTACTCAGCAAGCAGTGAGATGTATTCATTCCTTCTTCTTTTCTGATTGATTTTGCAGGTTGCTTTGTGTGCTCAGGAAGAACTACCCCATGAGCCTGATGCTTGTGCTGCTGGGCCTTGCTGCCCTCCTGGGTAAGTCAGCATCCCCCGCTCATCCCCCGAGCAGCCCCAGGAGATTAAGACACCTCCCTGTGCCCCCTCCCCAAAATCTCAGTTGCCATCAGATTGTGTTGGGCCGGGAAGGCGCTCAGCTCCTCCTGCGAGTCTTGCCGGAGGGGTCACCTCTGAGGGAGGGGTGGGTGCAGGGTGCAGGTTGCAAGGTGCAGGATGTAGGGTGCTGGATGCTCGACTCTTTCCACACAACCTTTCCAGGTGCCTGCCAGGGCCGCACGGATTGCTACGGCAGTGTAAACAGAATTGACACCACCGGGGCTTCATGCAAAACTGCAAAACCAGAGGGCTTAAGCTACTGCGGTAAGTATTGCTCTTCTGACAGATTGCTCTCTTCCGTGGTAGCACAATAATCCCAGATCCTTCAGATTTCCAAAATGCTGGGCACACACCGGCTGCTGAGCCTGCATGATCTACCTAGAGGCATGGTCTGCCTCCTGGAGATGAGGCATCTTTACTTTTGGGTTTCATTACAGGAGTTCCAGCTTCAAAAAAGATTGCTGAACGAGACCTGCAAGCTATGGATAAATACAAAACACTCATTAAGAAAGTGGGTGAAAAGCTGTGTGTTGAGCCCGCTGTGATTGCTGGCATCATCTCTCGTGAATCTCACGCTGGTAAAGTACTGAAGGACGGCTGGGGTGACAATGGAAATGGATTTGGCTTAATGCAGGTACTTGTTGATGCTCCACTAAAACCCAACAAACTAATGTCATATGAATAAAAGTAAACCTCCTAGACATGTCATCCATTACCACAGGGAAATGACTTTTTGATATTTCTAGGTTGACAAAAAAAGCCATAAGCCCCAGGGGACGTGGAATGGAGAAACCCATATCACTCAGGGCACGACAATACTTATCGATTTTATAAAGAGTATACAGAAGAAGTTCCCAAGCTGGACAAAGGACCAGCAGCTGAAAGGTAATGTGCAGACCACAGATTTTGTCCAGGGGAGAAGAAAAAGTCTAGGACAAGAACACACTGAATGAATTCACAGAGTCATAGCATGGCTTGGGTTGGAATTGGATCTCCTTTAACACCACCCAGTTCCACCCCCCTGCCATGGGCAGGGACACCTCCTAGCAGACCAGGTTGCCCAAAGCCCCATCCAGCCTGGCCTTGAACACCTCCAGGGATGGGGCATCCACAGCTTCTCTGGGCAGCCTGTGCCAGGGCCTCGCCACCCTCTGAGTGAAGAATTTCTTCCTAACAGCTAATCTAAATCTCCCCTTTTAATTTAAAACCATTCCTTCTTGTCCCATCGTTATGTGTCTTTGTAAAAAGTGACTCTCCATCTTTTTCTAAGCCCCATTTGAGTACCAAAAGGCAGCAGTGAGGCCTTCCCAGAGCCTTCAGGCTGAACAGCCGCAGCTCTCTCAGCCTATCTTCATAGGAGAGGTGCTCCAGCTCTCTGATCATCTTGGTGGCCCCCCTCTGGCCCCACTCTAACAGCCCATTAGATTCACAGTAGGCTCACTGCTCTGTAGTTCCCTGGGTCCTACCCTTTTTAAAAATGGGAGTGATATTTCCCTTCTTCCAGTCACCAGGGGCTTCACCTGACTGCCAGGTCTTTTCAAATAGGTTGGAGAGAGGCTTGGAAACTACATCAGCTCCCTCAGGGCCCCTGTCAGGGCATGTCATCGGCCCCACAGGCTTGTACCTGTTCAGTTTCATCGTGTGGGCTGGAGCCTGCTCTTTGCTTACAGGGGGAGGCACTTTGCTCCCTCAGCCCTCACCCACAGGTTCGGGGAAACGAGAGACGTGGGAAGCCCGACTGGCAGTGAGGGCTGAGGGAAAGAAGTTGTTGTGTGCCTCAGCCTTCTCCTTGTGTCATTAACAGTTCTTCGTTATCATCCACCAGAGGGAATAAATCCCCTTGGTCTTTCTTTTCTGGCCAATGAACCCATTGAATCCCTTGGTATTTTCAGAGGTTTTTTTCACAGGCAAAAGGCAAGGTTTGGCAAACTGTGTTGTTTCTGCCTTTCCTTAACATGGCAGCCTCTGCGTGTTTTCAGTGCCACGCAGCAAATATTTATGCAGCTGAAATCTGATTTATAGAAGAGTCCAACGCTCCTCATCTGACGACGAGGAATCTCCCACAACCACCCCAGTTAATAAGTATCTCTGAGTAGCTTGAACGCAGCCAGCAGCTCCCTCTGTGTTGCTGTTGATGGGGGGAAAGAGGTATTCGGGGACTGCAAAACGGTGTCATGCAACATGGAAACACCGCCTGCTGCTTGGCAGCCCCTGTGCAGTGCAAGGTGTGATTATGTTTTAAAGCTCTTCAGAGAGCAGTAGTTTTCAAGAATGAGTGAGAAGTTATGAGGCTGTTGGATCTTATATCGTGCTGTGAACAAGCCTGCTGCAGCCGGAGGGCTTGTGCTGGGCCAGGTGGGTGATGCAAATTCATCAAGCTGCCAGTGTCTGTGAACATACCCCCCAGTATCTCTACAACGTGTTGGTGGATGCAGCAATATGTGTAGGCCTTTTGCAGAGCCCTGGTTAAGACAGAGAAGCTCTGATAACACCACATCCCCAATTCCAAAGTCCTGATAAGTGAAAGCTTCCTAAACAAGCAAAACCAGGACGCATCAGGGTGGAATTTTGTTTAAAGGCTGTGTGGCATCTTTCGGTGCTTCATTTCAGGTGGGATTTCTGCCTACAACACCGGAGACAAGAACGTCCGAAGCTATGAGAGGATGGACATTGGCACTACCCATGACGACTACGCCAACGACGTGGTTGCTCGAGCCCAGTATTACAAGCAGCACGGATACTAGGCTGGGGCCCCCGCACCGAGTGACTTCCCCACCATCACAAAACACAAAGGAAGAAGGTGCATCCAAGTCCATACAGATGCAAGCGTACAGGAATGGCTTACGTGAAACAAGAATTTGCAGGCTACCGCTCCCATGTATAGAAACAATATTCAGTGAGACACTGGTAATGTAGTTTCTTTAAAAGCAATATGGTTGGGATTTTACAAAGGGAATATTAACAGAATCTTGTGTGCTATCTACATATTTCTCTTAGTTTTGAGGCCGGTCTTATTGCTTTGAGGCCTATCTTGCATTGCTATTGATAACTTTCTGCCTTCCAGATCTTAAAGTGCATTTCTGCTCAAACCTGTCATTCTCTTAAGAAATCAAAAGGCAAAATACTTCCTTGGGTACCTGCTTAATGATTTATTTTTTTTTTTCAGAGCTGCCTGATACTTACTTCATATTGTGAAGTAGTCATTTTTTTTCTGAATTCTAATTTTTCATATAAATGCACAGAACAGAGATGGGTTTTTCTGTCAGTTTTCAGTTATACAGGGATAAGCAAATAGAAAATGAATAAATGTGTTATTATCAAATGAAACAGGAATCCAGTGTACTCATATTTCCGTAGGAGCACTCTTCATAGGAGAGTGCTCCAGCCCTCTGGTCATCCTGATGAGCCTCCTCTGGACTCACTCTAATACATCCACGTCCTTGTGCTGGGGGCCCCAGAGCTGAACACAGGGCTCCAGGTATCTACTAAATACCCCCAGAGATGGGGACCCCACCACTTCCCTGTGCAGCCCGTTCCGAAGCTTGACCACCACCTCCATGAAGAAATCCTTCCTGATATCCCACGTGAAATGTGAAAGAGCTGATCGGAGTAAAACACCATTTCACCCTCACAAAACTCAGCACAGGGGCGGCATGTTGGCATGGATGAGTAGTGACGAGGAGGTCTGCCATCCAGTGGCTCGCTTTCTTACTTCCAAACAGCTGCTGTGGTTTTGATGCACGCTGTGTGGTTACTTGTGTGCTCATTTTGAGAAGGGATAAAACCAGGAGCCTCGCGTTCCCCCTGCATACCCAAATTCTCAGTAACTGCAGCTCTGTCCTGTGGTAGTTTTGCGGGTCTTTGCCCCCAAAAACTTTATGACATCCAAAAGCTCGTGCTCCTCTTTTCCCATTGCCATTGCTTTATTGCTTCCAGCAAGAGGCGGCTGCTGTTTTCAGATGAGGCTCCTCCTACTTCCAGACAACTAGCAGCCGGGTTTTGAATCCGATTAAAAGTTACTTCCTTTTTGAACGGTGGCTAGAGAAGAAACCTTGTGTTTGGGTGGCTACACGAGGAGGTGTCGGGCGCTCCCGTTTCCCATAAAAGCCCTGCTGTGTAGGAAGTGCTGAGTTGGCTGAGAGCAGCCGTAACACCCACACATCTCTAGCAAGCGCCCAGAGACAGTGGGGAGACATCCTGCAGCAAGCATGTCAGCTTGGTGACATTTCTCTAATATTCTTGTAAATAATTCATTCCACCAAAGTCTCTTTTCTATTAACTGCTGAGCCCTGGGTTGGCATTGTTCCTCCCCGTTGCTGTTTGTATCTTACTTACCTTCTGCAACAGTGTGGTTAGGCAACAGATAAATGTAGCTAAACTGCAAGCAAGACATTTATAGGATGCTTCTCTGATTTTTTTTCTGTTGATGGTAGCTATGGGAAAGCAAACTGGAGCCAGTTAGTTGTGCGGGCTTTCTCTTGACTAATTGATTTTTTTTATTTTGAAATGGATAAGAGCCTTTTGGAGGTGCCTTTCTGCACTGGCTCTGCAGGAAGCTTGAGTGGCAAGCTTACATTGAACAACTCAGTTTTAGGCAAGCTAAAACTAGGAGAAATGAATTGTGCACAAATATGATGACATAACTTCATCTCCTAGCATAAAGGTGCATGCTAGTGTCTATATGATGCCAATCATTTTAAATTCCGGATCTGAAAATATTTCAATGGCATGTGCTGCACACACCGCTCCAGCCTGACTTTTCATTGCAAATGCTGCTCTTTTGGCTGTTCTGATCTCTGTGGGAAGATATTGGACGTCGACATGGCTGGAGCTTCAGAGGCTGCAAACTGGAAGGGCTAGCACCAGGTGTGTGATAATTCAGTTGTTCGTTTGCCCTCAAATCCATGCATGAGCTTGTGGCAAATCCAAGTCCTTGACCATCAGCCACTGCCAAGTGAGCAGGTATTTACACCATGACAAAGATCCTATTTGGGCACATACCTTTCTCTTGGGAACAGAGGGGCCCTTGAGATGCTGCAAGGAATATTCAAGACCATCACAGCAAAGACACAAGGTCCACAGACCACATTCAATCCCTGCCATTAAACCTGTTCTTCTCTCTCCCTTAACGAGGGTTTCTTCATGATCTAAGTTTTTGAATGTTTCCCTAGCATAGCAATATAAATTAAAAAAAAAAAAAAAAAAAGTAAATCTGGAACGAATCCAACAAAAGGCTTGGATTTAAAATGGACACACCTTTTAGTCTGCACATGAAAGATCTGCCCTCTGGTTTTGAAAAAAATATCTTTTTATATCAGCCGTCTATTGATATCTAGGCTACTTCACCGAAATTAGTCGATTCTGTTACTGCCTCTCTCTAAAGAGATTCAAAAGGATTCCAAATATCAGCTCAGTCATACCTGAAAAAAAAATGTTTCTGATTTTAAAAATGAAAGGAAAAGTGATGCATGTTTTGCCTTAGGAGTTCCTGCTTCAGAGAAGTTTGTCGAAAAAGATTTGAAGAACACTGCGAAATATAAAGCCAAGATTATGAAAGTCAGCAACAGCAAGTATGTTGATCCAGCCGTGATAACCAGTATTACCTTGAGGGTCATACACTGGGACAGTACGGAAGGATGGCTTGGGTGACCACAGAAATTGATTTATTTTAATGCAGGTATGGCCAGCCCTCTTAAAAACAGAAATCCCATCCGTGCTTTTTGAAGCAGAAAGCTAGAGGAGCAGCAGGGGCCTCCTTGAAAGGCAACCCCCTAATCTTGCTGCCAAGACATCGGGTTCAGCTGAGCAAAAGTTTACATCTCTTTTGAGGCAAGAAGTAGAGAGCTGGGACTTGGCAAGATCGTAACACGGCCTGTTCCCCATCCCAGCCCCTCACCCCCTCTAAAACTTGGAGCGATACCTTGGCTGGCTATCATTACTTAAATTAGGCAGGTCCAGCGGTAAGGGCTGTCACGCTCCACTGCCAGAGAAATGCAGTACAGTCCCAAGAGAAACACGGATAAAAGGTAAAGGAAATGAAATGCTGCATCAAGCACCGTGCTGCTTACTCAGCTCAGACTTTCCAAGTTTGAAGCATTTTGCGAAGTTTGAGAGGCCTAGCCAGAACTGCCTACAGTGTCCACCAGAAGGCTTTTTTTTTTTTTTCCCCAACATTTTTCAGACAACTTTTTGGCCAAATATAACTGGCATCGACCCATTTTCCAGCTGCCAGCACCAGGGGAGGGATGCTGGTTAGGATCAGGGCAGCTGGCATCTACATGATGAAACTGCTGCTTGCTTCCCAGGGCTCTCTGGGGAACGAAGAGATTAATTGTTCCTATTTCATACTTTAGATAATAAATCTTGTTTCAAAAACCATTTTTTTAACTAAGTGTAGACACCCAGAGACTGCAGCTGCATGCAGTCAGGTTAATTACCCTTTATGCACCGCAGGGACTGAGCTAGCAGGGGGAATCTTGCTTCATTATTCATGCCTACACTCACGCCTCACTTGTTTGCCAAGTTGTACGCTTATCCGTACAATCCCCAAACATTTGCTGCACACATTCGGATACAATCCCCTGCAAGCTCCATCCCTCTGAGGGCTGCTCTGCACTGCCCTGCGGATCAGAGACAAAGCTGCTCCTCCTGCCCTGGGAAGAGCAGAACAGAGACGGAGCCAGGGGCTGACCCAAGGGAAAACGATGTTTTTGGCACCCTTGATGCAGCTGGGGAGGACAGGAGCAGTGGTCTTACAGCTGAAAAACCTTACACAGCAGTAACGGTGCTCTCGGTACCCTGTCATCTTTGCAGCAGCAGCTGTCTTGGTTTTATAAGGCTCTGATAGACAGAGGTGGGCTAGGCACTCCTGACCAGTGTCCCCATAGTCCACGCATCTGCTGGCTTTGCCCACTCCTTGGGCTGACCTCGCTTCCTCTCTGCATGACAAAAAAACAGGTAAACTATGAGAGTAGAGATCAAAATGAGTACAGGCACCCTGCAAGTGATAAAGAGCTCTAATATATATAAAAATATTTTCCCTGATGCATTGATGTTCCTTTCTTCCAGGCTGACAAATGGCAGCATAAGACTGTTGGGACACAGGACAGTGAAGAGCATATAAGGCACAGGGATTTTGTATTGGATGATAAAATCAAATCCAGAACAAATTCCCAGCGTGGAAAAAGGAACAGCAGCTCAAAGCCATGGCTTTGTCAGCTTTAAAATGGCAGCTTTATAACACCTCACACATATAAAAGTCAAGCATGGTAACGCTGTAAAACTGAGCACTTAAAAAAAACTAAACACATCCCAGTCCCCCTGCTCATTTTATTGCTGTGTGGAATAATACTTCATTGTACTCACCAAAAGGAATAGAAAAATATGATGTGTTTAGCTTTCTAGCAGACTTTTGGAAAACTCAGCAAATATCATGACATTTTTCAGTCGCAAGGAGTTTTTTTTTTCTCCTCCTCACCTGCCCATTTGCTTTTTTTTATATACCTACCTATAAAAAGCTACAAACCATACAACCCCAAAGACAGACCTTAATTCACATTAATTCCTAAACCATATGGTCCTCGCTGAAGGAAATATGTTTTTTTTCCTGAGCAGTGATCACAGCTGAAGACGTCATGGTAGTTGGGGCCCTTTATTCCAACTACAATACAAATACATCTGAGGTTATTAATGCTGTTAGAGTTGAAGGACTACGAACAAAAGGAAACAGTCCTACAACTGAAGATGTTAGATTAGCAAAACACAGCAAGGCACCAAGTCTGGATGCAAATTATGACTTCTGCACAATGCTAAGACACAAATGGAACACCCCAGTGACAAAGGTAGCTGAAAATGCTAATACTGTGGCCAAAAATACCGGAGAAAAGAGACACACAAACTAAAACAATACATTTAGGTTGTGACTTCTGTTTGTGTGGTGAAGAAATATCACCTCTGTTTAATTGTTTCTTTCTCGTTTCAGGTGGGATTTCAGCCTATAATGCAGAACCTAATAATGTCCAGTCATAGGAAGGAATGGATATTGGCACAACACACAGTGAGTACGCCAATGATGGGGTTGCAAGAGCCAAGATTTTTAAGAGAAATGGTTGCTAAGAAAGATATCTGAGTAATGATTAGATTTGAGTTACTGCTTGGAAAATTTCTCCTAATTAAAATATATATATATCTCTTGGGTTTCTCCCCCAGAAATAGGCAGGGCTTTGAGGGGTGGGAGGAGTGAGGAGGAGTGAGGGGTGTGCAAAAAAAAAAGGTATCCTGGACTGTATGAACAGAAGCACAGCTCAACCAAGGGAAGAGGTTATGTGTCCCTATTAAACACCTGTTAGACCACAACTGGAGTAGACATGTTCTAGGCCCCTTGACACA
The DNA here is from genome assembly GCF_964211825.1 of Aythya ferina. Lineage (NCBI taxonomy): Eukaryota > Metazoa > Chordata > Aves > Anseriformes > Anatidae > Aythya > Aythya ferina. The sequence goes on from NC_140296.1 coordinate 68,340,014, forward strand.
GGGAAGATCGATTAAGTAAAGCTGGCAGAGAGCCCCAAGCTGCTTGGGGCTAGAGCACTTGCCCCATGAGGAGAGAAAGCTTCAGGGGGACCTAATAGCAGACCTCTCCTTACCTGTGAGAGATAGAATCATAGAATTGTTAAGACCAGAAAAGCCATCCAAGATCACCTGGTCCAACCACCCCCCTACAACCAGAGTCACCCACTAACCCACATCCCCAAGCACCACGTCCAACCTCTCCTTGAACACCCCCAGGGACGGTGACTCCACCATCTCCCTGGGCAACCCGTCCCAGTGCCTGACTGCTCTTTCTGAGCAGAAATGTCTCCTCATTGCCAACCTGAACCTCCCCTGGCACAACTTGAGGCCATTCCCTCTGATCCTATCACTGGTTACCTGTGAGAAGAGGCCGACCCCCAGCTCCCCACATATTCCTTTCAGGTAGCTGCAGAAAGCAATGAGGTCCCCCCCGAGCCTCTTCTCCAGACTAAACACCCCCATTCCCTCAGCAGCTCCTCACAGGCCTTGTGCTCCAGGCCCTTCCCCAGCTTCGTAGCCCTGCTCTGGACTCGCTCCAGGGCCTCGATGTCCTTCTGGTAGTGAGGGGCCCAAAGCTGAGCACAGCACTCGAGGTGCGGCCTCACCAGAGCAGAGCACAGGGGGACGATCACCTCCCTAGCCCTGCTGGTCACACTGTTCCTGATACCAGCCAGGATGCCGTTGGCCCTCTTGGCCACCTGGGCACACTGCTGGCTCATGTTCAGGAGAACATCAACCAGCTCCCCCAGATCCTTTTCCTCTGCCCAGCTTTCCAGCCACCCTGCCCCAAGCCTGTAGCGCTGCATGGGGCTGTTGTGGCCAAAGTGCAGGACCTGGCACTTAGCCATGGTGAACCTCATCCCAATGGCCTCTGCCTGTCAACCCAACCTGTCCAGGTACATTTGCTGAAGTCTAGGTAGACTCTGTCAGCAGCCTTTCCTTCATCCATCTGTTCATGGGAGATGAGGTTGGTCAGGCAGAACTTGCCTCTTGTAAACCCATGCTGGCTAGGACTGATCCCCTCAATAACCGAGGGGATGGAGCCTGGCTCCTCACAATAGTGCAAGGTGGGAGGACAAGAGACAGACATAAGATGAAAGAAGACAGGCTGCCACCAGTTAAAAGTCTGTATTCTGCATATAACTTTATCTCCCACAAAGACAGCTGGACAGCGGTGCAGGAGATTGGACCAGAAATCTGTGATCTACCTGCTAACCTGAATTTTCCTATCCTCTCATGTCATCTCACTTGTTTTTTGCACAAAAAGACAGCATTTCTTACCTGTGCTTCACAAGCAAAGTTATATGGACACACATTATGGTTTTGCACTCTGGTTGGTTCAGGTTTTACACCTGAGGACAAACCTTTAGAGAACTTACGTCTGTATAGAGAAAATCTGGGAAATTCTCATCGCAGACTGTTGTGGTCTTGAAGCAAATTTGAGGAACATCCAAACTTACACATATATTAATAAATTTTAAGCACAATCTCCTTTTTCATGAAAACTGCCAGCCTGTCAGCAGTAGACACCTCCTTATGCTAAATCTTACCCTGGAATAACAGGTACTGTCTAAAATGTTGTCCTTTCTCTGTACTTTGGAAGCAGTGATTAGCTCTGCTTTAACTCATGTAGTTACCTAACGCTTTGTAAATTCTGCACAACGCCAAGCAAGCTTGCTCATTAATACATTATTTTCAGTACTTTTGAAGGTTGCAGCACCTGCAGTGTAATGAATCCTGTATCTGGATACATGCTGTGTATAACAACCGGCAGTGCTCCCTCTGTTGGGGATTCACCAGGCTGCAGCGCCGTGGACACAATCCCAAACATGCTCGGTAAGGGCTGAGAGATCCTGGCTTTGTCACTCTAGGCCACCATTCTTAGTAAAGGTCTAATACCTGCTGTCCCTCAACACCAATGTGAGCAGACTGCGTGCCTGCTTTCCTGGGTGCCAGGACTTGTGCCATCTCTTTTAAGCATGCTCAGTACTTTGGATGCACTACATGTCCTTCTTCAGGGCTGAAATTTCAGCTTTACTCAGTGGAAACACAGGAATCACCACATGGACTGTACATTGCAGCACAAGATGCTGTGCAGATACTGAAAGGAAGGAGGGAAGCAAGAAAACCAACATCCATTTACCTGCCTCATTTTTTCCTTGCTATTCTATATCCTTTTGGCTGAGATCAGTCTTTTTTTGTGTCCTTCTGACTGCAGCCTGTAATTTGTTGAAAAATTGAGGTTTTTCAGCTCAAGTTTGCATTTCTGCCTTTCGCCTGCCTGCAGGAGCCATTGCACTCTTCTACGCCTATCCTTTGTCTTTCTCCTGCACGCAGTATCTCTAGTTTTTATGTCCCTCTACTGATACGCCTATTCCTTTGAACTCCTACTAGTTTTTACTCCTCTCTGCAAGCATGCAGAAAGGACAAACATTCGTTTTCAGCCACTTGTATCCCTCTGATGTTCTCACAACACACAGCCATTAAGATTAACTCCTCTACGGTGATTCTAGCGTGGGAGAGACTCACAGCGTGGTAAACTATGGGATTTATGCTTGCTGGAATGCAAATGACTTTATCATTTGATACAGCAGCAGCTTCCTAATTTTGACAACAGCTCTTAAACCGTAAACAGAAATAGTCTTTAAATCATTGCACACAGTACTATTCAAGATAATCCCATGAAAGGTGTTACTTTGTATGTTTGGAGCTCATAATTACTAACCTAAATCAAACAGATATGCTTTAGGGTCTCCAGATTTCTTAGGTCTGCAATATTACCATGAGAAAAACATTAACTTTCACACAGATTACAGCTCTTAGGCTATTAATACTAAACACTCAGAATCAAGAAACACGTATGCAGTGACGCAGCGTGTTTCCTGAAAGACAAACTGTACAACCTAACAAGATGTGAATCGCTCCTTCTGTCACTCCCAAATGGGGAGTTCAGGTCCCTATTTTAAGATACACGTGAAGCCAGATGAGACTGTCTGCTAAGGAACAAGTTTGATACCTGAATGACAAAGCCTGACTCAATAAATCAAGTTGTCAATGCATACCCAGTCAGTTCTCAAGTAACCTTTAAACAGAAGCCATTTCAATTCCTGTTCTTTTCTTAGCACAGTAGAGTCATGCACCTTCATTGTAAAACTTTCCTAATAGCTGGGAAATGCATTGCCCATCATTAGTTACATCTATTCTGCTTACTTTCCTGCTTATCTAACCGTCTTTATAAAGGTCTCTAAAAGCTGACCATAAACTGCAATAATCTAATCAAAATGCTCAAACATGAAGTAAAAACCCCAGCCACCTAGTATTTCAGACAAACATTAGCAACACTGAATTTTATATTTGTACACACGTAACCCTTCCACAAATCTTTTAATCATCAGCATCATCTCTGCCACTTGTACCAGACGTGGTAAGAATTAAGCTTCCGTTTCATACACAAACACTGAACACAGGAGTTAAATTATTTATTTGAGAGAACGTAAATCCAACCAGCACACCTTATGACTTAATTTCTTTCTGCTCCACAGGTTTCAGACGACTTCTAATGATAAGCTCTCCCTTGCTCGTAAGAAAGGTGTCTGACATTTCCTCTTCTGTTGGCAACCCGTAAGGTAGTTTCAGCGGCTGTATCCTAAAGGCAGAAGAGTTTGCTTAGTAAGGTTCTGTGACTAGAATGGAGTTATAGTAAGTATTCCAAATCAAATAAATAGCTAACAAACCTTATCAGATGTTTAACAACTTTCAGTTTGGAATTCACAGAAGGGATATTTTTGTGCAGTCTTGGTTGATGTGCCTATAAAGAATAGCAGAGGTTTTAAAAATACACTTCTAAAGCACAAATCTCTGTTCACTGAAATTTCCACACTATCAGGAAAGATATAAACCATACATGCAAATTTAGATTTAGAGAAATAATAGTTGTGTATTACAATCATGCATGAAAATATGAAATCAAAACTTGATCAGACTCTTGATTATAGCAAAATGACAATTTCAGCTGTATTCCCATTACATTATCAATACAAATTTCTTCCAACTGTTGAAAATGCCTGTAAATGTAAAGCTGGTATTTTAGAGAAGAGACTTGCTTCACTTAGGCCTTAAATTGATCAAACAGTTTTTTTCCTCCATAATATAACATTGACTAGATGAATCTTTGCACAGTGTGCAATTTGGCCTACGAAAAACTGGAAAAACAAATTGACACAAACTCTTAGAGTCTATTTGAAAATTTATCGTACCTTCTAGATTTGGAAGTCTTTTCAGTAATAAATGAGGCCTTTTTGCTTACTTGTGATATCTAGTTACTATCACTCAGAGAGAAATCTGAGTTCTGAGTATTTACAAATCTGTTTTTATTTCAGCAGAATTCTTAAGGTAAAGTTCTCCTCAAGCACAACAGCAATACCATACACTCATAATCTGAATTCCCAATAAATGGGTATTTTCCATTACTGTTCCTCTCAGCTCTTATATGCATAATTCATTTCTCAGTTGTACTTTATAGTAGCTGTAAAGAAATTGAAGCTTAGTGACTGTAAAAACTGAAGTCCTTGCAAACAAGCAAATGTGCAAGAAAAACTGACACCTGAATTCTACCCTGTTTCTCTATGTATTTGATGTGCATAATAAGTATGAACAACAACCATCACCACAATACCTTATCCAGTCCAAGATTATGTATTATCATCTTTTCCCAATATGGGCGACCAATAACACTTTTTATTCTAGTAACAACATGGATTTTGTGGGGCTGCTCAGGGTCACCTCCATACTTTTCATGATCTCCAGGCCGTGGCTGAAATACCTAGAATAAAAGTGTCACAGATTGTTTTTCTAAACATGTGAATTATTATTACACTTAAAAAATATATTTTTATAATGTTTTGCAGATTAATGCGTTGACTCTGAAGTTAAGCCATACGACTGCATGGAGATACGTAGAACCATAGAATCATTAAGGTTGAAAAGCCCTCCAAGACCATCAGGTCCAACCACTCCCCTACCACCAATGTCACCCACCAACCCATGTCCCCAGGCACCACGTCCAACCTTTCCCTGAACACCCCCAGGGACGGTGACTCCACCACCTCCGTGGGCAACCCATCCCAGTGCTTGACTGCTCTTTCTGAGCAGAAATGTCTCCTCATTTCCTACCTGAACCTCCCTGGCACAACTTGAGGCCATTCCCTCTGGTCCTATCACCTATTACCTGTGTGAAGATGCAGACCCCAGCTCCCCACAACAGCACTTCATCCGCATGTATCTGACAGAAGAACCTCTGTTCAGCCCATGAACGGTGAGTTTTTCCACAGGCTTTATGAATGATTTTAGGAAAAGTGAAACTAAAGGGCATCTTGCAGAAAGACAAGCTACGACACAAATTAAACCCAGCCTCCAGTCTCTTTGGTTTTAGAGCCATTTACCCACGTCTCCAGAAATGTGCCACAGCACAGAATTCAGCGCCAAATTAAGCAGCCTGATGCTTAATTCTCAGCATCCTCAGCCAGGGCAGCACGTACCGCCTTGGGAATCCTCGACCTGGTGAACATCTGACGGGCCCAGACTGCGGGCGCTACCCCCTCGGTCCTCCTCCCCAGCACCTAAAAAAACATTATATATTAAAAAAAAAAACATGTAATTTGTCGTCTTACAACACCCTCCAGCAGATTAGTCAGCCGCTTAAACGCACATTCAGCGGGCACACAGCCTGCATTTACTACATCTCGCGGCGGCTGAAGGCAAAGAAAATACCCCGGCACTGAGGTACCCCGACCTTTCCCGGCCAGCAGAGACCCCGACAGACCCCTCAGGACCCCGACCAGCCCTTCACAGCCCCCCGGGACCCCCGGGCACCTTCCACACAGCTCCCAGCCCCACGGCGCCGCGCCCCGCCGCCATTTCGTGGCGCAGCTCCCCGGCCGGGCACCGCCACCGCCGCGCCCGAGTTCCGAGGCGGGGGAAGGACAAGGCTGAGGCACAGCCCGCTCCCCCGCCTCGGTTTCCATTTCCCCGGCAGCCCGTCCCCGTCCCCGTCCCCTCCCGGTCCCCATGTCGCGGGCGGGGGGCGATGGCACCGCGGCGCTGGAGCGGGCTGGTGCGGAGACGGTGAAGCGGGCGGTGGAGCTGGACCTGGCGTCTCGTTTCCAGGAGTCGCTGGTGTGCTACCAGGAGGGCATCGACCTGCTGCTGCAGGTGGTCAAAGGTACCGGTCCCATCCCGGTCCCTGTCCCTGTCCCTGTCCCTGTCCCCATCCCCGTCCCCATCCCGCTCCCGGTCCTCGTCCCCAGCCCCCTCCCCCGGGAGGTGCCGGTGCCCGGGTGGCCGAGGTGTGGAGGGCACCGACCCGCGCGGTTTGGCTTCGCAGGCACAAAGGATGAGGCAAAAAAGCAGCGTTACCGGCAGAAAATATCCGAGTACATGACCAGGGCTGAGGACATTAAAAAGCACATCGAGAAGGAGAAACAAGGTGGGGAGCTGAGACCGACCCGTGCGGCTTTAACTGGCCGGCATCAGGTGGGCAGGGTGGTTAATGTAGGATTTCTGGCGGGGTCTTTACTGAAAAATCCTTTTTTTTTTCAGATGGCAAATACCATAAGCAAATCAGGATAGAGGAAAATGCAACAGGTTACAGCTATGAAAAGCTTTTCCAAGAGTATCTGACCGAGATAGTTTCTGAAGTTTGGGTGGAGGACCCATACATTAGGCACATTCATCAGGCAAGTGGATGTTCAGCGTAGCACATGCACGTAACAGCCAAAAAAATCCAAGTTACTAAATTAAACAAAACTTTTACAGTTGTATAACTTCCTACGGTTCTGTGAGATGCTGGTTAAGGGGCCATGCAAAGTGAAAACTATCCACCTCCTCACTTCCTATGATGAAGTAAGTGCATAGATCTTGGTTTCTTTTTCCCCGTTCTCAGGTGACACCACACAAACACACGCAACGTGTGTATGTATGTAAAACTGAAATATAAATTTACTCTTACTTACACGAACTTGTTAGAGAAAGGCTTTGATGCCTTTGATGCAGAAAACACAGATTAAGAGAAAAATGAAACGTGATAGTTGAATATAAGTAATCTCATACATTCATAGTTCTTTGATAAGTCTAACAAATCCTTGGTAAGACAGATCTTAAATGAAAAAGATATTTTTGGTAAAAAATTTGTTGTGGAAAATGCCATCAAAAACAAAGTGTCAATATTAGTTTTTCCTTTTCAAACAGCTTATATAGCTATCATTTTAGATGCTTTGATGAGCTAAAGCCTTTCAAACGATCCCTGCATTTATTCTATATCAAATAGTAATCTGTATCTAGTTCTCAAGGGCTGAGGGCAAGCTCTTCCTCCACATCCAGTAGCGAGTGTGCCTGTAATCTGTCTGCTTCTTATCTTGTCAACAAAAATACAAATATACTCTCATCCAAGAGACTTTCTTTGAGTTTAAATTATTACTAAAATGGTTTTGTTGGGGATTTTAGGAAGAGGTGACCAAAAACAGAATGTGTGGTTTCAAAAAAAAAAAAAAAAGGTAATATTTTTACTTTTATCAGGGCAGTGGGAGGAATCAACAGACAAGTGGCTTGGAAGAAATAAAACAGTCATTGAGGAATTATGGAGTAACGCTGAATGTTTCATTTTCATCTTCAATACATGATCGAGAAATTAGGTGAGTGATATAAAAAGTCACTGAATGCCAGTTAAAGTCAAACTACCTAACGCTAACTTCTGAGATAATTTCTAATTACAGCTGTAGTTAGCGAAGTGGAAGGCACTGGCCCTCACTAGATAAAGTTAGTCCTCCACAGCTTCACAGTTATCTTTTTTTTTTTTTTTTTTTTCTGGAACAGAAGAGTGCTTTCCATTGTTCCATTGTTTGTATAGGTATCAGCTATGCTAGGAAATAATTGTGAAGGAGCTTGTAAGTCATGTGAATATAACTGTTTTTTTTTCAATGTGATCATACACTTACGGTTTTCAAATTTGTTAATTTTGTAAACAGATTCAACAATGGATGGATGATTAAGATTGGAAGGGGTCTTGACTATTTCAAGAAACCAGAGGTAAAAATACTTTGGCCTCTTTAATTAACTAACACTGTAGAATAGCTTGTTCTGTGTTACCCATGTCAATTCTGTCAATTTTTGTAGGGCCGCTTCAGCATTGGATACTGTGACTTTGACTTGCGACCTTGTCATGAAACTACAGTGGACGTCTTTCATACTAAACATACAAAGAAAATGTGACAGCTGCTTTTAGTGAGTGTTTTTATAAGCATAAAACTGTAATCATGACTGGAAGATACCACTTGGGTCCAGCTGTCCACCACCAGAAGCAAATCCATAATAGGTATTTTGTCCAGCACTCCTTTTTTAATCTATAGGATTAAGAATATTTGTGCCTTTCCACTCTGAGAAAACAAAATCATGCAGTTCACCCACTGTGCTTATTTATTCTGTAATCTTAAGGAATTAAATCAATGTCTAAATTTGAGCTTATGGAGTAGGGGTTTTATACTATACCTCAGTACGGGCTCTCAAAGGCCTCTTTACTGTCATTTCTAGTTTTACTATTAATTTTCTTTGTCTTGAGCAGATTTTGGGGTTTGTATCTTTAACTGACCACCTCGCAAACTTCTGTGGCTGAGGCACCGCTTCAACCCACATGTTCTCTTTGATAAGCAGCCCATGTATTTCATCTGGGTCTTGTATTCTAGTCAAGACGACTGTTCTGCTGTGTTTTAATCAATCCTTTAATAACTGACTTCACGGACTACAAGTAACCCCAAATGTAGCATTCCATTCTCTAAGCTCCTTGCATGCAAACATTGTAGAGTTCGGTACGTGGACATTTTAGAGTCTTCTTGTACATTTCTCTGAATAATGGATTTGGGGCTGGAAAGGATGCAAGCAACGTTCTAGCTGTATTCTTCTCACTATTATTCATATATGTGCTTGTATTCCCTGGTGCATTTCCATCCTTTGCATTAAGGTTGGAAAAGCATGTGGTCCTCTCCCAATCTTCCTCTCAGTTTAATGTCTGTCCTCTTACAGCAGTCTGAACTGTAAGTAGCCCTGCTACTTAGTCCCCTAAAAAAAGTAATAACTAATTTTTAAATTCTTCTAGAAGTTGGAAACCCAAAACTTCGTTGTTAATATTGATCCTAAGGGATATGCTAATTGAAAAAAATGACAAAAAAAAAACTTTTCCGTCTTCCCTTCATCCTCTGGAAACCGCAAATTATCACCTGAGCTGCTGCTGCTTTTTCTCCTAAAACAAGATTTTTTAAAAATTGCCGGAAACATTACTCATTGTGACATGCAGAACAGGCAGTGGCCTCTTTTGCAAGTCCCATAAGGAATTTTCAACCTCAGGACTGACAGGTGCCTTATGCTTTCTATGCCTTGTAACATGTTTCTCTATTCTAGTTTTAAGCCCCTTGGCTGTGGTCCTGTACCAGTGCCACAAGAGGCAGCCCTGGTCTTCCTTCTCTTGCACATTGCTAGAAACTTTTTGGAAGTTTCTTTTTCCTGATGGCTCATGTATTCCATTATCCTTTTTTCTCTCTCTTTTTTTTTTTTTTCTTTTTAATTTGCTTTATTCCTCTTTTACCTTCTGTCATCGAATGCTGCTATGCTTTTAGTCTTAACTCTGATGCAACATATCTATTCCACGGCTGTCAACAGCTGCTCTTTGCCTTGTTTTCTGGGTGACAAGTTGCCTTCTTTATTTGCATAATAATGTCTCAGCTTTTCAGTGTTAAATCAGAAAAAGAGTAACTTGTGCCACAGAAGCTGTACGCTATCAGTTGGTCTCCCTAAACATTCCATAGAAGCTCCCCGTCTTCCTGCTGTGAAAGTGTGTCTGGTCACTGTCATCAATTTTATTCAGTTGTGTGTAATATATGCCAATTTTTAATGTGAATAAAGGTTATTTTTTATGATTTGTAATTTTAGTCCTCTGTTTAAATTCTTTTCTGTACTACGTAGGGCAACTCCAAGACGTTTGATTTCTGTGTCTTGTAATACAACATGCTTCTCTGTTCCACTAGTAAGCCCCAATGATTTGGTCTGGTACCAACACCACAAGAGGCAACCCTGGTTTTCCCTCTCTTCATTGCTAGAACTTTTTCTGTGTTTTCTAATTGTGAAATCAGAAGCTAAGGCTATTGATTTCCTTCCACTTCTTGTGGATATGAAGCATTTACATACGTACAACTAAGCCTTCAGTGACATACGAGTTGGCAGCGTGCTGCAATTTTTGCTTGCAAGTCCTTTATCCCTGCGTAGTTCCTTTCATTGTCAGTAGGAACAATGCCAGAAGAGGAATGGGCATCAGAAAATGGAAAATAAAAATCAGTTGTCCTGTTCAGCATTTATGTTATCAGAGCAATATAAGAGCACAAGTTTTGCAATCATTTTACTTATTTCAGGGACTCCAGCATATTATTGGATGAGATGATCTTGGAAGTCTTTTCCGACCTTAATGATTCCATGATTTCTCTTCTAAAACATGAATATTTAAGTAAATAAGGGTTTCTGGAACAAGAATAATCCCTCTGAACAGTTTTCTTTTGAATTTAATTTAGACAAAACAGTGCACTTGAGTAGCACCTTGGAGTACAGAGTGCCTAATGTACCCTAATTTCAGTGGCATGCATTTTTTTGATTGGCACAAGGTGGCACCCAAAAGAAAATCCCAAACCACAGATTTGAGACACTATCAGGGAAAAAGCAAATGATTAAGCATTTTAAAGGTTAGAAAAATACCTAATTTCCTGCTAACCCTTTGCTCCCTTAAGAATCACTACAGAAGGAGGAAGAATATAAGGAGGTTGGTTGTTTTCCCTTGCTCTCCCCCTGTAATACTGGCGGATCCATAAGCATCACTGGATTATCAGGACGTGCCCAATTTTTCTGCAGTCACAGGTCAGAGGAGACCTGTGATACAAGCACCAGGCCAGGATGTTCACGCCCCGTGGACTCCTGGAGGTATAAGATAGCCAAAGAATTTCTAAACATGAGAGGAACCTCAGAAATTTAGAGAATTGTGAACTGTTACCAATTGTTATAATCCAAGTTAGGCTGATATAGACCAGCTTGTGAGTTGTTAAGCCTCGTGAAATCAGACAGTGATTAATAGGGAAAGCTGGCTGGCCTTCCAAGGAACAATACTGAACTTAGGTCAGCTGCAAATCATCTTCAGGTGACACAGCAAGTCTGCCCAGGAAAAACAGACTGGGCCAAAATATGTACTTGTAATAAACAGAGTACGGGGGAATCCCTTCCAGGCTGCTTGGAGTATCCCAAGGAAGTTTTTCACTGGCATACTGGCGTAGACAACACTGCTGAAAAAGCTCCAGAGGCTGTGGCAGCTGCCTTTGTTGTAGGCTTTCAGCCAAAAATTCAAGAGCAATTACAATTTGTTGCTGTTGGGTGGCAGACTAAGCCTCTCAACTGAAGGAGTTACCCTTGCTGATCTCTGCAGTGCATGTCAGGAGAGAATGACAGTGACACTAAACTCATGGCACTGCAAATTCAACATTTTGCTCCTGGAAATGCCAGCAGAAATACAGGAGCTAGAAGAAACTGAGGCAGGAGAAGAGGAGGAATGGAAAAAGACTCTTCCTCCATGCCACAGTCTCAGAAATGTAATTAGGACATCCCATAGGACATAAACATCACTGCTCCTTTACTTTCTTTAGACCAGATTCGTCTTTTTTTATCTTGCCCTCTTAATGTCAAGATTGCTTCTCGCCTACTTGACACTGGTGCTCCTCGATCCAATTTATGTGCTCTGATTTTCCTGCAGCCCCACTTCTGATCACCATGCTTTCAAGTCTTGCTGCCCCTCTTAACCTAGAAAAAGACTCATGAAAATTGCTTGTACTACATACTGTGCCCGTTGGAATCTACTTTGATGTGCCTGCACCTAAACAGGGCAAATTTACAGCTTTTTTTTGCTGAGCCTCCCATTTACAATTTAAGTACTGCTCAAGGGTAATTTGGTGGAGTCGTATAGCCTGGAAGAACATAAACTCTGTAACAGCCTCATTTGGGCAGTGTTCCCGTCAGCAGAGGCTGTCACTCTGCTGCACTGTGTTCTCTCTCCTATAGCCATGGCAATAAACTGCTTCTGTTCTGACCTAGTCAAAATGGCATTCAGGTTATTCTGCAACAACAGTGAAATAATCTTCAGCTTTTCTTTCATGATACTTTGGTATTGAGCTGTTATTATGATTTAACATGAAAACTGTCGCTTTCAGTTCACTATTGCCTTCCAGTGGCAAGTTTTCTGCTAGTAACATGAGGAAGCTCTTCCTCCATCTGCATTCCCTATTTTGGCTAACACACCAGTGCTTACAGCAGCAGCGACTCCTGTCATTGTGCCAGGTAGGAAGGAGGCACGCTAAGGGACTGAGACATGGCCTTTGAGCTGCTATCTGCAGGGAAGGAGATAAAGACTAAGAAGCCAATGCATGAGCACAGCATCAGTTTTCCATCCACCCCATCTGGTCTCTGTCAGCCAATTTGTACCATCTTTGCCACAGAAGCAGTGTGGGATGCCTGCACCATTCTCCCTGGTTTAAGCAGCAATGATGTCCGTCAGCATGGAGCAATAAAGGGCTGCAGCCTCTTTTAGTGGCTTACATCTTACAGCTTGGGAACCTTTAATACAGGCAGAGTGAAATCTAATTGCTAGGAGGTAGTATTTAGCAAAAGCACAAGACTAAACAGTTTTGATAGCTAATAAAGAGGAGTAAAAGCCTGTAGAAATTAACCCTTTAATTTTGTTTTCAATAAATTAGCAGCAGAGGTTTCATTAATAATTTCAAAATGCGAGTCACATTAACATTGTCATATTCTCACATAACAGATTCCACTTGCTGTGCAACTCATCATCTTGTGGACACATTCTTAGTAACGTGCTTGATAACGCAGTGGTTTCGGTTGGGCAAAACTTACTGCCAGAAAGGCTCTTCACCAGTTCACTGCACAGTGCTGGTGGCAGCCACTGCTCTGGCACATCAATGTTACAGGTTTCAATTCTTCCATGCTTTACATCCATATCTACTTTAACATCAAGAACAGAATCCTTATAGACCATGTTAAAACATGTGCTAACGCTGAACTTTGGTGTCTTCCCATAAATCCATTCCCAGGTTTGTAGTTCTTTAGATTTATGATTAATTCCAGGAAGCACAGTCTCATCGGTTGGGTTTATTAAGGTGATATGATGATCTATTTGGTGTTGCATAGCATATTCTTCAGCAATGGCATCCAGGAGCATCTCACATGTTAAACTAGGATCCTCTTCAAAGAGATTTTTCACTGATGCAGGCACACTGGGAGTGGCATTGCTTTTTAGTCCTTTATAAGGGCTCTTTAGCACATCAGATAAAACAAACTTATCTGCATTACAGAGTAAGGTACAGTGGTGATAAGCAGTTGTCCTTCCCAGCTTTGCAGCAGTACCTGAGATTTTGTATTGCCTATCTAGCAAGATGTCATACCTGTCAGTGACGTGGATATTTAACTGTGGCCGCAAGGCTTTCAGTGCCTTCACAACTAGCTTCAAGTTTTCCATTCGTTCATATTTTTTCCTCGTTGTGAAGAAAGTCAAATTGATATTGCCTAAGTCATGGTAAACCGTCCCTCCTCCACTTCTCCTCCGGGCTAGTTTTATATTTTTTTGCCTCATTAGCTTGAGATTGCATTCCTGCCAGGGATTCTGATGTCTCCCTATTACCACAGCTGGGGAATTTCTCCACAGGAAGAGGACCTGCCGGTTCTCTAAATTCATGTGGTCATGGATCCAGTCTTCCACTGCTAGATTGTGGTAAACATCATTAGAAAGAGACTGGATAATGAGTCCTCCATTAGCTGCGTCTCTGAAGCCAGCTTTTGGAGTCCTGAGGATGCAGGATAATTGTAGGCAGTTCTTGAATGATGACTGGAGTACCATGTTTTTAATAATGAAATAAGAGATGGAAAGAATATGTGGCCTGGTAAAGACGAAGGTGGCAAGCACACAACCCGCTGTTGTGACAGCAAGGAACGTCTAACTGCAGTCATGCTCTTCCCAAAGTAAAAATGATCTCAAACTACTGAGTTACAAGGCAGTCTTCTCCTCCAGAGGCTGACGATGCTGTTCCATCCCTGCCATGTGCTTCACACAAAAGCTGGGGCTGTCCGAGGAGCGTTTCCTTGCAGTTGGTCACCTCTAGTGCCTGAAAGACCGAGGGAACAGGTGGAAGCAAACTCTATTTTCTCCCTCAATACATTCTCGTTTGTGTTTTGCTAAACTGAGCTACAGCACTACAGCTTTATGAACACATTTTCACCGATAAGAGTGCACTGACTCCACGAGGAGAAAGGTCAAGAGAACCCCTCAGCCCCGCGCCCCCCGGCCGCCATCTTATACCCCCCCCCGCCGCCATCTTCTCCCCCCTCCCACCTCACCGGTCGGCCCCGCGCTGCTCCCGGCGGGGCGGGGAGGGAACGGGGACGCCGTTAAAGCCGTTAAAATCGTTAAAGCCGTTGGCGGCCCCTCAGCGCCCTCCTCAGCGCCTTCCGCTTCCCGGGTTAGAGGTGCTGGAGCGTGTGCCGCCGGCAGGGGCGGGCCGGGCTAAAGCCCTGCTTTAAACCAACAGGCAGCGCCAGTGGGGGAATGTGGTAAAGGTTTGTACGTGTGTACGTGGTATTGAACGGAACGGGACAGTGCTGATCGTCACTCGGACCGCGCCAGCTAAATTCACAACATATAAAAGTGGACGGCTTGTGCAAGACCAGTCTGTGCAATTAATTCCTCGCCACGGGGTGTTCTGGATGCTAGAAGCGTTCACGACTTCACAGGGAGACTGAACAAGTAAAGACCAATGCACAGAGGCTTAGCAAATTCAGAGAAAATATCCACGGTGTTCATGAAGATATAGAGACTAAATACTGATGGCGTAATTGATAGCAAGTTGGAAATGATCAAAGGCTAGATGATTACAGACTGTGTATGGACCAGGTTGTCTTCACATTTATACTGATTATGGCAATTCTTAAAGTCTGCGAGACCCAAGCCATAACTCTACAAGACCTATCATCTGTATTTAAATTGAGACTTGGGGGGCAATGCTTGGAGCTGCGAGTTTAAGTTTTATCCTCAGTGGTACCCATACCTCTTGCCAATGTACTTGTATTCATGAAGGATATTTTGCATGCTTTTCTCTGTCGTTCCTCATTAATGGGTCTCCCAAGACATGAAGGAATTGTAGACAAAAAGGTTGGAAGAGTGGGTTGTGAGAAATCACAAATGTAGGCTATTCCTTTTGAAGAAGAACAGTGACAAGTAGGATTCTTTTTCTTCTTTCTTGTTCTAGAATTAAGTGACTTGGGAAGAAACACCAAACTGATATCCTTATTCAGATGAAACAAATCATTTGAGGAAGCAAATTGGGTTTGGGAATGTAATTCCCAGATTTCTGTATGTTCACTTTACCAACAAAATTATTCATTGTGGGGCCTGAATCAACTTCATCTTCTGAGTGAAGAAACAATCCTAGGACACCTACATTCCCTGAAATGTGAAGGAGAAAAAAAAGGCAGATAAAGGGTGAGAGATTAAAGATGAGAGCTTGGGGTTGTTTCCCGCTGAAGAACTGGAGCATTCACAGCAAGAACATAACTTACAAAACCCTTAAAAGAAATGTGTGGGTGTAGTAGGGCAAGTGAACAGTAAGAAACTGCTACCACATGAGAGTGAGACTAAAAGGAGCCTGATGTGACATGCACCCCAGCACTTGGCATAATGCGTTATCACATTAAAAAACAAGTTGGTAATTATTCTGAACAGTTTGAAGTGGGCATAATTTGTTGCTAAATTAGACTGGTGATAGCTCAGCTTGGCACTGGGGTGGACTGTTCCCTTAATACATAGCCTTAATGCACATGAACTTCATCCATAAAACCGTGTTGATTTAGAGTTCCAAATATTAGTTGGTATAATGCAAAGGTGAACAAGAGCCCTTGAACGCTGGTCGGAGGAAGTGAAACGCATCCTTTGGGATTTCTGATGTTACTGAAAGAAAAAATGTGCGGGGGGATTTGTTTCCATTTTATAGCACTTAGCCCTCAGAAATTTGCGTTGCGTCGCTTCCACGTTTTGCCACGGGGTGTCAGTAAAAACATACCGTGAGCTGTTGGACGCCTTGCTTTTCAGGGTGCAAGCAGGTGGGCCTAAGGCAACTTTTTGTAATTTTATTTTTTTAGTTAGAACCAGAAATGTCTAAAAATGCTGCGTGCAGAACACTAGGTGGACAGTTAAAAATGCCTTGAGGGGTGTTTCTCATGTGCTGATGAGTAAAATACATAGTCAAGGAGAAGTACTTTTCCTGAAAAGTGGCTATTGCTGAGGGCAAACCCAGCAAGATAATTCGAAATATTGTCAATATGCAAAAAGCATGAATTTATAAACTGAATTTATAAGAGCACGAATTTACAGACTGGATTATATTGCATTATAAACCAGAATATGCATTCACCCCTTGACAGGATCCAGCAACAGCTGCTTAGTGACACTTTTCCAGATTTTTTTTAATTATTATTATTATTTTTAATTTCTAATCTCTTGCTTGTTTTTGCCTCTAGTGTTTCAGCCCTGAGACCTGTGAGGATTTTGGAAGCGGCATTGAGGAGCCGGGAGCGGGGGGGCAGCGGCGGCGTGAGGCGGGCTGCACGCGGGCCGTTGCCCGGCGCCCAACGGACGCGCGGGGCGCAGCCGTTGGGGCGTGGCGGGCCCGCCCCGGGCAGCAGGGCGGGGGGAGCCAGGAGGGGAGCGCAGCGGGGTGAGCAACCGGGACGGGGCGGGGGGCGACCGGATGGGGGACCGTTTAAACTAGCTGGACGTGGGCTAGTCCACGGGACCTGACTGAATGCAGGGTGCTGATCGGTGCTCGGCTGAACATGAGCCAGCAGTGTGCCCAGGTGGCCAAGAGGACCAGCGGCACCCTGGCTCGTATCAAGAATAGTGCAGCCAGCAGGAGAAGGGAGGTGATTGTCCCCCTGTACTCTGCTCTGGTGAGGCCGCACCTCGAGTGCTGTGCTCAGCTTTGGGCCCCTCACTACAAGAAGGACATCGAGGCCCTGGAGCGTGTCCAGAGCAGGGCTATGAAGCTGGAGAAGGGCCTGGAGCACAAGGCCTGTGAGGAGCGGCTGGGGGTGTTTGGGCTGGGGAAGAGGAGGCTCAGGGGAGACCTCATTGCTCTCTACTGCTACCTGAAAGGAAGGTGTGGGGAGCTGGGGGTCAGCCTCCTCCTGCAAATAACTTCAAAAAGTTCTTTTCCACAGATTGAGTAAAAGTAGTACTGTGAGGGAGCAAATGCTGCATATTCTACCTGCAAATTTGAATCCTTAGCACAGTGAGATGCTGAGGCACTAGCAGCTTGTAAATGACTGTGACCTGCTATCTTCCTTTTCTGGAAAGACTGGGGTGATGCACATAATTGGAGATGGTTGTGAGTATCTCGGTCAGAGAGAACAGAATGTTAGGATAGGATCCACTTATGTAATTTGACATGTCAAATGATGGTGGGTGTAATAGAGATGTCCAGGCTGTCTTCACTGTCAGAGGAAAGAAACAGGTACTCCTAGAACGTGATTAATTTTAGGATGAATGTCCAAAATGGATCATGTGAATTGCACTTAGAAGTCTCTTTGTAGATACCCAGAATTGTCAGCTGAATCATAGTCCTAAACAAAGCTACCACTTAGGGTGCTGCTTAAAAACATGTTGAGGCTACTGGTCAGCCTGATGGTGACCGGGATTTGACTCGAAGTAGGGTGTATGTGGTAGTGAAATAACATGGTAAACCAGCTGCCCTACAGTTCCTTGAAACTCTTGAATGTAAGTATGGACAGAAGCTGTTGTGGTCATGGTGCTGGTGCTGAAGAACTTCCTGCTGGTGAACAGTTGCATGTTTGTATTCTAGTTTCTTCCAGTATCGCAGGCACACTGCACTGGTAGGTATTGAACAGCACTGCAAGGCATCGGTGTGCTTGCCCCTCTCCCCACCTCGCTGGCTCTTCCTTCTCTCACTGAGGGGCCCGCTCCAGCAACCTTACTTTATCATACTTATTCTTAGAAAGTTGCCAGAGAGCACTCTATCTTTCTCTCCTTTCTTTTATTCCAAAGTGTTTATGGATTTCTGAGGAATCACAGGCTGCACTACTATGAGTTGATGATAAGTAGCTGCATGTCCCTGTGTTCAGCTGAATTGAATGGAGTTTGAGTGTTTACAAGTGTTTCTGCCCATGCTTGGTATTTTAGAAGATGCTGGTAGGTGGAGATAATTTGCACGTGATGTCCACATTTCTTACTAACATGTATTTCCTCTGTCTTGCAAATGATGATAATAATGCTATTCTCCATCCTTTTGTGGCTAGGGATTACAGAAGTGGTACTGTTCTCATCCCTGGTTTGTGTTGCTGGAACAGGCTGTCATAAGCTAGAGCAGAGTGCGAAGACATGCTAGGGGCAAAGGTTGTTTGTACTTCAGGGTTTTTGTTGGCTATGAAGTTTTGTTGGTAGAGTGGTATTGGATTTTGAGTCCATAAAGCCTTAAGGGATCAGTATTTTTGTCTGCTTAGACACCGCTTTCACCATATAGCATCATGTACACAACTGCAATCAGTTAAGGCACTCAATTACAATTCCTGCTTCATAAAGGAGATGGCTAAAAAAATATTTTCCATGAAGAATCCTTGATTTTGTAGTCTAAATATGGCAGCTCTGAGTGCGTCGAAGCTTTCTTGGTTTTCCAAGAGTAGGAGAAGGGGGGAGAAAGGTATAAATTGGTTGTATGGAGCAATGCAAATGCTTTTGGTATCATTGGTTACTCGTAGCTTGTCATTGTAGGCGTTTACGTAATAGATGATCCGATGCAGAGTAGGATTTAGCTTCCATGCCCTTTGTTAGCAGTTCTGTTCTCACTGTCAAAAGTGGGCAGCGTTATGGACTTCCTTCAGTAACAGCACAGCTGTATTCTCCCCAACCTGTATAACTCAGTAAAAGGGCAGGAATCCCAAACCACAGGTACAGATGCGGCCTGTACTCCTCTTCATGTATGCTTTCTGTTTGTTTTTTTTCTTTTTAAAACTGCTTTTTCATTCAAACACTCAGAGTAATTATCACATTTCTAGGTTTGTGACTGTGCTTAGGTATTAATTCAGTAGCATTAGCTGGATCAGGTTTGATGAAAATGTAAAAAATAAAATTATAATGAAAATCAATTCATATTTTGTTCACTGACTCTTAATGTATTTGCATATCCATTGAGCAGAAGTGGTAAAATTAAAAGCTACAGAATGTCACATGACAGAGTCCACCCAGTAAGCTTTTTTTGCAAAGAATCTTTAATGTCTTTCCAAATAATTCAAAATGCATTTTTTATACACTGCTAGTAAAAAGAAGAAAACCCTTGGATTATTAGAATCTAGTGAATGTCACAGAAATCACTACTGAGATACTGACTTTTTCATGCATTACATGATCAGTCTGTGTAACCAAGGGACTTTCTGCATCGCAGCGTATTCGTTTCTTGGTTAGACTGGGATTGTAGAAATCTGAGGACTCAAAACATTGGAAAGCTGTATGAGGAACTGATGCTCCTTTAAACTGAGGTGTTAAAGGTGAGGTGATACTTGCCCAAATAGTTAGCAACTCTCATTTCTTAGAAAAAGGCCGTATATGAAATATATATTTTAAGACAATATTGTTTCAGGGAAATTATTAATTCTATATTGATTAGTTGATGAATTAATATTAGAAATTGATCTGATAAATTTCTGCTGGCCTTTAGTATGTATGGCCCTATCTCAGAGGTGATTGAAGGGCTCTCCTAAGATCTGACAGAGCCATGGTGAGTAAGGCTGTTGAAACCTTGAGACCAGGCCTCTTACTGTGAAGTAGTTCCTGCAGATCCTTGAAGATGAGATAAAATATTTTATTCTTCCTTGTCCTCATAGATTGAAGATCTGAAGAAAATAAACCATGAGCTAAGGCAACATGTCATACAACTGCTTGAGAAGAAGCAAGTGGTTGAAAGTCAAGTGGGTAGGCTGTCCTGTAAAAATGATCATCTGCGTAAAGAATTGCCAAACTGTCTGAGCAGCTGCAAAAAGGAAACCATTTCTTACTGAATACCACTGATAAGGAGCTTGAGGAAGCAAAGGTATCTGCTTATTAGAAATAATATTGTACAGTGGTTATTTTAATGTTACTTCCTAATATGGGGATATATTTTTTTTTGTTTGTTTTCTTGACCTTTTCGGCTGAATTTTTAGCTTTCATCTCTGCTTTCAAGTATATTTGCTAGAATGAAGGAAAAATAGCTTCTGGCCACTGATCTTTTTCAAGTGTAAAGTGGTTCAAGGATTAAAGTCACGTTTGCAGTTGAAAATACTGTAATGTCAGTGCAGATTGCTTTTGATTTCACATGATAATGGCAAATTTCATTTTATGCACATGCAATTACATGATTTAATGTAGTATTCAGATGGAAGAAAGGATAGTTGTTGGCCATTGGTGTAACTACATGTATATTTCTTTAGTCCATAGGGATAGTCAAACTGTCCCTAAATTCAAAAGTTTCTTGGTAAAACAGTTCTTGGAACAAGTATCACGTGCTTTCTTTTTCATTTCCTCACCTGAGAGTAATTCAACTGCTACTGGTTTTCTGAATCCTGGACTGCATCTGAAGATAAAACTTCTGATTCTCCTCTATATTAAATTTATTGTTGGTAAATTTTCAGCCTACGATAACTAAACAGCATATACAAAATATTAGTTGCAACAATAGCATGTACATAATAGTAACATGTACAAAAGAATACGTCAGATAAAATGCTGGATCTGCCCTAACGATTATAAAAAATGTATGCATCTTTTTCTCTCAATTTTTTTATGGTAGATTCAAATCTGACGCCAGCAGAACAAGATAAAGAAGCTGTCACGCACAGTGGAAACACTAAAATCTGTGAGTTAAACATGCATTCTTAATACATATGTAGCTATGAAATCAGGCAACTTCCATATTAAATTATTATTTTAACTAGTTAATTTCACTTGCTTTGTTTTCACTGATAACAGGTGAGTTAAAGAATGGATAAATGTGTCTGTTCTCATTTGTCATTCTGTTGCTAAATGGATGGGAATCTGTTTCCGTTTTGCAGCTAGCTCTAAGGATTTTGCTTTTGAGAATCTTTTTAAGAATCTGACTTTTTTATGAAAATATGTTTACCTATTTTGAATACCTTGTAAATCATTTATGAGACAGAAAGAAACAACATTTATATTTAATATTTTTATCTTATTATTTTATCTTGTTTCAGATGTTACATTACTGTTGGAATATTTAGAAACATCTACAATGTTGTAGAAATATTTGCCAGTGATAAATGTTACGTATCAAATTAACATTTGAATATATTAAGTGGATTCCTGAAACATAAATTGATAAGTTTTGTTTGTTTGTTTTTGTTTGTTTGTTTGTTTGTTTGTTTTTTACTCATGATTTTAATTTCTTTCCATAATTTTAAGATTTGTCTCAAAATTCTGGGGTGGTGGTGAGTGTGAGGGAAGAATTTGTTTTTTACTTTCATGCATGTTATATTTGACCTTATACCACAATTCTGCAAAGAATCCCCTCTGAAAAACAAACAAACAAAAAACACAACACTGGGCATGTAGAGCTTACTGTTCAGTTACTCCTGAAAGATTTTGATCCTTCAGCCAGAGAGTTTGGAATTTAAGAGCTAGATTCGCTGAGAGATTTAGGGGACTTCTATAACTTTTTAGGGATTTAAAGTCTATTTCTGAATTTGTCTTAAAAAAAAAAAAAAAAAGGAAGAAAGAAATTTGTTGAGCTTAATATTCCCTAGCTGCTTAAACTTTCATGAGTTCAACAGATGGATTGTAACAGAGAAGGATTAGTTTTGCAGTTTTGAACTCTGGAACCACAGTTCATCTTCAAAATCTGCTTTAGGCCCCGCATTACTTTCTGGATTTCAACTAGAATTAGTTACGCATGATGTTATTTCCATTTCAAAAGTTCATTTTTCATGGATCTTATGTAAACACAGCGACCTATTTTTTTTCATACTAAAAAATTAAGGAGATATTCCAATACAAATCTATTTAATTGTCCTCCTTAGTTATGAAGGGATATATTCCAAGTCAGTTAACACTTAGCTTTTATGGCCTTTTCTGTCCTGTTAGGTCAGCTTTAGAAGGATACTCTGCAATTTAACATAAAAGAGAAAATACTGTCATTCAGAAGTTACTTTGAAATATTATTTTTAAATGTTTATTGTATTTATATTATAAATATTTGGATATTTAACTAGATATCTTCATTACGAAGAGTATGTTTATCCGTTTTATACTTTTTCATTACAAAAGTTCTGTTTCAGTGAATGAATTATTTTACTTTTTTAAATACAGGTTATTTTACGAACAGAAGGTGAAATAACACAAGGGAAGGCACCTTCCAGGCTTGACACATTTATTAAGACATTGGAAGAGGACAGAAACTACTATAAAAGTGAACCTGAGAATTTGCTGAAGGTATTTAGAAACGTGTTTTCAAGTCCTAACGGAGCTCTACCTGTGGCAGCATGTCAAAAAAAAAATCAGCCATCCAGGTGAGCTTGGAAAACACTTTGGAACAAAAAGAATAATACAGTCTTTTTGGTTTATCTGATGACATATTACCAGGAAGAAAAACTAATTGATTTTAAATCAATGCATATTGATGGCAAAAAATGTGAAATTAACTAATGCTTCACACAGAATATATATGTGTGGCTTTAACTGGTTACATTTTAATAATTTCTTAGCCTGATTATCAAATTAACATTTGAATATATTAAGTGGATTTCTGAAAATTCCTGTACTATTTGTAATAAACACTTGCTGTTCAAAAGAAGAGTTTATAATATTAAGAAATGTGTATGAACAGTCTTGACCATCTAGTTACCTAGGTTGAAATCTGATTACACCTTTTAAGTAAATTTGCAAAGCAGATATGAAAATTTGTTTTCTACTTTAACTTTGTATCACATTATTCTTTAAGGAATTGAGTTCTGATCTGGAAGTTTTGAAAATATTGAGAGAGCGTGAAGGACTTAAGTCAACGCTGAAAAAGTATGAGCGCCATGTGGCAGAAATTCAGGGTAACTTGAAAGTTTTAACAGCTGAGAGAGACAAAATTGCCAAGCTTTATGAACGGGTAACTTTGTTTATGTTATTTTTGTTAATTGAAATAACTTAAAGTGATGTACAAGAAAGATGTCAAGTATTTTTCATGATACTTCTTTCAAGAAATAAGTTATGAAAAGTCTGAATTTGACAGTTAAATACAAGCACAAGGTTGTAAGTGCTGACCTGAGTTAAGAATGCTTTCCTGAATTGAAGCATATATGCATAAATCACTGCTTCATCTGTCATATGGCATAGTTTTCGGGTTGCTCTGCACTACCAGCCATATTTGCCTTATTATATTCACTGTAGTCATATTTTTTTCCCACACCAGAAGATTTTACAGTTTTGCAGTAAGAAACAAAAATATTTTTACCAAACACTGAAATAGTTTGATTTGAAAACATTGCTGAAAAGTCTCATGAGTGTTATTGTTTAGGATCCTTATTCTTATTCTCCATTTTGTTACTAAAATTCCATTTGCTGCCATGATGTGCTAATGTAATGCATTGTTATTTTGGCCTACTAAAAGATAATATTTTTTTCACTGATAATTGCTTTTTGCAAGCTTTTTAGGATGAAAATCTATTTATTCTGTTGAGCAATTCTAACTGAAATTCTTTAACCAGTCCTACTTGTGATTTATGTACACGGTAACATGCTACATTATTTATTCCATGTTTCCGCTATACTGCTGTTTTTAAAAACAGGCACAGGAAGAGATTTCCCGGCTTCGTCAGGAATTTATCAAATGCCCCAGGACTCCTAAAAGTACTGTGACAGCTCAAGCTATGTTAAGGCATGTGGAGACAGAAAGGGATACAGCACTGTCAGATTTCCGAAGGATGACTACAGAGCGTGACAGTCTCAGGGAGCAGTTAAAGGTTTGATTTTTTTCACTCAAGCTTATTTTGATGCAAAAATTACACAGTATTGTAATTAAAGTTGCTAAAGATTTCTATTTTAATACATTAATTGCATTACCTTTCTGTGGTGAGCTCTGATGTTCTATATGTGATTTCATTGTTATTTGACACAGATTTCCCAAGAGACTGCATTTAGTGAAAAGGCTCATTTGCAGCAGAGAATTGAAGAGCTAGAAACTACTATTCAAAATGTAAGGGCAAGTAATTATTTATAGAATTGTAAATGTAATACAGGTGACATTTAGGGTTAATCCTGCAGGATTGACCTTACTGCCTTCTGTCAGGGAATAACGGGAGGAGAGCAGTGGATGTCATTTGCTTAGACTGTAGCAAGGCTTTTGACACTGTTACTCACAGTGTTTTTGTATCCAGGTTAGGAAGCTGTGGTCTGGATGGGCGGGCAGCTAGGTGGGGAAGAATTTGATGGGTTGGTCAGGCTCAGCAGGCAGTAGTTAATGTCTCACTCAGCCTGGGGGCTGGAAACATGGATTGCCACTTGGGTCTATTCTGAGGCCTGTCCTGTTTAAGCTTTTCATCTCTTAAAGAAGCAACTGAACATATGCTCGTAAAGCTTGCAGATTTCCCCAGATTGGAGAAAACGGTTGATATGCTCAGGAATAGGGCTGTTGTCCACAGGGACCAACATCTGGGAAGAATGGCCAACAAGGACCTTATGGAAAAAATACTTAGGGAATAAAAAAAAAAAAAGATGAATGTTGAGCCCTGAATTTGGGATCAAGAGCCCCTGGCACCAATATGAGCTGGGGACTGATGGGTTTGGGAGCGGCTGTGCTGAGAAGACCCTGAAGGTCCTGGTGCACAGTGAGCTGTGCATGAACTGAGTGCTAGTTTACTGAGTGCTTGTTAGACCATCTGGAATGCAGTTTTGCCCCCCAGTACAAGAAAGACACTGCCAAACTGGGGCAAGTTCAACAAAGGGCTCCAAAGATAGCCAGGGCTGGAGCACTTGCCCTGTGAGGGAGGCTGGGGGCAGCTGGGCTTGCTTAGGCTGGAACAGAAGTGGCTTCAGGGGGACCTATGAGCTAGCTGCCAGTACTCAGCAAGAAGTCAGAGCGAGACTTCTCACAGCAGTGCATGGTGGAAGGATGTGCAACAGTAGCCATAAGTTGAAATGAGAAAGGTCCACGCTGAATACAAGGAAACACCTTTTTCCCCAGTGAGGCCAGTCAGGCAGTGAAACTGTCTCCAGCCTTGGAGATTTTCAAGACTTGACTGGACAAACCTGACCTCAGAACTACTTTGAGCAGGACTTCAGCCTAGAGTCCATTCCCTGGAGTCCCTTCCAACCTCAGTTGTCTGATGATGGTGTCTTACTAAGCCCCAGTGCTCCAAAAGAAAATGAAATTATACTGTTCTCTCCTATGTAAATTATTATGGTGTAAATTACTGATGTGTTCAGTTGTTTGCTAACGTATGGTCCTAAAATAGAAAATGAAAGCATTAATAACATGAATAGAATTCTTGAGGGTAGAACTTGATTTTAAATAGGTAAGCATTGATTTCTGTAGTGCCTCTTTCTCCTAGATCTTGTGGTTATAAATTATAGTTCATTTTAATTTTTCCCCTTCAACATTTTAAATCCTATCAAGCTTGTAAATATAGTTCTAGGGATTATCTTACTAAACCGAATGCATCTGTAATGAATCCTCTGAGTAGTAAATTAGCTTTAATCACACACTTGACACATGGTATGTACTGAATATCAGGAACAGTCTTGTTTTAGGTATGTTGTTTTATTTCTTCAGTTTATTTAATATCCTTCGAGGATGATGCTTGAACATGAAATTTATGGCACTAATACTGAGGAAGGTACTGTACACCAGGAGCTTACTGACTTGCTCTTCAGTGGCGTGATCTTTGATTATAGTAACGCAGAAAATAGCACTGAAAGAATCAGTAAATAAGAAGAGGGATGAAGTGAGAATTTTTTACCTTAAAAGAGCTGTTTCAAATAATTTTGAAAGGACAGTTCTTCGAATATTAAGAGAATATACAATATTACATTTTAATAATCAAGCACGGCTTCCTTTAAACTGGAAATTCCAAACCAGCTTTGCTAGAGTCTAAGCAATAGTTTCTGGAACAGTTCTTTCTATGTTCTAGGTACATACTTAAAGGCCTCGTGGCAATTGCTTGGTCATGTGGTGCTTAGTGGAGGTGTTTTGCAGTGTCTTCTCTTTCCGAATATCAGCATAGCTATATAATGTGAGACCTAAACCCAGCAGTGGTGGTGGTGTATCTTCAGCAGTGATTTCTGCCTTCATACAACTATAATAACCTCTTCTGTTACCTAATTTTGCACTGAAAACTTCAATGCTGATCAGTGCCAAACGTTTTTGCCCTAGGACATAATTACCAACCCAAAATTTACATTAATAAATCAAAATGTTCCCAGGGATCTGAAAGACAGGAAATTGATTGTACATCAAAGGTAGCGAGAATCACATTTCAGCTCTTTGTCAACTATCTTTAGTAAGCTGGGAAGCCCTGAGTAAACAAGGAACTTGGAGATTTCTCCTTCGGTAAAAGATTTGTGTTAAATACAGATTTGAATTTGAATAAATATGAGAAAAATATGAAAATATATGTGAATCAGATTTTTTTCAGTTTTTCATGTTTAATTCATGTTTAATTATATTTATAGTTAGATAGTGAACGGTTAGAACAGATGTCCAAAATGGCACTAATGAAAGAGAACATAGATTCTCTGGAAACCGAAATGAAAATATTGGCAAGAAGAGCCCTGGACTCTGAAAATGAGCTGAGCCACCAGAAAGCTGAATATGCTTCACTTAGGTAAGCAAAAGTGTAGAATTGCATTAGTTTGATGAGTAATGCTGGCCAATGTCTGTTGGTTTTCCTAACTCTTATTTAGCTCAAAGGGAGAAAAATCTAAGATAGTTGTTCTTGTGAGCCATCCTTCTTTTTGGAATGAAATGGTTTTCCTCATTGCTTATTTATATGTAAAATGTTGGCTTGATGGTATTACAATATGCTGAAAACCATCATCAGTAAAAAAAGCAAAAGTCACTCTGACTAAGATTAAGGGCTTTCTGTTAGAAGTTGCAGTGTGATTTTTTTTATGAATTGCATTTAATAAATCATTTTAATTTCTAGTTGTTTTTACAACAAATGCTTTCAAGCTTATGAGTGTCACACATTCAGTTAGTTTCAAACACTTTTTTCTTAGTCTTGCATTCTTTTCAAGAGCAGAAATAAAACTGAAGCCTTGCGCTGAGTTTTTGGCCTGCTGCTCAACTGGAGTTCCTAACTGTGCTCAGAAACATACACTGGCACTAGACAGACTCAAGTGAAGCTGTTAGGGAAGAAAGCATAGGGCAGTGAGTGCGCGATAAAAAGGATAATTTAGTGACTGGAGGGGAAAATCAAGCACCTGTGAAGTCTCTGCAGAGAGATAAGAAGGACTAGATCACAGACTGAACTAGGCTAGAGTGAACAGACTGCAGAAGATACTATGGCTCTTTCCTTGTATTTCATAAATTGTAATTTAGTTAGGCAACTAGTTTCCTAAACCCATGGGTCCTTAAAAGTGACTGGTATAGCTGATGCATAGCTGCTATATTTTTTTGTTGTTGGATTTTGATTGTTGGGAATGATGGGTGTTAGCATGCTATATTGTGCTGGCCCACGACACCTTTCTAAGGATCCTGTGGTTTCTAAAATAACGTGAACTCCTTTGACAAATCTTGTCCTCAGTTACTGCTGCTTTATAAGATGTCAGATTTATGAATATTGTAAAAACTGATTTCTTGAAGATTAGTTGCTACTACTAAAATATTTTTTTGTCTCTCCCAAAACCATGTTAACAGTTCTCTTCAGTTTCTTCACTTAAGAACATTAA
Source organism: Aythya ferina (assembly GCF_964211825.1). Lineage (NCBI taxonomy): Eukaryota > Metazoa > Chordata > Aves > Anseriformes > Anatidae > Aythya > Aythya ferina. The sequence continues at coordinate 68,368,125 of NC_140296.1, forward strand.
TATTATGTGATTTGAACAAATGACTTGGGAATAACTTAAAATAGGTCAAGCATTCCAATTTGTATCCTAAGTAAAAATTTTTATTTTAATCATTTTGGACAAATTTTTAGTTCCCCCTGTTATAAAAGTTCTTACTTTCCTGTGATTTTTTTATAGGTGTATTCAGACTCTAATGTCCAGAGATTAAGGTTAACATTTATAAAATATCCTGAATAGTCTAAAGTATACAGAAGAATCTTGGTTTTTCTTAACTTTGGCCAATTTAGTAGCATTTCAGAAAGGAAAAAAAAAAGATATATAAATATCTGAATTCTTGTGTTTAATGCTTCTGCTTTTCCAGCTTATTGAATGAAGAGACAGAACAGAGTCTTTCAGAGACTCAGAGAAGCCTTATTAAGAAAAAATATGAAATGCAACTTTCAGAAGAGAAAATTAGACTTTTGGGTGAGAAAATTGGTGAGTGGCAGATACATATTTTCTAATAAAATTCAGTAGGATAATTGTTATATTGCTACTTTTTCTTTTATTTCTTATGGATTGCAAGAAAAATATTGAATGCAAATAAATATACTTTTGCTAGTTTTAATGTTTTGTGCAAAACAGCTTTTTTCTTTCATTGTTGGAAGGTTTTTGCATTTTTTAAATGATACAAATAAAGCTCTTGCAACTAAGTTTTGGTTGCTGCATGTACTGTTGGCTGAACATGGTATGTTGTTACCAGTGTGCAGTATTTGAGCCTACCAGTTACATTTGTGAACCACTACGGTGGTGCTTGCACCTCTCAGCATCAGTGGAAGATGACATAATCGGGAAAATATCCTTTACAGACTATATCCTATATTCTATGTTGCGCCTTTTTCATATCATGGGGGTAAAGAGGTGGACACAGTAATTATTCCTAGTGTGCCAAGGAGTATGTTATCACTTTCAGAAATACAATTGTATCGTGTTATGTCTTTTATTATTTCCTATAGATGCAATTGACAGGATGTATTGTTAATTGCAGTAGTGAATTTGTGAAGGGAAAATAAAACTAATCTATAGCTAATGATATCTAATGTTAGTGTTGTCTTATACTATTAAATTTTTTCCATTACTTGAAACTTTTAAACTCCAGTCATTTGGGTTTAAGCATTTCACTTGAATAAGCAGAGTGAACCTAAATTTTTGAATGCTTTGGCTAAGGTGGTTAAGCCACTCCTGAGAAGGCTAGAAAAAATATTTTGTCCATACTATAATCCACATATTTCATTCAAAAAGTCCTAGACCCCAGAATAGTGAAGTACGGACTTAATGTTTGATAGCAGTGTCAGTCTGTGTGTCGTTGCATGCTTTAGATCATTCCCAGAAAATGTGTCTGAATTAAGCATATTTTAAGCCTCGGAAAAATTGCCGTTTTTGAAAGCTGAATAGAATCTTTTCAGAATCTGGCATCACCGTGTTGCAGTCTAGATTCAAAAAGATGTTTTCATTACTGTGAGGCAAGTCCAGGCAAAGAAGCCTGAAATTAATGGAAACTGCCTTTCTTGTACTCTTGATTATCCTGTCACCGCAGGGATAACAGAGGAAGATGCTGACTAGAAGGAAAGAAACTACAGTGCAGGTGTGGAGAGAGAAGGTACTGAGCTGAGAGATTTTAATAGCAGAATCAACAAGGAATGGATACTGAGACTGCAGTTTGGATAAGACAGCATATTCCTTGTGAAACAGGGAAAAGTAAAGCTAATGTAGAGCTGAGAGACAAAAAGATGGGTTATTATGCTGGACAAGAATTTACAACAAGGAGGATGGGTTGTCAGAGGAGACTGTTAAGTGGGAAACAGACTGGGAGCAAGGGGGTGGAGAACCAGAGTGTGGATGTGGCACCAGGGAAAGCTGGAGCTATGCAAGAAGCCAGACTGAAAAATAATAAAGGGAATTAATGAAGAAGGATTGAAGACATCAAGTGAACTGACCTAGTATCTAAGTGGTTAAAGAGACTAGGAAGAACCTTAAAATTGCATGACTGGTTCAGAGATGACAGGTAGGACTTGCAGCTGTTGGACATGCATAGGAAATAGCAGCCATACATACAGAAGATTTAGGACAATAAAGCTGAAAGCAGGACAAAGATTGGAAGTAAAGGAGATTGAGACAGAAAATGTGGATTTAGAAACTTAGGTTTGGTAGAGAAGGAGTTTAGGATGAAAAACCTTAAGACTTAGGGCTGACCAAAGTGAAGAGAAAGGATTAGCAGCTAATCCTATCTTCCTGGAAAGGTGGAATTGGCGAGGATGGAAAGAAAATGTGTGCTCACTAGAGAACGTTTTTGCCTTTTGGAGTCTGGAATGGAGCTCAGAATTCACAAACCTCGTGTTACCTTCGCTGGTTACCAAAACAATAAACTTGGCAAAGCATCTCTGCCCAGTGCTCTTCCACAGAGAAAATGGCAAATACATACCCTGATGGTTTGTCATCTATATCATGTGACACACGATGGGAATCCAAATGCTGCTTTTCACTTGTCACACAAATTTGGTAACGTGGTACAGAGACAATCACTAAAAAGTTGGGAATGCCATACGTAAGGTTGTCTGTACTGCTTAATTAATAAACCCTGGTGTTTTTTTAAGTTATGGTATTGTCTTTAATTACACTGTCATGGTGTTTTTCTGTAGGAGCCTTGCTGCAACTTTTGCAGAGTTTTGTAGGGAGTAATCAGTGTTGTCTAGTGAAGCAAGCTTGTCTATCAGATCTCCTTAGCCGAAAATGCAGTGAATAATGCAGGTAATTGCAGAAAGCACATGCTATTAAAATAGTTAAATATTGTTTTGCGGTGTTTTGTACTATTTCTGTCTGTACCTTAGAATTTTGGGGTGACGCACAATCAAACTCTTCAGAATTGCTCACTAACTGTACATATGACTTATTCTCAGAGTACCTGATTTGAGACTTCAGTTAACGATTTTCATAAATTTTCACACAGCTGTGAAAGGAATCCACGGTTGTTTGTATTGAACATGTAACACTCTATACTGAAAATTCAGGTCATAATTCAGGCATCCAAAATACTCAGCATTGTGCATTCATCTTTGGGCCTCCATTCATTCTCTGTGAAATGGTGTTTAAAAAAAACAACTTTGCTTAGAATCTCAGAATGGTTGAAGCTTGGAAGGGTCCTCTGGGGGTCATCTGGCCCAACCCCCTGCTCAAGCAGGGCCACCTAGAGCACATTGCCCAGGCCCATCTCCAGGCAGCTTTTGAAGATCTCCAAGGAGAGAGACTCCACCACCTCTCTGAGCAGCCTGTGCCACTGCTCAGTTACCTGCACAGCAAGGAAGTGCTGCCTGGTGCTCAGAGGGAGCCTCCTGGGGGTCAGTTTGTGCCCACTGGGTACCACTGAGAAGAGCCTGGTGCCTATGTGTTTGCACCCTACTTCCAGGTATTTATGTGCATTGATGAGATCCTCCCCAAGCCTTGTCTTCTCTAGGCTGAACAGTCCCAGCTCTGTCAGCCTTTCCTCATCAGAGAGATGCTTCACAGAATGGTTTGTGTTGGAAGGGACCTTAGATGCCATCTAATTCCAGCCCCCTGCCATGGGCAGGGACACCTCCCACCAGCCCAGGTTGCCCAAAGCCCCATCCAGCCTGGCCTTGAGCACCTCCAGGGATGGGGCACCCACAGCTTCTCTGGGCAGCCTGTGCCAGGGCCTCACCACCCTCACAGTAAGGAATTTCTTCCTAATACTTAATCTAAATCTGTCCTCTTTTAGATTTTAGCACTTCTTGAGTGCCATCATCCAGACAATTTCTCACCCACTGAATGGTTCATGCATCAAATCCATGTATCTCCCGTTTTGGGGAAAGGATATCACGGGGGACAGTGTCAAATGCCTTGCACAAGTCCAGGTAGATGGTATCTATCAGTTGCTCTTTGCCTGTCTACCAATGCTGTAACCCCATTATAAAAGGCCACCAGATTTGTCAGGCATGATCTGCCCTTAGTGAAGCTATGTCAGCCATCACCAATCACCTCCTTATTTTCCATGTGCCTTAGAATTAGTTTCCAGGAAGATCTGCTCCATGATTTTTCTTGTCTGTTCCATTCCATGACCTTCCTTCGTCTTTGTGTCCTTTCACTGGACTTTCCCATAGCTCCATGTCTGTCTCTGGCCTCCAGCTAGGCTTTTTGCCACTGACCACCACGCTCTGGGCCTGGCCATTCAGCCAGTTTTCAGTTCACCTCATGATCTTCCCATCCAGCCTATACATCATCAGTTCGTCCATGAGGATTTTACAGGGGGCAGTGTCAATGGCCCTAATAAAGTGCAGGTAGACAATATCCACCTCTCCTCACCTACCAGGCCAGACATTTCATTGTAGAAGCTTTATCAAGTTCACCAAGCATGACTTACTCTTGATAAATTCATGCTGAGTACTGAAGATTTTCTTGTCCTTCATGTGCCTGGAAATGGTTTCCAGAATCAGCTGCTCCATCAGAATTTTCTTTAGAGCGAGGTTCGAACACTGTCTGAGTAGTTTTTAGGGCCATACATCCAAAATACATTGTGGACGTTTGAGTGTCTTTCACCTTGTGTATTAAAATAGGGAGAGGATATGTGGAAAAACTGGAACGTGAATATAGAGTATGATGTCCCTGAAAGACTGAGCCACAGATCGTTTTAGTTCTGTTGTTTTATCTCCTGGAAGTAGTTTAAAAGTACCATACAATTTGCACAGTTATGGTGACATTTAATGAGTAATTTGCAACCTGCATGCTTTTTATGAGAAGTAAAGGTCACTGTAAGCAGGATCTCTGCAGTTCTTCCCTGTGAATGCAGGGTGTGTACCTCATACAAGAACTGATTCTCTGACCTCTTAAAGATAAATGTAATATGTAGCACTTTGTTAGTTGAAGAAAGATAGATCTCTTCTCAAAGCTGATTGCGTAATAAGTATATTAATAAGTATCAAAAGAATTTTTGTCTTGAATAGGTTGAATTAATAAAAATGAGACCTTTCTGATTGTGTTCAGATAACTTTTCAAAACAAAGTCTTCTGCAGCAAGAGAAGATCTGTGCTTTGAAAGAAACAATTGTGCGACTTGGTAAAGAGAAGGAAACTTTGCAAGAGTGTGTGGAAGAAGAAAGAGAGAAGATTGTCACTTTTGAGGAAAACCTGACAATTAAAGTACGTTCTAACATGTAAATAGTCAGAATGGGTTATGGTATCACGAGAGATGAAATGGGTTATGGTATCACGAGAGATGAGAGAAGGATCTGTTGGGTCATCACACCTATCTTACTTGGTATTTACAAATAAGTACTCTGTACTGATCTAGTTCCGCTTAAGTTTCAAGGCAAAAATAAAACTTGTGTTAACTTAGCAGCCGTGGGTTTGAGCAGTGTTTGGTATTTTGCATAGTTTATACCTATCAAGACAGGAGGCTTTAATTACTTTCCTAAAGTGGAGAAAGGTAAATCAGTCAACCAAATATTTGGTTTGTCATAAAATTTAGCCTGAATTATTTCTCGGGGCTCATTGATGTTAAAGATACAGTGCTAATTAATATTGCTTTTCTTGTCATTGATGTTGCATCTGAATGATATCCTTTATGACTTAAAGTACTAGCTTACCTAAATAAATTGCATCGTTTTGTTGCGTAATATGATTCCAATCTGTATAACGAAGCTGTCTAGTTCACAAACGTTATCTCTCTTCTGCTTAAGTTATCTGGATAGATAACTGGATAATGGATAGATTTAGGATAAACTAAATAAGGTATTTCATAACTGTTGTGAGTGTTAACTCAAGAATTTGCACTGATTTTAACAAAATATCGAAGAACTGATATTGCAGGGCAGACTATAATTATCTTGCCATAAGCAACGACTACACATTTTTAGAACTGTAAACTGTAGAATGGTGTCTGTTTTAGAGAAGAGATGTCTGTCTCTCATGTCTCTTGTGTTTCCGGTGGAAAACATCTCCTTAGCCTATTTGTACTCCTTTTAATACCTGTATCCAAAGACAATGGAGTGAAGTGATATAATTTGTCTTAGTTTTTGTTCGTTTGTTTGTTTGAATGGAAACACAATGGCAGAGTTCTCATTTTATCAATTAAAACCTACCAGACTCTGGTAGTTTATTAATTGTAGAAAAACAGTGATAACTTATCTAATAGATAGAAGACATCATTTACGTTTGGGCTTGTGAGCCAAATGCTACCTTTAGAACCACAAAGGATTAAAAATTTTAATGGTTATATTCTGCAGAAGATATTTGTCTAAATAGTAAACGATGAAACTTTGAAAATCAGAATCCATTTTACATTAAATAGTTAAATTAATCAGCTGACTGGATAAATGGAAATTATAGCAGTGAGGCATTTATATTGATTTTGTATTTCTTTTCAAGGAGAAAACCATTTCAGATTTCAAGACTCTGATTGCTGAGCTGGAGCATTCCACAAAGTAAGGATAAAATTTCAAGATCATTATTAAATTTTGATTAATGTTTAACATTAACTCAAAAAGTGAATCATAGTTATGTGCTAACGTATGCATCGGATTTTTTTACTCTATTAAATATTAAAACGTTACAGCTTTGTTTCATGACTTGCAAACTTAACCATTGGAAAAGCTATCATTTTTAATAGGTTGGGCAGTATTGAGATACCTGAAATATTTATTATTTGCTGCATAGAAAATCTGCTGAAGCGCTCTGTATCAGTGAGAAAGATATCACCAGTTTGCGTCAACAGCTACAAGACACCAACAAAGAACTTGCACAGACTAACAAGAACAGAGAATCATTAGCTCAGGAGAATGACAGGTTACAAGAGCATCTTTCTAATATTGAGGAAGAAAATCAGGTATATTTGTATAAAGAACTCTTGATTACAAAGGAAATTTGGGTGTTTTTCTTGTAGTGCATGGCATTAGTGGGCCCTCATGAAAGGTAAAGCTGCAAATGAATTTTTAAGCTTGTTTTTCAAACTGAATTGTTTTACGTATTGCTTAGGTCTTGTATAAAGAAGATCAGCTGTTCTTGTGTAATGGTTTGGCTGCTTATCTCCAGAAACAACTAATTAATGCTTTTCTTTCTGGTCTTCATGTCAAACCATGTGGCAGTTATAACCGCTCCTTCCACGGAAAAGTACTATAAAGGACAAAATGGATATTTGTTATACTGTGCTGTGGCTGTCCCGGAGCACTTACAAGCTTATGTAAAAACTTGTATCAAAACCTTTGATTTACTAATAAGTTTAACACATGACAGTTATTACATTTCACAACTTTATTAATAGGATTCTACTTACAGTTCTTCAAAGGGACTTTTGGAAATATTTGATTATAACACATTATATTACCTAATGAGTAATTAGGTAATATAATATAATTTGTATACAGTTACTAATGAAATTAGTTAACATACCTAGACTAAAGTGTAATCTCATGCACATATGTTCGTGCATCCATGTGTTTTCCAAGAAGCTAGAAATTAACCTAAGTATCTGTAGTGGGTCATCACTGTCTAATGCTCTGCTTTTTCTTCTTTTTGCTAAAACTTCTGCCTTCATTTAGGTTTTCTGATGTTTGCTTTTTCTCCTCCTTCCTTGTTCAATTGCTTAGAATATCTTCATCTTTGAATATACTTTCCTACCTTCTGACTTTCTCTTCTTCTAGAAATACTTTAGTCACCAAAGGTAGGTAGTGAGTGTCAACAGAAACATGGATTGCTGAAAGTGATCACTCCAATGAATCACTGTTCTGAACCTTCTCTCAGAATCCCTTCTGTTATTGATACAGTCAGCTGGCAAAAAAAAATAAAGCCACATGTTCCTTCTAGCTACCATTAAAAGCTTTGTGGTTTTCTTTGCAATGTGCCTGCATGCTTGTAGAACTTAGAAACAAACAAACAAAAATGGTAGCATCACATCATTAACTCATTTTTTTGGTCTTGCCTCTATAATATGCATTAGTTCCTCAAGGTTTTTCTGTTAATATAGGTGAAATTCAAAGGGTTTTAATTAGCATTCTCGTATCTTCATTTGGGCTTGCTGGAGAAGCTCACACAATTCCAGAGCACCTTCCTCAGCAAGGCACAGCCCTTTCACAACAGAAACATGGGTTTCTCCACAGCTTAGTGTTTGTTTGTTTGTTTGTTTGTTTTTCACACGCACTGCTTCTTGCAGCTGAGTAACTTTGTAGTTACTCTTCATAACTTTGTAAGGAAGGAAGAGCTTCTGGAACTGCCTTGTTCAGAAACCTTTCTACAATTTTTTTCATTCTTTTCTGTTTCACAAGCAGTAGTTGCCAGAACTTCTGTATGCACTCTCCTAGTACTTGTGACTTTATTTCCTTATTAGAACATAAACACTTAGATTTTTTATTGTTATTTTGTGGTGTTGTTTTTTTTTTTTTTTTTTTTTTTTTTTTTCAGTCTTCTGCATTTTCAAAAGTGGAATTTTAAGGGGTTATAGCATATAAAAAAGGGGGAGCTCCTTAAATGGGGTAGGCTATTTTACTGACCACCTAACTGCTGAATAAAACATCTTTTTTCTAGCTAATTGCAATATTTCCCGATTTACTATTTTCTTCATATTAAGATTTTGTATTATTTTTAAGTCAAAGAAGGTAAATATTTTTTATACATGCAACATTTTGTTTCTAGAAATCCACATGGTTTAGATTTTGTATATCCTTTAAAAAGTTACTTAATAAAGCCATAGGCTCTAGATACACATTGATTTTTTTCTCAAGGTACAAATAGTATACTTTAACTTTATAAAAGAAAATAATATTTCTTTATAGGCACTATATAAAAAAATAGCAAAGTACCAGAATGAGCTTGATGACATGAAGCTGAAAGCCCAGGATTCAAACACACACATAGTCAGGCTGAAGGGAGAACTGAAGTCTAAAGTGAGTACATGGATTAAACCTGTTAGTAAAAGTTGTTCATTTAACTAAAATTGAAATCATAAACGTGTTTCCATGGAAGAGTTTTCTTCCTAGCCAGAACTTACTTAGATTTTGTTAATATGTTTTTAATAGTTTGAACACATTTTCTTAGCTGATTTTCCAGTATACAAGTAATGAAGTGTATTTCACTGTTTTATGTGTGTGTGTGTGTCTCTGTGTTTATTAAATTTAAAAGTTCAGTGACTTATACAGGAACTCGTGACTCTTTTGTCTTTTACTGTATGGCATTAACAGTAATAAATAATAAATAAAATCTACAACATATTGCTATACATCATATTTTTAATATTAATTTAGCCATTTTTAACAGATGTCTCTTGAGCATCAAAATGCGATCATCTGAAACAACACACTGTTTCCTAAGAAGTGTCCCAATGTTTTTTGCTAAATGGCAAAATTCTCTATAGAAAGAGAACATCCAATGCCATGTAATAGCTGTAAACCTACAAATATCTCAGTTTGTGAAACTTACTGGGAATTATAAAACGAGCTTTATGTGTTAGGAGAGAGAGAACTGCGAGCTTTTGGAGAATTACCACCAAGCACGTGAACAAGGAGAAAGCTGGGAAGCAAAATGCCGTCAAGCAGAAACGGATTGTAGCTCTGTTAGACTGACGCTAATCAGTGCAGAATCTGAGAACCGCAGGCTGAAAGAGAAAATGAAGTCCCTTGAAACAGAGATAGAGCAAGTAAGTTGAAATCATTATTTCTGTAGTTCACTCTTGAAATGATCTGGCAATAGTTTTAAGCTTGCAGCTGTTTAAAATTATGTGTAATAACACATTTAACTCATATTTTACAGATAGTTGCTACAATGAATTGTATAGAGTTTGAACTTACTTAATAACGTAATTAGACTTCCATTAGTCACACTTGGGGAAAAAATATTTAAAAATAAAAAAAAGCATATTTCAAGGAAAAAAGTTATAAAGCAGCTCTCACATTTGGAATCAGTTGAAGATATAAACTCCCACGGAACTCCACAGCATACCTGAAACATACCTAGTTCTTTGTCGCCTGTTACATTCCTGTCCCTACTTTCCTTGCTTCCAGCTTTTCAACTCTCTTTCCAGTGCTTTGCGTGTCCCAAAGATCATTTTCCTACCTGAAATTGTGAAGAACATAAAGGGCAGTACACAGCATGGCTTTGAAAATACATTATGAACATATAAACTATCGAACATATAAACTATCTTCTGGTTTGGGGTTGCTGCAGTTTTTGCTGCAGATGATCTCTGCTTCCTAAATATCACATAGGCTACTGAGGACTGTCTGTGCACATTACATATTTAAGAGGAACTGATCTGCAACTGTTCGTGAAGAGGGATGAGAGAGCACAGCATTAGCAAACCAGCACAGGACATCTGTGCATCAGATTTTGAATTTTTTTTTTTAATATAACAAATCTGGTTGGTGGTCCTAGTTTGTGCACTCAAACAGGTAGAGATTTCATCCTTCTTCCTCCTTCCCACATGGCTTATATTAATTATAGGAATAAACAGACCTCTTCATGAAAACTCTGTCAACAAATGGAGTCAGAATTCCAGATGGATATCATGTTCAGGTTTGTAAGGCATGTATCTTAAATAACTAATTTTTATTAAGAAATCTTAATGTGCTTAGTAGTGCCCTTGTGCTTTTTTTTTAGGCAAGACAGAGCTAGAATTAATGTGATGTACTCCCCCTATAATCATCTCTTTTCATCTCAGTCATAAGAAATCTTTCAAGGAAGTCAGTGCTTTACATCTCCCCTTACTTTTGTCAACCTTCCACACTCTTTCTGCCACCCACTGAAAATTAAATGGTTAAAAGTGACTGGAAATACGAGTCAGGTACGACTGGGCAAAGTACAGGCATTTTTCAAACAGGAAAAAATTTGGTTATGTTAATTTAAAATACATAACATTCTAAATGTCTCTAGTCAGAACTGCTGCTGCTGGTTTGTGGACTACTTTTTAGTGTGGCTTCTGTCATCTCTTCATTATGCCTGAGTTTACAAGTGACAGCAGTATAAATGTGACTGACAGTATTTCAGCATTCACCGATCTTCTGCATGCAAGAATACATTTTATTGTACAAATAAGAAGGTCTAATCTGAAATCAAATGGAGTCCATGACAGAATTTTGAACCTTATTAGCTCTGTAGAAAGAGTAGAATCCTAGGAAGAGAATTTAAAATGTTAGTAGCTGGTTTTGCTATCAGAAGTGAGAATATTTTTTTCTAGTTGTTTTATATAAAGGAGGTTTTTAAATAAATAACTTTAAAGTTTATTCCAGAATAAACTACTGCTGCCTCTTAAAAATTCACCACCGCTGTGTAGAAATGTTTTTGTAGGATTTTGGAAGCGGTTTTATAATTTCTTTGCAGTACAGTTTTGATTATCTGATATTGCTTTATTGTAGCATTTAGCAACAGAAGAAGCATACCAGTCTCAGATTTCTACTTTACACAAGTCTCTTGTGAGAATGGAAGGAGAGCTGAAAATCATCCATCAGGAGAGAGTCTCTATACTTGCAAACCTCACATCTACACAAGAACGTTGCGCTAAATTAGATGCAGGCAAAGAACTATTAAATCAGCAGTTAACTTCCACAGCAGAGAAGGCAGAAAGGGTATGTGAAATATATTAGAAAAATAATTTGTTACTGTTGTACTTAAGGAATGTCAAGCTACTTAGAGATCTAGAATGATCACAGAAATCCCTATTCATCATTATTGTCTCTTTTATTTTTTTAATGTTTAATTTGGCATACCTCTGGAACTTAATCCTCATTGGGTGGGTGCTGTGTGCTATCTGAAAAGCTCACTCTGCAGGATTTTACTTTGAATACTGAAAAGTCAGGACTTAAAATTACTGATTGTTTTTCAACAGAGGTCTTGGATTTTATATCCAATCACTTAGTAAGCAGAATATCTGGAGTAGTTTATTAGCACAGAAACGTGACATGGGCATTAAAGTGCTTGGCTGTTTTAGGGAGTTACAATCTCTCTTTAATAATTTCTCCTTATTTTTCCTTGAAAATCAGTTTCTGTTGCCCTTGATATAAAAAATACAAAATTAATATTTGATACACAAAATAAATCAGCTTAGATGAACTCGGAAAAAGTGTTCATACATACTCAGAATATTCAGATATTTTCTGCATAGTTCTATTGCTGTTCTGTCTGTTCCCTGCTCCAGCTGAGATAATTTCATGTTCCTTGGGCTTCCAGCATTCTCTTTTAACCTTTATGCCATTTCTATGTAAAGATGTTGTTTGACATTTGGTTATTTGTTCCAGCCAAATGTGTTGTAAGATGTCTTTTGTATAGTTCTGGAATACTCTATGACGCATTTGATAGGGAAGATTTCCAGCATATGACACTTGTCTGAAGCTTTTGTGAGATTTAATACAATTAAGTCTTCCAGTATCCTTCTGGGAAATTGTCAGAGAAGGGGCTTGCTGGGGTTGTGTGGAAAGAAGCAGAAGTTTCAGGAGAGAAAAATGCAGAAATGCAACTGGAGAGTTTTGTGAAAATTCTGAAACTGGGAAATTTTCACTATTTTCTTCATACCTTTCAAACAGTAGTCTTTCATCAGCTGTGTATAACCTTCAGATAGGGTTTGTACTTTACGTGGTAGTCCGTTGGAGAAAGCTACATTATTAGATTGCAGCATATGTATATTCGTAAGTCAAAACTAAACCCGATGCTGAATAATGGGTTGTTGTTGTTGTTCTTCCCCAGTGGATTTAATACCATTTATTTTCTTATAACTTACACTGTCTACATTTTTTTGTATTCTTTTGTTCTGAAATACAAAAGTAAAACTGAAGCGGTTTATAGGCAAGGAACTAGATTTTCATTGAAAGCTAGTGGAAAATTGGATTTTCAGAATAAGGAAAACTTTCGCTTTAATTTGTTAAAACCATATAGTTGGATTTTGCTTAGTGAAATTAAAAATGCTTTTTCTTCTGTTGGTCTGTTACTTGAGTTTTCTCAGTCTTGTCCTGGTTTGAACACAAAAATGATTATCCTCTGAAAATTCTGAGGAATGTGTTGGAGAGTTGCGGTGTTTGTTGAGGTGTCTCAGCTCATAGATTTTCCACAACCGTTGGGTGAGCATTATTGAGCATAATGTAAAGTAGGGTGGAAGAAAATAGAGACAAGAGTGTTTACAATATCCAAAGTGGACTCAGATATATTAAAATGAAAAGATAAAGGAAAAATAGCATCTATTTTACTTACTGACATTAAACCAAGCAATTTTCTGCATCTTTAGCTAAATTGATACAGATTTTCCTGATACACCTTCTCTGGGATTTTTTTTTTCTTTTTGTGTTTGTTGCCTTTCCAGTGAAACATTAATTTTCCCTTCTTTCCTCCTAAATTTTTTTTGATGCTCTGTTAAGAAAAATAAGTGTCATCTCACTCTACTGGAGATACAGATATTGTTTGGTTAAATGACATCTGGATGTCATCTCCTGCGTGAAAATAGTTAATCAGTATTCCTTCCCTCAACAAAATGTAAAACTTCCCTCCTTCTCTTTGATAATTAAGTTTTTCACATGAAGAGTGTGTCCACTGATCCATATATTTCATAGCAGTTTGTCGTCTGTAGTAAGCATGCTTATGTTCAGATATATACATTGGGTGAATTTATACATCTGACACAGGGTTTTGATTGAGGTCAAATAAAACAATAATCAACCACCTTGGAGTAAGAGTGTTCCTGGGTCATTGATACTAGAATTTATTTATTTTTTTATTTTAAAAAAAGGTTACCCTAACAGATGGCCAGTAAGGTTAACAGACGTACACCTAAAACTTTACAATCTTTGTTTAGCTGCAGAGTGAGTGTGAGTCTTCCTATTCTGAAATAGAGCTGCTGAGAAAACAACTGGGAAATGAAAGAGCATCTCTGAAAAACCTGGAATCTTTGCTTGCATCCAATTGTGAGAGAGAATTTCAGTCACAGATAGCAAAGCAAAAAAAAGACTCTGAAATTCAGCTTCTCAAGGAACAGCTTTCTTTAGCGGAGAATAAACTGTGAGTAAATGACCAGGAGAATATTGTACTTTTTTTTTCTTTCTTCCCAATTATAAACAGATGGTTTATATTTAGCTCCATTTGTACCTTGGATACCTTAATAACAGAATATACCAAAAATCTGCTTTTAATTCCTCAGCTATAACCTGAAGGACGTTTCCATGTAGTGTTATATTTTACTCCAAAACAGAGACAACTGCATGGTGTAGCTCTTTTCATTTTGCATTATTGTATTTGGTACCATACTTGGAGGTTTATAGCTGCTGTCTAATTAAAGCGTGTTGGCTTTACAGTGCTGTGCAGAGCCGAGATTTTACTCAGCTCAAAAATACAGCAGCGCAGCTAGAGTCAGAACTGGAAATCACCAGAAGACAGCTGGGAACTGAGCGGGTTGAAAGGCAAGTACACGTTTTTGTATTATGCTTCCTCCACCTAATTGGGGTGAAATACAATATAGTACTGAGATTTAAACTAATTAGAAGGATAAAAAGCAAAGTTTGTGTTTGCTTTGCTGTACGTCTCCTGTGTGTTCAGAGGCTACTGATGTCACTGAACTTTGTGTGAAACATGCATTCTGTCAAAATTCCTCGTCTGCCAATGGAATGAGATACTGAGATGAACTGCCCTCTGGAATGGCCTAATTTAGGATGGGGTGGATCACTTTCCTGGAAATGCTTGTCTGTCTGCGCTCATTTTCCTTGACTTATGGTGAGAGTCTAAGCGATTAGTTGGCTAGATGAGTAATTTATAGAGTGCTAGTTCTGTGATACAAACACTATCTTTTGGCTACATCTGCAGTAGGGGACTAAAACTGATCAGAGTCTTGACTTGAGGGGTACGTACAATTTAAATGTTAATAGATACTCTGGAAGAATTTTAGCCTGTAGCAACCTGCCTTCTTCCAGGTACTGCTCGGGACACAGAAGGTGCCAGGGATGGTTCCCAAATGACAATATGGAAGAAATTTTCTTTTTTATTTAATGGGAGTGGGGTGTGAAGAGGTATCTGGAAGGGCCTGTACATAGTGTTAAACTAATACAGCTGCAGGACCCAAGAATGTTCTCTGGCATGCTTTCTGAGTTAGTTTAGCTCTCTAGTCTTGGCGTCTTAAAGAGTTTCTTATCAGTGAAGCAAGAATAGCAGTATTT
Source organism: Aythya ferina (assembly GCF_964211825.1). Lineage (NCBI taxonomy): Eukaryota > Metazoa > Chordata > Aves > Anseriformes > Anatidae > Aythya > Aythya ferina. The sequence continues at coordinate 68,383,267 of NC_140296.1, forward strand.
CACTATCTCATGGATGTATTGAGGATAAAAATATTACAGTGCCAAGCATTATTTTGGGTATATAAAAGAGATGAGTAGAAGCAGAGTGATGTGATTATAGCATAAGTTGAGAATTAGGTCTCCTGTTTAATTGTGGCAAATTACTTTGTTGATATTGTCTCTTGTAAGTAAGGATGAAGGCTTTGAAAGGAAAACCTCTACACTTGAGATTATGTATGTCTTTTAAAGATTAATTTCTTAAATATCACAGCGTATGTTTCAATTTCAAACTGGATTCTCCTGAAGTCAGGCAAAAGATGCAGAACTTTGGTTTAAGGTGGCATTGTGTGCTTTGTCAGCTGCATAAAATAAGCAATATTGTATACTAATATAGCAGTACGTTTGTTTCAAAAGAAACTCAGTCTTCTTTAAACTCTACTTACTTTCTCCTCTTCTTTCTCCATTCACCCTGCATGAATGCATCCATTTTGTAATGCTTGGGTGTTCCCTGGTGGGGGATGCAAGTGTTTCTTTTTGAGGTGTTCAATGGCAAAAAGTTGAATCAGCCTCCATACTTAAGCTCTCCTCCTAGTTAAGGATAATTTGTTATTCACTTGGTTATTTACAGTTGCAGTAACATTAAGTTTTAATTTACAATTTGTTAGCACCATAAACCATTACATTTGTTAGCACCTCATTCTGAGGCAAAGATCCTTGTTGCCATTCTTGAAAAAAAAATTTCTTCAAGAGAATTACAAACACAATCACCTGAGATGTTTTGGAAAGAACAAAGTTAGGTTGCATGATGCAGTCTGTAAGTCAGTACTTGCAAACACACTATGCAGACAGAGTTGCTAATCTGTCTTTCAGAGTATATTATGAATACCATTAAATCATTAAAAAAAAAAAAAAAAAAAGTGGCAAAGTAAATGGTAATGACTATAAGATAACTGATCATTTTTTGAAAAGTGCTTAGCCTGTCTCTAAAATGATTTTTATCTAGGGAACATGCTGTACAGGAGCTTCGACGCCAAAATCGTACAATCTCCTATCAGTTAAGCTCTACGTTAAGAACATCATCACCTGAACGTACACACCATCGATCTCTGGATTGGTCCCTGGAAGGGTAAGCAGTTCAGCATTTCATCAACATTTAAGTTCCAAGCACTGGAAAAAATAAATAAATAAAACTTTAGACTCTGATACTTCTTCTTGAAATATTGGCTCAACTCCACAGAATTACACTGCTCAGAAAAAGTTACAAGATTCAGGACCATTATCTTTTGATGGTACTCCTTTTATTTTGTTTTATTCAGCTATGTCAAAACTATATTGTTAATAGCAACTGCTTGCACCAGGATGCTATAGCCATAAATTCTTGAAACAATAATAGTAACAATGCTACATAAAATCTCCACTTGACTTGCCATCATTTTGTGCAGCTATAAATATTTTCTTATTTCCTACATAAAGGCTCATAACAATCCAGCCTTTCTTTTTCTAGTAGCTTTCAGAATCGTTTTTACTCCCTATATGTATATGTCTGTGAGCGTTTTGTCCAAGAAACATAAATGCATTCTGAAAGTCTTCAAACACATGTAACACTGCAGAGGAACAAAGCCAAGTTTCCTTTTAGCAGTCACTGAAAGGAACCTCCATCGTATACAACTACTCCCATACAATTCAGTCTGAGCTTAATTTCCTATTTGGTAGCTGCTTACTCACAATTTTTATGGAGATAGATGGCAGCATGCATTAAAATTAATTGCCAGTTGAGTGGGAAAATTTCCCAGTCTGAGATTTACAGGAAATCATTTCTGCTTTTGAGGTGGTTATGTACTTCCAAGACGAATTTTCTTAACACTTTTGCTACCTGAGATAATTGATCCATCTTTGTTATCATGGACTCCTCTAAGTACTTAAGTCCTAATAATTCAAGGCAGGTTTCTTTGGGCCAACAAGCTGGTCCTGGTGCCCTTAGTTGGAAAACTCAGGAGTCTAAGCTTGTGAATTGGTAACTCTTGGTAGCAAATACAGGGAGTCTTCATTCCTCTGATAGAACCATGTCTACTTCTCCCTAGTCAGAATACAGCATAGGTTTTACATTTGTTGGAAAAAGCTCTGTATCATTTAGAACAATTTAATTTAATTTTTATTACCATAACATTTTCTTCTATTTTTGATAGTCTAAAGAAAAGAGGGTTCGATCATCATACTGATACAGATGAATATGGTACTGTTTCTATTTGTATTGACCCTTTATCAGGGTGATAATATTCCTTTTTAATTAGTAAACTAAAATAAATTGGTTTAAATTAAAAATTGTTTAAATTTCATATCAAGACTAATCTTCTACAAACTAGATTATGAATTCAACTCCTTTCTTGTTTGCTTTTTGTATTGTTTTTCTCATTACTAGCCTGATGTGGCATGATCTGCTTTTGATGTTCCTAGGGAACAAGGAGTTTAAATAAAGACTAAAAATGAATGATGTGAACCAGGTACAAATACTTTGTTTGCTTAAGATCTTCAGCTGGTCTAAGCTAAAACTTTCTCCGTTAATTCAATGTAGCTTTTGAATGTAAATGAACTTCCAATTTTTTCTACTAAATTATTTTTAATTTTTGAGTACCCAAGATACCAATATCATTCATAAATTTTTACTTAAACAGTTCTTTTTTATAATTTCTTGGCCAAGTGAGGAGAACTAGGGTTGTTCCAGATTTATTTTTTTTTAATAAATGGTCTGTGTATTGATACAGTGATGAACAAAATAGCCTGTTTGATAAGACTCTCCTGAGATAAAGAGGTCTAAATCTCAATCTGTCTTTTTATATAGATGATTTGTGTTTGTTTTACGTATGTCTGGATGAGTGCTCTGATGTCCAAAATACTAAAGCTCTTTATACATTTGATGTTAAGAACTTAAGAGTTTGCATCAAGAAGACAGAACAGTAGAAATTCCTGAAATATTTATACAAGTAGATGACAAAATCACTTCCCTCCCAGCAAAATCTAGAAAGATTTAGAAAAAATGTTGAGACCAGAATGAAGGAAAGTAAAGACAATGTAAAGTATGACCTGACAGAGATTATATTAATGCAAATATTTGGGTGTAGTCATCAGCAGAATCACGGAATTAATTAAGGCAATTTGAATGTATATATAAGTTGATGAAACGTGATCTAGCTGTAAGTTCCTGTTGGATTTGAAGGATCCAACAGGAATATTTGAAGGATCCAACAGTAATACTAGAAGCAGACTTCCAGGAGGTGAAATCTCATTTTTTGATGCTTGAAGATAACTTACCAGGGATTCAAAAAGATATTGTAGTAGACAATGACTTACTGGTGGAAAGGCCTTTATTGCCTCAGACTCCTTGTCTTAGGACAGTGAAATGAACATGCCTTGTATTTTGTCTTGCAGACCTGATTGAAGAGACTTTCTGTGCAACTTGTGTAGATGATAGGAGTGCAAAGATTGTCTTTCTCTTCAGAGAGCATTATAGCACTTTTGCACAATACAGTCTAATTCTTCAGATCATCTGGATTGACTGCTGAAGAGACTGGAAGGCCTGCTTATATTGCCTTCAGAATCAAAATCTTAAATTTTTGCACATGGAAACGTCAGAATGTATTTCTATATTCACTGAACATTAAACGAAATAGACTTGGTTTTGTTTTCTTTTGTTTTCTAGGAATTCTTCATTAAAGGACTTTTAATGCTATATTCACAATGGCCTGTGACGACCCCGCACACGATCTGGAGAGTTAGAGTTCAAGTTTAATTTTCATTTCATTATCATTTTTCCCTGCTGGATGCTCAATTTCATTAAATCTATTTCACAAATGCTTGCATGGGCTTTTGGACACTCTTAACGTTGCTCAGCGGGAAGAAATCAGCCTAGATGGCTTCCCTTCCCTCCTCCCTCACATCTCTTATTTTTGTGTGATACAGCCCATCTCAGTAAACAGTGAAAAATTCAGGTTCTGTTGACTGTACTGACACTGTGCTTTTATTTAAAAAGTGTGCCTTATTTTAAAAAGTGATATAACTGGAAAAGGGGATATATTATAACAATATGAAACTTTATAAAAGTGTCTGTATTCAGATGATAATTTGACTGTATTGCTGAATTGTGTGAAGATTATGCTTGAAAAAATGCTATGCCATCTCAAGGTACGCAGGTTTTTTTTCTTTTTTCTTTTTTTCCCCCCTTAAAACCTGACCTACTTCTTAATTTGGCTAAAAGAGGATAGTGATGCCAGGAGATACAGCAGTGTTTTGATATCTATGTGTGAAGATATGTATTTTTCGCATCCTTCTGATTTACATATACACTTGAGGTGTGTTCAACTTTGGAGAATTTTACTACGACTGCACTAATTTTCTACTTGAAGAGCTTTTTAATATGAATGAATACTGTTTGGTAATAGCTGTTGGTGCTTAGTCTTGCTCGAAATTTCAGCTCTTTATATCATAATACTCATCAATGTTATATATTTGCCAACTTTAAATGCCAGGAGGGAATGTAGAATTCTCTCCTAGAAATCAACTGGAAAATCCCTGTCTTTGGCACTATATAAATAATTCCTATTTAAATCAGTAAATTATTAACTTTTTGCTTTTGCTTTTTTATTTTTCAAACAGTTCATCCTTCTTACTGCATTCCCTTTCTCAAAAGAAACAATACTTTATTCTTCAATGAAGGTGACTTGATTTTAATTTGTAGGTCCTGATTCTTCATTCTTTACTTATGGCACTCTTACTCAGCCACGGAAGTGATTTCAGCAGTCACCAGTGTTAATGGGACTACTTGCAAGTAATAAAGACAGCGGGATCAGACATAATGATATTGTACATTTCCTCATTATGCAGTTATTAGAAGGTGTGTATTGTACGCTATTCCCAGATGAGAGAAGATGACCATCTCGTCATCCCAGAAGATATGAAAGAGTGATATGATGTTGTGCAGTCATATTGCCGTACAGATTTTTTAGAAGCTCGTCACAAGGAAGTTTGAGAAATGTGATCTCAGTCTGTAAAACTAATACCCTATAATGTAGAAGACAAGAAGGAAAGGTTAAATGAATATAAAATAGGTAAAACTGGGTTCTTCCTGGGAGTGGATACGCTGTGCAGAGGGCTGTGTCCTGTAATTCCTTAGTTGCAATGATGTTAACTTTTCTGTATAAGATCATAAAAAAGTCAGTAACTAGGTGCTGCCCATCTTTATGTAAGTAGAAAGGATTACAGGAACATGAGATTAAAAATATCAAGATGTAATAAACCAACTTTTTGTTGAGCACAAAGATAAAGTAATAGCCTTTATTACAAGGATTAGGCTTTGTTTAGAAAACAGTATGGAAATGAGGACTTTATTTTTCTGCAAATTGCAAAGGGATCATCAGGTCATGGATGGGGCCAAAGGAACTTTTGTCAGTTGCAATGGGATATAGACCTCAGGTGACTTCAGACAGCAATTAGTTGCTATATGATTATTCATAGTTAAAGTAAATAAATAAATAAAAATCAGGTGAGATCTGAAATCATTCAGAGACCAAAGAGCAGGTGCACTGTAGTGGCAACCCTGCTACTTGTGATGTCAGAAACTGAAAGAAAGAAAAGATAAAAGAAGAATAAATTGAATTTGCTTAAATTTGCAATTTTTTTATAAAAAGCCTGCTTGTTGACAAAAAATGTTTGTTGTAACCAAAGAGGGCTTGAACAGTGTGTGTTTGTTGGGACTTGTGTTTACTGTTCTAGTAGTAGATTCTAAAAATATTCACACCAATGTTAAATGTGAAAATTTGCTTCATCTGTATGTAAAGATACATAACGAGCTCAGAGTTTTTATAGTTCTCTACTTCTGGTGGCAAATTCTCAAATCGTTTATAACACATCTTAATTTTTCCATAAAGCAGGAAGTGTTATTGAATCTTCCTGAAATTAAATCTATTATATTTTGTGATAGTGTCTATTTTCTTATCATGTTGTTTATGTATCATAGGGTGATTTTCTTGCTGTTCCTTTATTATAGTACTTTGTTTGGAAATAAACGTATAACGAAATCTATTTACCATTTGTTTATATTTGTGACTTATTTACAATTGTGAACAATGCTATACTTAGAAACCTGATTTTTATACATTTTAAAATTACCATTTACCACAATATTTTTGCAAAATCAAGCCTGAAAAATAATATTTTTTAATGAAATAAGAGCATATTAAACTTGATCTCAGATGTTGTGCAATGATCTAAAATGATCTGTTTTGCACAAAAAGGTGCCTATAGGATTTTAAAAAGGGTTCAAGCTCTTCTGCAGCAATGTTTTTGTAATTTCTAGCCACTGTTTTTGGAGCCGTTTCATTTAATTTTGCTTACCTGTGGCAGAGGAAACTGTTGTCAGTAACCACTAAAAGGTATTTTCCTTGAGCATAACTGGTTGCCAGGATTTGTAGATTAAAGAACTTGGTGCCTTTGGTATCCTCTACCCTTAGTCTCTTCTTCATCCTAGAAGAAATAGAAGCTGCTACTTACAGGGAACAGTATCTCTGCTCACAGGTATAGTTCTACCAAAGAAGAATTCATTGTTTTGCTGGGCAAAAGTATTTCACTGTTTTTCTTCTAAAATCTATGCAGGCAGCCTTTCAGCAGCATTTGAAGCCTTATATCTACATGATTTATGCTGCTGTCTCCACTGAAAGTCAGATTTATTTTTTATTATTTCTTTTGTTCAGTCAGTGATAAAGCTTGATCTTTAGCAACACGTAATCAGAGTTAAGATTCTGATGCCAGCGTTAAAACAAGTGTTTTTAGCTTTTAACCTGAAAAAATGGTCATGGCATGGAGTTTCATTGGTAGTACCAAAGAGAACTATTTTTTTCCTGTCTTTCTTCTGAGGTCAACTAATCCAGTCAGTGCAGGCTGTAGGGTTTCAGACAGCCACATGGCTACCAGCATCAGATGCGCTTTAGCAGCTCAGTTTACTCTTGCTTTTTGTATATTTTTTTAATCTGATTTTGGTCTTAAATATTACAATAAGATGCATATGAAGTTAGTATATATGGAATACTTAGTTTGCATTAACTGCTATTTTCATTTCTCGGTGATTTCAGACGGGACTGTCTGTAAAAAAGTATGATATTTTAATAAAAGGAGACTTTATTTTTTTAAACATACCTTGCACTCTTTAATAATCTTTGATCTACTGGACCTTCACATTCATTTCCAGCAGAGGGAGTATGAGGAATGAAGACGACTGAATGCCAGCTGTTGCGGCGTTCACACACACAGTTACCCAGACACGTGGAAAGGTATTTCACAGATGATTTTCCATTTCCGACACTTCCCATGCAGAAGAAAAACAGCTTGAGTAGACGGGCAAAAATTTCACGTGACTTGATTTGTTTTGACTATGTTTAAACACCCATCCTTGTATCATGACAAGGATCAGATATTTTTTTATTAACAAACTTTAAAGAATCAAAGTTTGCTTATAATTAAAACATCCTGGATAAGACATGGCCTGAAATGATGTCTCCATCAAATGGATTTTTTTGACATGACTCTGTAGTAAATTGCAATTTAGTTTTTTCTAAGGGTCTCCCCTTAGAAAAATTTGACTTGTATCAAAATCCGTCAGGTGGTTTTATCATTTACTTTAGGAGATGTAAAAGAAGCCCAAAGTTAGTTTTAAGCGTTGTGCCTTCTCCTGCACTTTGTATTTCCAGCGTTTTTCTTTATTTTCTGAGGTGGGGGAAGAGCAAACAGTTTTATCTCGAAGGCAGCCAACACCCAGGCAGCTCCACAGAGTACACAGAGCAGCAGCCTTTGTCGGGACCTCGCCGGGGAACAATGCGCTCCTCAGGCCTGCTTTGGGCAAAGACACGGCTCTCCTACAATTACCATTGACGGAACAGCTTGCACCTTTTAAAAACCGTGATTCTTAATAGGGATAAAATGTGTAAGTGGGTTTCTTTCTTGGCCTGCAGCGGCTGCTCTAGAAGGAAGGTGAAAACACAGTCTGGGCGCCGGGCTGCTCCCGCACCCCTCCTCTCCTCACCCCTTCCCTCCTCACCCCTCCACCTGCCCCTAACCCTGCCCACAGCCCCGCCTCGCCGCCTCCCGGACCCGGCCAGCCCCGGTGCCTCTCCCTGGGCCGTGCCGTGCCGTGCCGGGGCGGATCGGATCGGATCGGAGCGGGGCGGCCCCAAGAGGTGGCCGCAGCTCGGCGGCCCCAGCACGGAGCCCTCGGAGGGGCCGCAGCCGCCTCGCTCGCTCGCCCCCCGGGGCCGCCCTCGTCCATCCCCCGTCTTCTTTCTGCGGCCTCGCTGCTCCTCACGACCGGCCCCAGGTGAGTGAGCGCCGCTCCCCGCCGCTCCCCGGGACCCCGGCGCCGGAGGGGGCGAGGGAAGCGCGGGGGCTGCCGCCGGGTCCCCGCCGCCTCAGCGCCCCCCGGCCGCCATTTCGCGGCGTGAGGGGGGTGAGGGCGCGGGAGGCCGCCCGGGCTGGCACCGCCGCCGGCTTAAGGCGGCTTAAGCGCCCCGGGCTGGCTCCGCAGGCGTGTGGCAGGCTGAGGAGAGGCGGCTGCTGCCCCCTCCTGCTTAAATTGATCTTAAAGTGCCGGGCTGGCGGTGTAAGGTCGCTGCTGCGCGGGCTGAAGTTAGCCCCAAGCGTTGGGGCTTGCGCCATGGATGTGGTCCGGTCGCGCTCGCCTGCGGTAGCAAACTTCCTAACTCGTTAATTGGTGTTAAGAGACTTCTTAACTCGTTCACTCGTGTTATCAGACTCCCAGTTATCTCCCCTGCTGTGTAGGGGTCGTCAGCACGTCTTACAAGATTCACCTGGGGACTGGAGGCACCGTCCCGCCAGCTTTGCCATACAATTAACCAAAAATATCTTCAACACCCGTATAAACTCTCATTGTTAGCATATTCCCGCTCCTCTTACAACTCTACTTTTTTTTCTATAACTACTTTAATCCCGTCTACCTTCCACAGCCTCACACACACTTTAGGCTTTGTGTACCTCCAACTACCAAGGCAATATGGACTGCGCCTCACATCATTTATCTGAGAGTAAATTGTTATTCCAGGTTGACACACACACGAGATCTTCCAGAAGTTTTTTCCTCTTCTTCTCTTTTTTCCGCTATAAATCTAGCGTACCATAATTAGCTCCCATAAATCTTTCTCCGGCTGGAAGTCAGCGCAGTGTATTCTCCCCTATTTGTCATCATTAAAAAGCTCGTTTTGCTTTATCACCCGCATGTCATTAGCCTCCCAAAATAGTAACCATGCATCAAAGCCCGTTTGATACTGATAACGGGGCCGTATATCATTTCTGTATATAATTTCTCGTTCCTTGCACCGCCAGGGCAGTAACACAGGGCTGGGGCACCAGCCCTTGGCTGCGCAACACGGTGGGGATTGTTTTTATGTAAATCTTAAGTGGGAGCGAGCTCTCATCAGCAGTTTCTTCAGGGCAAAGATTAGATTACAGAAGGCAGAAACGTAACGTTATTACTGGCGCTTGCCTTCTAGCTCTTTAATCATTGAAAGAGGGCAGGTTGGCGAGAGGAGCTGGCTGATCATTAAAGGCAAGGGAGCAGGTGCGCCTGGCTTGGTCCGCGGATGAGGTTGGAGCGAGGGGTAATTAATTTGCCTATCTATAGACGTCAGAGTTTATAGACGGTAGGCAGTCTGGTTGTGTTGTCACAGCGACCTTCTGAACTCCACTCGTAGGGTGTTTTTAATTAAAGGCGTTTCCTTTCGCACTGTGGCTGTGTGGGCTGAGCCCTCTCCTGAGGTGGAAGCGCAGCCTCTGCGGTCCTGGCTGCTGCTGCTGCTGTCAGGAACGGGGCTGTGAGTAGCCCACAAGAGCTCTCCGGGGCAAAGCTACATTTCAGATTCAGCAGGACTAAAGCGAGCTCATCGATGTCCAATAATTTGGAGTCTCCTTCTCTGGAGATACTCAAAACCCGCCTGGATGCCATCCTGCGCAGTGTGCTGTAGGTGACCCTGCTTGGACCAGGTGATCTCCAGAGGTCCCTTCCCACCTATATGTGATAACAGGAGACAGAAGATTTAATAAGTGGATGTTGCCTCCCAGAACATCCTCTCGCTCCACTCTTGGTGTCAGCAGTGCAGCTTGGTACCAGTACAGCCAGTATCTGACTGGTACGCTGTAGCCACACCGTGCTGTGGGCAGAGACCCTGCCAAACACATGTTGTGCAGAAAGCAAAGGTTTTTTTAAGTCTGTTTTCAGTGGTGTAACATGTCCTGCACAGCTGGAGTGCATCACTTCTCTCGCCCTCTGAGGTCCTGTAGTAATATGGTCCTGACCATACTCATTAAATGTGCAGCAATGCACAACTCGCTCACCTTCACGTTTCCAGGTGTCTCAGAGTGCCTTTCTGGGACTGCAGGTGCCAATGAACTGAGTGTGTCTGTTTTGTGACAACCCAAAATATTAAAGATCTGAATGAATCTGTCATGGGAGGCAGTAGAAGGAAGGCTGTGTGTGCTGGGATTGTAACTCACTCATGCAGAAAAAACTACTCAATTTCCCAGCTTTGCGTGCTCTGAAATAGAGTTAACAATCACAGGAGAGAGGGAAATTTATTCTTAAACCAATCAAATGTAATGTGCCCGTGGTATTGAATATACAGCCTTATCCTACTGCGAGGTTTAGGATTTTGTATTATTAAAGAGCAAAGAGAGGCTACGCAAGAAGGTCAGGGAAGGAGACCATTTACTTGCACGTTTTGTTACAGAAATTGAATTATTCTTCTCCAGTTTAAGTTTGGCAAGGCTGAATCCTCTCAGCTTATGTTTTTGGATCAGCCACAAGTCCCTCCTCGTACTCCCCAGTGCCTTCTCAGGGTAGCGCCGCAGCCTCTTCACTGCCCCACATGAAGATAACCAAGCTGTGACCTGCTCATGTAAGGTGTGTGGTGCCATATATGTCACCAGCAGAAACACTTTTCTAATTCAGGAGCAGATTTGATTCACATTTTGCTCATAGGTGTTGTGGATCCTCCCAAAGTGCAGCGAAGGAGGCAAGGGGTCTTTGTCTGCTCTGAGCTACGTTTAAAATGGAAGGTTTTAAAAGCAGCTGCGAAAGCGAGCGGTGCCGTCAGAGCAGCAACGCTGGAGTCATTCAATTTTTGGTGTCTGCAAAGCGTGAGCATTGCCTATTGCAAGATGGTGAGCGTGAGGAGCCTACATCTGTCCGACGAGTTACAACGAGGGGGAGCTAAAAGCCTCGGCAGTTCAAGAAGAAGCCGACGGGTCTGTCGGGAGCGTGGTGTGAATGTATCAGTAGAGATTTCTGCAAAAGCCATCAGCAGTGGTGCTTTTAATGGTGCTGAGGTTCAAATAACCATTGTTTTGATTTTAAGGGGAGCTGAAATTCCTCGTGGCAGAAACCCACATGTGTACACAGTGGTTGATATATTTGGTGGTTTCCCCTACAAATTAGTCCTCTGACAGAGCCTATTGCGAAGGCAAGGCAGACGCAGCTTTAAAAAGCCTCCTCTGAGAAAAATATCTTGGGAGACCAAAGTACAACCTTTTCTTTTATGGTTACCCTTCTGGTCTTAGGTATGATGCACAGGTCTAAATTTACAAGGGAAAGACACACTTTAGAGAGTACACGGCGTTATAAAAAGCCCTTCAGCTCCGCACTGCTAAGCGACAGTCTCCATAAACACTTTTATTATATTCTGTGGATAAAAATACACAATAGCTCCAGCTTTTTACCCAGCAAAGCAGTTTATTTTCTTTGAAAGGCAATTTGTTTTGAATGTCAATGAGCTCCCTTTTTTTTTTCCAGGTGGTAATTTTCAAGTGTGCTTTGTTTCTTCTTCTGTAGCGCTCGAAGGTGCCGGGCAGGGGAGAGGAGGAGCAGTTTTATACCTTTGTATCTGGGAGTGATGAAGCGAGATGGAAAGATTACCTGGTTTGTCTCCCTTCGTGCCATTCTTTCCTTATCACATCAGCGTCAGCAACTCTGCTATTTAAGGAAAATTAGAGTAATAAAAGAATATCTCCATCTTCTAGTTCGCTAATACTATAGAAGCTATAAATACCCAATAACACGGAGCTTAAGGAAGGACTTAGATGCATAGATAAAAAGGCACTGCCTGCTATAAAAATTAAGAAATCTGGAAATCTTACAGCAGTGGCGTGCTTCCCCAAAAAGCTCAGTCTCTTTCCTCTGGGAAGGTCTTTGGGGCTGGGAATCACAGAGGTGACGAGAGAGTGTCCCCAAAACTTTATTTAACATTTATCTTGCGGTGGGGGTAATCAAGGTTTGTATTGAAGGGTAAACGATGCTGTTTTTGTAAATGTAAATTAGAATCGAAGCTGTGCAGGGGTGATGTGGTCTTTGGAAAAACTATAGGTGGCAGCATCCTAAAAAAATAGCTTGACTGGTGCCTTTAGCCAAAGAGGGATCAGTCCGTAGTGCCTTCAGCGATGTGATGAGCAAAGGTACAAAAAGGAGCTTGAATGGAAAAGAGCAGGTGAGAAACTTGTGGGAGCTGATCTTGTGGTAAGCCAGCAGTTAAAACGGGTCAGCCAGTCTCCTAAATCCATGTCCTGTTTACTGCTTTCCAATATTCCTGTCACATATGTCCTTATCTCAAAGTTTATTTGATTCACAATAACGGGAGCTATGGTAGACAATGCCCGGGATTTTTTTATCTCGCAGCCGAGCTCCTTTTCACATCTTGCTCGAAGCAAGATGAAAGGAGGAAGAAATAATGCTGCAGCTCGCCTAATTGCTGCTGGACATGTTGATGAAGAGCGCTGTGATTCTTTGCTACTTGGGAGTCTGAAATAAAGTCGGGGTGCTCACTGGGGCTGGGTGATTTCGGCGGGCTGCCCCCATCAGAGTTCTCAGGGGGAGGATGCTGGGGAAGAGCAAAGCGTCACCGTGCAAATAATGCGTCCTTGTGACTTCGCTTCCCTTTTAATTACTTCCTCATAAGCCCTTTCACAGCCTACTTAATACTTAGCTATTTCTGCCTGTCTTTTAACCGCCTGGCGCTGGCAGGTAGTGCTGGAATTGCCCCTTGCAGCTCCCATGACAGCACAGATAGACTTGAAGCAAGACCTCGAAGCAGAATACGGAGCTGTTCTTTTTTATTTGCTTGGGAGAAAAGGGAGCAGGAGGAAAAGGCTTGTAGTATTATTTTCCTATCGTCTTCCATAAGCCAGCAAAATGGATTGGAGACATTTTTCCTGGGTGCCTAGGGATAAAAAACAAAACAAAACAAAGAAAAAAATGACTCTAGGGCTGTGTCTGAACAGGGAAAGCTCAGAGTATGTCTGGATTACTGAGCTTACATGTGCTGCATGAGTATCGTTGGGTCTGATCCCGCAGTGACAGCAGGTTCTCTGGAACAAATTATTCACCTTATTGCTGCCTGTTTTTTTTTTCCCCGTTAGATGAGAGCCCCTAACCTAAAGATGATGTCGCTCGGTGCTGGGGGGCTCGCTGCCGAAGCCAGGTTGTGCCTCACTCGCTGCTAAGGCGGAACAGAAATGCCCACTGATGGCTCTGCAGCCAGGTCCCCCGAGGGATTTGTTCACTCAGGGATTAAAATTGTTCCACGGTTGTCTGGTTTGTTTAAAACTTGTCTTAAATTCTTAATTGGAGACAGTGACTTTAAAAATAGCTGAAACCTTCCATCATCCTTACGTGTAGATGTACAAAAACCCATCTTCTAGCCACTGCACCATTTTTACACCTCCCGTTTTATATATCCCTTGCTTCTGTTTGTCCCGAAACTCGAAGCTGAGTTTATGTATCTGCCTGATGAATTTGTTCGGGGTGGAAGGAAGCCAAGAATTATTCTACCAAATGTTTTAGCTTGACGCCGAGTGTGGAGGCTTTAGTTTGCCAAGCTGGGAAAGTAAATACCGAGGCAGTTTTTGGGAGGCTTGTGCAGGGCGTGGGTCATCTTCAGTGTCAGCTCCAATCTGTGTCACATCGCTACCCGCGGAGGAGCGTGTGCTGTGAATGAACCCACACGAGAGGGAGGTTATACAATAACTTTGGTTATCAGTTCTCCCCAGTTGTTTTTTAGCCTCAAATTTAACAGTGGGAAGATGATGGGGAAAAAGACAGGCGTTTCTTAAGTTTCATAAGTTGAAATCATAGTCAAAGAAAAATAAATAAAGGGGGTTACTGGCGACTAGACCACAACCTTTCAGTCTAACTCTGTGATTTTTATCCATGTTGCTTTAACTGTCTGGTTTGGTAACCAGCTCAGCTGCACTGCACTCTTCTTATGAGTGAAAGCTGCTAGCTGTAGTGCAGCCACAGCCCCAGTTTGGGTTATAACAGGGCCGTGTGTGCAGATAGCTGCGTCTTGGGGTGAGCTTTGCTGCTGGACTCATGGGGACTTTGGACTGGGCAGTTCAGGCTTCAGCCCTGTAGCTGGTGAGTGAGCTGCGATGGAGCTGTGAGGCCTCCAAGCCTGGAGGGAACAAAATGACCATGGAGGTGGTAGCTTCCCCTAGGGACTTCCCGGCTCCATCTCCACAAAAAGAGCTTGCAAATTCTTACGAAAAGTATTTGGCTGTTTTTCCAGCCACGCCTACAGCAGTGCATTTGGTCAGCTGTATCTCCGCAATATAGCGACTCATTTCCTATTAGCTTTTCTTATCAGCCTAATTGTCACCGCAAAATTGTCACCTGTTTCCAAAAAGTGATGCAAAACAAAACTGACCAATGTGCAGATAAGTTAGTTTTCGCTATAATATTTTCCAGTGACCACACCGTTTTGTTTTCTCTGTCTACTCTTCAGGATTGAATTAGGCCGGAATTTACAAAAGCACACTCAGCATCGTCCCAACTCTGTTTGCTTTGGACTAAAGCTGGGAGCTCGTATTAGCTCAGCCCAAGAGTTTGCTGTGGAGTCATTGCATCATATGATGTTCCACAATGGGTTTGTACAGCGTTTGGTGGCCTGGAGGCAGTACCTGCTTTAATAGGCCAGGGTGAGGAAGCAGAAGCTATTTGCTGGTGTAGAAGAGAAAAAAACTTACATTTTCCTACCTACACGAGAAGATTCCTCATTAAAATGAGCTTCAGATTAGGAACAGCAGGACTCTGAAATGCCAGCAAAGCAACACTTCAGCTTTTAAACATTTTAATTAATTATGTTGGCTGTGGGTTGTCCGATAGCGTGCTCCGGCTGGCGTCAGAACGTCCCGGGCTCCTGGTACAAAGTGCCGGAGGAGCCCACGGTTTGCTTTGCTGAGTCAAAGTGTGAGTCTGAGCGTGTCGGGCTCACTGCCTCTTGGAGGCAGAGTCAGCTTGGACAAAGCTACGAGCAGCTGAGCGTGTAGAAGGAAATGAATACGAGTGCTGCTGTTATTTCAAATCTGGTGAGACGTCGCTGGCTTACAGTGAAAGCCAGAATGGGAGTTAATCAAGGAATGAAAACACAGCGTGCTGCAGAAATCAGTGCTCATTTCATGGAGCTGGAAAAGCGGTGGTGCATATAGTTGATGTACAACTGTCCATTGTAAGACTTCCAGAACCAACTAGGAGAGCAAACTGCTTTTTTTTTTTTTTCCCCTGAGCTTATATGTCATTGGAGAAAGAAAAAAAAAAGCTAGGTAAGTCCCATTTTCTTAAAGATATAGTAGAATTTAAAGATTTATTTCATTATCAGCAATTTATTTCATTATCAGCCAGCACACTCCGTGTCAGCTGTGGCATTGCCCCGATGCAATCTGGAAGGAAACAGAGAGAGATGGTGCTTCTGCCGGGGTCCTTTGGGGTGTGCAGCAGAGGAGGAGCTCGAGAGGGTGCCCTCTGGACCGTCAGGGCAATGCAGCTCCAAGGCAGATGCAGCAGGAGGCTGGTATTGCTTGTAGAGATCCCAGTCAATCATTGCTGGTGCAATAGCTCGGTCTTTCACTGGATGCTGTCCTTATCCAGCCATGGAGCCTGTATGAGTAATGACAACACACTAAAGATTAGGATTTGACAATCTAGAGCGGACGCAATTGCATCGTCATAAGCATGCCCAGAACATATTTATCTCCACAAAGAGAAATGAGCCGCGCTGGGACTTTGTACCTGAATGCTGACTAGCTGCGAGCAGCCCCTTGTTCCTTTTTGTTTTTTTTTCAGCTTACACGCCTCAAGCAACAGGTGCCTGGCTTGTGTACTGCGCTGCAGCGTGCACGTTGTAGTGGGACATCTGCAGCCCGACGGGGGGTGTTCAGCCGAGGTGGGACAGCTGAGGACAGGCAGAGAGGTGGACCAGAGAGCGGTTCTGTCAAGTCCCCCGGGGAGTGAAGGAGCTGAGGAACCCACATTGTTCCTTTTCTGCATTTCTTTTTTTTTTTTTTTTTTTTTTTTTTGTGGGCATGGCCCCAGCCTAAATAATCTCGCTGTATAAAGCGCGAGCTCTTTAGCCCTAATGAAAAGGGGAAAGGAATAAAGCTCCTTTGTTCCCCCACCTCGCCGCTCCTTTCCCCAGGAGATCCTCGCTCAGTTACCATGGATATGCAGGCTGGTGGTGCGGTCCCGTCCTTTATGCAGCACACCTACTAACACCTGCACCAGAGCAGCTTTCAGACACGGGCCCGGCTTCTGCTGTACCTGGTGCTGAGTTATGCATCTCGTTACTTGTGGCTGGTCCTTCCACCTCCTTGAAGCAGATGCAGCGCTTCGTGACTTGTCACCTCCGTTCATAACGATGCCGAGCAGGAGCACGACTGGTGCAAGCCACCATCGTGAAGTTCATAAAGCAGCTGGGGGGCTTGAAGGTTTAAGGTTTTTCAGCGCCACTCCCTTGAACACCAGGCAGACGAAATATCGGGTTGCACTAAGGGCTGGAGTAGGCGGGTCAGTGCCATACAGCTGAGGAGTGAAGGAATTTGTATCACTGAAGGATTTATGCTTCTTGTTTGTCAGCCATGCTCCAATTGTGCTTGGTTTGGCACTCGCTGAGTAATCAGGGAACCTTTCCTGTGGCTTCAAGGGACGTTGGATTGAGGCTGCTGAGACCGAGGACACTGAACAGCTGGGATATGCTCATGAATTTCCGACCTGAGGGTGGAAGCTCTGCTAAACCACCACCAGCTCTGTAGTATCAGCATTGATCTGAATGTTAAGAGATCTGGGCTGTGCAGCCCTAGTGCTGTTCCCCCTATGTGGTGTTGTCCGTGCCACCAAAAAAAACACCACAGGAGAAACAGAAAAAGACAAGTGCCTTTGCAAATTAAAGAATGCAGTGAAACATGGCAATGAGAGCCCTCACTTAGGCTATTTGCATAAACAATTGGGCTCTTGTGGCATTCAAGAATGAAATGAATATTTTTTTTTTTCATGAAATGAATGCGTTTTCTGTCCTGAAATACCTTTAAGAGAGAGCAACAATAATAATGAGAGGATTAGAAAATGTCTTTGTTAAGAGCGTTGCTGTGCCTGTGATTTGTCCAGAGCCGTGCGAGATCTCCTCCAATATGAATAGCACCGAGCTTTTACTGCTCCTGTTATTTAGTTGTATTCTCATGGCATTCAGAGGACTCGGCCAGCACAAGAAGCTGTTGTGCTTGGAGCTGTGAACACTCTAAAAAATCAGAGAATCGCTTAGGTTGGAAGAGACCTCTAAGATCATCTGGTCCAGCCTTTAACCTAGCACTGCCAAGTCTGCCACTAACCCATGTCCCCAAGCACCAGGTCCAACCTCTCCTTGCACACCCCCAGGGACGGTGACTCCACCACCTCCCTGGGCAACCCGTCCCAGTGCCTGACTGCTCCTTCTGAGCAGAAATGTCTCCTCACTGCCAGCCTGAACCTCCCTGGCACAACTTGAGGCCATTCCCTCTGATCCTATCACTGGTTACCTGTGAGCAGAGGCCGACCCCCAGCTCCCCACCCCTTCCTCTCAGGTAGCTGCAGAGAGCAATGAGGTCTCCCCTGAGCCTCCTCTTCCCCAGCCCAAACACCCCCAGCTCCCTCAGCCACTCCTCACAGGCCTTGTGCTCATTCAGGCAGCTCAGGAACATCTTGCTGTTAAACGTTCAGGTTTTTTCCTTCCTCCTGCCTCCATGCTTCCTCTGTCCTCTCCCTCGTGCCCTCTCCAGGCAGCTGCAGGTGGTGTTTGGCAGCCTGGGCAGCAGCCCCTTGCCTTTCCCCGGGCAGAGTGCTGCCCAGGCTGGATGTGTGGCACCCATCTCCACATGAATCATTTGTTACTGTTCCTGGAGCCTCTGAAAAATGATTTAGAGGAGCCAAGGAAAGGTTTTTCCATGCAGGGTTTGTTTCTCTTGGAAGTGTGCGTGCGATTCTCTGCCATTAGCTGGTGCACAACACGAGTGCACAACACAACTCGCTTCAGGCCACCTCGGTACCCATCTCTCTTGGCTTTGTGCTCTTTTCCCTCTTAAAATTTTTATATGTAGCTCTCGAAGGCAGAAGGAGACAATTCCTGCTGGTCAAGCGCAGCCTTGCCCAGACCTTCCTGTCTGCCCGCCTTTCTATTTCGGATGCCAAGCCGACAGCAAGAAGGAATCGATGCTGTGAGATCGAAAAGCAAGTGTATCATTTAGCTGCCTGGACCAGCAGATGGCAAGTGCAGAGGAAAAAAAATCAATCTAAGAGCCAGTCTGGGGACTAGGCATTAAATAAAGCCATCTGGCGATGTATGAGGGGAAAAGAGAAGATGAGACCAAGGGCTGCTTTAAATACCTGCTCGCAGCAGAGATGAAGTTGCTGGAGATTCGTGTCATGGCAGAGCAGATCCTGACCCTGTGGGAAGGTCTGTGAAGTGTTAAAAGCCTTGGCAGTGCTGAGGACTTAAATGTAAGGCACCAAACTGCCAAGCAGAGAAAACCCAAGATGTAGCAGCGCTTCTGTGTTTGTGAGACCACAAGCGGTGCTCCGTGTTGAAGAGTAAATACAGACACTGCAGGTCTGAGATGCCTTGTAGGAATCTGTCTCGTAGAAAAGGACTAAGAAGACAAGCAGGGAGGGAGCAAAGAGGGCAGCCTGATATATTCCTAATTCTGAAAGAGATTTATAAATCTGGTTTGATGCTGCTGCCGTCACAGGTTGTTACTTTGCCACACTACTTCCCGGAGAAGGGAGATGCGTGTGGTTTTGCTCTTAGGCTTTTAAATAAAGCTGCTGAAGAGAAGCACAACTGGCTGGGAAGGGAAGTGGTATTTCACCTAAGTGCCCAGCCTTTCTGTTGGAAACTGCTTTCAGGGAATGTGCTTTCAGAGCCCAGAAGTCTCGCAGATGTTATTGCAATTTCTGTTGTACAGGTCAGTGCTTTGTCTGTCTGTTTTTTTTTTACAATCTAAGTGCACACAGCTGCTAGCCTGTCTTTTACATTATAATAATTCAGTTCTGTGTCTTATTCTTAAACTTACACATGTTTAAGACATCTTTAAACTTATACATGTACTTTTTTTCTGAAAAAATGTGGAGACCGTGGCACATCTTGAACATCCAGGTTCTCCAGTAGCTGCCAGCTTTATCGGCAGACCGATTCTTCTTCTTATTCCCATAAAGAGCAATTGGGGGATCATTTCACAACGAGTATTGGTCTTCTTGTCCAGGCCTGTGGCATTAAAGAGAAAAAATAATACCACCACGCAGGCAGCAGCTGTAGTGAAATGAAAAAAAATCAGTACCATAATGTCAGTCTTTAATGCCTCTGTTGATAGTAAGGTTCATGTAGTTGATGGCGTAGCAGCTATATTTCGTGCATTAACTGTCAGTTTCCGACACTTACATGGAAAATGGTTGCAACTCTCACTGAAAAAATATCCCTTCCAGCTTGTCTGCGTGGTTACTGATCGGTTATGGCATCTGAGAAAGTCCGGTTGTCTTTATTTTCCCTCAGTCTCCAATAACCAGGCTAACAAAAGACACTATTTCAGTCCCTCCACTGAGATGAATAATTCATTGCCCCGCACTTTCTGTAAATGCAAACTATTTCTCTTGTAAAGGTTATTTACAAGACAGCCCCGGACACGCGGACGTTGATTTGCTGCCTCCTGGCACGTCACTCTCCTCTCATCGAGAGGGAAGCAGCAGTTTATTTCTGGGAAACCTTGGTTAAGGGTTAGCTCTCTGTCCCCGTGGAGTGGTGGTAGGTATCCCATGGTGGGCAGCGGGGAGCCTGGCAGGATTTCAGGGCTGGGAGGAGCAGCTCGTCTGTCTGTGGTTAAACTCGGGCTGCGTTGAAACACAAATTTTGAAGCCCAGATTTTATTACAAGGTGTGCATGACGAGCTCAGTACATTAGCATCCTTCTGTATGCCTCAGGGAGATCAAACCCTTTGCAAAGCATCTTCCCCTGGAGAAGACACGTGCCTTGCCAAAACCTGCCTGCAGGCAGAGCTCTGCGGGTAGAGGGAACTGCTGCCTTCCTCTTCCTCGGTGCGTTTGGCTGGCATCTTAAGCTGGCATAAAATGAAGCCGGTGCAGTCATGCATGTTTAAACAATAAGAAGATCTGACTGATTGTTTTTAACCATACGGTGTGGCTTTTCTGCACCCCACCCACAGCCCTTTTACTGCTAACCCATTCTTGCTGTTCAGGACCTGAACCGAGATGTTCACAGAGGGAGGAAACGTGGCCGGTTTGGGCTCTCATTTCAGTCTGAATTTCCAGCAGCATTGTTCCTATCTGCATTTTTTTTTAGCTAACTGACATAAAACTGCTTTATTATTTGGCAGTTCTCACTGTTTTATCACCTGTTACCATTCTGCTCCGTATACCGCTCACAACCCCTTTTCCACCCAGTAGAAATGTCAAATTTCCCTTGATTCTTCACAGGGTTTTGGTTGTGCTTGAGAACAGCTAAAAAATTAATGGCCGTACAACAACTGGCAGCTTTGCCAGCAGTGTCAATGATAAAAAAATGAGCTATTTGCTCACCCATGGCCAGGAGATGGTTGGATTGTGGCACTTACCCGAAGCAATTTCTTCATCACCAAGTATCTCCCTTGGCTGTCTACCCCCGTGGCAGTCCTGGTAAATGCCCTTCAGTCTGTATACAGGAAAATGTGAGAACATTTTTCTCTTTATTTCACTACCTCTTTCTCTTTTTTCCCTTTCTTTCTCGCTTAACACCTTTTTACTGTAGGACCCTTCTCTGCAGTCTACCTGTCCTTGTAAGATCTGCTTCACATCTGAAAGTCCTGCCCCCTGAAAGGCTTCCCCTTTCCCTCTCTCTCTCAGGCTCAGCGATTCTCCGTTTCATCTCAAATCTTTCATGCTTGTGTCCTGAAATTTCTCTTTGCCTCTAATAAGGGCCTTATTTTTGAAAGCTTGTTTTTGCTGCACTTTTCATTTTGCCAGGCTTTCTCTTTTTTCCTCTGATTTCTGCTGTTCGGTGTCAGCTCGTGCTCCTCAACAGAAAAGCAATTTGGAAGAGTTTGTAGGAAGCAAATGCACTGAAATCCACTCCATTTGGTTTGCAAGAGAAGAGTCTAGTAAAAAAAATGAACCTAGTGCTATCTAATATACAGCTATTGCTATGATCAAGGTCTCTGCATCATTCTGCCTTCTGATGGTGCTGTTTTTTGGATGGCCTTTCATAAATAAAGTAGTTTCAGAATACCTGTACTAGTTAAAGTTCAGTTGTGCTGCACAGAGCTCTGATTCCTGACTTACACTCGGTTCTGTGTTATGTGATCAGCTTTTCTTTAGCAGCAGGCAAGTGTATATTTAACATCTTAAATTTTCACAGTTTACTCCCTCCAAATGTTGCTTGGTTATCTACAATGATTTATTTTTTTTTATTGGGACTTTTTAAAAAATCTGGATTCATTCATCTTTGCTGCTCCCTGGGTCATGACATCTCCAACTGCGTTGTTTGGAAATTTCGGTGCTTTTGAGATAAGACAGCCCTGAGCTCTTCCTATTTCTGCAGAAAAGGTGAGAGAAGGGAAACGAACAGAAACCCTATCATTTTCCTATCAACATGTTGGGCTTTGGCTCTTGTTCAGGAGGGTATTTGAAGCATCACAATATTCATCTGCTTTTGGGCTGTTGCAATTACGGAAGGGATAGACTGCTTCTCTGGGTAAACACAGGCTTTGTGAGGGAGGGGAAGATTTCGAGCACAGCCAAGAGATCGGCTGCTAGGCGTGCCGTTGCACGGTTGAGATGGTCTGGCATTTCTGCAGATGCTTGTGTGCATTTCCCTTCTACTAAACCCTTGCTTTGTTTTTAACGGGTAAAAATGTTGTAGTAAGTTGTGGAAAAAAAAACATTTTAGGGTCACATGGAACAACCCTACCCTGGGGTGCATCAGGCACGGCACTGCTAGCAGTCAAGGGAAGGGATTGTCCTGCTCTGCTCTGGACATAAAAAGGACATAAAATTATTAGAGTGTCCAAAGGAGGGCTAGAAAGATGGTGAAGGGTCTGGAGGGCAAGACATGAGGAGAGGCTGAGGCCCCTTGGTGTGCTCAGCCCCGAGCAGAGCAGGCTGAGGGGAGGCCTCATGGCGGCCTGCAGCTCCCTCACAAGGGGAGCGGAGGGGCAGGCGCTGAGCTCTGCTCTCTGGGGACAGCGACAGGACCCGAGGGGACGGCATGGAGCTGGGACAGGGCAGGGTCAGGCTGGGGGTTAGGGAAAGGTGCTGCACCCAGAGGGGGGTTGGGCACTGGGACAGGCTGCCCAGGGCAGTGGGCACAGCACCGAGCCTGTGGCAGAGCCCACCCCGGCAAGGTGGGAGCTGCACCTATAAGTGAAATATGCCCAGGTGTGACGGGGAAGCATTCAGCCAGAATCAGAGAAATCGCTCCTGCAGCGACACCCCTCATCCTCCTTGTTCTCCCTGGTCACCTCCAGCCATCAGGGGAAATACCCAGCGTGGTGTGCTCGGCACTGCTTTCCTACCCTTGTTTCCCAGAGTGGGCATATTCCTCAGAGTCAGCAGAAGGCAAACAGGCATATTTTGTTTTATATTCTGCTCTGTGTAACACATTTATATTATGCTGCATCCAAGGAGTCATTATTTTCTTTCACTATAAAGGGTAACTAGGGTCAATTATTTGCCATCCAAGGGACCCGGAGGTTCTGTAGCTCTTCAGCCCTAATTCAGCTCTTATTTTTCATCTTCTAGAAAATGCATACTGAGGAAGCTGCAAGCTAAACAGGGTAATGAATGCACTGGCATGACAATAACTTAAAATATTTGAAAGGTCAGAAAATGCAGATTTCGTGTGTCATCTTACCTTTCCTGACTTACTTCTCTTCTGTTTTCTGTGTCATGAGTTTGGCTTAGAGTACTCTTTGTAGCACAGATGTTTGGGACAACCTTAATTTCTTGGGTTTGCATGTTTAACCTTCTGTCATTTCATCTGTTAACCAAGTACGTGCTGGGTGGTTTCTTCCACTTTCTCTAATGACAAAGATTGAAATACAAAGATCTTATTTCAAGCTTAAGAACTTAGAGCCTCCTTGGCACAAAGGACAGAAAACTCGCCCCCAGTTCTTGCACGTGCGCTCCCCGTTTTCACGACAGGTGCCTTTTTTTGTCCCAGGAGCAGTTCATTGCCACCCCGCTGCCTCTGCGAAGCCAGGAGGAACTTTTCCCTGCCTTGCCAGGAGAGACCCGGCTGAGCTCCCCGAGCAACATCAGCCTGCGCTAAGAATTCAGGTCAGGATCTCCCCGCTGGTCTCCTAGCAACTGGGGGATACTGGTGCTTTCTCCCTCCACTGACTCATTCGGCACCAGATGCAGGGACCTCACACTTTGGGAAGGCAGAGCAGAGCCCGGTGCTGGATAACTGAGGGGATGTAGCGTGCGCCGCCCAAGTCGAACCGAATCGAGGCTTTGCAGGATCCTCCGCGCAAACCTTAAAGCACCTCCGTTGTCTTTGCTGGTGCTCAAAAGTTTGGCAAGGTGACAGATCTCTTTTGAAGCACCAGTAGCCTTTTGTGTCGTGTCAAATCTGGCAAAACAGGAACGGATGCAGGTAAGCAGCTGAAGAAAGTTCACGTCTGAGTTGCCTTAAAGGTAGATTTCCTGCAGGTGCAGTGCGTTTCTTGGTTACACCGATGCACAACATTCACTCGCGCAAGTATTGACCTGTCCTTGGACTTAGTAAAGTTTCATCGGAAGGTAAGTAAAAAAATAAAGAGGGAAGATGAACTATCTTCCCTAGTTCCTTGTGCTATCTGCTTAGATAGTGCTGAAAACAACTTTTAAACTACTTTGGCTTGTTTATTGTAGAATGGGCTAATGAAAAACCTGTAAGTGGTCAAGAGTTTTTGGTTGCCACTCTCTCAGAGACCAGCTGCTCGTAGCATGGTTACAAAATGGAAAGCAGCAAGTCCTCACGACTGTATTGTTTGCACAGGCCGGCAATCGCTGCCTGTGGTTGTTAGCACTGTGGGGTTTCTTTCGGATTTTTTATTTTCTTCCCTAGATTGCAAGTAGAAACCCTTCGACAAGTGCAAAAGTTGAAGTATTGTGCTGTTCTAAAAAAAATATTTGGACCAAAAAACATTCTTGTGTGTGCTGTAGCCCCCCTTCTTTACTCACAAACACCAGAGATCGTGGGATTTACACCAGGGTGTATTCGTATCTAGTGCCGGCACAGGGGTGGCCCGATGGTTTTCTGAGGGACCGTTTCTCACAGAAAATACAGTTCTCATATTTTGGAAAACGTGGGAATGAATGTCGCCAGGTGCACACAAGCGATTCAGCCTGCCTTTTTCAGCAGTCTGTGAGCAGTACGCTCCAGCTCTTCAGCAGTGGGATTTGGCTTAGCCCCAGTTAACTTGAGCAGAGGCCTGCCAAGTGGCATCAGCCAAAGAGCTGGCTGTGTGTCTCTCGGACAGACATGCTGCAAGCATGTCTGTGGGTTTTTTTTTTGCACTGGAGGCTGTAGTGGGGTATTCTGAACAGGGATATATAAAAAAAAATAATAATTTAAGCTGTATTTTTTAATGATCTCTAATATGGAGCTGTTTAGTTTGAGTGCTGACTCTAGGGCATTCAGGACCTGATTTCTTCAGAGAGACCGAGTGAGTGCGGTTTCAATTGATATTTTCCACGCTTAGTATTCAGAAAAACAGCTCCCAGAGTCTCATGTTGCATACCTGATACAGCGGCTGCTTTTCAGTGCTTGAATGGCTGGTTTGGTATCCCAAGCTTTTTGTCTGTGTCAGTATATGGGAAAACTCAAACCTGCATCCCTAGCAGCCGCGGTGTATGTGTGCAGTTAAGAAGAGAGAAAAAATCCATGCTGGGCCAGGATCTTTCTGCAGTTCAGGACGGTCTTGATTAGAAAAGGATCTCCTAAGTGGGTAAACGTCACACTACTGTGTGCTCAGGTGATATAGGATAGAGAGGGAGAAATACCTGAGCTTCACATTTCATTTAATTGTTCCTTTCTCAAGATCAGCAACTTTCAGGAGACAGGTAACAGCAGAAACCTCTGCAGTCACTTTGATCTGGCTGTTTTAGGAAAGCAGCATCCTCAGAGGACAGCGTGGGGCCCGAGAGGTTAAGCTGTCCGGCGCTGCCTGCTTGCTTTTGTTCACAAAGCAAAAGTTGTGGTGTCCTCTCAGTAACAGTCTTCTGTCAGAGCTGGGAACTCTGCTAGAGACCTCATTCCCTGACTCAAGTACTTCTAAAATGTCTGAAAAAAAAAAAAAAAGCGTTAAAAGGAAGGAGGCCCCTAAGCAAGCAGGGTCAGATTTTCCTCGTCAAGCTTGAGCTAGCGAATTCGCCAGCTGGATGGAAAAGGCTAAATATTTCCCTGCTACACCTACACTGGAGGCCCTCTGCGGATGTGCAGATGGCCAGGCACTTGAGAGTCCAGCCAAGGGAGCGTGCGCCAGCGCTTAGGGGTTTAACAAAAATCTGGAACGGGCCCTGTAGGCTGCTGTCAGCAGCCGGCATCGCAAATCTGGGTGCCCGGACATGTGGAAGAGCCAAGCCTGGGAAGATTATTGGGACATAGACCTTGCAATGGACGGTATTTCTTGATGGGAAACGCAGGAGGCTTGTTCTGCTCTGCAGTAGAGAACAGGCCAGAGGTGGAAAGTGAGTGCTTCATCGCCAGTGCCTGGCTACCAGCCCCTGCAAGGCTAGCTGGGAGCTGGAGAGCTGAAAGGGGAGACGACCATTTTCTCTAAAAGAGATAAAAAGGGTAGTGTTGGCACCAAAAAAAATAAATACATAGCTATAGACTGGCTGTTTAGTCAGGACATTTCTAACAAGCTCCCAGAAGAGCATTTCGGTCAAAGGAATGGGGAAAAATGGAATTGTTTTCAAAACAGGCTTTCATTGGCCTGTGAAAGGGTTAGTGAAGTGTTTGTCAGCACTAATAGGGGACTGAATGCTCGGGAAGTCCCCTCTGGTAGTAAGTTCCCAAGGTTTATCCTGACACACCTACGTAGAGCTCAGGGATTTAAGGGCACCAAAACATTGCAGTTCCTCTGGAAACTACCCCATGAGAGAAGCGGAAGAAGCGAGAGGACTCATGGAGGCCCTGCAGGGGAAAGGGACTGACAGGAGGGCGCATCTGATGGCCATGGGTCTTGCAGAAACACGGCGCTGAGGAACCCTTGTGGACAAAGCAATTTATGACTCACGTGCTTAAGACACAATCTTTCCACATGGGGTCCCTTCCACTCCCCATAGGAAGCTCCTGTGCTTCTCTGCTCCCATTCCTCTGGAAGAGCATCCTCTGAAATCAGATTTTCTGGCACCCGAATGCCGATGCCATTTAATTTATAAAAGCCGCAGCACATTTTGTTGTGCTCGTTCCAGGCAAAGCTCAAGTGTTGTACAGTCACGTGTATTGATGGTAGATGAGAGCTCTCAAAGCCATGCTGGATTTCTGCAGCTCACTTACACGATATCTGCCAAATTGCAGGCAGGAAATTTCGGAATTAATGACAAATATTTCCCAACAGCAGTTAGTTAAGTGCCTGCACATGTTAAATTAACCATAAGAATCTGGTCGTAGTCATCAATTAATAACTTGCATCCCATCAGGCTTTCGGTGTTGAAGTGAAATGTTTGTGAAGTATTCAAGGAAAGGAGCCCAAATAGACTGTCCTGGTTTCAGTTAGCACAGAATTAATTTTCTTCCTAGTAGCTGGTGGAATGCTGTGTTTTGGCTTAGAATGAGAAGAGTGCTGATAACACCCCGATGCTTTAATTGTTGCAGAGCAGTGCTTATACTAAGCCAAGGACATCTCAGCCTTTGCTCTGTCCTGCCAACGGGCAGGCTGGGGGGTGCAGTAAGAGCTGGGAGGGGACAGACCCAGGACAGGTGACCCAAACTAGCCAAAGGGGTATTCCATACCATCTGACGTCATGCTAAACAATATATAGGGGTGGCTAGCCGGGGGGAGGGGGCCGGACTGCTCGGGGTTAGGCTGGGCATCGGTCAGCGGGTGGTGAGCAATTGCATTGTGCATCACTTGTTTGTACATACTATTATTACTTTCGTATTATCACCATTGTATCATCATTATTATTATTGTTATTATTATTTTTGTTATTTTTTTTTTTTCCTGTCTTATTAAGCTGTCTTTATCTCAACTCACGGGCTTCACTTTCCATTTCTCTCCCCCGTCCCAGAGAGGGAGGGGGGAGGGTGAGCGAACGGCTGCGTGGTGTTTAGCTGCCGGTCGGGTTAAACCACGACAGTCTTTTTAAAAAAAGGGGGGAGGGTGATGAAGGAGGAAGGCAGAGTGACCCAGGAGGATACAGGGGTGGTGAAGGAGAAAGGGAGAGTAAGCAAGTAAGGAAAAATATCCTCCCCTTTCCCCTCCACAGATTGACTCTCTAATGGAGAAAAACAATAGGTATAATTGCTAATAGTTCCCAAGATGCTGTTTCCAAAGTACAGAGTCCACGATGTTACTGAGTATAAATACCAAGTTAGAGTCATGACCAGATATCTTATCGTCTCATAAGCCATTGCTATAACACTTAGTACCATAATGGTCTGAAACCAGGGCCCGGAGAGGAGAAACAACACTACAGAGAGCAAATACGGAAAATAATGTACTATAATACTCAATTTGGAAAACAGGCGCAGCAGAGTTGTGATTAAAGCAATCAGCATCATGACAAGTGACTATTAAGCAGGTCTAATCCTTACACCAATTTTAGTTTAACACACTCTGATCAGATCTGCCGTTATCTCAACCTTTCGGGCCCCACGTTGGGCGCCAAAAAGACTGTCGTGGTTTAACCCGACCGGCAGCTAAACACCACGCAGCCGTTCGCTCACCCTCCCCCCTCCCTCTCTGGGATGGGGGAGAGAAATGGAAAGTGAAGCCCGTGAGTTGAGATAAAGACAGTTTAATAAGACAGGAAAAAAAATAACAAAATAATAATAACAATAATAATAATGATGATACAATGGTGATAATACGAAAGTAATAATAGTATGTACAAACAAGTGATGCACAATGCAATTGCTCACCACCCGCTGACCGATGCCCAGCCTAACCCCGAGCAGTCCGGCCCCCTCCCCCCGGCTAGCCACCCCTATATATTGTTTAGCATGACGTCAGATGGTATGGAATACCCCTTTGGCTAGTTTGGGTCACCTGTCCTGGGTCTGTCCCCTCCCAGCTCTTACTGCACCCCCCAGCCTGCCCGTTGGCAGGACAGAGCAAAGGCTGAGATGTCCTTGGCTTAGTATAAGCACTGCTCTGCAACAATTAAAGCATCGGGGTGTTATCAGCACTCTTCTCATTCTAAGCCAAAACACAGCATTCCACCAGCTACTAGGAAGAAAATTAATTCTGTGCTAACTGAAACCAGGACATAGACAAACGGGACAAGTTCCCAAATTTTTGGATTGGTTTGGGGTTTCTGCCCGTTGCAAGCACCATTTTCAGGTCCCTGTGTAGCCTTTGGGTCTCCCTTGGCACAGGGGTAGGGCAGTGGGGACGGGAAGGCAGAGCATCTCCCTGTGAACACCAGGCTGGTGCTCTTCAGTGCCATCTTTCCCCATACTTCCCACAATCTCCTGGCTTTGTCCTGCATTTAACATTTTTGCTTGTATTCCTCTGAGTGTCCTGCACACGTGCTCCCTGGCGCTGGTCCTGGACAATCGGGCACGTCTAGGGACTTGTGTGGATAGAGACAGCTCTGGACTTCCACGAGGTAGCAGTACAACCTGTTAAGCCCCAGCAAAGGAATGCAAAATTCGCATCAGCCGAGCAGGACTAAATGAGGAGGAGTCAAAAGATGCTGGAGGAGCTCGTGGCAAATATCAGCCTGCCTCCTGCACCTCTTCGGAGGGAGCCTCGTGCAGCAGGCAGGCGAGGGGCCGGTGGGGTTCAGTGGCAGAGGAATGTGGAATGTGTTTACCAGGTAGCGGTTATCACGGAAATATGTGAGCACCATCGCCTGGGGAAATTTTGGAGGATTGAGCCTGCGCTGAGCGTGGCCGCCCCTCTCGGACAGCCCCGTGTGGACCTTGGGGAAGGCACCGACCCTCTCAGCCCGCAGCCAGGGCCCGGCAGAGGGGCGAAGCAGGGCAGGATGCTGCCCTTCCCCACTGCCTCCCGTTGCCCTCCCCGCTGCTCCTTGCTGCTGGGATGACCCCGGAGAGGGACAGAGGGACGGCTGGGTGGCCCGGAGGCATGGCCGCTTTCTACCGCTGCATCCGAGGGGACTCCAGGTGAGAGCACGGCCGTGGCTGGGCTGCCCCGAAGCAGCACCAGGGGTCGCTGAGGACTGGGGGACCCCGATGGGACCTTTCTGCAGCACTCCCGGGGGTCAGGCTGCTCGTGGCTGGCTCATCTCGGGCAGTGGGCTGGCGTGTCTCTGCCTGGAGGGGCTCAGGATTCCCTTAGGATATGTAATTCATTCTCCCCACATTCCCTACCTTCTTTTTGTCCTTTATTGTAAATATTTAATATTAATGCTATTCAGATCACTGCTTATTTCATCCCTCCAGCACAGGAATGCTGGAGGAACCCCGTACAGCACATCCTTTTCTCTTTGTTTCCTGCACTTTTACCTGTGTTCGGCCAAACCATGCTCTATTTTTTGTTGCATATATATCTGGGATATTGCTGTGTTCTGCCTTCAGGTGCAAAGACCTGTCCTTGACTTCTGAGGAGACGACAGGAGCGTTGGAATAAAGCTGCTGACTACCTCACAGTTATGTAGCCGAGGGTAAACAGGCAAGGCATCATAGATGGGCTCCGAAGGGACAAAAACGGGGCCGTGTTCAGATGCGATGTTCGCAGTTGCAATTGACTTCATTGTCTGGGCAGCTTGGCCTGCTTGGAGTTGTGCTCTGAGTAGCTGAGAAAGCTGCATAAGGATCTCATTTTGGTTAGTACCAAAGGCTCTCCGCATCCCAAGCTGCCATTAACCTCCGCACTCCACAAGAGCCTGCTTACATTAGCCTAATTGATGGGGCTGCAGGTGTAAGAGCCTGCAGTTCCTCGGGGCTCGCTGTGCTTCCTGGCCAGGCTCTTTCTTTCTCTGCCACACAGTGTGTGTGTGCGTGTATGTATGGGGACGATTTATGGTAGGTACGGCTCCAAAAAGCACGGGGGGATCAATGAAAGCCCTGTTACGTTTCGCTGAGTCTAAACCCATGGAGAGCTCAGAACGACGTTGATTTCTGTACTCCCCCTGAATACCAAACGACCTGGTGTAATTATTTTTGTGAAATAGCTTCAGGAATGTTCCCGGTGCTGAACTGAAGAATAATTGCGATTGTGGCGTGTAGAATCAAATGTAATTTTGTTCTAACTAAAGCAAGGCATTTTGCTTTCTTTTCTATTGCTGTTCAAGGAGAGGCAGGGCGAATTTTTAATGCTTTTCTGACCCTTGACTCTCAGCGATGTTAGCCTGCTACTGTACAAAAAGGATGAGCTTCTTCAGAACATCATTAGCCAAAGCGTGCGCGCTTGATCCTGTTGAAGTTCAGCATAGAGGCTGTGCTGCCACTGCTGGAACGGCTGCTCCAAGCCCCAAACTCTGGTAGTTTGTTGAGCTGTTTGTGCTCTTAAATACAGCAGAGGATCTCTGGTAGGGAGCCAGCTGGGGGAGGTCTCGGGTCTTTGTGCAGAACAGCTACACTTCTATTATCCCGGCAGGCTGAGAGAGAAGAAGGAGAGTCAATGTGCTTTTATTACTCCAAGTGTTCTTTTAATAACGCTTTCCACGGTGGTGGAACAGCTCTCCCGGGCTGTCTGTTAAATCACAAAAAATATGAGCCTTCCACTGAAAGGAAGAAAGGAGGTGCTTTTACATAGCAATAATGCATTTCACATGAGTTTGTTCCATTCTCTTGCCAATGAAAACTTTTTTTTTCCCTGTTTTTAATTCTTTTATGTGGATGTTTGATTTGCGTTTGTTTTTTTTTGTTTAAAGAAAGTGCACAAGCTAAGGCTTTTCCCATGAGCACAACGTGACCTTTGACAAGGTGTTTACCCCTCAGTTACTGAGCTGTGCTAGGGACGAGGAGCTCTCATCACCTTTCTGGGGCATGGTCTGTTCTGTGTACCAGGAAAAAGTCCTGGGCGATTGCGGTGACCTCCTTCCTTCTGACCTCACAGGTTTGTGTATCTCATTGCAGCACGCTTTTCTAAAAAAAAAAAGAGCAACCAAAAAGCTTGCTCTTCACTAGCTGCTTGGGAGGAAAGTTTATTTTATGTGCTATTTGTCTTCTAGCCTCCTGCTTTCATGCAGAAAATACAGGGGAAGGGAGGTCTATCAATGCTCAAAAAATAAACAGGTAGAGAGAGCAGATTTTTTCCCCTGTTCCTTGGAAATGCTGTGTTTGTAATAGAGAAAGGAATTTGCTGCTGGCATGGGGCACAGCAGAAGGCTTGCAGAGGATCCTGCACGGTCTGTGGAAACAAATATAAACTCACCAGAGACGAGTTTGGACTGCTAGGTGAAGGAACGAGTGGCCGGGCACTACTCAGACTTTCGGGTAACATGAGAGCATGCTGCAAGGGTAGCAGGAGCTGGAAGAAATGTCAGCCCTGTTCACCGAGCCTTTCGTTGACCAACAGTGCAGATTAAAGAAATAACGTTGTTGAAGATGCCGTTCCTATGGGCATCCATAAAAAAACTAGGTGCTAACAGCATCCTCACTGATATATAAAAAACACTCATTTATATAAAAAGTGACAGGCTGCCTGTCTTCTTGGTTTGGCGTAAAGGTTGGGCTGGATGGTCTTAGAGGTCCTTTCCAACCTGAATGATTCCATGAGTGTGATTCTGTAAAGTTTGTCTTTGGTATGTTATCTGGGTATAACAAAGGGAAACGTGGTTTTCTCAAAACAAACACACAGGTCTGCTCTGGGTAAATTATTTTTAGGGTATCACCCATTCAAGGAGGATGGGAATGGAGCTGGAATACATGCAGATGCTGTTATAGGTGCTGGCATGCAGTGGAAAGTGAAGGTGGCCTTTTGGTCACAGTGACAGTGCCTGGGACTCCTGACAAAGCTCCTGGGATGACCATGCACATGTAAGCATGTTTTCAAGTGCAGCTGTGCATTTGATTTAAAAGTCAGAGGCTAAATGAGAAGTGAAATTTGTACTCCTTTGGCATCAAGAGAGGTCTGGAGCAGGGAAGTGCACGGCTTTGGAAACGGGGAAATTATTTGCAGTTGTTATCAACTTCTCACATCCCTTTCTGCGTGCTTTTTGGATGCGTTTATATGAACAAATGGGATTTCCAGAGAACTGTACCTTGTTCACGTGGATGCTGCTGGCACCTGGGCTGTGCGCCCAGTGCTGGCTCAGGTGCAGCACTGCTCTGCGCTTCCCACACCTCCTCTTGCAGAAGGAGGGGACCAGGGCAGGGAGAAGAGGTTTTTCTTAATAATTTGAACTCAAGGTGATGGATGACTTCTGGAGAAGATTTTATAATTAGGCACGCTCTGAGAGATTTACTTTGGGGTAGGTTCAAGCTTTAGCAGCTGTGAGCACGGATGGTGGTTTCGGAACTTGAAGTGGGGTGATGTTGGGGTCCGTATGAGCAGGAAGGAGTCTCAGCAGTGAGCCATGTTGAACAGCAGGGTTTTTTGTGCTTGGTGGATATGGATTGTGATCTGGGGCAGCATCCGGATGGTGCCTTGGCCAATCCCATGGGCCAGAGATGTGGAGCATCTCCAGAAGTACAGAAGCCATGCTGATGTACCTGCTGCTGTGGCTAAATCCACAATGCTGTGTAAAACCAGTAGACATTTCAGTGCATATCAGGATATTGCAGAGAGGAGAGGGCAGGTCTTCCTCTTGTGTGAATGATTTCCCTAAATTCATATGTTTAAAATCACTTTACTTGCTGATGTTTCTTTGCCTACTAGTGAGCAAATGTTCTTGAACAGCACTGGAATAAAAGGTGCAAATTGCAGCCGTTTGGTTCAGCTGTGCTTTTTTAATACTCACTTTTGAGTGCGTTGACATTTGGGAGGGGTAAGGAAGGGAATGAGCACCCATTGTGTGGCCATATTCCCTCTTTCCCTGCACTCACGTATTCTCAGCTGTGTTTCCTCTCTCATAGCTCATATTAAAAGGCCATGGGAAGGAAGGAGGAAAATGGAAAAACAGTCTCTGCTGGGAAAAGTCCCATACAGAAAATATACTATTATAGGCTTGGGTAACACTTAGCAGTTTGTCATCAGACATTTTGGCCTGATAAATCTTGTAATAAATTGACAAACCAGGTATCTCTGATATCCCAGTGTGAAAAGACCCATACATGAAACCTGAAGGGAAACACAAAAAGAGAAGAAGTGCAGCTGCCAGTAGCGTGGTAAATCTCTCCCTTGCTAAAAGAGGAGA
Organism: Aythya ferina; assembly: GCF_964211825.1. Taxonomy (NCBI): domain Eukaryota; kingdom Metazoa; phylum Chordata; class Aves; order Anseriformes; family Anatidae; genus Aythya; species Aythya ferina. The sequence goes on from NC_140296.1 coordinate 68,417,057, forward strand.
AGGAAAGCAGACAGCTCCTGTAGGATGTGAACCCCACTGAGTCTTCAGAGCAGGGTATGATTTAAGTTAGCCCTTGGAGTCCTGCAGGTCCTTGAGGAAACTGGAGGTGAGCAGGCTGGGCCGTCCTGCTCCCCTCCATCAGCCGTGCACGTGGGTGCTGATTCGAGGCGTGTAGGCAGTGTCAGCACAGCTATCAAGTCACAGATGTAACAGGCATCATAGGTCTCAAGTGAAGCTTTGAAGAAGATAACGTTAAACAATCAAATCTCCTTACGTCAGGGAGGTGGCAGGCAGGTATGGTCATACTGAGGTGGACCTTTGGCCTCTTGGTGTTTTTTTTCCTCTCATAAGTACCGTGCTTTAACTGAGTCTTTCCTCTGGAGCATGAGGGTTTGTTATGGACGCTGAGGAAAAAGCGTGAGAACTTGAAAATCTGCCTTGATGGACTGTTAAAATAATTTATGCTGAAGGAAAAGAAGGGAAGATACAGATAGAAGAGCTCTCCAAGTTCATGTATTTAGGAAAAAAATAGAATTTTCTTTCATGCTGGGTGGTAAACAAGTGAAAAACAGCGTTTCTCTAACAGTGTGCCACAGAGGAAGAGTTGGGAGGGAAAAGCAGCTTCCCCCCATGTCAATAAAAATGCCACCATCGTTTTAAGGCAGAAATCAATGTAATTGCCTAATTGTAATTGCCTAATGCTGGGTTTGGTGGGATGCTGAGCTGGACAGCCCGCTCCTCACAGGGCGGTCTGACGGCCGGGTCACTATTCCTGCGTGCCACGTTGCCTCATGGCTTCAGTGGAAACCATAACTCAGCAAAACACTGAAGTTTCTGCTCAAGTATTTACTTAAAACCAAGGTTGGCCAAAATGATGGCTTCCAAGTGCACTTCTGAAAGCCTGGCTGCCACCCACATCCCTCCGTGAGCTGCGTAGCTCCCCTCCGCCGGCTGAAGAAGAAGAGGACGCCCTTTCGTCTCGTGGCGTCAAACAGGCCTCTCCTTGGTAACGGCGGCCATAAAACTCCTCCCAGATCCTTGAGGCTCAGTCACGGGCGCCCTGCCACGCCTCACCAGCCCGCTCACAAGCCGTGTGTTTCCACAACATAGCAACTGTGGTGAGGGCTCATGGCCTCCCGCGCCGCCGGCACCGCGCTCCGTCGATGAACCAGCACCGGCCTGGGAGGAGGCAGCCAGGTTGCCAGCCCCTGATCCAGCCTGGGGACTTCCCTTTAAAACTATAAACTATATAAACTATAGCTGAGATACAGCTGCCTACAATGGAGCGGATGGGTCTTCTAGTGTCCAGGCCTGGGACACTTTTTAGGAGGACACACTGAGTAATAAATGTTTCATTTCCATTTCACTTGCTCTTTGAATTTATGAGCCTCGTTACTTAAGCCTGCTCTTATTTCAGGGGATTGAAATAGCCATGGTGTACTCGTGCTCTGATCTAGGTTCTGGCATGAGCATCTGTCACCAGCACAACCCCAAGAGGTCCTCTACGGTATTTAGGTCACCCTCCAGTGAATGGCATCCATGACTTTATTCTGACTGAGCCATGAAATCATGGTTTTCCAGATGGAGAAAAGAGAGCACAAACTGACTACTGCTATGAAAATGCAGTTTAAATTACAGATATTCTGCTCTCAGGCTTGGGACCTGTACAATTTTGGATGTATTTTTTAATTTTAATTTTATTTTGCTTCAGAAAAGCAAAGAAGAAAATTTATTGTTTATTTTTACTTGTATATTTTTTTCTGCATGAACAAAGGAGTAAATAGAATGGTTACCTTTTCACAAAGGGTTTAAAAAAGAAGAAACACTAAAATCTGTAGAATACTTCAAGTTAAATATAAACAAAAAAATGCATGCAGTTCCTTACAAAGGTTACTGAGATGTGGTACCCAAATGCTGTGATTATCACAAAGACGTTATGTCTGTGGTCCTGAATAGGAGGAGAGAGGGAAACCTGGAGAAGCAAACTTCTGATGCACGCTTTCAGAAGCATTCAAGAACTTCATTACTCAATTTTTTCAGTAAGGAGAGGCGAGCTGATTAACTGAACTGTAATGTGCCATCACCTTATTAAGTGGAAATAGCTCTGTGGAACTATTATACTGTAGCCTAAGCAGCTTCATCCTGTGGAATATTTTCATATTGTTTATGTATTTGTAAATATAATACATGTATTTAGACATATATTGCTTATGTATTTATATACGTTACATTTTTATATCTTTATATTTTAGTACCTTGCTTGTGTGCGTGTGTTGAAGTATTGTTATCTCATTGATATGACGGACACTATTTCTGTCTCCTTTAGTGAAAGTCACATGAGTTCCTCAAGGATAATGGACCCTAAGGTGCGAGAGACCGAAGGATATGGAGAAGACAGTTCAGGTAGAATTGCTCCCTTCCTTGGTGAATGAAAAGTGCTGTAGCTTCTTGAGCTTTAGTGCCTTATCTCTGCCACAGAAGTGAATCTGTTTATTTAAAGAATGCATTCTCTATTTCTCTCATTCTGCCTCCAAGACCTGTTGCAGCTTTGACATTTGTAGAGGCTTGAAGTAAAATTTTTGTAGCATCTTTTAAAAATTACTTTTTTTACCCAGTAAGATCTGTCAATAACTGAAACACAGACAGGGATGCTTTCCAGTGCTGTCATCCCATCATATACAGGACGGGCACAAGTTGTTGGGATGTGCAAAACCCTGATTTCATTTTAAGTACTTTTCTTCATGGATCTTGGAACTGATCCTAATTTAGGTCTTTCCTCATTGAGCAGACTAACATTACCTTTCAAGATTATTGCTTGATTTCTATTTTAATACTTTATCATCCATTGAGACTCATAATTAGCATTCAAAACATTCTGGGATGTATTATAAAACTGACATTATAAAAGCATTAGCCTTCCAACACTGCACATTCCACCTAAGTAAGCTATTTCTACATTTAAATTGGTTTTGGTAACAGCATTGTCCTTATCATCACTGTTTAGCTTGCTGAACAAAGGCAGTGTGTTTCTGAGTTGTAATTTCTTCTCCATATCCCAGGCTGTTAATACCAAAGTTTTTCTTCATAGTCTAATTATCTCAAGAGGCAAGTAGAAACTCTATTAGGAAAGATCCTACACTGTAGGTTATTTTTATGTCATAAACATTGCAATCTATTCTCCAGGATAATAGTAATTTCATGCTATCAGTATAGCCTTGAAAGATATTAATGCAAGAGCGGACTGTGTTGCCTCTTCCATGAAAAAATCCACTTATGAAGAAATGATCTGGGACGTGTTATTGTTCCAAAAGCTTGCAAATGCTGCTGGTTGCATCTTCTTTATTTTTCTTCACTTAGGAAAGAAAAAATCGAAGTTCAAATCTTTCAAAAAGTTTTTTGGTAAAAAGAAAAGGAAAGAAGCGTCTTCTGGGAGCAGCAGTCTGAAGCTATTCCAGTCAACAAGTGATGTGGCAGCCTCACACAACACGCATGTTAATTATTATTCAGAAGATGAAGTTGAGTAAGTCTTTGGACTGTGTCTAGTAAACAAATACAGAGCTGCTATGATGTTTATAGATTAAAGATACCCTGAATTGCTTACTCCTTTTGTTTAGAAAGGCAGCACTCGCAAACAGTTGCCTTTTTAAGGAAAGTACAAATTAAAATGCCTGACGCAAGGCAAATCACAAGTGGATGGGATGCAGTAATAACTAATAACTAGTAACTAAAAAAGCTATTGTTTAAGCATAAGTAATCCTTGGGTTATCATTTCTAAACAATGTAGTTCTCATCTTCAAAAATGGAATGAGGTGCTCAGTTTAAATTTGATCAGGGTTGTCTTATGCCCCTAAGACGCATCTCTTATGGGTTGTTAAAAAGATGCCTGGTCATCACTCTGATGACCCATTCTCTAGAAGTGCCTGTTTCTCCTCACCAAGTGTAAGCAGGAGCCTGGGGTGACCAGCTCCGATGTAGTGTTTGAGGTTAGATGAGGTGAATCCCAGTCTGCAGATCTGGATGCCTATGAACATCCTGTCTTCATGCAGACATTCCCAAAAATGCTATCCATTAGTTTTCATCCAAAAAGTAACCATGAGAAACACAGTACAAAGCCCAAAGGTGTTCCTGGATGTACAGGTGGACCTGCGCTCCTGGGTGAAGTGCAGCCAAGAGCTGCTTCTGTGCAGAGGGACTAGAAAGGTGAACCCATCCCGTCCACTTGGAACGACGCTGTGCGATACAGCCACTAGGCAGCGCCAAACAACTGAAAGAAATTATTCACAAATCTCTGTAGCGTTGGCAAGAGTGGTGTTAGTCCAGCTTGAAGCCCCAGGAGTTCCGGGCTGGCAGCGTCAGGTCTAGCAGTGGGCGATAGCATTTTTGTTCAGCAACATATTTTTAAGAGGAGGAGTGGTGAAATTTTTTATCCCTCATGCGCTACTCAACAAGGTCATGACCGAGTGGGTACAATGTTTGGCTGGCTCAGCTGTGTTCCCTTGCCATGACTCGCAGGGTTGTAAAATCATTGTTTCTTCACATTTGTTTAAGTAAACAAAGACCAGAAAATACCTTGAAAGGAAAGAAAATTAAATAGAGCACTCATAATCTGAGATGCTTAGGAAACCTCTGCTACACGTCCAAGGGGTACGCGTCTACTAGAAAGAGAAAGCAAAGGTAGCACGCAGGGCTAAATGTGCACGTGTAATAACACTGCTTCGCTGGCTGCTGTTCAGCCTTTGTAAGATGTCGGTGCATTAAGCAGCCATCCCAGTCCTGACTGGCACTTTCCCTGCAAATTGGTAGAGATCTCTGACCTTGGATGCTTTGCAGAGATCACATTTTCATGTAGATAAAGTGTTCTTCTAATGTCTAATACATTAAGCTGAAGCAGCAGGCTTTCCTTCCTTCTGCAGCAGTCATACAGATTAACTTTTTCCTGCAATTGTGTTATCGAACATATTTATAGCAGCCATTACAAGGAAAATGTTACTTTTTGCCATGTTTGTTTTTGTTTCTGAATGTCTCTAAGAGAGGATCTAAGATCCAAAAATACACATTGCTATTTCTTTTTATAGACAGTCTGTTCAATTAATTTGGTAGTTACTTGAATCCGAGCAGTCATGTATTCTGGTTTGCCATTTCCCATTTAAAAAATAAAATAAAAATAAAAATAAAATAAAGGAGTCCTAGAAGAAATGCCTTGTGCGCACATTTCTGGTCCCTGCTCAGCTGTGCTATGAGCTAAGCAGAGGAAAGTCAGCACAAGAGACCTCCTAGCAGCTAGCTGTCTGTCCGTGTGCCTCCCTACTGTTCCCGTGAGGGAACGAGGTTTTCATTCCCCACACGTAACATTTTCAAAAGACCTTACATGCTGCAAGCATCAAAGGTAGGAATCGCAATAAGAGAGAAGCTTTCTTCTGCTTCCTATCGCCAGCCAACGAAGTGTCCGTGAAAAAATGTGTCCCCAGGCTCCTCAGGGAAAATCCCAAGGATCTTGGCATAGGGCACAGGACCTCGCAAGGATTTTACGTAAATGGTCCTAGGTGAGAACTGTATCCCCTGCAACATTTTTGTTAGTTACCTGGATAGCAGGGATATGCAGTAAATGTTCTACTATGCTTACATAGTGAAAGGTACTATTTATTTTTCACAGCTCAGTTGCTGGGGTTAAACCCTCTCCAACCTTGATTTGGTTTGCTAACACGACAGATACTGACACTTGCATAGTTGGGTTGTTTTTGTGCTACGTAGGTTCGCTTCAATGACTGTATATTGCATTTATGAAGAAATTTGGAGTCTCGGGTGTGATGTGTGCTTTACACATCTATCTCCCACTCCACCAGACCACCAGAGTTAAGAATAAGAGGACTGGAAAAAGAAACCTGTGTGCATTTGCTTGTTTGCTGTGTTATTCTAGGAGCCACAAGGGCGTTATGGGAAGCAGAGCTTTGTCGCACGACAGCATTTTCATCCCTGAGACCGGGCAAGAGCCTGCAAGGCCAGTAAGAGTGTTTTCTCAAGAAAATGTTTCTGATCGGATTAGAGCCCTACAGGTAATTTACACAACATATGTTTTTTAAAAATGCGAGAGGTAGAATGTCTTTCCAGGCTTGATTTTTTGATGATATTTGTAGTTGTGTATTTGATCAGCAAGTAATATCTGTCTGCAGCTTCCATCAAGCGTTGCTTTTATTAATTAGACAGCGGTTAACTGACCTTGGTTCTACTTAAAAGGTATTTGTAAATTGGATAGGTTGTGTGGCCCCCTAACTGAACCTCTAAAGTGAGGTGTCCCGTGTTCTGGGTCATTCAACTGCGAAGCTAAAATAAAGGTAACTCATTGATCTGAACTAAAAAACGGACTGGGGGAACCTCCCTCATTATCACATGCTAACGTACGTTGCACCATGCTAAAGATGAAGCTCCAGCCTACCATGAAGCTGGGACCTCCGCCGCCGTTTGGATTTCATGCAAAGCGGACAGAGGATGCTGGGACCAGTTCTGAAGACGATGGGTTACCCAGGAGCCCTCCAGAAATGTCTTTGCTCCATGAAGTCCTAAGTTCAGGCACGACAACAAGAGTGAGTAGTTCTGGTGTTGACAAAAATCAGTGTTTAATTGCTTGTTTTACCTATGTGTGGGAGGCAGAATAAATTACTTGGTTTGTAGGATGTATCACTGCTTTACCTCTGAACAATTCAGAAATACCTTACTTGAGGTGGAAAAATGCTATCTATCTGTGTAAACAATCTCTGTTCCTGTTGAAGTATAAATATAATTCCAGAAAATGCAGAACTGGGAAAGAGAGAGTGTGTTTCTGCATGGGGATGCTCATTTTTTTTAGGGACTACAGAGAGCTGCAAGGCATAAAAAATAGTCTGAAAAATCTGTATGCTCCCTTGAATGTGCTGATAAGAGAGTTCTCTTAATGTTTTTCTAGTCTGTCTCGGGAAAAAAGAAACATAAAAGAATTTGAAACTGTTGGTTTTTTTTTCTTTTTAAATGATAGTTTTGTTGTACAAAATTTCATTCTTTATCTGCATGTCTTATACTTTATGTTTGTAGTACCTTTGCTAATCCTTAAGACTACAGATAAGAACAACTTACATTGTCAGCATCTGTGTGCACTTTGCGTAGATGGTTTCTGCTGGTGTATCCATCTCATGTGTCGTCTCTGACTGAATCTCTTCCTCATTCCATCCCACAGTTCTCTGACTCTCACAAGCACCTTAGCTCTTTGAGTTTAGCTGGAACAGGCAGTGAAGAAGAAGAACAGGTAACTTCTGCCAAATGTATTAAGGGCCAAGCAATTATGTACGTTAGTCCTTTAATGAAACGCGAGGCATAAATATTACTTTGTTGTCTGCCTGCTGCGAAAGCAGCCTTGTATGTGTGTAGTTGCATGTCTGTCTGTTTTGCCTTTATAATGCTTGTCCTCCTAATGTAAAGTTATGATTATTTATCAACATTGTTCTGACGCCAAGTAAGCTCCCGTTAACTATAATTATGCCCTCTGAAATAGCTCGTATCCTTTAGCGAAATTCACAGACATGATTTAATCTCCAGAAACAATCAACCAGATTTTGACATTATAATAGTATCCCTTTTTTTAAAAGATGGGAAATTGCAGTGAGGGCTGGTTAGGTTACATGCATAGGACAAGGGAGAAGGCTCACGGAGGGGCCATGAACAATATCTAGATCCTCTGAAACCTGCCCAGACCCTTGCTTTTAATGCAAAATCAGCTCACACTGATGCAGAAGCAGTTCTCCTGGTGACAGTGGCTGACATTGCTGCTTAGGAGAGCGAGGTTCAGTCTTCAGCCAGATTCTGGCCACGTGAGCCAGCGCGAGCTGTGAATTCTGCTGAAGGGATGTTTTCAGGACTTGAGTACAAGCAAATAGATGGCTTTCTTCAATCAGCAGTCAGATGTTCTGGCTGATTAAAGAGCTGTTTTGAAAGGCTCTAAAGAGTCCCTTTTAGATGTCCGCAGCTGGAGACGTGGTAGAAACAACACAGGGGGTAAAGGGGAAAATGTTTGCTAGAAATAGGAGGGATGGAAGGGAATTGCGGAAGGGAAATAGAAAAGCTAGTCCTGAGCTGACTATTCCTTGGTAATTATGCAAAAATGTATTTTAAGGCCAGCTGCAACAGGGCTCAGCAAAGATTTCTGGCCTCGCTCGTTCGATTCCACATGAAACTGTTTGAAAAAACTGCTTATACGCAGCAAAACGCCAATATTTTCAAAGGAAAAAAAAAAGAAAAGGAACGTGTGAAGAAGGTATTTCTTGAAAGCCGGTGCAGGCAGCCTGTAAATGTATTGTCCAGCCCGGATGCGTGTTGGCTGAGGGAGGATTTATGTCTCCCTGTGGCTCCATTAACATCACTCTCTGACTCACTCGCTGACTCCCGAGGCGCTGCGGTGACGCTGCGGTTGCTCAGCTTTTTCCACATGCCCCATCACTTAGCTCAGCGCCCTCCTCATCCCAGTCTGGGAGAGGTGAGCTTCGGAGAGCTTAGCCCTGCTCCTGCAAGGCGGAGGAGGAGACCGGCTCGCAGAGGTGAGGAGCTCTGCCCAACGTAACGCTGAGGTTTTGGGCGGCAGCGACACCCCGTTGTGTCTTGGAAGCCTTCCTGGCTCGGAGAAGGGAGAAGGATCACACCGACCCCATCCCTTTTGGGATGGAGCTCTTCGCCGTTCCTCACCTTGTGCTACCAGCTGAAGGACAGCTGAGCCACGTGAGTGTGAGGTTTTGGGGATCTTCTAGCCCCCTCTTCTCCGTCAGGCTTGGCCAGAGCAAGGCTTCCTGAGAGAGGAGGCTTTTGCAGCCGGCTCAGAGCTGGCGTTCACTCGGGCTGCTGAAACAGAAGAGGAGTAGCGAAGCAGATTCTCAGTTTTCCAGTGTAATGGCCAACGCCGAGCACTGCCAAGGAGAAGACATGCAAGTTGTCGAGGAAAAGCGGTAGCCAAAAAAAAAAAAAAAAAGAAAAAAAAAGGCAGGCAAATAATGACATGCCTTGAAAGAGAACATGTGCTGTGTCTTTGTCATGGAGCTGAAATGTCAATGTATTCACTGCGAGGTACTAACGTGCGATGCAGCCAAGTATCATTTGTTGCACATTAGTCATGTTCCAGTGCTACACTGCAGATATCGCAGAGTGGAAATTAATGAGAGCATCCATTATTCAGCATGGCTGAGGTGCTTTTTTTTTGGTAATAGAAAGCATGGACGGAAGCTGTGGATCCAGCATCCCCTAAAATCAATGGGAGTTTTCCCCTGACCATTGAGGAAGCTGTAGCAGGCCCAAGCTGTAACTACAGGTTGTCTTTTGGCTGCAGAGCACACTGGCAGCAAATGCTGATGCTTTTCCCCCTCCCTAAATAAAATCACCGCAATGCTGCTCTCCCTTTTTCCCCTTCAATAAAAAACCACTTGCGGAGCCTTCCAGAACCAAGTGTGACGAGGGAGGAGACCTTTTCTGATGAAATGAGCTGGAATTTCAAGCCTCCAAAGGGAGACTTACCAAGAGGTGTCAGAGGTTATGTTAATGTTACGACAGATAGGTTAGAAATATCATTTTGCCTGTTTGCACAAACTGAAGCAGAAAGAAAGGAAGAACCCTCTTTAGAGTCATTTTTCATAATTTTTTTCAGCCTCCTTTTTCTGTCAGTTTTTGGTGAAGCACTCAGGCAGGCTCAACTCCAGCTGCGTGAAAGTACTGCACCCTTTGGAGCGTTCAGGTTGGAAATTCCAGGCCACTAGTAGGAATTGTCCATCAATTCCTTCCCTAGAGTAGTCTATAAATGAAATATTACACCTCGGGTAAAATCCCTGCTTATTTTACAGATGTAAGTACTTGAGGTGAAAATGCAAGCTGACGTTAGTATCAATGCCATTGATGTTTGATGCTGTTTGAGGAAGGCGTTGTGGAGTTGGAAGGGACCTGATGCAGTACAGGAAGGTAGAGATGTTCCAGCCCAGCAAAACTGTGGGTAGGAGCCTAGCAGGCAGGGATGCTGGAGGAGAGACCCAGAAAGGAAACCGGCCCTTTAGGTTCTGTAGCTGAGTGCTCTTCATAAATCTGTCTTCTAAAATGTGTTGACCGTGCATTTCTGTGCTTTACATCTTCTAGTTAAATGTGGCCTGCTCTTCCCCACTGGGCAGTAATACCATGATACTCAAGCAGCTGAAAATGCAGAATTGCTAACGCCAATGTTCCACATACAACAATAGGAAACGCATTGTATTTTAAAAGGGCGTCAGAAAGAAAAAGAAGCAACCTTAAAATGGCAATAAACATGGCCCCTTCTTTGTAGAATTGTTATATTCGTATCTTGGTTTCTTTGTTTGATTGTCTGCTTGGGGGTTTATTTCGTTTTTTAGGTTACGTTGGGTCCTCCTTCTAGATCTCGCTCTACGGATGGTCAGCTGCTCCCTAGGCGTGGAAGTGCTAAAACTGGAGCTCCCCAGACGCGTGATGTTAACGTTTCACCTGCAGCCGACTTTGACACTCCACCTGAGCTGTCCTCGTGCTTGGATAATTCTGCTGCTAAACACAAGCTTTTAATAAAACCCCGGAACCAGAGGTCCAGTAGAATGAGAAGATTTTCTCAGGTAATTGTGAAAATAAGCAATGTCACCATTGACACGAAACTAGGAAGTTCTTGCTGGACTTTGTATTTCAGGCTCAGATATAACAAGAAAAGTCAGGTTGTGGCATGGACATCTTCTTGGTTGTTAATAGCTGTTAGTTGATGAGTGTTTCTGGAGTAGACAGTAGCAACAGACTAAATATTATCAGATCACTTGTCAGCTCTCTTAATGCAGCAGTTTGTGTCACAATTTCTTCTTAAATTAACCGTGCAGCACAGTTTACTATTTTGTCTGTGATCCAGAAATTGGGGCTGACTGCTTGATTTCTTACTTAAAAAAATGTTTAGAAGGTGTTACGTTCAACTTGTTTACTTCTGGTCTGAAAGATGCTGCGAAATCTTCCGTCTCTGAGAGACTGCTGATGGAGGAGCTGGTTTAAATTCCCAAATGTAACAGGGCTTATATTTTCAGAAATGACAGAAATAATAAGTTGTGACCTATTAGTTGGAGCCAAGTTCTGTACATCAGAACTTCTCCCTGCCCCCAAAACTTGTCAGCCTTTACGTGAGATTTAAAGAGATTTACAAGAAGTCTCCACAGAAAAAAACACAACAGCATGTAACTGAAACTGTTGTTGTTTTTTAAACCATCGTTATAAAGCACCATTTTTCTGGTTCTTTGTTGTATCTTGGGAAGGGCATAGCTTCATTTTTCTTCTTTCTCTCCACTTTTTAGAATTAAAGTTTACAGCTCTTCTTTACAGTATTTACACTTTATTGTTTGTGGTTTCTTTCAATGTTTCCAATACATTAAAGCTGTTAAATTGGCTTGCTTAACAAAAGGAATATTATTCCCTCTGTCCTTAAATATTACTTAGCTGCTATTCTGTATTTTTCAAAATCTCTGAGTGATCTTTGGGCTTGCTAGAGCACTGCTGTGAGCAACACAATGATGAGGCCAATTATTTAGAAAAGCATATAAAGCAATAACTGTCTGATCAAACCTCTTCTCCCATTGTCATTTTATTACTGAAATACAATTGCTTTGTCCAATCTGCCTACAAACTACCAGATGATTGAGCCCTCCTGCTTTTCCATAAAGAGAGTTTCCACCTTTAGAAAATGCAGTTTTTAATATTTTCTCGCACAACTCTGCCTGTGCACTTTGCTTCTGGCTTACCAGCACCTTCTCTTACATTCCTGGGCCCTCACTGGATATGCAGCTGGCATTGCAGCTTTGTTTTTGCAATTGCACTTGCAAAGCAAGAAATTATAAACTTTTATCAAATAGTGCAATTCTTGAAAGAAGAAGAAGAATTGTACACAAAGGAGGTGAGATTGTGCTGTATCGCAGTGCAATTAGGCAGAAGACTGCCAAGTAAGGGTAGATATTTAGCTGGCATGGTGTGTCAGAGCCTGATGGACTTCTTAGTTTTCTGCTCTTCCTTCCATGTACCCTTCCCTCTTCAGAGTCATGCTGTAGGAAGAATGGGTTGTTTTATTTTTAATGCTATTACGGAGTAGCAAAACACAAAGGGACAGATTTTCTCTTTCGAGTGCTGCTTTTTGCTGAGGAGCAGCACAACATATCCAGTATGCTCTGGGGAATCAAGTGCCAAGGACAGTCCAGTGGTCATTGTTGTGATGAACTTCCCATCTATAAGAGCATGAAAGCGCTAGTTGTGCAGAAGGAAGTGTCACTGATGGCTTTTATGCTGGTGAAATGTGTTATTCCAGGATCTGCGGAGATAAAAAAAAGCATCCAGGAGGTAGGTTAAGAAAAGAGGATGCTCAGCACTGGCGGCAAGTTTTGCCTTCCTCTGTGAGATCTTGGTTGTGAATGCCACGATAAAGAAAAAAATGTGAATCTGTACATGGTGATGGGGGCTTTCTGAATCTGTTTCTTGCAGAGGACCCAGTCTGAATCCCTGACTGATTTGAGCTGCACCCCAGAAGAAGAGGAGGATGATGAAAAGGAGGTGCAGGCAGACTTGCCAGATGCCGTATTCAAACCCAGCGATCAGGAACTGCCGTGCGGCACAGCTGCCGCGCAGGATGCGGCTTCCTGGCAGAAACCCAGAGTGCCTGAGGACCTTCCCCCTGCTTTGAGACCAGAGATGACTCAGCCCACTTCTGAGCCTGCTGTTGTACAGGAAGCTCTGCTACCAGAGAATAAACCAGAGGGCTGCCAACCAACACTGGAAACAACATGCGAGAAGTCTGAGTCCCCACTGCTGTTAGAGGGTAGAGGCTCTGTCACTTCTCCCTATTCTGGCCCAGACAGAGAAGTAGAAGAGCAAGAAGATTCCCCAGGACCAGCGGTTCTCTTGGCTGGGGATGTGAGTAGTGATGTGTCAGCCCAGCAAGAAAGCGAGGAGCTTCCTTCTGTGTTTCCAGTGAATAAAACACCATCTGAGGAAGACATCTCAATTAGTAAGGACAGTGATATTTGCTCGGAAGGGTCAGAACAAAACACACAGAGGGATGATCGGATGCCTGTGGAAACGTCCTGTAATGAAGAGGCAAAGATAGAGGCCGATGTGTTGTCAGAGCCTAGCAGGCAGTTTTTCGTAGGTTCTGCACAGCCCACGGATTCGTTCCATGTTTCACATCCCACTGCTTCAGCCCGGGTGGGATCAAACGCTTCCTGGTCTCTAGAGAAAACAAAGACTGTACAAGAAGCAGCTGCTTCTGATAAAGAGAGCAGGCAGCCGCTGGTCCACAAGGAGGAAATTCTGGGGAAGAAAGCTGAAAAAGCAGCCAGTGAACTCAACGCCTTGAGAAAGTTTTCTGTCTCCTCTGCACGGGAGAGGCCGAGGACCAGGAGCCTGCACTTCCCAGAAAGCTCGGAGTCTGACAACCCGTTAAGCACCAGGTTCTTCCTGGCCACTGCAAAGGCCTCCTTGAAAGATGAGAAGCGGAGCGAAGATTCGCAGAAGGGATCAGATCTGGAGGAGGGAAAATGTAGCCCTAAAAAACAGACTTTGCTGCCAGAATCTGGCTCTGAGAACGTGGGCCAGTGCACAGCAGCGCTAGCTGCCTGCGTGTCTCCAGCTGTCGATGCCGCTCCGGTGCAAAGGGATTCGTCTGTGGTATCTCCGAATCAGCCAAGCTGTGAAGATAAAAGTCCTTTTCAAGTAAAACTTAGATCCACCTCGATGTCCTTGAAATACAGAGACTACTGGTTACCAGAATCAAAAGAAATTAAAAGATACAGCGCAGAGTTTAATTTTGAAAACGAGGGACTGGCTTCGTTTCTAAAAGGTGATAAAGCGGAGATCAGAAAACCAGCTGATACAAATATTGATGGCTCTTCAAACGAAAAGATCAAATCCAAAGCAAAGTCCTCTGAACAGCTTAGCAGCAAGCCTCCGCTGCCTAAAAAGCCAGTCTTGCAAAACATCACTGCTCCAAATGCTAATGCAAGCAAGGACAAAGCTGTTCACGCTCCCGAATCCAGAAACGAAGACAGAGACTTGGAGAAAAAGCCAAATTCTTGTAAAGTGCCTGGTAAGCCTCCTGATACTTTATAAAGTTAGCTTAAGTAATGAGCCCTGTTGTGTGACTCTTGAAATTGGTGAGCTTGAGCTGACGGCTCTGCCTTCGGTGGTGTTGCTCCCCGATTCTCTTTGTGAAAAGATTATCACAGCAGCAGGGAAGAAGCAGCAGACAGGTATTTTTACCTCTTTTTTTTTTTTTTTTTGTATCTTGAATTTTGTAGCATTGTTTAAAGGATGTTCCAAGTGACACTCACAAAAATAAGGCGCATTGGTGAGTATTGTGAAGCAGAAACGCCGAGCTACCCAACATCCCCATTCGGAGCTGCTTTAGGGAAATTCAAAAGGCAGGAGCACACATGAAGTGCAGTGCTCTGTGTGGGATGAGTGACTCAGATCTGTAGACCTTCTTTCTCACCAGAGTACTGAGGCAGGAATACTACTAACTGCCTGGCATGCTCAGCATGCTCTTTGTACGCTGTCTCTTCTGAGCCTTGCTTATTCATTTATCCATCTTCACCATTACTCACTCCTTGTTTAGAAACAAGAATTAGCTACCCTGCGGCTCGCCGGAGTTTAAAGCCAGAAGAGACCCCAAGATCAAGTCTACTGCAGATTGTTAAATTTCACCCAGTTGTCTGTATTGTAAGCCAAAATATAATTGGGTTAGAGGAAAAAAAAATGAGTCCTCTGAAGACTAATATATTGTGTGCCACAGGCGGGGAACAGAAAAGACAGAAAGCAACACCACAATCTGAGGTCTTTGCAACCACACAGTAAACAAGCTCAGTAAAGTACGTTCAAGCAATTCGAGCAGGAAAAAAAACCTCTGTTCTTACATTCAAAGAGTGGCCAAAAGGGGAAAAAAACAACCTTATGTCTTTCAGTATATGGGAGAAACTTCTTCCCTGTGCTGAATCTGTCCGGTCACGAGTCTGATGTTCAGCATGTGGGCAGGAGACACAGAGGTTGCTTTGTGCTGCTGTAGGGCTGCCCCACTCCGGTCACTGTGCTCCGCTGGGGGTCAGGCTCTGAGCTTCGCAGTGGGGGAACACCAAGCCAAAAGGAGACCTCAGGACATGGCCTCAGGCCACTGGTGCTGTAGGGTGGCAGAAGCCTCTTGCTGGCCCCGCTGTTATTATTATACCACATCAAGCAAAGCTGCTGCAGCTTTCCACCCATTTCTGTTCAAGCTTTGCAATGCATCCCGCTATTTCAGCATGCCAGGGCTAAGACAGAGTTTAATTCTAAACACAAAACACTCTGCTCCAAATGGACCTGAGGCTCTTCCTAACCCACTACAGACCTTTCTGCTTAGAAATGGGATCGAGCACCTCCTTGCTCCAAGCCACCACATCAGCCCAAGGTGAGCAAGGTGTGCTCAGCTGCCTGGGCACAACACCAGCTTGGGGGGCATAGGGGGCTCACACAGCAGCACCCCAGGAGAGTTAGGCATTACTTCTGCAACGGGCATCTTAGAACCACAGAATCATAAAAATAAAAAGGTTGGAAAAGACCTCTAAGATCACCTGGTCCAACCTTTAACCCAGCACTGCCAAGTCCAGCAGGACACCCTGAGCACCACCTCTACGCGTTTCTTGAATACCTCCAGGGATGGTGACTCAAACACTTCCCTGGGCAGCCTGTTCCAATGCCTCACAAATCTTTCAGTGAAGAAATTGTTCCTAATACCCACCCTAAACTTCCCCTGGCACAACTTAAGGCCATCTCCTGTTGTCTTATCACTTGGTGCTTGGGAGAAGAGACTGAGGAGGCTCAAGAGTCTTGAGCAGTGAAGGAAAAATGACTTTGTAGGGCAGTGCATTGGCCCTGTGCAAGTGTCAATTTGGTTCATTCGGTTCAATTTTGGGCTTTTCAGCACTCCTGGTGCCAGAGGCACCGCGAGGGCTGGGGCAGGCTGGCTTGCCACCAAAGGTGGAAGCAGCAGCCTTCTCACCGGCATGATCTGGGGAACTAATGGGGGATTGCTTGACCTCTGTGGGGCTGCAAGGTGACTTTGTTAGTGAATGTGTGAAATCAGTCACCCTCGCTGCCTGGAGCAGCAAATTTTAAGTTTCTGGAGCTAAAGGCACAAGTTTTTGTAAGAATTTAAATGCTAAGCTTTGCTGTTTGGGGCTGGTATTCTATAAATCCTCTAAAGGGCAGAAACAACACGGGATAATGGGTTATTACAAGAGCAAAAACCTAAGTAATACCTGTGAGAGTGTGCACATTAGGATATAGAAAAATCAGCGACTGGGGGGCTGCAGTAACCAGACTTTCTCTAAAGGAGAAAAGGAACTCGAGGAAGGAAGGCGACTGTAATGGTGAATGAAATTGGTATGCATTGCATGGCAAATCTGGGCTTCGAAATGACTGGAAAAATGTTTCTCTCTACATAAAAGACCTTGCTCTAATGCTGCCTATATCTGTCTATAGCTGAAAAGAAGGCTGCCCTCTTGTTTTTCCCGAAGAAGTTGTTTTTTAGGCTGTGTCAGGCTATTTTCTGATGTTGCTGTTTTCCAGCAGTGAAACAGACTGTGATGCAAACATAGCAATTTCTTCTGTAAAAAAAAAAAGAGAAACATCAGTGGTAAAGATCCAACCAAAAGACAAATCCCTCGCAGAGCAGCTTGGAAGAGAAAGAAATTTCGGAAATATATAGCCAAACCTTTTCGAGTTGCTTTGTCTGAAGTTAAGGAACCGGCTGTGTATGCTGACACAGATGCGCAGAGCACTTTAATAATGAAGGGGAAATATTGAGAACAGAGCATGCCGAGTGCCAAGGAGCAAAAATACAACGATGGGGAATGAAATATGTGGAATGCAAGCACAAGCAGTCTTACAAAACAATGACACTTGTGTACACAGGGGGCTTTCATCCCCGTGTAAAGTTGTTTGGATTAGTTATGAGTATGTTTGCTTTCACAACACACAGGAAACACACAAGCTAGCTTTGCTTGCTCTCAGAGGTACGTCTTTCAAAAGCCTGTAATATTCTGCCTCAGACCTTTTGTATGGCAAAAGTAACCACTCTTTGCAGTCCTTGCAGGGATAAGATGCAGCCTCAGGTACAGGATCAAGCAGGTACAGTATCTGAGGCCATCTCTCAAACAAATCCATCCCTGAAGTTCAGGGCTGTGTTAAATGTGTTTTTGCTGTGGTTGTTCATGTTTGCAGTGCACACACACAACCCTGCACACAGTAACAAGGCAGTTCTGGATCCTCGTTTGTCCATAAAGAGTTGTGTTGTGCCTTCATCTTACTGTTCACACAGCTGGCCAGATGCACGTGAAAGAATGACACCCGACTGTCAGTCCGAAGTGGACACGTTCATTTCCCCAGTATTTAGGCAGGAGAAATCTCATCTGTAAGAGCAGCGCTGTAGCCTCTAAGAAGAAAATAAAATGCTGCTTTAGTAAGATACAGAAGGAAACAGATACCTGCATTTAACCACTGCAGCAGGGGAATTTTCCCCTTCAAGGAGCGTTGAGCCAGCTCTGCTGCTGTCAGACCCAGCTGAGAAGAGCTTTGGTGACTCTTATCTGCAGGAAAGGATTTAAAAGGTACGATAGGGTTCAGCTCATTTGGGGCAGCTCTCTTTGGTGGGGAGTTTTGAAGCTGAGGAAGTGGTGCGGAGCTCAGGGCTGGTGGAGCAGCGGGGCTTGTGTTTGCATGTGCTGGGGTGGAAGAGGTGGAGGACGAGCTTCAGAAGCCTTTGTGCGTGGTTTCAAGAGGCAGCAGGCTTGAGCAGTAAATGCTGAGCTTTCCTGTGTGGTGACATGACGTGCAGAGCACTTGGACAAGTTCTGACCTGGTGCCCTCCTGTTTTCTGGGACTTGTCCCAAGGGGAAGAAGGGGCTTGCTCTTCTTTCCAGAAGCCTCAGGACAAATCCTTTCCAAGGAAAGAAACAATCATGAGATTAAAACTGAGTGAAGGAGAGAGAAATCACTGCCAACGCCATCCTTTATTAGCTCATGAAGTTATTAGGTAGAGGGTTGAAGAGTGCATTGTTCAAAACAACGTGTTGTAAGCAGAACTGAAGGACGTGATTCAGAATCCATTTTTATTCAGAAATTCCTGAGTGTGATGTGAAAATGAGAGGCTCACCCCTGCCTCATGGAAGGAGAACTGAAAGGCAGAGCACTTGTGGAGCTGGGGGCATGCCAGCCCTGCACAGCTTCCAACAGAGGATGCTTCTGCTCCTGTTTTGGGCTGTGCTGTCTCCCTCAAAGCAGCGTGTACCTGCTGGGAGCCTCCGTGTGTGTGTGACTTAGGGGAGAAGTGGGAATTGGATGGGTCTTTTGAGTGCTTCTTGGTTACGCCGCGGCTCAGCAGTTCCTTAAATGCTGAGCTTTGTTGCACGGTGAATCATGAAAGCGTCCTGACCGCCTCGTGACTGGATGGGGTGAGATGCGACAGGGAGGGCTTGTTTGGGGTGAGTGGGCAGTCGCTGAAATGAGGAAGATGTGCAAGTAACGCTTCTCTTGCCAATAGTCGCTTCCAGAGAAAGCTTTTGGCCTTGTAGTGCTCTTCAGGACTCCAGAGTTTCATAGGAAAGACTCAGGCAACCTTCAGCTGCAGCAGTGACTCGCTCCACGTGACTTTCTCCTGCATTACTTTGCCACCTTCCATCTTTTGCTAGTGCCATAAAGCAGCTGGAAGAGCGATGCGTGCACGCTGCCTTCCCGAGCTGGAGGCAGGAGGATGGAAAGGACCTCTGGGCAGTGGGCGAGATAATAAATTGTGAACGCATCTCCTCGTCCCCGTACGGTAATGCTGGCTGACTGATAAGGTAGCAAATCCTGCACAGATTGCATCTAATTTTCTTTTTGCTGAAGAGAACACATTTCCCCTGCCTCGCCTGCCTGACTTGCTTCCTGTAGCAGAGACTCTCACAACAAGGAGAGAAAAACAAAATTGCTTGAAGAAGCAAGAGAGCCCCTCCCAGAAGCTCTTGATCCTCCCTGGTGTAGGTGTTACTGCTCTGCTGTCCTGCTGTCCTAGGTCAGGCCTGCACAGGTACATACCTTTATCTTTAAGTCTTTTAAAGATGTTGATAAAGAGCTTTTTTATTGCCATTATCACAGGAGCGTTCTGATACCATCTCTTAGGGGATGATGTTTGGCTCTAATTTGGCCGCCTGCTAATTAGCATGACTAGGTTGTCTGGTTTCTCATCAAGGAGAATTATCTGAAAAGCCAAAGTGTTTGATGCTGCCCATTGTAATACGCACCTTACGAAAAACATTGCTACAATAGCAGTCTCCTGAGGTATCGCTGAGGGATCGGCAGCCCTGTCGTGCTAGGAAATGTGTATGAAAATAAGAGAGGACCTCTAAATACGTGAGGATAACAGAAAGGGGAGCACGAGGAGCAGTAAGACTGTTACACGAAGCACAGTAGGTAGAGCCCAAGCACAGCAGTCGCTGTCGGCATGGATTGTTTGGTGGGAGCTGAGGAAGAGCAACACGTGGTGCAGCTGCTGTTGACAGAAAGCCCTGTGGCGTGACGGGGAAATGGGACAAAGCACAAAGGGTGACTTTGAGTCATGAGGACTAAGAAGTAACACCTCCCGTGTGTTAACCAGCAAAGCTGGGTTCCCAATATTATGAAAAGGCTTGAAGGGGGACTTCAGAGTAAAGGATTTGGTGTTGGTGGTTATCCTGGAGAAACCTGCTGAATGTGCCAGCTAATGATTCGCTGTCATGTTAACGCTGGTCATCCTGCTTGTGGCACCACTCAGTATTTTTAAGGACATGGGTGATGGAGCTGTGTGTGTGCTTCTCACATTTGCAAGTACTACCAAGCTGGAAAGCCTGCGGGCACGCTGCAGGACAAGAATAGAAATCAGTGTGCTCTTGAGAAGTTGGAGACACAGTTTGGAAGGAATATTTTTGTTAGAGACAAGTATGAAATGCTGCTATGTGTGCAAAAATAATCGGATGCACAGATGCAAAAAGGGAAGGGGAGAAGGGAAGTAACACAAGCTGGAGCTCACAAGCTAAATTTCAAGCAAGAATGATATAATCCCGTAAAGAAACCTAAAAACTCATTGTACTGACCGATACCTACAGGAGAATATCTCTATGGCATGTGGAGGAGCCTTTCCACTCCACCTGCTGCTAGCACCATTTCATCACGATGATACCTGCCAGTTTTGAGCACCATCTTTTGGAAGAAGGTTTGGACTAAATTGGGACAATTCATACAAAAGCATCTAGAGTATACAACTAATCAGAATTATATTTTTAAAAAAGGAAACGTGGTCTAAGCCTTCAAATGCATAAGAAGGCTGCCACAAGGATGGCATTGAATAATCTGCTCATCTCCACAGTGTGTAGGAGAATTTATGGATTTAAATTAGAGCAAGGAAGATTTAGCTTACCCAGTGGGAGAAAATCTGGTGGAAAAAGAACAGCCAGGTCTCTGGATAGGTCGTCTAGGAAGGCTGTGAGATCTGTCCCATCTTTAGAGGGTTTTAAGAACAGCCTAGATGTTGGTGAGGATAGAGTTTGTGTGAAATTGGTCTCACAGCTGATTTTTGCCTTCCAGCTGAAAGACAGACCAGGTGACACCTGGAGATCTCTCCCAGCGTTAAATTCTCGGCCTGTGAAATGAGACAAAAATGAAGCATCTTCCTTTGGCCTTAAAGAAAACCTTGTTTTCTCTCTTTGTGGTTTTCAGCTGACACAGGCCGTGCAGCGCTTCCTTGCTCAGCTAACTGCTCTGTCACGGGGAGGTGACGTGAGGAAAGCCCTGAGCAAACAAACTTCACAGCCCTCTCAGCACGTGCCTGGGTTCACAGGCCGCAGCTCGTGTGAGGGCTGCCTGGGCGAGCAGCATCCCCTTCGTCCCCCGTGCCTGCACGAGGCGTCTCAAACGTGCCTTCAGAGACACCTGCCTGCTTTTGTCACGGGGCCACGTGCTTCTAAATAGGTCACAGCTCTCCAAAAACATCTGCCACCTCCATGGGGTCCTGAGGCGGGGTGACAGCAGCTGAGCACGGGTCAGCGATCCCTCCCGGCTGGGCCTGCCTCGCCCCTGGCCCCTGAGCAGGGTGATGAACTGGGGAGGAATTACCTTTGTAACCCCACGGCCCTGCTGTGTCCAGCTTTGAATCAGCTGCTGCTCTTCTCCAGGGGGAAATGGGTAGTTTGATGGAGCTTGACGGACTTCCCTGCATCTCCCTCACCAGTAGAAATGGTAACTTAAAATGGTGAACACATGAAAATTGCTCTCTGGAGAGCAAACTAAAAAGAATTCCTATTTCCCCAGGCTTATCCCGCTTTGTGTGACAACTCAGTGTGTTGAGCAAGTGAGAGCTGAAGCTAATTGCAACTCTTTTGAGTAACCACGTGTATAAATAATCTGCCAACAGAGAGAAGCGTGCCTTCCCTGGTGACTGCTGGAGACTCCAGAAGGGATTCCGACAGTCCCACCGAGCCCGCCTGGATTACCATCGCAAGGCAGAAGCAGAGGGGCACGCAGCACGAGCAGGAACCCGACAGAGAGAAACTCGTGACTCCAGATGCTAAATCAGACGCAGAGAAACAGAATAAAGAGAAGGAAAGAACAGAGGTACGTTTGGTACAAATCGGGGATGCTTTTGTATCCCATTCCTGCAGCAGTCTCCATATCTACTGCTATTCTACCAACCAAATGCTGCAGTGATCACAGATAATTAATGAGTGTAATCATAAGTAACAGAGACACTGCTCTCATAAATGTGTTACAGATGCAGAGTCCCCTGGTTATTCGGATAAATACTTTTATATCTCCAAGAAATCCTGGAAGTAAGAGAGGTTTGTGCACTTCCTTGGGTTCCCAATACACACTCACCAGATCTGGGGTGTGTGTTGTACGCTAAAGTACCCCAAATGAGGTGCTGAGTTGTAGGGTCTCTCTCAATACAGCGGGAACAAATTCCCTTAATTATTCTCCTAAGCACACCATTGCACTGAATCTCCTACACCTTCTGGCTGAGTTAACACTGAATGAAGAGCTTGGTCCCAGAAGGATTTTAGAGCAACAATTTTTAGAGCTCTGAGAAGTGAAACGGGATAAAAATAACTTTCACACTTGCAGCCGGTGCCAAGATACAAATTCTGGCTCTTTGTACAGGGATAACTCAGGCGCACACGTGGTGCCGCAGAACATGGGCCGACGCTGCCTCTTCAAAGATCCCCTGCAAAGGAAGGTGATACCTGTAGCAAGAGATCTTCCCGGGTGACAAAGCTGTGCTAGCAGAAGCACTTGGTGTTAATGCAGAATACTAACAAGGCTTCCCTGGTGCTGGGCTGGCTCGTGGAGGCAGCGGCGTGCAAGTGCTGCCTGTGTCTCCTCGCCTATACCAGTTTACCATTCCCAGTGCAAATGACCTAGTTTCTTGCTTAAAATGGTAGTATAAGAAACCCAGATTGCTGTGCTATTCCCTCGAATAAGAAAAGATGTCTAGGTGATGAAAAATAGCAGTGGGTAGATTAACAAGAAATAAAATCTAATAAAACGTCTAGGCAGGATTGTGAACTGCAATAATAGGCAGCATTGTCACCGCAGTTAAAACACTGCGGGTTTAAATAATCCCAAAGTACGGTTTCTGTGTCAAAATAGGAAGCTCCAGCTTGTAGTTGGCAATGTTCCCTAAAATTCATGCCACGCGTTTAATTTCCCTGCATCAGCGAAGAGAGAAGCATGCCAAGATGCTCCTGACGGCAGTGTGCGAGGCGTGGTGCCGCTGTGCTGCTCCCGCTTCCTCTCGCTCTCGCGTGGCACCAGGCACTATCACTTCAGGGTACTTCTTGATACTGGCAAAAAAAAAATAATCATGGGAGGATGTGTTTGATTTCCTTTTTATGGAAATTTACATTCAATCCTCCAAAAAAGCAGTGTACTAAAACACAAAATTTGGGAGGTGGAGGGGAAGCATGAGAGAACAAGGCTGTGTCTATATCCTCTATATGTTAGTAGAGGTTTCCCAAGGGCTTGGAATACATTTTTACTTTATAACAGCCTACTCATAAACACTGTTATGACAAAAAAAAGATATACAGAGGACTAGTTTCAATCTGTAAAGTTGAGTACTGTGGGCACTAACGTGAACCCCCCAGAGCTTTCTGTAGTTACTGGTTTGAGTGAGAGGAGTGGAGCTGGTGTGTGGTAAGTCCCTGTGGTCTTTGGACCACAACAGGCACCACATTCACTCCCTTTTGTTCTTGTTCTTCCAAACTGGTCTTGTTCTCTGGGCATTATTTGGATTTTATCCCTCTCTGTTCCTAGGAGCCAGTGAAGCAGCAATGGAGCAAACCTTCATCCTTGGCACTTAAACCCACTTCTGAAGAACAGAGGAAAGAGTCAAAGTCTGAAGTGAAGGAGCCGCTGATGAGAACCAATTCACTGTCACACTTTGTCCCCGGTAGGAAAGAAAATGTTTGCAATGTAGCCTCTTATCTCATAACCTTGTCAGAAGAAATCCTGCTCGAGTGTGCAGGAGGAGTAGGGGTTAGATCCTAATCTCTTCCCCGGTCCCACATCAGCAAGAGCAAACTGTGTTCTCAGCACTCATGCCTGGAGTTTTATGGTGCCATATTCCTTTTCCCTCTTTGATCACACAGTAGTCAAAACACAGGTTGAAAGAAATGTGAATCAAGAGTGCCAGGCCACTTCACAGGATTGGGTCCCAAACGTAAAAAGCAAAATGCAGGCAAAATTATTTTCAGCAGTGTTCAATTTCCACATGTTTTCCCAAGCAAGCAAGAATGATGTGATCACCAACTATCTGCCCATCAGCCCTCCCGCAATAACTTTGCATCCACCTGGTGAATTCAAATCTGAAAGAAGGGCAGAAATTTGGACGGTAATAAAATTCCTGTGAGTTGAAGGTTGGGTAAAGGAGGAAGTCTCAAATGAGTGCTCTTGCTAATGGAAAGTCTCGCTCTTGTTGGGCCTGGCTGTTAACACAGAACATGGCAAGGAATCGAGGTCACCTTATTGTTTTTAGTAAGTTTAGGGACCAAAGTGTATTTGTCGTTTCAAAACCAAACCAAACCACTGCATTCTGTTGTGCTCAGAATGGTTATTAACTCAGTAATGTCTTGTGGAAGTTTTGATGTGAAATGCAAAGATTTCCTACTGCAGAGCAAGACTCAGCAAGTTTTTAGTGGGAGAGTTAGGCTGTATAGCTGCACAGCAAGCTAACGTAAACTGTACCTGTGTTTTATTCACAGTAGCTCAGTCACCAGCACTGACGGATAAAGAGGAGGAAATCATTCCCTTTAAGAAAGCCAGTAGTGCTGCTCCAGACCAGCCATCGTGGATGGAACTCGCCAAAAAGAAATCTCAAGCCTGGAGTGATATGCCCCACATTATAAAGTAGAATGATGCAAACAAATGACATCTTTGCTAATTAAGTCACCTACTAAATTGAACTTCTACAGACCAGCTAATCACGATGAAGAATCTCTGATACCAGAGAGGGCTCTTACTATATAGCTGTGGAGAATGTGTGCAATAGGTGCAGTCAAAAAGTTTACCTTAAGCAATTGCAGCAATCAGGATTGCAATGGATTACTTAAATTATGCTGAGGACATACTTACACTTTGGAAAACAAAATTTCTGCCTTAAGTATTTCCTGTGTTTTCTGCATTTTAAGATGTTTGTATCAAAAGAGGATCTTTTTAAAATTTTGCTGAATTTCAGTCGTTGCTGGAAACTTCTGTTTGTTGTTTTTTTTCCTCTGTTTACATGTATAAATTGTGCAGTAACATCCCGATTCTGTTGTGTTTCACTGGAATTGCCTGACGCTTTTTCTGTCAAAGCTGTGTGGACCACAGAGGTTTTCATGAATAGCTCCTAGAGAGTACTCCACTAAAATGTGTTGCTTGAGCTCTGTGTTTGCCTAGCTGAACCGAGAGTGGTGCAGCCTCCAGTTTTAGGTTACATTTCATGAGACACAAGTGTGCACGTTTATACATGACCAGGAATAAAAATTCCTCCGCTCCTTCTATGAACAACCTTGGTTGCACAATTTTTGCTAGATAGCGAGCAATAAGGAAACTGAACTGAAGTAGGAAGCTCATTGATGCATTCCAATCTTTCCTACCTGAATTTATCTGGTTGCAACTGTTTTTCCTTTATGTGAAATCATCATTCTCAGTTAGGAGCATAGCATTAGTGGCAACAGACAGTTTGTATGTTTAGTTAAAAAAAAAAAAAAAGAACTGGAAAGCCTTGAGCTACAGCCCAAACTGAAATGTTGGAAGAAACTGTGAACTCCATTGCAGTGTCAGCTTCAAATGTCACCCCCTACCGACTCATAATTATTCTCATTAAAAAATAATAATAATAGCATCTCTGCACTTTACTACCTTCATATAATATTCTCACACTGTGCAACTTGAGTTTCCAGCACCAGTTTGGGACTCCAGCTCATGAAGTCGTGTGGGCAATTTACCTTCAGCTGCTTAACCAGGTTGACGAGAGAAATATTTGCTGCTGATTGACCAAAATCACTCTGAATGTGTTGTAGCACCTTCCCGTGAGTTATGCAATTGCAATTAAAGGAGCTAACAACAAAACCCATTCCAAAACACTGGGAATTGAATGCACCACAGCTAAGGCAAACGTTTCTCTTTGTGTATGGGTGCACGCGTGAGGTGTTGCCTTACTGCTGCACTCCCTAGGTTTATTTATGTTTGCATTTGTGATTTTGGATTTGTTGTTGCATTAACATTCCTTTCAGAAAAAAAAAATAATGCAGGGAGACCTTAGGAAACCTAGGATTTCCCAAGAAGCACATCTGCAGTTTTGAAGTTTTGTTTTCTCTGAGGAGGTGTGGAGTAAAACCCAGCCTCGCTCAGCGACGATTATTTCATTTCACAACAAATAAGCAGGGCATTGGAGTGTGTGAGTATCCGAGGCTCCGACAGCAGTTTTTGGACAGATATCTTTCATCACAGAAAACAGGAGGATGAAAACCAAGTGTTGTATTATTTATCAAAGCCAGGAAGCTCACGTGGTTGCCGAAGGCCTCACTCAGCTTTTTGCACAGCTGCACCCAGCTCGCCAGCCAGCCGGCAGCGGGGCTGGCTCCCAGGTGGTTCCTGCCGACTGGCCCGGGGTTTTCTCTTTTACAGAGGCCACAAAGGGCATTGGAAGTGGTGAGACAGCCCTCTGCTAACAGATCCTCAACAGAAATTGTGACTTGGCTACACAACAGCAGCCTTGGGCTATGCTGTCCAAAGGCTGGTCATGCAAACACTTTTTTATGTTGTCCTCACCATGAGAATGGGTGCACAGCCCATAATCTCAAGGGGTTTTTTTGCTTTGTTTTTGTATCCAGGTCATCCTCTAGGATCTACAGTAGAAATGGGCACATTTTTCTGATACCATAAGCAGCATTTTAACTCCCTCTTGCTCTGTAATAAATAATTCATTAGCATAAAGTGTTATTTTAAGATACATTGTTGCTATCTGTAGCAATCTTCAGCAAATGGTTTCTGTATTAAAGGACTGTAATATATGAAAAAAGGACCCGATATGTGCTGTCCCATTATTGCCAAAGACCCAACCCACATCCCATGCATCAGGAGATGTAAATCCCAGAATCGTCTAGGTTGGAAGAGACCTCCAAGATCACTGAGTCCAACCTCTGACCTAACACTAACCAGTCCTCCACTAAACCATATCCCTAAGCTCTACATCTAAACGTCTTTTAAAGACCTCCAGGGACGATGACTCAACCACTGAAGGTACGGTCCACCTCCTTGCAGTCTTCTCACTGGCTAAAATCATGAAACCTGATGAATTGTGCCTATTTCTGGAGTGCGAGCTGTGCAGCAGCTGCGTGGGGAAGCCTGGAAAGCCCTCGGACCATCTCCTGTTGGAACAGGCTCAGGAATAATGGAGCAGGAAGGTGGGGGTCCGCTGGCATGGCCTGTGCGATCTCAGGGAAAGCAACACCCGGGTGCTCCCCATCTCAGACAGCTCTCAGACACCTCGTGGGGTGTTCTGGATCTGAGCAGGAGGCTGCAGATACCGAGGGTTTAGGTGCTTCGAAAAGCAGCTAACACATTTGTGGAGTCAAAACCCATCAAGTGATGCTCAACACGAACGGCGGGGCTTTGGCCTGGGAGGTTGCTGAAGGCTCTGGCTGGTGGACTTGGCTTCTGCGCCACCTCCTACCGCAGCCATCGGCACTGGCCCATGTGAAAGCAGCCCCATGGCCCTCCGCAGCTTGGACTTGGCCACCCGGCGGAAATTTCATCCTCTCACAGCATCGCTCTGCACCGTCGTTTCTTCATTCCAAGTCCAAGGGTCGTGTGAGTGAGTCCTGGCACCACTGTGTGGTCAACAGGTAGGCAGAAAACAGGTTCTGAACCCGTGCGTTTTGCTTTGGACAAACGCCTCATCAGCGGCAATGGAAAGCTGCAAATACAAATACATTTTTCTTCTCTGTATGAAGGGTGATTTATCGTTCACGCTTCACGCCACCGGAACAAGCCTTTCAGATCTGATCAGCTTTCCTAAGGACGTCATTGCACGTTTCCAGCCGAGAAGCAACATGACTGACTCCAGCCAATCCATTTTGCTCAGGCAGCTGCAATATAGATCGTCGGTACAGAACATCCAACGCTGGCATCAAACCTAAAAATTCACCCTTTGTTCGTGACTCACGCGCATAAACGGACGCAGTTTGGATTGCAGTCAAAGAGCAACAACAAAACACTTGGAAAACAGAACGGCTTCCTCTCCCAGAAGTGATTTGTGAGATGTCTTTGGCCTTCTGTCTGAGGAGCAAGGTGACATTTGGCAATCAGTTTTGTCCCCACTGGTGGAGCGCCCCGCGCAATGCAAATGCAGCTGCGTGCCGTGCATCTTCCTCTGCAAGACCTGTACATTCGGTGACTTAGTTTACGAGTGGGGTTATCGTAATTAGCTACCTCCTAATGTTTAGTAATTTTAAGTAAAAAAAAAAAAAAAAAAAGAAATGACTAAATGATTTTTAATGTACAGCAAAGCGTAATAAATGTTTAAGGCCAAAATAGCCCTCCAGCCTTTACTTTGATATGGTGTTATGTGCTGTGTTGCTTTTGACAGTAAAAGCGTTTGCGAAATGCATTGCATTTTTCTGAAGATGAAGAGGAATATAAAATCTTGTTGTCAGGGAAAATATCCAGCAGCAGCGTAGCGAGCAGCTCGCTGTAATTTTGCAACGCCATTAATCCCCTTTTAGTTTGGAGGGAGCGCAATAAACATGCCAAAATGTTTGCTTTGTAGACGTGATGAGCACTCAGCTGCGGGTAACAAAGGTTTAATTACAGGATTCCGTGTTTGCGGCTCGCAGATCACTTCTGCACTGTTAGAGTCAGGGGAAAAAAGAGGGATCTGTGAGCACGGGGCCGTGCTGCGCAGCTCATTAAGCCCTAGGGCAAGGCACAACCTGGGTGACCCGGCACGGCCTCGCCACGCAGGAGTGGGCACAGCTCTGGGGCTGTCCCCTTGCTCCCTGGTGAATTTTACCTTAGCTCACTTCTTCCCAGGGTTCACCAAGCTGCCCAGGTGGGAG
Organism: Aythya ferina; assembly: GCF_964211825.1. NCBI lineage: Eukaryota > Metazoa > Chordata > Aves > Anseriformes > Anatidae > Aythya > Aythya ferina. The sequence goes on from NC_140296.1 coordinate 68,445,715, forward strand.
GTATTGAGCTCGAAGAGCATGCAATCCTCTGTTGTCTGATCGTCTGATCTCAGAATAAATACCAATAGGAGGTTTTTATGGATTATTACTCCCAGGTAGTTCTCTTCAAAGCTTTATGCTGGTGCAACACGTTTTCCCAAGGTCCATTCAGACCTTCCTTCCCGTGGGTGCCTCTGCTTCACCCCCAGACCCTAATTCTCCTCTCCGTTGGCTCTGTTCCCAGAAGAAACCCTTCTGGCTCACCTACTGCAGCTTAAATGGAGGTTGTTCAGGAGCTGCTGACCTCCCTCCCTCTCCAGGACCCCCGGCCTCTCTCAGGAGCTGCTCCGAACACAGCTCAGACTGCACCCAAGTTTCCGAAGCACAGCGATGGAGAACCATTTTGCTTCCTTCCACCTCACGTACCTTTGCAGTCTGTTGTTGATTTCTTTTTGTTGGCTCGCAAGGCTTTGTTTATTAGCTGATTTGCATATGAAATGGGACACGGAGCAGGCTCGCAGTCCCCCTGAAGCCTCTTCTGCCGTCTGCAAGGACACGGAGCCAGGTACAGCGGTACCTGGGGGCCTCCTGATGCCCTGCAGCAAGCAGTCCCCGTTTCTCCCCCATGATTTCTGAGTTGAGGTGTGATTTCCTAACCTGCCTTTGTAAGTAAACTCTGCCTGAGAAACAGGCTAATAAAGGGAAGGGTCATGAGCTGGTCATTTACCAGCTGATATTTAAAGGGCCTTTCCAACCCGAGCAGCTCAACTGGGAGTTTGCACTGGAGAGCAACATCATGCTCTGGTAATAGTGTTTCCCAAAGAAATCCGATCCTCGCTTTATTTTATTCTTTGTTATTATTATTATTATTATTTTACCCCTCTGAATTTAATGTGACTATCCATAACCCCTGCAAACCACTGCCTACACCCAGGGTCAAACGAGAGCAGTCCAGAAAGAGCAGAGGGAAACCCCCCCGAGTTCAGACAAGAGGAGAATTCATTTAACAGCAGTTCAGGAAAACACAGCCACCCTCACAAAAGAAATAACAGAGAAGCCTTAATAAGTGGCTGGCTCTTCCTCTCCACGCTCAGCACAGGAGATGATTTTGATGGGCACGCTGCCTGCCGACGAGGCAGACGAGCAAGGCCCTGAGCCTGTCCAGACACAGCACACGCCGGTCCCAGCTCGGCTGCTCCTCTAAGCAAGGGTTGCCTGCTTTTAACTCCTTTGCATCTACCGGAGGCGAGTGATGCAAAAGCGATTGCTTTTTGCCTCGTGAAACCTTTTGTGTGGTCACGTCCTTACAGCGACCCACAACAAAGGGACTCCTGAGCAAGAGCAGTGCTGTCCGACCTGAGGGGGCTGCGAGGAGCCCAGCGTGCCCTCTTGCTCCGGACTCCTCCCAAAATATTAACCATATTAATATTAAAATATTCCTCCAAAAATATTATTTTGTGAAGGATTTCCCATTTGATTTTTTCCCCCTTTGCACAAATAACTCCTCAGCTCTACCCATAGGAGTCCGCGGGCACCGCGCTCAGACTGAGCCTTAGGCATCGCGCCAAGGCTGTGGGAGGAGACGAGGTGGCTGCCTTGGCTGCCCTTGTACAGATTGATGGACGAAGAGGGAGCCTCTCCACTATACGTCTGTCTCTCAGAAGCTGTCTGGAGTAATTTGGAGACCTCGTTAGAAAGTAACGGATGAGTTTTGGAGAAGGCAGGAGGACACGAGCTTGATTTCTTATGTAACGTTACTGAAATGCTACTGAATAAACTCAGAGTTAAAAGGGGCATAAATCTCCATCTTGCCTAAATGAAATAACTTTTGAATTTTTTTGCTTCCCATAAATGTAAGTTAAAAAGCGCCACTTACTGAAACACTTGGTATTAGAGAAGATTGCTTGCTCCCAGGATGTACGAGATTCTTCCTCTTAATGTAGTGTGTGATCGCACCTTTAAAAGGAAACAACTTCTGGTCCCAGATTCTGCCTTTCCTTCGAGCAGCTTGGGACAATGTGGAGCTTGGGCACGGGAGCTGTTTTGATCCAGCAGTACGTGGCCTGCCAACACGCAGAGCTCTCTGCTGCAGCCTCTGAGTTTGACTCACTGAAGCACACCCCCGAGCCTTACCTGGAGCTGGGGACATCCCAAACACATTCAGAAACCTCATCCCAGCCTCTGAACCTCACAGGGAGTCACCCCAAAGCCCAGGCCCCACGGGCAGCCTGTGGGAGCAGAGCCCTTCCCCAGAGCACAAGCCTTCAGGCGTCCCCAAACGTTACCTGCCACAGACACAGGGACCCAATATAATCAAAGCAGTTTGCGTGTTGATTAATGAGTGAATTAAGCCATGAAATTTGGGCTCCCCCATCTCTCTGAGGTACAGCAGCTGATCCGCTGTGCTTTTGTGTTCCTCTCAGCTGCCTGTAGGAGTTTCCGCTGGGCTCGCCACGCTTGGCCACCTACCTTGGCGTGGCGTCTTTTGATCACTGTAGCTCGATGTAGTTACTTGTCTCCTTGTGACTAATACGCTTTATGAGCTTCCCCTGCTGTTAATAAACATAGTGGTGTTTAATTATTGAGACATTTCATAAAAATGTTTTGGAGAGGGAGACAAATTTTATGTTCTGACTAAATAATTGAACATTATGCAAATGCTAACAACTCCGGCGCTCTGGTTATGTAAAACAATACTTGGATGATGGCCTTGTTTGCACACTGAGTTAGGATTGCTGGGCTGTAATTAGCAGCAGAGAGAAGTGTTACTCCGATTTAAAAACAAAAACAGGTTTTGATGAAACGGGAAGAGCACCAGGCTGCAGGCCAGGCTGCAGAGATGCTTTCCATAGGAGATGGTTGGATGTTGTCCCCTCACCATCCCAGTCCCATGCTGTCCAGGAAGCAAGGCCAGCCCTGGGCTGATCCTGCAGCTGGCAGCCTGTCCTAAATGCACAGGGAAGGGGCAGGGCTGGGGCCTGTGACACAGACCATGCCGTGGGAGAGCAAAGGAAGAAATCCACTGCTTGCCACCAAGCCCCTCACCTGCACCCAGAGTGATGCTCTCCACCTTGGCCTTGCTCTTTCCTCCATTCAGCTCTGGAAGCCAGGGACCAAACCTGGCCTTTGACAGCTTAAAGGTTTCCTCGCCCATAACGAGGTTCATCACGAAATGAGTCATCCTGAGGGCTGGCTGTGAACACGCTGCTACACATCTGCCATAATCCTGTAACCCAGGGTTAAGTTGTAATCACCTGAACTCACAAAGGGCGCCGTGTGTCAGCACTGCGATATCTTGCGGCATTTTTTTTTTTTTAATTTATTTTCTCCAGGAATAACAGCAGCAGTAAGCATGGCATGAAGCATGCCAGTGGCACAGCTATTGCAGCTATCAGACGTGTCATCTCTGACACGCTACAAACTTCAGAGAGGGTGCAGGAATTGCTCGGTGTGCTCCAGCTGCCAGGAGCACGCCTGCCTTTGCTGGTGCCTGTTCCTGACCCCGTCCCGTTTGCTCTCATTACCTGGGTGGAATTAGCGTTTGCCCACACGATTGCACAGCATGTGGGATCACACCGGGAGCTGTCATTTTGAAAAGTCCTTTTTTTGAGGTATAAAATATGATATCAACATACTGCTCTTACACTGCTGTTTTTCCTTTGTGCGTGAGGAGAGTGATTTGCATGCGACTGAGAGAAAGCTGAGCGCCTCCTTTGCATGTGGAGATGGGAAGCTAAAGCTTCTTTTGAATCTGCAAAGAAAGGGCCACGCTGCTTTATTTTAAAGTGTGTCCTCCGCGTCCTTCCTAGGGAATGGAGCTGCCTAATAGTCCCAAAGCTCTCGTGCTATTACTGTCATTTCTTGCTGCTGGTTGGCGCGGCAGCAGTGCCCACCTTGTTGCTACTTACGCCTTGTTCCAGATACTCGGTTAGAGCTCCTCTTTGATTGAGGCTCATTTGTCTTTTTTACTAAAACCTTGGTCTAAAAGGCCCTAAAATGCAGGAAAATGAACTCATTATTTCTAAATGCCACGCTCCTCTCCTACCTCTATTTTCCTGGCCATCTACCATCCTCCTGCTGCTGCTGGGGTAGCCGTAGGTTCGCTTTGTGGGGAAGAGATGGGATTCTAAATTGGCAGAAAGATAACTCTCAAATGAAAGAAACATCACTAAAACCTTAAAGGCCAGTCAGGGTGGCTTAATATAGCCCGGGTTCCCGCTGCGACAGGGCAAAGAACGAGATCTTTTCATTACAGCAGAGCACCAGCTCTGCTGGTTTAAATGGAGAGTGGCTTGGATAATTATTTCCAGTGCTCCCAAGTTCATGTGCTCACAGGGATTGTCTTGACGCCTGCTGTGCCTCGGGAGGACACGAGTTAAGGTTGACAAAACCTACTGCAGGTAGTTTGAGCGAGGGGGTCTAAAGATATCGTCCTCTTTTCCTTCTCCCCTCCACTCCAGATCTACTGCTGGCAAAATCACTTTGGCACGCACGCATCTTGGCTTCAAGTGGCAGCTCTCATCCTCCCCGCGCTGGTCTCAGCTGCTCAGCGTGTACGGCCACAGAGCAAAACCTTTACCAGTGATAAGGAATGCATCTGGAGTTTGAGCTTTTTACCAGTACCTGATGTGATAAGGCTGGGCATGATTAAAAGGATGCGAGGTGCAGGGTGATACTTTGTCAAGGCACTCACGAATCTTTCTCTTCTTCCCCTCATACCACTGTGAGCTTGCTTAAGATTTTCTGGTTGTTCTTCATGCTTCTGGCAAAGGATTTTGAAGCAAAGCAGTCAGGGAAGAAAGGAGAGTGGCACAGAATCATAAAATCACAGAATCGTTAAGGTTGGGAAAACCCTCCAAGATCACCTGGTCCAACCACCCCCCTGCCACCACTGTCACCCACTGACCCATGTCCCCAAGCACCACGTCCAACCTCTCCTTGAACACCCCCAGGGACGGTGACTCCACCACCTCCCTGGGCAACCCGTCCCAGTGTCTGACTGCTCCTCCTGAGCAGAAATGTCTCCTCATTGCCAGCCTGAACCTCCCCTGGTGCAACTTGAGGCCATTCCCTCTGGTCCTGTCACTGGTTACCTGTGAGAAGAGGCCGACCCCCAGCTTCCCATGGGAAGGAGGGTTGATGGTGAAGAGCTGGGTTGGACCAGACCACAAGAAAGATGAGACAAAGACAACGATGCAAAGACTAATGTGCAGCCAGCCCACTCTTTGGCAGGGGAGCCTGTGCCAGAAGCCTGGAGTACGTGGAGGCCCTGATTCAGACTCCCCTTTAGATGTGGTGATTGGTGGCCGCCTTGGTCATAGCGACCATGAAGTGGTTGAGTTCAAAATTTATGGTGACAGAAGGAAAAGTGCCACCAAAACCTCATCCCTAGATATGGGGAAAGCGGACTTCAGGCTGCTCAGGGAACTAGTCAGTAAGGTCCCCTGGGAAACTGCTCTTGAAGGCCTCGATGTCCACCAGTGCTGGTCACTCTTTAAGCGATGCCTCCTAGAAGCACAAGATCAGGCAATTCCAAAATATCGCAAGTCAGGCAGGCAGGGCAGGAGGCCGGCGTGGCTAACCAGGAATGTTCTAATGGAGATTAGGTGGAAACAGAGAGTGTTTCGCTACTGGAAGGAGGGCCAGGCGTCATGGAAAGAATACAGGGATGCTGTTCGTGTTTGTAGGGAGAAAGTTCGAGTGGCCAAAGCACAGCTAGAGTTGAAGCTGGCTGTGTCTGTGAGAGAAAATAAAAAGGGTTTTTTTAGATATGTAAATGGAAAAAGGAGAACTAAAGAAAACATAGGGCCGCTCCTTGATAGGGAAGGTCTCCTCACAGACGATGACGTAGGCAAAGCAGAGACGCTTAACGCCTTCTTTGCCTCTGTCTTCAATGCCGATGATGGGCTTCGGGACCCAGGGTGCCCTGAGCTGGAGGACCGGGATGGTGGGGATGACAAACTCCCAACTGACCCTGAACGTGTGCGGGATTTGCTACTCCACCTGGATCCCTACAAGTCCATGGGTCCGGATGGGATTCATCCCCGGGTGCTGAAAGAGCTGGCGGATGTCATCGCGGAACCTCTATCAATTATTTTTCAACGATCCTGGGAATTTGGAGAGGTCCCAGTAGACTGGAAGCTGGCAAATGTTGTGCCAATTTTCAAGAAGGGTCAGAAAGAAGACCCTAGCAATTACAGGCCTGTCAGTCTCACGTCAGTGCCTGGTAAAATCATGGAGAAGTTGGTTCTCAGACTTATTGAGGCGCACCTGGGGGACAAAGCAGTCATTGGTCCCAGCCAGCATGGGTTTGTGAAGGGTAGGTCCTGCCTAACTAACCTGATTTCCTTTTATGATAAGATCACCCGTATGGTGGACCAAGGGAAACCAGCTGATGTGATTTTTTTGGACTTCAGCAAGGCTTTTGACACGGTTTCCCATAGGATCCTACTGGACAAAATGTCCACCATACAGCTAAATAAAAACATCATACGATGGGTGAGCAATTGGCTAACGGGCAGGGCCCAAAGGGTTATGGTAAATGGAGCTGCGTCAGGCTGGCGGGCGGTCACCAGTGGGGTCCCTCAAGGCTCCATTTTAGGGCCGGTACTTTTCAATATTTTTATAAATGATCTGGATGTAGGAATAGAGGGTATTTTGAGCAAGTTTGCTGATGACACCAAACTTGGAGGAGTTGTGGACTCAAATGAGGGCGTAAAGGCCTTGCAGAGGGATCTGGACAGGTTGGAGAGCTGGGCGATCACCAACCGCATGAAGTTCAATAAGAGCAAGTGCCGGGTCCTGCACCTGGGACGGGGGAACCCTGGCTGCATGTACAGACTGGGCGATGAGACGCTGGAGAGCAGCCTAGAAGAGAGGGATCTGGGGGTCGTGGTAGACAGCAAGTTGAATATGAGCCAGCAGTGTGCCCTGGCAGCCAGGAGGGCCAATCGTATCCTGGGGTGCATCAAGAACGGCATCGCTAGTAGGTCAAGGGAGGTGATTGTCCCGCTCTACTCTGCGCTGGTGCAGCCTCACCTCGAGTACTGTGTGCAGTTCTGGGCACCACAGTATAAAAAGGACATGAAACTGTTGGAAAGTGTCCAGAGGAGGGCTACGAAGATGGTGAAAGGCCTGGAGGGGAAGACGTACGAGGAACGGCTGAGGTCACTGGGCCTGTTCAGCCTGGAGAAGAGGAGGCTGAGGGGAGACCTCATCGCAGTCTACAACTTCCTCGTAAGGGGTTGTCAAGAGGCAGGAGACCTTTTCTCCATTAACACTAGTGACAGGACCCGCGGGAACGGGGTTAAGCTGAGGCAGGGGAAATTTAGGCTGGACGTCAGGAGGGGGTTCTTCACAGAGAGGGTGGTTGCACACTGGAACAGGCTCCCCAGGGAAGTGGTCACTGCACCGAGCCTGTCTGAATTTAAGAAGAGATTGGACTGTGAACTTAGGCACATGGTCTGAACTTTTGGGTAGACCTGTGCGGTGTCAAGAGTTGGACTTGATGATCCTTAAGGGTCCCTTCCAACTCAGGATATTCTATGATTCTATGATTCTATGATTTAGCTGCAGTTTCCCCACCAACAGTGGACCAGCCACCAAGTCACCCCAAAGCAGGTGAAAGGAGACATCTTTTCAGTGTGTTTTGCTTCTGATGGTGTCCAGTGCACAAAGATCTCAAAATATTTCCAGAAAATGTTTATTTTCTGTCTTTTAAAAGACTCTTGTGGAATACCAATAGACAGTGCCATGAAGCAGGCATGTGGAAATGAGCTGGCAATCCAAATGCTCAACTCTTAGCATGACCTCCTCTCACGTGAACTCTCTGCAGCAGTACCTGTATCTGATTGTTCCCGACCCGTGTGTTGGACCTCAGCTACTGTCAGCACTGTGGGCACAACACGAACTTCACAGTTTCCAGGTTCATGTCATAGCAGGAACTCATGTGAAAGCTTCTGTCTTCAGAAGGAGATGGGCCATGTCTGCAGTGCTGTGTCCAGGTCTGGGCTCCCCAGCACAAGAGGGACATGGAGCTCCTGGAGCGAGCCCAGAGGAGGGCTGTGAAGGTGATGGGGGGACTGGAGCACCTCTCTTATAAGAAAGACCAAGAGAGCTGGGACTGGTCAGCCTTGAGAAGAGAAGCTGAGAGGGGATCTTATCAACGTATCTAAATATCTTAAGGGAAGGTGTCAAGAAGATGGGGCCAGACTCTTTTCAGTGGTGCTCAGCGAAAGGACGAGAGGCAATGGGCACAAACTGAAGCACAGGAGGTTCTGGCTGAATATGACAGGGCACTTCTGTACTGTGAGGGTGACAGAGCATGGGCACAGGTTGCCCAGAGAGGCTGTGGGGTCTCCTTCCTTGGAGATCTTCAAAACCCACCTGGATGCCATCCTGCACAATGTGCTTGTGGTGATCCTGCTTGTCAGGGGGGTTGGACCAGATGATCTCCAGAGGTCCCTTCCCACCTCGGCCATTCTGTGACATGGCAGAGGCATTTCTGGCTCAAAGATTATTACCACCTCAGTAAGTGAAATGCTGATGTGAGGGAAGAGAAAATGAGTTTGGAGGTTCAGCCCTGTTCCTACCTCCCCCAGAGACATGGACAGATTATTTGCTCTCCCACACCACTGGACTGATAATTTACCTACAGAAAAGGAGTCTTGAGGTTTCCACAGGGCACTGTCATGCCTGACTTCTGGGTGAGACACAGCTCTGTGCTGAGAAGCAGCACCACGACATGTAAGAGATTATTTCAGAAGGCAGTCATAGAAAAGGCGGAATAAAGATGTTCTCAATGGGGCTCTTGTTTTCCTTTTATTTTTTTGGCAACAGAGTATTTGCATGTGCAATCATATTTTAATGTATTTTTCTTCATCCCTTTATTTATTGAGTATTAACACTTCAATAGATGCTGCACAAGCCACACATTAATGCACGAACTGTACATCTAGCAGCTTTGTGCACAAAACAAGTTTACAACATCACAAAACGAATTTTTTTTTTTTTTTTTTTTTTTTTTTTTTTTTTTTTGTGAACTAGCTCAGCCATTGAAGCATTCATTTGTTTTGGCTTATGTCTATAAAGATGTAATGAGATCTGAATTTCTATGAGCATCAAAACTGCCTGCGAGATGGGAAAAAGGGAAAACCAGGGTGAGATGGAGGGAGAAGCACTGAGAGTCACAAGGTGTTTGCTCCATTAAACAACAAGTGTCAAGTTAGTGCCAAACAGTGGATAAATCCTGTCTCTGAGACAGGATTCAATTACCAGTGGGTAGACACGGATAATTTTGGCCTGCCATTTCTCAGCCGAGCCGCTGTTAAGACTTTTGCTGCCCACTGTCAAACACCTCTGCCTCTTGTGCATCTTTCCTAATGCCCAGGAAAGCCAGAGCACTGGTGGTGTGAAATGCAGGAACAACAACACCTTCGTGCTTCTGAACGAGTCCAGAAATGTGCCTGGATAAAAAGAGCTCTGGATTTTATGAATGCCAACAATTGTGCAGCCCTATAAAAGCAGACTGACCAGGTGTGCCACAGTTACTGCAGTATACATGAAATTATGGCAGGCCTAGAGCATCTTCCACTGTTTTGTCTTTACTGATACTTAGGTAACACCTTATCAAAAATATCACAGCATAAAATCTTTCCAGTGATGAAACGTAGAACAGTTTAGTTGGAAGGGACCTTCAAAGACCACTGAATCCCAACTGCCTGACTTCAAGGCTAACCAAAGTTAAATTATTTTGAGAGCATTATCCAAATGCCTCTTGAACACTGACAGGCACGGGGCATCAACAACCTCTTTAGGAAGCCCGTCCCAGTGTTTAGTGTCTCACTAAAGTTTTACATTTCCTATATTTTAAAAACAATTTCTGCCCTACTATGGCTGCTATAGCATTTGCACCCTTAACACTTGCACATCAACACAAAGTTTGGAAGCGCTTCACCTGCTCCAGACTCCATTTGATTCTCCAGTTTAACATTTTAAAAAATGTTCAGGCCAAAAAGTGAGCCTGAACCAAGCAGCATTTAAGTGTGTCAGCCAAACAGCCCCAGATCCTTTTCCCAGGCAGCTGCAGTATTTTCCTTCACCACGCAGTTTTTCTATGCATCAAGCCATGGAATATGCCAGGAGGCATTTGTTTAGTGTTGCAGTAGGTCAGATGAGGGCAATGTTGATTTTTTTTTTCCCTCCTGCACTTTGCCTTCCTTCTCATGAAACTAACTCCAGGGGTGGATGTCAGAGGAGCTGAGCAACAAGCACATTATCGCTTACACTATGGTTCGTGGAAGTTAGTAGTTAATTGGATCCTGTCAAGGTCCGGTTGGTAAACCTCTCTAATGCAAACGTTCAATCAGGGAAAGAATAAAAAGTAGAAAACAGGAGATAGTCCTACTCAAATAAATGTCATCAAACTCATCTTGTAACACATCCTGCTCTTCAGCAGAGTGATCTCTCCTGACAAGAGCACTTTCATGTGAAAACATCTCCACCGGTTGTTTTTTTCCAGCACAGAAATGCAAAAATTCGCATCCCTAAGCAACGCTAATCTATTAAAGCCAAACAATGCTGGCTTCAGTGTTTTTGGCTTGCTGGGATCTCCATTGAAAATTCTGTGGTAGATGTGTGTACACATGCACATGCCAGTCTTTGAAAGTTATCGTACTGATTTTTATCTTTTTTTTTTTTTTTTTTTTTTACACTAAAACATCACTTCATTATAAAAAAAAAAGAGGACCAAAGCACGTAACTGCACAATAAATTCAGCACCCCATGAATAACACCACAGAACAGCTCAGGTGTGAGGACATTGGGAACTTCTCACATGCTCCTTTTTGCCCTCCCCCTTAGCTGCTATGAGCCCCTCTTTGTAAGTTTTTAAGAAAAAAAATCACAGAGAACCACTGTGCAGGTAAATGAATGGACAAGGATACTGTAGCACGGTTAAGATTTGGTCAAAAAAATCCATGGAGACTTGTTAAATGTTACTCTTAGGGCAGACTAACTAATGATTTTTATGTGATTTATAGAGTTTGAGTGGAGGACTACCCCACAACACCCAGTGAGAGAGCCTTAAATGAAAGCAATGACTTTTTCTGAATTAGGTGGAAGGCAAGGAAAGAGGGATAGGCAGAAAAGGGCTGGACACTTAAGCAGTTAGGAGTGTACAGAGCAATTCTTGCAAGGTACAGAGCATCCTACTACAGTCTGAAGACACTGGTCTTGAGGAGACCCTAAAGACATGACTGCTCTATGCAGCTTCTGGAGCACAACAAATGAGAAATTAACATAGTGTGTGTTTAACACCACAAATTTGGGGACGGTTGGGGCCGGACCTCCCCTAGCTACCCACAGTGCAGCAAATAATGCTTAAGAGGGCTTAGCTGGGGTGCTGAGCCCTCCTTGTGCCTCCTCCACCACAGTGCCCCACACCTCAGAGGAGCGCTCACCGCAGCGTCCAGCTCCCTCCCCGACCCCCACCGCAACTAAGTCAGTCCTCGCGAGACCGCCCTATTTATACCCGCGCGCCCAGCGGAGCGACAGGCGGCCGGACCAATGGGCGGCGCCTCTGGACTCCACCACCCATTGGCGACCGAGGGGCGGGGCTGACGCGCCGGCGGTGGGCGGGGCATCGCTGACGAGAGGCGGGCGCCGGGCGCCGAGGGCTCATTTGGGGGCTGGCGCCCGGCGGCGGCGGATCGCTGCGCGCAGGTGAGTGAGCGCCGGGCACCGCTTCTCCCCTACCGCTGCTTTTTATTCCTTTTCTAGCTTTACTATGAGCACGGAGCCGGCAGCTGGGCAGATATCTCCCTGTCCGGACCCCCTGAGGGCTGCTGCTGCGGGGCGAACGGGACTAACGGTCGCTAACGTTCTCTAACGGCCGCCGGTTAACGGCTGGCGGCTGGGGCAGTCCCCGCCGCTCACCTGCGGAGCTGGTGCCCGTGACACCCCTCTCGTCCTCCTCACGGGGTAAATCCCAGCCTCCTGGGGTCGTGCGCCCTCACACCGGACCGCCCCTCGGCTCCATCGCCTTGGTTTGGCTGGGAAGCACCCCGGGGGTTAGGTAACGTGTGTCCCTGTGGGGTTTTGCTGCCTTCACCGGCTCCGTTTTTAAGGGCTGGGGCGCTTCTGGTGCGTGCATGGCCTGGCTGTGCTCGCTCCGTGCAGGGCTCGGGCTGCGGCGCCGGGAGGGGAGGGAGGGAGGGAGAGGGGGCACGGCGATGGGGGAGAAAGGGGAAAAAAAACCCACAGAACCGGCTCACAAAGCCATGGCAATCAGCACAGCGACGCAATTTGGTGTGAACTAATAGCTAACCGGGTTATATCGCTGCTAAGTAATTATTTTCCTCAATTATTTTAGGCTGCGTTTTCCTGAGGAGCCCCGCTCACAGCCTCTCGGTTGTTCTTGCTGCGAACATACGAGTGATGCTCAGATTTCCCATCAAGTCAGGCAGTTCTCTCCTTCTCTTATCAGTTAATGCTTTTATGTTCCTGGCTGCCCTCTCTGTGTGCACGCTGGACCAGCTGTCTCTTGCCCCCTCTGGGGTAATCCCCTCTAGCTTGCAGCCCGGTCCTTTGTGCACACCTGAGTTGCTTTGGAGAGATCTGGCTGCTGCTAGACTCACAGTGAACGTACATTACAGTTCAGGCATCCTTACTCCAGAGCTATTTCAGCAGCATAGGCTGTCAGCGTCGCTGTCAGAAGCCCGGTTGCTTATTCTGGTAGTTTGGGAATCACCTGAACTCTTTGCACTTCCTGCCCTGCAGACAGGCCTTGTGAAGCTCAGGGCTTTTAAGATCTTTTCCTGCCCTTGCTCTGAAAGTTCGTACAGGCTTTTGTCTTTGACCTAATTACTGTTGCCTACCCCTCTGGCATTTATGATGGCCATCTCCTGTTCAGAGTACTGGTGATGATAATGCTTCCTGGCATGCCGTGCTCTCCACCTTTCTTTAGGTCTCTCAGCTGTCTTTATCTTTCATTGTGTTAAATTCAGGTTTCTCATACGGTAAAACCTTTCACAGTTTCTATTCCATTACTTGGTTTCTTAGCTAATTTTATCCTCTGCTTTGGCCTCTTCACGTGTGCTCGCGTTTGTTCTCAAACTTTAAAATCACACACTACCTATAAGGGAAAGTTTAAAGCCACCGACCTGTCTGTGCATAAACTTCCTCAGAACAAAGCGTGCTACTGGCATCATTATATGAGGTAATCGTAGTCAGAAGGCAAACACTTCGAGCCCTGGTCACAAGATGCAGGTTGCACAGATGTAAGAGCATGTAGTTCCATAACTTTGTGGTTCCCTTCCTTTCATTTGTTGACCAGGCCTATTCGTTGTGTCTTGTTTTACAAGCTCTTGGGTGCAAGCAGTGCGTGCTGTGGTACAAACCTGGTGAGAGCAGTTCAGACTTGACTGGAATCTCCAGGTACAAGCACGAGGAGAAGTGCTTTTCCCTGTTCTAAATGCAGCCAGGCAGGAGAGTGACAGATTGCTTGTAAGGAAAGTCCAAAGTAAGTCTTTATTTACTGCTGGATAGCATGCTGGTATCAGATGTAGCTTGTGGTGGGGAAAAAACTGCCTCCCTTTCTTTTCTTTCTTAGAAGAACATCAAATGTTTGGGCTACTGTAAATGATACTTCAGCTCTCTGTAAATCAAATCCCCACACCCCCAGCTTCAAAGCAGGCCATCAGTTAATTTATTTCCATCTTCTCTTTGCCTTGCTTGCTTAGGACAGTGTGTTTAGATGCTGGCTGGCTTCGGCCAGCTGGGGATTTCCTGGTCCCTTGGTCTGGAACCTCCACCTGGGGTGAAACCGAGCTGTGGCTGACTTCTGTCTGCTGCCCTTGGCCCTTTGTGGTGGGGAGAGGAGCTGTGCGGTCACACCGTGCTGTTTCTGTGAGCTCTTACTGAGAGGCTGAACAGTCTCTGCTTGCGTGGCCGTTGTCTGTGCTTTCCCCGCAGCTAAGCGAGGGGGGGAAAAATGGTTGTGGATGGATCAGATGCTTTTGCACTGCGCAGGGAGAGATGAATGGTGTAGGTTTGTAACTGCTATTTAAAGCTCTGGTCTCTCGGTTCGCTGGGGGCGTTTCTGCTGCTGCAGTTGCATCAGGGCTCTGCTCGCTGACCTCGGAGAGGCTTTGCTGAAGGCAGAGCTTAGCAGCGGGGCTCTGAGCTGCCGGCTTCCCAAAAAGCCTCCCGTATCCCTTCTGTGCCGCCGGAGCGAGGTGTGAGCTTGCCTTGGGTTGGTGATGGCATTGTAATGTAGGTGAGAGGTGTTTGTCCTTCAACAACCACATTCAGATGACGTGCAGCTCCTCCAGGTACAGCCAGATCTAACAAAAAAGGATGAACTAATGTAACAGGTGCTGTTCCCTGGGCTGAGACTGGGGCAGTGCAAGAGGGCTGCATGTAAGCCACGGTAACGAGCGCACAGAAGTTTCTTTACTCTATTTTGGTACATGGGGGACACTTGTAAATATTTTTGGTCTAAATATTAAAATTCTGTTTTCTTTAAACAGGAATAGAAGAAAAAAAAACTGAATTTATGAGAACTACAAGAAAGCTTGCAGCAGTTCGGGATGGATTGATTCGTGATTCCTTTGCTATGTGAGAGCTACGTTTTGTGCTGCTGCTGCTGGACTTGAGCTGACTTTGTTGCAGCAAGCCCAACTGATCGGCCCTAATCGCTAACAGGACATAAACAAGTGTGATGGTGAAATGAGATGAGGCTCCGCAATGGAACTGTGGCCACCGTGTTAGTTTTCATCACTACTTTCCTCAGTTTGTCCTGGTATACTGCATGGCAAAATGGGAAAGGTAAGTAAAGGGCTGTGAAAACAAACCGACCTCTACGCGGCTGTATGGCTGAGGAATGAATCGTACAGGCGTGTGCTTTGCTGCGCTATGGTAGCAATGTATAAACTGCTCGTTGACTAGCTCTGCTCCAGAAGGTATTGCCTTGGTGAGGGATTAACACCTGCTGGTAGATTCAGGCAAATCAACTTGGAGGGATCCTGACTTTTATGTATATATAAAGAGAAATAAATGAGGAGAAAGAAATCCTGCTGTTAGAGAGGAAGGCTGGACAGTTTGTTTTGTTTTTCTTGGTTTATGGCTGTTGGAAAAACAGATGTTCTTTTTTCTTTTTTTTTTCCAAGTAACATATGGCCAGTGGACCAGGCTGGACAATGTTATTTTTGGTGCAGCTTTCTGTCTTCCCTGATGATTCGGTGATGGCAGTGGCAAACTGCCAAGCAGCATTGTCCAGAGATTTTTTTTCTTTCTTGCTGTCTTTGGAGGAAATGTAAAATATTTCTTGTCTGAGTATGGTGTGAGAAATAAAGTAATATGAACAAATTGACTGCGTAATGGGGAATGTATCTATTCCATGAGATTGCACATGTTCTTATGAGTAACTGTTGTCTGTAATAGTTTTTACCTTCTTAAATGTGTTTCTTGATTTTATTGCACTTCATGTGAGCTCTGGAAAATTGAGTTGTTCTGATGGTCAGGACTGTTTACTGCAAGTGAAATGTTTTGATTTCTGTCTTTCAGTAAAGCAAATAAACTTATTCAGTAATGGTTTCTAGAAGAAGGTTTTTTTTTCCATTATAAACATCTGATCTCTTGGAAAAAATACTAGACTGTCCTTCAAAGATCAACTCATCCTGAAACACACATTCTGTATTAAATGAGATTGCTACATGGTTTGTTCTGACTATTCTGCTGAGAATGTTATCATCAGTTTTGCTTCAGGTCCAGTAAGAGGAGGCTGAGTCTTTCTGTAAATACTGTCAGTTTTACAACAAGCAACTTGCAACCTGTCTTTTATACTTAAGAATGAAAAGGATCCTTTGCAAAGAAGCAGATGAGTTTTGTGGCATATTGTTTTTTTTATTTGACACTTGTAGGAGAAGCAGATGCTTTGTGGTCTGGTCGCTGCTGTAGCAGTTGGTTGGCAGGCTTGTCCTCTGAATGTAAGGATCAGTAAAAATGTCAGGTTCTTGAGCTTGGGGTAATACACAGATCTTTTAATTGGACAACAAAGTTTAGAAGTGCAAACCACTGATGAGAGAATATTTGAATTGCATTTAAGTAGTATTTTATTCATTTTGGTTAATAACACATTCTCTAGTTAAATTTCATGTTACTGATTCTTACTGAGGAGCCTCAGAAAAATTTTGCTTTCACTTCAGCAAAGATACAGATATAAGAAAGTCTGTTTTCATGCTTTTATTTTAACTTGACGTAGTTTACAGGTCTTGCTCTCTTTTGCCAAAGAATAGCACAATCTTTCCCAAAAATCCACTATTAGGAAAGTACTAATATATATATAGCATTTGGTGACAATTCAAGCTTCTGTTGGTCAGACAGCTCTTTTTTATACTTTCTTGTTTCCATCTGAATGCTCAGAATCGGTACTTTCTTAATGGTGGTGTAAAAGTTCTGTGTTTATCTTCCTCCAGATCTTTCTTCTGAGCATTATGACTAATCTGTTAAATAAACATTTGTGTAACAAGCTATCAGTAAAGTGTTAATTATGAATCACAGTTATGAAATTACAATGTTCTAGGGAACTTTATGGTTCAAAGAGAAACTTATACATAGAATATTGTTTTTTTAAAACTTGTTTTAATTTGCACAAGTTAACAAAATACGAATCAGGTTGTTTAAAAGCAGATTTGAGTTTGTTCCAGTACATTTTAATTCCAAGGCACTTCCACATCAATGGGAAATGTTGAGACACTAGCAATATGTTTAAGAATCCATATTTTTTTCCAATTCCCAACACTTTTTTTGAATTATTCAATAAGCATTGCATGGTGGCCTCTTAATTCACTGATGACTCTCTCATTGTAAATTGAGTGGCTCGGTTAGAAGCAAATAAGGTGCTTGCTGTTCCCATCGACTGAAAGGCTATGAAATGTCAGGTATTATGGTCATAATCTTTTGGTACTCATTACAGTTATATGGCATGCATTAGATTCTTATAGGTATTTGTCAGTCTTTGGCCAGCAAAGTAAATCTATGCTTAGAAAGAAAACATTATTTACATTTAAAAAAGTTAAAAGGTAAACCACAAATCATTAACTTCCCATCAGAACCAAACAAATTCCATTCCAACAACCCTAATCCAGTCCTCGGGTGATTCATTTGAATTGAACTAAGTTCCTGGATGACTGCTGCTTAAAGTGCAGAACCACTTGTAGACTGATAAGACTGGGATGACGTGGTGCCTTTGCATATCCTGTCCTCCTCCAGTAAATATACCTGGTCTTAGTCTGTGCAGGACAGGATTTAGGCACTTCAAAGTGATACAGGCATTGCTACTTGTTCAAAGTCCAGAAAACCTGTCTCTGCAGAGCTTTAGTAGCTTTGTGGATGTGTTGGGAAGTTGTTAGCAGCTGAAGGAAATACCCTGAGCTGCCATCACTGGCAACAGCATGGCTGTAGCCGACCCCCTGGCTGAGTTATGTAAGTAACCTTTCACGGGGCAGAGGCTATTTTTGGATGAAACAGCCAATTACATGTTTTTGCTTTTAAAGATATGTTTGAAGAAAGCCGACTGAGCTACTTCTCATCTCTGGAGGGTGTTTTCAAAATTAGGGCAAGATCCTGGGCTCTTTCTGCAGGCCCTGAGGTGCCGAGAAGCACTGTAGCTGTAAGGAAGCAGGGCAGGGGGCCCTGAATACACCTGGGAAAAACCTCAGTTGTCTGTGAGATTTGTGAACAGGAGCTGGAAGGCTGCTTCTTGGATGTTCAAAACGTGCTATGGTTAGCTCATAAGTGAAACAGGGACTGGAAATCAAATCATACCAAAATGGATTACCTGGGTGCGCGTAAGGAACAGTTTTAATGAATCTGCTGTTACTTCAGAGCTAGTTTGGCTTAAGATGTCCTTCAAATCCTCCTGAGGCAATTCCTCCTTTTCCTCTTACTCCAGTGCTAACTCTGTGCTTAACACCAGCTATTTTGGCTAAATCATGCTTTCTAGTTCTACTGACCTGCTCACAGGCCTTCACTACCTCATTTATGAGCTACAGAAATAAAGGATTTTTTATCCTAAAGGCACTGCTCTTAAGAAGACCCAGCCAGTAAAAATACTGCTTTGTACTTGTTGCACTGCTCACAAAAACTGCATCAAAGCTGTTGCCTGCTACGTGGAGAGTGTAGCCTTGGTGCTTTGATATTTAATGTGCCCAGTGCAATGCTCCAGGAGAAGCTTCTGGGGCCCAGCAGCCTCCTGATGCTTGTCACCAGAGCATGGAAATTGGTAAAGAACTTCTAGGGCTGGCGTGTTAGGATGAACTTCCTCAGCAAACCTCATCACTTGCTTCCCATGTGAAAGTCCTGCTCTCATCCTGCCTTTTTTTTTTTTTTTTTTAAGAAAGAAAAAAAAAGCACAGCAGCTTTTTGTCTAAAGTACGCGTGCTTTGTTCTTGGAGACAGACAGTAGTTGGTAGTGTCTTGTGTCACTTTCAGAAGGCACTTGGCTACTGGAAGTGATGAGGACGTGTACGGAATAATATTGTGAAAACCCTTCAGCATTGCCTAAGCTATGCCATTTCCAGAGCAGTCTCAAGCTAGCAGTGTGTGCCATCTTTGCCTATGTAAAAACATTCTCCTCTTAGGAAGAATTCTTGAAAAGCTTCAACAATTCTCGAATTGTTGGAAAAGCTGCTGTTTTACAGCTTTTCCAGGGCTGTTGTCATAACCATAAAACCTCCTCGCCGTGAGGACAGCTGATGCTGGTACGCTGCTTTAAATCCACAAGGAAAGATGTCCGAGAAGACTTTGACTTAGGAAATACTTAACCAGCTTCCTAGTTTGCTGAACATTTCCTTGTCCTTCAGTAATGATGGTAGGAGCTACTGGTGGCTTGTGTCAAGCCCCACCTTTTCTCTCCTTTGGAGCAAGAATGAAAAATGTTCAGGGCTCTGTAATAAAAATGCTGTCACCTTTCTCCTCTGGCTACTTTCACAACAGAGTTATCCCACTGAGTCTCAGCCACACTAACCTGAAGTGCTGAAAAGTATCTACGCTTAAAAAGGATAGGAAAACCTAACTTAACCTAAAACAAAAGTATCAGCCAGTGATGGAAAACTTTGGAGTAAGATCCAGGAATATTAATTCCCAGAGGGAGAAAAGTCCTACGGAGGAAATAGGGCAGGGAGGAGAGGATTATTTTTTCTTGGCAATGGTTATGTGTACGTTCTCAGATGCAGAATAGCAACTGGGGAGATGCATGTTACCACTTAGTGACCATAACCCTTTGTAGTTTATGGTTTGGTCCTAAGAGAAGCTGCTCGCTGGGTAAATGCTGGTTACAGTCCACCGGCAGCACGCTCTGATTTTCAGTTACGTGCCCGTTTCCCAGCGAGGCGAATTAAGGCCGATCAATGAAAAAAAGCTAAGTGGGCTACTAACTGGGAAGAGCTGAGGTAGGGGAAGGGGAAAAATGGGCTGCTAAAGTAAAATATGCATATGGAAATGTGTATTGGATAGCTTGTTTGGGGGCAAGAGAGGGTTGGGTGTTTTTTCTCCCTGTTTAATGGCAAGGAAGTATTGGTTTCCTTTGGAAATTCTGTTGCAAATCTTCCAGGAACTGAAAATTAAAGGAAATAGGTGTTTCCTTTTTCTTAACACCAGCACACGGACATTGCTCTGTTTTTTCAATCCGAAATATGCGCCGAGCTTGGTTTCTAGAGCTGACAACCTGGCGTATGGATTACAGAACTCCTGGCACTGGGGATTTGAATGAGCTGCACCAGGAAGAATCGCAGTCACAGGGGCTTTTGCAGCACAGCTCCGACCTCCTGCCTTGTTTGCAAACCGCCAGCTCTGCTGGCATGCCAGCCGGTGGGCTTCTGAAATGCGGTTGCCACCGGCGTTTCGTACGGCCGGCCTCAGCCAACAGCTTGAGGCGCTGCTCTTGATTGCCAGCCAGCCCTCGGAGCTGGGGAAAGTCGATGCGCTCGCTCTGCGTGGGTTCTTTTAATAGCTCTCCAGCCTGAGTCGCCTGTGCTTGCGTGACTCCTCCGGAGCACCGGCTGCTGCTCTCACGCAGAGACTATCAGAGGAGTGATTTAGCCAGCCCAGGAAAGACCATTGCATCTGGCACAGCTGCTCATGAGAACAGCTCCACGTAAAATACATTTCCACAAATTGATCTAATAAGATGCATTTGCATGTATTTATTTTCTTGTTCATGTTGTCTTCCCAGATTAGCTACCAATAGGTGCATCCTCATGTTTTGAAGTGAGTGAGAAGGGCTTCACAGTGATCTCTCCTGGTTTTGGTGCCAGCTGGTATTTCTGGTAGCGAATCTGGGTGATGGAAAGGAGCAAGCCCCAGACAAGACGCAGGGCGCAGTAAGGCAGAAGGAGACCAAACGTATGCATACGGGATGGGGAAGGGACATGGTGCTAGGGTTCTGGTTAGGAATGACAGCTTAACATAAGTCATATGTTGACCGTGAGTCATCGCGTTGTTGCAGGGGTTGAAGGAAATTGAGCAGAAAAGGGGTGCTTAGGAAGTAAGGAAATAAAAAGTGTGCTACCCCAGCAAGATGCAGGAAGTGTGCTTTCTGCTCTGCTTGGCACTGTTTCTGCTTCTGGACGGTGCACTGCAAAGGGGACATTCGTTGGGTAGGGTTCAAAGAAGCAACAAGTGCTCAAAGATCGAAATAATAAGTACAGTAAGGAGTTTGTACTGGCATTGCTCAAAGGGAAGGTGTGAGAAGAGACAAAGATAATTTTCAAATATGTTAGGAGTCCTTGCAAAAAGAAAGGACGTAATCAAGTACAGTTAGGTACCGAAGTAGATGGTTGGGAGGGGTGAAGAACATCCCTTGCAAGCATTTTCAAGAACAGGTTACGCTGGTGATGAGGAGTCAGGCACCCATAGCCTGTCTGAGACCACTGGAGGCTAGGGCTAGCACAAAAAGATGAGTCTCACTGGGTTTTACAGTGTGACAACCCCACAACAAAGCTCAGGTGGGGAGGGTGCACAGCTGGCAGGAACGATCCCACTTCAAACCAGCTGTGCCGCTGAAACTGGATCTGAGGGGGCAGGTTTGGGCTAGGTGACCCCTAGAAGACCTTTATAACCTGAGTTATTACGAGGTCTGTGTGACCTTGGCTAAATTTCTCTCTCCTTGTGCCAGGACTGACATGCCAGCATGTTTCATTACGAACTAATAGCAATGTTTGCGTAAGATATGCAGGAGTTGCCCTTAATTATTGTAAATATTCAATCCCTTAAAATACACAAAATGTTTGCTTGCATTTTAGCAGCTTCACTTCACCTTTCCCTGTTAATGTCCGCTCACCTTCCTATGGCTAGGAGCCTTTAAAATATGCTGTTAGAAAAATCTCAGGGTTGCTTGTTTTTATTTTAAAGTGCACTTTTTTTTTCCTTACCCTCACGGTTTAGAGTAGTATCTTATTCAATAACCCTATTCCTGCTGTGTAATCACAATTTTATTTGCTGCCTGGGCAACAAAAAAGCATTCTCCTTTATCGATGCCATCTCCAGGATGAGAATCCTGGAAGCTGTTCGTTTTTAGGATGAGACACTTTGAAGTCTATAATTTAGTTCTGTTTCTAATGCACGATGTTTTGTTTTCCTGAACACGGCAGAAAGGGAATGGAAAGCGGTTTCCTTGCTCACAGCACAAGGCTTTATCCAGCTGGTCTCTGCCTGAGAAGCAGTTCCTCTAGCTGCTCTTTTAGAGCTGTGCTTCCAGCTGCTTTTCTGCTTGTCTCCTTGGCTTTCATGCAGCTTTCCGGCTATTCCTGCAGATGCTTTCCCCAGTCGTGCTGCCCATCCATCTCGTAATCAAACTTCCACAGTACTTGCATTTTGTGCCCAAGCTGCTACAAATTCCTACAAGTTTCAGCTCTTGGAATAGCATTGTTCCTTGTGGGGTGGTAGCGCTGTCTGGATCGCTGTTACCTTTTGTTAGAGGGATTTTCTCCTAATGTATGAGAATGCTAAACAGTTAGCTGTGGACCTGTCATTACTAATCTTCCTATAATTTAGGAAACGAGTTTTTCTTGCTGTAGTTTCTGGTTTGTAAGTACATGCTTTGTGGTTTCTGAGGCGGAGGAAAGGATTGATTTAAAGTAAGTGGCTCGGTTTACATGTACGGAGGCTCCCAGATAGTTATTGACAATAATGTGGTAGCAACAAATCATGTTATGATTTTTGAAGGCTTTCAGGTTGTCAGAACGGAGAAGTTGCTTTGTCTGCCTGCATCATGGTTTCATTTTCCTGCGTGCTTTGTTTTCTGTGCCACGTTGGTCTGCAGCTGCGTTCATCCATCCAAGACCACAAAGCACCTTAAAAGTCGAGCCCTGAATTTTCAACAGTGCCTGAGCAGATGATATCAGTGATGATCCTTGGAGAAGGCTTGGGGTGCCTGGGTGTTGCTGGACATGACTTCTTTTTCTAGATGGAAACCCGGATGATCCTGTGCCTTGGGGATGACCCGGAGGGGTCAGCTCTCAGCCACTGCCCAGCTGCTCGCCGTAAATCGTGCTCAGGAGAGCGTGTCGAGGTGCACGTGTTGTGGGTTTTGTTAGCCTGTAAGTGTGTGGGTTAAACAGTTTTGCTGTGCAAAATGTATCTGGTGATCGGGGAGGCTCGAAGCAGAAATAGGTGAGACCTTTCTGCAGCTCCCATGTGAAGCCGCGTGCTGGCGTAATAGCTGCTCTCTCCTGATGGAAATGGGGCATGCACATCCAGAGCTAGAGATGACCTTTATTAGGTCAGGGCTCATTTTCCCTTGTTTTCCTCCCGCACACTGCTTTACTGAGAAGGCAGTTGAGTGGTTTGCAATAAATGGGCATTTTTATAGCACACAGAGACGCTTAAAAATAGACTCATGCTTTGCCCTGTATTTACAATGCGTTGCGTTAAAACTAACAGCATCTGACGTAGTCTGACAAAGTTTTTATCTTGGAATGAGCTGGAACTGGACAGAAGACTTCACTCTTCTGTGTTCTGGGGATGAGTTGCTTCAGGGTTTGTGGTATTTGAGCGATGTGTAGCTTACAGTGATCAAAGATTTGAATTGGGTAAGGCTGAGAGTTCACCCTCATGCAGGAAAAGGATGCTGGAACAGTCATAATATGTTCCTATGTGGGGACATATGATAGAACATTCATAATACGTTCCATAATATGTTCGGTATCTTGTAACAAGTGGTCCCGATGACTAAGTTGTTCTGCAGTGAAGTCAGACTGCTAAACTGTTTACTTAGGTGATGACAGTAGGAGGTTGCAGTTGACTTTTTCAAGAGTTGAAATGTCTTTGCTGCTCCTTCTGTCACAGGACATGCCGCCGTATCCTTTTCCCTCTGTCACACCACCAAGGTTCAAATTAGGTGTTCTCGATGGCACTGTATTCCTGCAGGTGCTGAGGAAACAGGAATAGGACAGAGAAAGTCCTGTGAGGAGCGGCTGAGGGAGCTGGGGGTGTTTGGTCTGGAGAAGAGGAGGCTCAGGGCAGACCTCATTGCTCTCTTCAGCTACCTGAGAGGCAGAGGAAGGGAGGAACCTGGGCTGTGGGAAGGAGCCTTGGGGAGCAGCTGGAGTTCATGTTCCTGGCAGTGAGAAGGTGTGGAAGCAGCTGTAGGAAAGCAAATCAGTGGAGCTTGCATGGCTGCAGTATCTACGTTGGTTTTTGGGTGTTGCCTCCCCGCCCCGCAATCTCGGCTCTCGCAGGTCACACAACAATACCTGAGGGCAAGGTGACAAAGGGAGCGCTGCTGCATTTGACACTCAAGCAGACGTCTGCACACAAATTATGAATGTTGTGTTCTGGTTGTTCATGCTGCTGCCGGTTAAATCCTGCTTCAGAGCGAGAGCAAACTGCTTCTGATTGTGCTCACGGGTGCGGTTCTGTGCCTGGTCCTTTTTTGTCGTAGTGGAGATGAGCCTCCTGGGTCTGGTGCAGATCTCTGCATAAGCTGTTTGCTCTTATCTCTGCCTAATCTCGTGCACGTCTTGCTGTTTGTAGACGTGTGTACCATGGTTAAATGCAGCAGAAAGGAAAAGGACGTTCGTGGCAGCTTTGCTGGGTTCTTTTCTGCGAGGTTATAGACGCGTTTTACAAATGGAAATTAAGTGTAGGAAGCTGAGGGTTGAGCTTTTTCTCATAAAGTGGGTGTTGCCACTTGTGGTGCGCAAGGCAAACTGTGGTGCTGGTGGCTGACGCCGTGGGCTCTGCTCTTCACAGGCAGGTAAAAAGTGGCACAGCAGCTTCATTTATATTCTGCAGGAATGGCCTAGGAGCAATGAGACTCTCGCACCTCTGCTTCTGGTAACTCTTGCACTGGACTAGACCTTCCACAGGGTGTTTGCTTCCTTGTGACCAAAGAGATCAGTCTGAAAGTTGTCAGTAAAAAATGACCACTTTTAAAAAATGAAACCTTAACTCGCTTGAAATACTAAAGGATCCGTGTCTCCCTGTGGCACTGTAGCATTGCAAACTAAGGTTCAACAATACCGATGAATAGCAGTGCAAGGAAAAAAATATACGTATGTGTAATTAACCCATTGATTTGAGAAAGTTAAACTGAAGTGTTAACTTCAGCACCGAATATTTTGTACTTTTTTTCTTGTGAAAAGCACAATCTTTCAGCTTCTTATTCAAGTGATATATTCCGATGCCTTTAATCAAATCGAACTCACAACCAAGCAGCGCCTTCTCTAACCTCGTGAAAACGTGATCCTTGCTGCTTTTAGACCCTTCCTTTTCTTTTACAGCTTAATTTGCCATGATTGAAGTTCCAAGCTGTTGAAATACGTTGGTTGCTGTAGCGTTTGCACATGACATAAAATCAAACGTGTCGCCTACCCCCGCCGTCAGGCTTTTTAACCTTGTACTTGCTTTTATTCAGGTGGAAGTGAAGTCTGGGAACAATGACAGAAAATGGTGGGTTGATTCCACGTTAGAATTGGGATCAAACTAATTTCAGGGGTCCAGCTAGGGTTGGATTTTTAATTGCTTTAATGCTGTAATTATAGCGTGATTGTTGTCTCTAAACCAGAGTACCTGGCTCTGTGTTTTTCCAAGTACAGCCCTGTCTGCGTCTATTGTAATCCTCCTGCTAGCTAGTACTTAACTCTGTCATCAATATTCTCCAAATTACAGTTATTTAAAACTTATGGATACTTCCCAAACAAAGAGGACCAAACTCTCACCTTATTCTCGGTTCTTAACCAAGGCTTTTTGATTTCATGGCTTGGATCAGGAGGTCCCTCAGCTCTGGGCGCCGCGGGAGGCGCTGGCCGGCTTTGGTTCCAGCTGTGTATTTAACGGTGCGTACCGATAACAACGGGGTTTAGCTGTGCAATGAGAGCTGGAGAAGAGAAATGCAAGCTGATTTGGGATTAGTTCGTTTTGAGTTTTCTAATTCGAGTTACATCATGAATGCAGGCAATAAAATGAGTAAGCTGTGACTAAAACTTCATTTAATTTTAAGATATAGCTACAGCTGTATTTGTTAAAGCAGAGAGTTGATGTGGGGGCATGAGATATGCAAAAGATCTTTTATTTTTTACAAGCAGAAGTGTAGGATGCAGATTCAGTTAATGACTGGCTGTTACCACGATGTGAGTGACTGGTAGTCATTCAGGCTTTCTCTGATCCTAATTCATTTGGAAATTGGTTAACTGTTTGTGCACACTGGTTTGGATAATAAAAGTTGGGATAATAGAAGATCAGTAGCTTATGAAGAGGTGGTTTGCAGAGATTATATCTATGTGTGTGTGTTATGGATATGTGATATATATCTTTATGTTTAAAACCAAATCAACAACACTCCACAAATCTGAGACCACTCGACAGCACTCATATTTTGATCAGGTGTCTCAGTATGGGTATGTGTACTTGTCTGTAGAAAGTGGCTAGATATCCTGGATGATTGAGGTCTGAGGAGGAACACGAGATGCCACAGATGACTTCTTCTAGTCCAGCTGGCTGACAGGGGTTGAATTACCTACAGGTGATTACATTTGTTTTCACTGCCAGCAAATCTCTCTGAGTATTTCAGGTAAAAGCGTTGTCCCTTGTTCTCTTGTGTCGGATGGGAGAGAGCGGTGTTGTACCAGGGCTAGTTTTGGGTACTACATTTAACGAAGGAATTGCAGTACCACACAGGTTGGTATAAAGCCACTCTCTGCTGGAACTACGTAAGCAGTTACAGCTTCTTTCTACCTCTGGTTAGAAAGCAGAACAACCAGCTATTTGGTAGCTTTAAGAAGATGCAGTTTTTATATTGGTACCAATAAGGTATGTGAGCTCAAGGATGGAAACAAACCTACCAACAGGATGCAGTGCCTACTTAGCATATTTCTGCAGAAATGTAGAGTGCAAGGATTTGGTTTAATATATCAGAATAAAAAGCATGCAATGGGAGTGCTCTCAGCTCAGGTGCTTCAGTCCCTCAGCACTGCCAGGAGTGCATCCTGTATCTCAAGAGGGTTCCAGTGCTATGATCCTGATGCCAGCCCCAACGGGAGCTTTGTGTTGCTTAAGCAGTAGTAGTTCTGCAGGATATTTCAGTCAGTTGTAGCGTGGCTTGTTAATTAGTAGTTAATTCAAAAAATAATCACGACATAATGAGCTTTGTAACAGCTGTCCCTGCAAATTGCGTTTCGGAGGCAGTGCTGTGACAGTGCTATTGACCACTTCCCGGTTTCGGTTGTACGCTGCGAGTCTCGTGCAAGACAGGCAGGGACTGCTGAGGTGGAGGTTTTTGATGAAGGCTGTTTAAAGGGAATGTGTTTTTTTTTTTTCCTGACACTGTGAAGAGTTAATATCCAACTCACATAAAATCAATGGATTGCATGCTCGTCTGAGCTCTTACTAATTTCTTGAACTGAACTTTTTGAGCTATACCTATATATCTAAAGCAGAAGTTAGAATATTTTGCCTTGGTCTGCTTTGCCTTTTGGGAATAGACTCTCTGAAGCTCATATTTATTCCTTACTGTTCCAGTTCGGGGTTAGAGAGGTGTTAAATGCTGATTGCTTATTGTGGAACTGATTTAGCAAATGATTTCAGTGACCTTTTTATATCGCTTTCCCTTTAAAGAAGAAATGCCAGCAGAGTTGACAGTGCTTCTTAGCACTGGGGGGTTTATTTATTTATTTATTTATTTTTAAAAGCTGGAACCTAAAAACCTTTGAGGATTAATTTGTCTATAGAGCCCTGGGCACAGTTGTTTATTAGGCAAAGGAGAGTGAATGCTACTTAAGTGAGCAGTCAGGGCAGGAGAAAGCAATTGCAGATGTGAGGTTTCTTTATTATTATTATTATTTTCCATCACTGCAGCTTGCTTTTCTTTCTTTTTAAAGGAAGACCAGATCAAGTGCTGCCAATTACTCTCCTCAAGCAAATCATGTGTTTAATTATCCTCATTGTCTGAAGCCAATGCACAGACAGAGCACCATATGCGTCTGTTGACTTGACCTCCTTAGTTGTGGTTGCCTGAGTTTTCTGATCCATTATTCTTCCTATTCCTTGCGTCTGAAGTAATGCTCAGAGCCTCTGTCAGCCCTCATCAGTTGACATTTGAGAGTGGTGTCGTAGCGGCTTTTGTACCTGTATGGGAAATCTTCTCCATTGACCTTTCTGGTTTGATGATTTGTATATAGAGGCAAAGGTGAGCCTGTGCAGCTGGAGACATTTAAAGCTGTCCCTGGCTGCTACATTCAGCTTTTAAAATACCCCTTCAGTAAAACATTCATTAGTTCTCACAATTCTACTTGGCTTTTTTCGTCTTTCTGATTGCTCAGGATTGTTTTTCCTCCAGGAAAATGTTTTATTCGGGAGCTTTTTTAGCAACAACCTGCCTGAAGCACTACTTTGTGCCTCCTTTCTGACGTGCAAGTTGCAGCGTTTTTAGTATCTCTAAAATACAAAAACATCTTAATATGAAAGACACCAAAAATGGGGTTCTGAAGGTTTCAGTTGCCTTGCTTTCCCATTTTTTCTGCTTCATATAAGTGGGATTTGTGAGCCAGTAGGAGTGTTTTTACTTCTTCAGAAGAATGTTTAGAAGTAAATTGATTCTGAAGTTTGCATTTCGGAGTGGAAAAGCTTTACCAGGTGATATTACAAATGTTTATACTTGGATTGCGTTAAAATTTTTAGTAAAAACATCTTCAGCTCCTGCTGCAAAGGAATGTTTAAACAAAAGTATCTGGATGTTGGTTGGATCGGGCCCTGCTATTTTCAAAGCAAGCACTTGAGACTTGTGCCAGTGCTGTTAGGATCAGAACAGAAAACATCGTTTGTTTACCCAGCGCCTTGAAGTGCGATACGTGAAAAAGCTACAGTGGAAAAAATAATACTCCTGGTGGTTTTTGGTTTGCTTGGCTTTTAAGTTAGGAAAAGCTGTGGAACCTTCTCTTTAAAAATAAGGTGCTCTTCTACTTGAATAAGCATTTTTCGAAAATACTTCTGTGTGGAAAACAAGGGCAATAAGCAGTAATTCTAGCTGATTGTTTGGGTAGATCGAAATACAAGATTGCTGAAATGATCGGCCAGTTTGAGCAACGAGATTAGAGATAGGAGAGTGATTTGATCGCTTGTTTTCGGGGATCTCGGCTTTTGGTTCATGAAGCATGGATTACTATTTTTTTGTGGTTAGTAGGATTACCCTCCTTTACCATCTTTAATTCCACAGAATAATATATTTTTAAACAATTACACACTCCCTAGTCATGTCAGAATAATAACTTCATCCTGCTTTACGTATGACTTAAACAAAAAGGGCCCGGGATGAAGTGTTCAAATAGGGCTGATGAA
Organism: Aythya ferina; assembly: GCF_964211825.1. NCBI lineage: Eukaryota > Metazoa > Chordata > Aves > Anseriformes > Anatidae > Aythya > Aythya ferina. The sequence goes on from NC_140296.1 coordinate 68,474,527, forward strand.
ATTTGACCTTGAGCGGTTTTCTTAACAGCTTTTATTTATAGCGTGTCTGTTGTTAGCATTTACAGTATCCTGCTTTATTCTATGATTTGCATGGTTGATTACTTTTCTGCTTCAGATTTTACAACTCATCATAACTTGCTTATAAAAGGTTTTCATTTCACTTTAGGAACAAGGCAGCTAATTAGCTTATGGGGAGTAGTCATCCGCGATAATGTATTGTAACATTTCAAGGACACCATTTATCAACGTTTAGGCAGTTTCAAGACAGAAAATCAGAATCTGATTTGTAAACACACTTGATTTAATTTTTTGGGCCAGTTCTTCCGAGACCTTCTTTGATCATCACTTAGTTTGACATTTTGGTTACAAATATGATTTGTACCTACACACAGTTTTTCAACACCCAGTCATTACCTCAGCTTGTTCCAACATTTTGCCTTTTTTTTTTTTTTTTTATAAGCCTAAATGGCATGGGCGGCTTCAGGAAACCTTGTTAATGTCTCTTTTGTATGGAGAAAGCTTTTTGGCCATGCCTTTGTGCTTGGTCTGATGTTTCCTCTCCTCAGCTGCAGTGCTTGGGTCTGCTTCATGGGTATCATCTGAGCACCGGACTCACTGCTAAAGGGCAACCAAAGTGATGGATTTTCTCAGTCAACGCCACTCTGTATTTCTCATCTGTGTATCTTGGGTGCTGGGTGGTTGTACAGTGACAGTAGCATTTTGTGTCACAGTATTGAGTATCTGTGTTTACATATAGGCTTTGCAAAACCCACACAAAATAGGAAGTCATGCCTTTGTCAAACAAAGGTGTCAGTGTTAAGATGTTGAAAATCATCACCAAAATAAATGCCGGTGTAGCAGGAAGAGTTTTGTTTGACTTGCTAAGGGAATTCAGGCTTTCCTTTTTTGCCTGACATGGGAAATGATTCCGTCTGCCTTGTATTAGCACAGCAGGATTTCAGTTTAAAGAGTATCTGTGTGTGAGGGGCAAAGAGGAAGGAGAGATGTGATAGCCTGTAAGCTGCTTGGATATTACAGATCAAGCATGGTTTAACAAACAAGTTGCACACATCCCTGTGGGAGCGAAGTGCAGGTCAGCACAGGTATTGCCATCACGTAGCAGATCCTGATTTCCGTGATACCATGATCTGATGGATCGCAAAAAGCATCTCAGCGACTTTCAGGGGATGTGCAGAACTATTTTTACACCTTGTGTAAGAGAACCAAAGAGCCTCTCTTGTAACAGATGTGTCTCCTACAAGATGTGTCTCTCTCTGCCCATTAAGCTTTCTAGTTTGTGTCAACCTGTAAACTGATCAATGTTCTTGCTGCAAGTGTAGTAGGAATTAATTCATGAGGCTTGTTGCTGACTTGGCATAACAGCGACTGCCGTGTTTTATTTTTGTAATGGGAGTGAGTTGTAGAGCAACTTGGTGGTAAAGTGCCTGAAGTACTGTTTACTGCAGTGTGTTACCACAGATTCACATATTTACTGGCATTTCCATAGCTTTTCAGCAGAGTGCATACAGAAAAATATGACGTTTGCTGTGGGACCCTTTGACTTGTAGCACTTGGAAAGGTTTGGTTTTGTTTTGTCAGGACATGCAGGCTGTTTTGCTTTTGGGTGAGGCGCTGAGGAGGAACCCAAGGGCTGGAAGAGGAAAACTGGAAGGGTTATCGCCAGGGTGGGCCACCAACTTGAGTGTTGCTGGATTTGGGAGTGTTGCCAGCGAGACGCCGTTCATTTGAACAACATTTTGAATATCTCCCTGTTGGACAGAGGAAAGATCCTGCCCCGTCAGGTGCCTGTTCTTGCTCCTACCCGTTCTGCTAATCGAATATTTGTGTGCGGTGCTTTGTTGGCAGCCAAAGCCTTTTGTCGGTGTGTCAGAAGGCAGTCACTCTTCCTGTTCCCATTTAGTGAACAAAAGGGCTGAGAGGTTTCGAGAGTTCAGTTTGGTAAGAGCAGGAAATATAAATCAGGCCTACAACGTGGCAAAGCGAAGCCTTCTGTGCCAGGTCTGTGGCTGGTTATCTTTTTCTCTCTGAGACAGATCCATTACCGGGGTGTTTCGCCGATTTGCAGATTGAGGGAAGCCTCGACTGCCTGTTGCTGATATGGAAAGGTCGTGCAGCTTTTTGTGATTTGTGTCGTCTGATCCATCTGCCTTTGGAGACAAGCAGCTGTACCACCATAGAGCTCTTGAGCAAATTACAGCTTGCTTTTTTTTTTTTTTTTTTTTTTTTAAAAACAGTCACCTTAGTTCAATATGTTCTACTTCCAGTCATGGAAATGGCCTGAGATTTAACATATTTGTGAACCCGCTTGATTGATTAGACAAATAACAGCTTGCAAAGCTTTCCCGCTGCTTTTTATGTTATAGATAGCGCTCCCTGTAGCACACAGTAAGCGGCTTTCCTTGAGAAAGTATTGCAATACCGACTGAGAACTGCTGAAACACTCCTGGGGGTTGTAAGGGTCTTTGTGCAATTCTGTTTTCCCCAGTCTCTCCTTTCCCGGTCCCACTGCCACCCCAAAAAGAAGAGGTGGCACGCTGACATGCAGTCATAGATCTCTTGTTCTTGTAGAGTGGCTGGGTTTTCACTGGAGCTACTGGCTATCAGAGCATGCCTGTCACAGGCCAGATGGAATAAAGCTTTCCAGAGACTGTCAGGAAAGCAAACTCCTATTTTTAGATGGTTTCTGGCTCCTTGTCCAATATTTTTCTAATTTTTTTGAAAGAGATGCTGTCAGAGGCACCAAAAAACTTGGATTTTTATAGTGCTTGGATCTCCTTTCTCCAGTGCAACATTAACAAAGGTGGTGTATGCGCATCATCTAAATACGTACTGCTCTTTGTACCTCCTCTGCTTCTGCCGAAGATATGTGAACAAAATCTGAATTCTCATTTCAGCAGACGTGCAGCTTTGGTCTTGTACTTGCATGCTCTCAACAATACTAAATTGCAGCCACAACCTGCCTGTTGGATCAAGTAGTTCTGCAGACTTCTGAGTAGTGACTTGGGTACGCTCCAGCGATTGTTGTTTTAATAATACCAAGGTTTTGACCAGGGATCCTGTTCAACTCTACTTTCAGTGTTTTAAGATTGATGCCAACATATATATGGGTTTTAATATATGGGTTTCCAGTGTGCATTGTGCTTGAAGGTTAAGTACATAGGTCCTTTCTTCAGCACTGACCCAGCTGTGTTTCCTTTTTCAGTGGTTTATGGCAAACAAAAAGGCAGTCATGGCAGAATTTTGCTGATGCTATAGGTGCCCTTACTACACTCTGACAGTTTGAGTGTACCCAAAGTAAATATCAAAGTAATTCCCTTACTAACGTTTTTAGATATTTTTTTTTTAATGCAAAAACTAACAAAACAAAAAAAACTACTAAGAGCTGTTGATGGTTTTAAGAGCACTGAAGTTGAATATCCATAGAATTGCTTAACTTGTATTCCCAGGATATTTTCACTATCTCAGTAGGCTCAGTATGTTTTCTATTTGGAATTACAATACACCAAGCATTCTGCCAGTAAAGGTAATTTACCTACAATACATACTTCTGTAGCTATTTTAGTGCTGAGGTAATCAGCAAAATGCTTTTGTAAATTCAAAGTATAGGATATTTTCTTGTTCCTTTACTTCGATACTATTTTTTTTTAATCCAAAGGGAGAGCTCACTTTGCTCTTAGAAATCATGTGTTGAAGCACACAGATTGCAAGTGTAGTACAGAAAACAAAATGAAGAAACTAGATGTATGATAAGATATTCAGAAATTCCATGTTGAGTTTCAAAAATTGGCATCTGGTTTAAAACTTGGCTTATGAGCTGTCTAAATTCGATGCAAAAATCAAATGATGTAATCAAGAATGTGGCAAAGAGGAGAACCGATTGTGTTTGTTACTTGGGGTAATGTTGTCCTGTGGGGATGACTACTTTTCACAGTAGTTTAATAGGAAAACCATAAATAATACAGAGGAGAAAGAGTAGGCCGAGAACTGAAATTCCATCTCTGGCCTGAAACTTGCAAACCTTCACAGTTGATAGAAGCGGTTTGATTTGCATTTTTAATTTTCAAAATATTTCATCAACGTTCAAGTGAGCTTGTCTGAATTCTAGGTTAGCATATTTAGGAGAACATCTTGCAACAGGGGGAAAAAAAAAAGTTGAGAAAACAAACTACAGAATGAGTTGAAGTAGTGTTAATTTTCCAAGAAACGCGCAGCATCAAGCCAGCTAAAATATTTAAGTTCTAGCTTCTGGGGTTTTGCTGAAAGTACTAGAGTTTAAAGGAAAATGATGAAGAATTAATGCTTTCAGCACTCAAGTAATTTCTTAACAAGAGTATTCTTATTTGAAGTGTAAGGGCTAGTTATTTTTATTTGGTCTTTTTGGCTTCCAGAACAAAGTACGGAAAAGCATCACCTTCTCATTTCAATGTAAAATGGTATAGCATCCTAAAAATTATGAATATATATGTGCTTAAGCTATTGGAGACTAAACATTTGACATTTGCTACCACCGCTGTTAAAGAGGGATGTTTTGTCAGAGATCAGATGTGTTTTGGGGTTCTTCCATCAGCTATGTAAGGCCAATAACTTACCGTCTGAATTCCTTCCTCTGTTTTGTTAAATGATTCTAGGTTTCAGCATTAGAAGAAAAAAGTCATTTATAATATTGTAGAAACACAAACATATTTTTTTCAAAACAGTAATCGCTGGTCTCTGTGACTGTTTTCTTTGTGGTTTTGGATTCAGAATTTTTCTTTTCACCATAACAGCAATGGAAAAAGTGGTTTGATTCTTTTTGACAGAAAATCAATTCTTTTTTTTTTTTCTTAAGTTTTTGAGAAACCTTTGAACAATCAAACATTAAATGGTCAAATGTCTTTTGGAAATATTGGCTACACTTTTTTTTAATATATACAATACTTATAAATCAGCTTGCCATACATTTCAGAAAGTCTGCCCTGAATTTCTGGAGAAACTTGTACAGTCATTTGCTAATTCTCTTTCCTCACAAGGAGGAGGAAATGAAGTGAGGTTTAAAATACAAGAGAGACTCTATATAATACAGTACCGTGTGTCTTCACCTCAAACTCGTAACTTTTTGATGAAAAGATTTTTACTAATGTTCGTGTAAATAGAAGTGAAGAAAAAAAGCTGTCAAATGAATTCATATTTTGGAAAGGGGAAAGAAAAAAAAAACACAAACTTGAGCGAAGTCAAAGTTTTAAATAAAAATAAGACCTTAAAGTTAGTTTTGTAGGCTTATGCCAAAGTACTTAGGAGTGAGATTTGATTTATTTATTTTCTTTCCAAGTTTTTTTGAGTATTTAGAAACTCTAGCTGCCTTAAGGGGACATTTACTTTTCCAGAGTTGGGACCACCGAATGCGATACTGTAAGATCCCAAGAAGTATTTTCTCCTTCACAAGTGTCTTTCAGTATGAAATCATATTTGATGTTGCTGCAGTTGTGCGGTTGTGGCTTTTTGTCGTTTAACTGGGTATCGGAGCAGTTGATCTAGGTTTTGAAGTACTGCAAGGATACCTTTTAAAGAAACAGCTGAGTGCTGTTAGAAACTGAAATTTAATTCATTTTATTTCAAATCACAGCGAGTCATATTGTAAAACAAGTACTAAAAGACTGACTTCCACGTTAATCTCCAAATACACAAAAAGAATAACGCATCTTTACTAGTATCAGAGATGTGAACGTTTTGTGTTACCTCAGTTCTTACAAAGAATGAATTTTACTTCATTTTGCATAAATAACTAGAATAATACTTATAGGTTAAAATACGATTATGTACATCTTATTAGCATTTTCTGATTTACTTGGCTCAATATTATTGTAACCTAACAAAAGCAGTAATACATTCACTTTTAAAGGATGCATTTGAGGAGTTTACATGTCTTTTAGCCTCCTTAACCCAGATGTATCTGGCTGAAGAAATTGTGAGAAGTTGACTACTTTGAAGCAAAAAATTAGTATTTCTTAAAGGAATTCACTTTTGAGGTCTGAGGTAATATAACTTTAAAACCAGTACAGCTCACTGGGAGCCCCAGAACTACTTGCTAATACTTCTGTTGGGAGCAATGTCATGGTGCCACAGCTAGAAGCCTGAGTTCAAAATGGCCTTTCCTCAAGAGCTGCTGTGATAAGTTATGAAAATAAAACTTTACTTCATTTATGTTATTTTAAATTTGTTTAAAAAATAAATTAACTAATTAACTTTTTATTTTTGACATTAATTATAATGTGAAGATGGGATAATGACTGCCTCCTTTGAAAGTACCCTGTTTTCAGTAAGCGATTTTTATTGGTAGCTCTTAACATTATGGTTTTCATTCCTTCCCATGATAAAACAGCCTTTTCATTTGGATTCTAAGTTTCTCATGGTTTTAGGACTAAAGGTTTTAGTTGCTGTGGAATTACAAGGGTCCTGTAAATCCAATTCTTACTACCCACCTGAATTAGGAAGGTAGAAAAATCTTAATTTCTGCATACAGGCTGGGTTTAGTAGTAACAGATTTTGCTAGGTGGAGGTGGCAGGCAGCTCTTGCGGTTCTCCACTGACTCCTAAATAAGTTGTTCCCCCTGGACTCTGCTGCTCCTTGGAGCACCGCAATCACCAGAGTGCTGAGCGTGATGTGTTAGCTTGGTGGAAGAGCCTGGAGAGCACCAGGCAAAAAATCCTGCCACAAATTACTCTTTCAAACAAAGGAAAGAAGACATGAATTCATCTCGAGGTGCTCTTCTGAACCACAGGGTCCTCTTTTATTTTCCCTGGAGAAATACAGGCTCTGCCACAGAGGAGTTCAGCCTTTTAGACAAAGTAGGAAGGTCATTACTGCTAAAGTTTGTCTGCTATCTTGTACCATAAAGAAAGGCAAGAAGGGAGACCTGATGTGACAGGCTGCTTTGGATGTTGGATGGGTCTCTGGGAGAGCAGATTTAGGAAAGGGAAAAAAAAGCCGTGCAACAGCAGCTGGGAGAGAGGAGTGAGGAAATGTGAGAGAAGCAGCCCTGCAGCCTGCAAGGTGAGTGCAGCAGGAGGGCAGGAGGTGCTCCAGGCATGTTGTAGCAGTTCCTCTGTAGCCTGTGGAGAGGCCCCTGGTGGAGCAGGCTGTCCCCCTGCAGCCCATGGGTCCCACATGGAGCAGATCTCCACGCTGCAGCCCCCCCATGGGTGGAGGAGCCCCCGGTGGAGCAGGTGGATGTGGCCTGGAGGAGGCTGCGGCCCATGGAGGGCCCCTGCAGGAGCAGGCCCTAGGCTGGAGCTGCAGCCCATGGAGAGGAGCCCACGCAGGAGCAGGGGGTCTGGGGGGAGCTGCCGCCCACCCGTGGGGGACCCGTGCTGGAGCAGTTTGCTCCTGGGGGATGGACCCCGTGGTACGGAGCCGTGTGGGAGCAGTGCTTGAAGAGCTGCTGCCTGTGGGCAGCCCCTGGGGAGCAGGGGCAGAGATGCTTTGTAACCTTACTGTTGCTTGTAGACATGTCTCCAAGCAATCTTTGATTACTTTGGGTTATCATTGGCAAGTAAGGATGCCCTCATTGCCAGAAATTCCAGAAAACTTTCCTGGCCATCTCGATCCTGCTGACTAAAGCAACAGGTCCAGTTTCAAGCAGCAGGCTGGATTCACTTGTCAGTGTGTAGTGTGCCTAGCACTGCATTGTGCGCCAGTGTAGCTGTGTTCTGGGTTTGTTGGCACAAAAGCAATAACCATTTGGTTTTAATGAAAAAAGGAAAACAAGGCTGGCAAGGGAAGTGTTTTTGAGAGGTAGTGAACTATATTTTTATTTTTCTTTCTTCTAAACACAGGACATTTTAGCTAATTATGTTTTCCAAACATAATCAGAACAGTACATCCCAACTACAAAAGAAGGAATAAGTGAATTGAAAGAAGTTGGAGGAAATGCAGCATAATTAACAAGGGAAAACCATAATTCCTTCATTATTCCATGTATTGCTGTAATGCAGCAACAGGAAGAGACGCAAATTGCTTGCAAAACTGCTTCTTTACCCCTGCAATAGGTGACAAACCAAATCAGTAACTCTATGGATGGCAACTGTGTGGTTGCAATATTGATGACAAGATACAAAGTCACTTCAGATACACTGTTCAATATCCGTAGATCAGCTAAAGAAGAGTGATGGTAAGCAGGAGATTTGGGGAATGATCAGTGGGATGAAGGAAAGATGCACAGAAAGGAGATGCTTACTTTGGGTAATAAGAGCATAGGCAAGATGTGAACAAATGAGCTTTGGTGTTTCCTTCTCCCTTTTGGTCTTCTTTCCAAAATGACATGCATTTATTCCACTCATTCTTACAATGTATTCAGAGAGGGCTTCCAAGAGACATGACCTGTGCTTTTATTAAGGCACTGCCCCTGTCATGCTTTTTAAAACAAAGGGATTGTTTTAAAAACAGGGCATCCCTTCCAAAAAAGGGACTCAGAATTGCCTTGTGGTGTTGAGTAATGGGAGCTTAAAGGTTGCTCCTGTCTGTGGCTGTGGTGATGAGGAGCATATCCCTTAGCGCCTGCCTTGCATCCCTGCCCGGTGCAGTTACTCTTTCCTCTGTATGTTGTGTAAATACTCAGGAAGGGTTGTGCTGGGCTGTGTCCTTGCTGGCTGTATTTCAGGTGCTACATAGCTGAGCAGTCTCCGTTCCTTGTTGGAGCTCCCTGTAGTCATTTGTTGCCCAAAATAATCAGCATCATTTTTTCTTTCTCTGTAGAAAAGTTGATTGCATATCAACGGGAATTTCATGCTTTGAAGGAACGTCTTCGTATAGCTGAGCATCGGACTCTGCAACGCTCTTCGGAGCTGAATACTATCTTGGAGCAGTTCAGGCGTGCAGTAGCAGAAACAAATGGAAGTAAGAATGCACTGAATAATTTTTCAGGTACATACTGTGATTGAGCTTTTTTTTTAATAACTATGGACTATGAATATCTATTACTCTAGAATAAGAAATTAATACTGAGAAATCTGTGTGAAATTGTTCAGTGGTGCAAATAACAAAGCTATGTAATATGTTGTATCTGCTGGCTGGTTTTCTTTTTCCATTTTCTATTCTTAGCGAGCCGCCCACTCTTCATCTTTATAACTTTAGAGAATGAATACTGATTCCATGCTCAGTTTGGAACTTCTGGTTGCTTATTTAGCTTACTTGGACAATAACTTACCTCACTTTTTAAATAGAGCTTGAAGGGAAAAGTGAGCAAACAGTCTTTATGAAAAGGATGAACTTGAATGAATTAAAATATGTTTTAAAATAAAATGGATGATTAAAAAGCATACAGGCAACCTAAAGTATTGGTTGTGATTTGCAAAATGTACAGCTAATGGCCTTTTTAATAACTAGTCATTAAGTATTACATTTGTAAAGTCTTCTGTATTTTTTATCCATCTCTGAGGCTGATGCTATTAAGAGCTGTGTTTGGCAATATTAAAGAATGCCTTCACACTACTCATCAACTTATTAAAGTTAGCTTTTAAAATTATGTTCTAATTGCTTTAGTTTCTCTGATATTTCTAAATGGACAGTGAATAACAAATAAATATAAGCTTTCTGGCCAGAAGTCTGATTTGGTCATTTGCAGAAATGTCACTGTGTTGGCCTAGTGAGGGTAAGAAAAACAAAGATTTTTGCAAATCCAGAAGTTGGATAGAAGTTTTAAAATCTGTTGTCTAGTTGCATTTGTGCAATGGCTTGCCATCTTCTTTAACTTAAAAAAAATAATTTTTTTGAGAGCTATAATTGTAGGCCCTTAGTGCTGAGATTAATATTGTGCTGATATTAAGAAGAATTGCTCAGACACTAATGGCCTGTCCACCCTGAACTGTGTAGTTCCTTGGATCTCCAGGAATGGTATTCAGAAAGGTTACATTTGACATAGTCTGTGATTCTTGTCTTGCTCTTCTGTCTGTATCTTTCTGCTAAAGTAAACAACTATAGAGGAAGTTGTGTAAATTGGATTTACAATTGGATTTACAATGTGGTATTACCACATGCATTTCTAAAAAAATGAATTAGTTTGCTTATGTGCATGGTAGTCATAGAGAATTATTCTCTTCTGATGCAGTTGAAGTTACTGATTCACATTTTTAACATTTTACCATCTCTGGATCCAAACTGCCTGTGGATCATCCTTTTTTTTTTTCATGTGGAACTGTGATTGGGAGTCAGCTGAAGTCTGAATTCCCGAGCTTTGTCCTCACAATTTAGGATTAGATAGACTTTACTAAGTTTAATGTACTTAAGTATACAAAATACTTTGTACTAGTTGCTGTCTTTGAATCTGGAAGAATTCTGGATTGTTTTATGTAAATCATTATTCATCCATACAAAGAGGGTCATATTCTGAGGGACTTCTAGGCTCTTTTTTTTTTTTTTTTTTTTTTTCAGTTGAAACTAAAGGAAATGTTAGCAAAAAATGAGAACTTGTATTGGAATCTATCAAAATTAGCATCTCTACTTGTGGCATCTATTTTCAAAGCATTTTTCAAGATCAAAGTGCTATGATTTGTTTCATTGCCCCTTCCCCCCTTTAAAACAAACAAACAAACAAAAAAACAAAACTCACCACAACCCAAACAAACAAATCCTCCTAGCAAACCAAAAGACAACGAGCAGGCAACCCTTCTGTTTTTGTTGTAGTTATGCTCAGAATTTGAGAGGGGTGACATTTATGGAATTACTTTAGGCACTTCTGCGCAAGTCAGATTTTCTTGGAAACCTTGAGTCCAGTTTCTCACTTAACTTATGAACCTTACGATACTAAGTTTTTAAAGGCCCATGTGCTATCATATCATATTGTGTGCTTGCTTGAAATGAGAGCTGTTTTCACACTTGATGGAAGAAAATTAACACATAAGAAACTGTTATTTGCAACTCTATGAGAACCACTTGGGTATCCTGAGAGGCAGTATTCTCCAGAGAAAGCAAGAAATATTTTAAATAATCTAGTGGAATAAATTAAATTCACACCAGTGTATGCTTTATTGCAGAAATGTATTGCAAAATCTTGATTATATATTTAATGTTAATTTTGTGTCTGTATGGACAATCTATCTAATATGTGTTTAGAGTTTTGAAAAATGAATTATTTGCAGTAGCATTTCTACATGGTGATGATTCTATAGGTGTATGTCAAAAATAATCTAGGTAAACAGACCTCCCATTTTGATCTGCTGGAGAAAACAAACTAACAAAACACTAAATAAATTGAGCATTCTTTACTTTTGTGATTAGACACTGCAAGTCTTGTGTGATGAGGTGAGTATGAACTGTATCTGAAGGAAACTAATCTTGACCATTGCTTACATTAAAATTTAAAATGAGAAAAGATTTCCTTTGTACACAAGACACAGTGCCTCAGTAAAATGGATCATTTCTTCCTTTTTTTTCCAGTTAAGATCAAGCTGTGAATCTTAGATGATTTACCACTGCATAAAACTTTTTATTGTTTCTTTTTCTGCATGACTGACTTCATGTGTGTTTGCAGATGAGACACTGAAATTGTTAAAAGAACTAACAAGTAAAAAATCTCTTCAAGTGCCAAATATCTATTACCATTTGCCTCATTTGTTGAAAAATGAAGGAAGCCTTCAACCTTCTGTGCAGGTTGGCCTTGGAAGGACAGGAGGTAAGCTGATATAGTGTTTGTTTTATGTTTTCTATCTGGAGGAATTTCTAGTTCTTGTAATACAACATACGGCGTTGCTTAGTAGATCAAGGACATCTCATTTAACTTGTGTGATATTGCTATCTCTCAGAATTCACACTGAATCCAGGATGAAAGGAGTTCGGCTTCAGTTTTGCTCTTTTCTGCATAATCTCAGTCACGCCCCACCCCATGTTAAGCTCCGCATTAAGAAGCATTTAGTTTGGGTGAATTTTTGTAACTGAGTAAAAGAGAACAAAGCACAAAAGTGTTACAGTTTCTGAACTGCTAATGGACATACCCCTTGGGCTTTTTCAGATTTGTGTGATAACCATGCATAGATATAATTATTTTAGAGTTGGTCATGAATTAAAGTATAATTTGGAGTTGGACACACTAAGATATTCAGACAAAATTGCGTCAATAAAATGTGGACATTGGTTGGAGGGGAAGAAATAAATATTGTGCTGCAATGCCATTGATCCCCTTTTCTTTTTAATCCTCCCAGATTCTGAGCTTTGGTCATTAGGATAGCTCCACTGAATCCCACTCTTATAGCTCTAGAAAATAGTTAGGCTGAAGCCAAACCAAGCTGGCGTACCTCAAAGCACATGTATGTGTTTCCAAGCACGAAGGCCCCACCAGTGAATCCACAGGCATGCCTCTGTGTCAAGTGTGTGGGCTCAAGCCATGAGGTTATTTTTCTGACTACAAACACCATTTGTTTCAAAGTTGTTAATTAGGAAGGCAAATGTTCATACTCCTTTATTGTTTTAAGTGAAGCCTGTATTATATTCCACTAGGAATATATGACAGAAGTTTGAAGTTAGAAAACAGAAACTGGAGTTTCTGTTAGTCTCCCTAAAAAGAGGGAGAAAATTGAGTCTAATTTATTTTCCTGTCTTCTCCTTTCATGATCATGATGCTTTTTGAGTGTTTGTTTTATAAGATCAGAACTCACTGATGTATAGTTGCTAGGTGAAGCAGGTGCTGTGAGTAAGGATAAACAAAATTTTTAATAGTTGTTTGATTTTATATATTTATGATCTGGTAAATCATTTCACACAGATGGCTCAGAGCACTGACTTCCTGGGGGCTGGTCTATCCTTTTACTGTGTTCCTGTTGATACCTGCTGTGTTTGCAGGAGGTTGCCAGCCCTGTGTGCAGAGTGGGGTGAGGAAGAAAGAAGACTACGGTGAAATTTAAGGAACCTAGGAGTTGAATGGCCATCTGAAAGATGGGGTTAATAGCATTGTATTATGGGCCAGAGTGCTTTGCATCTGAGGTACTTTTAACAGGGATGAGAGGTTTGAGTATGGAATTCTTGGGTTATCCTGATGACCTGAGCTTGTTTTTCTGGAAGAACCAAAATCTCATGCAAGGGAAGTAAGAGTTCACCAGTACAACTTTAAAAGGCTTCTGAGGAGTTAAAAATAAATACTTGAGTTGTGAAGAATGATTGTGCCAGCTTGAAAATAAAACTAGGTTAGGGAGGTTAATCATTCTGTGAGTCGTGGTGCAGCCTTACCTGATTAATATCATGGTTGTTGATTATTACCTCTGCAATAGCCTGGCATGTCTAGGATTACTTTTTTTTTTTTTTTTTGTTTGCGATGTGTGTGCTCTGAGCATTGGTGGTGATTATGTTAATCACGTTCCTGTTGATGGGTGTTATATTTTTAAACTATTTTAAATTACTGCTATCTCAATCTTTTAACTCTTTGCGTTTCTTAAGTAATGCTTTATTATGAGACGAGCTTTTTGCTTTTTCATTCTTGTGTATGAAATTACTGAAAGTAAGTTTCTGTTTTTATTTGATTTCAGTTTCCATTGTAATGGGAATACCTACAGTGAAACGAAAAGTCAAGTCTTATCTTACAGAAACTCTCCACTCCCTTATTGATAAGCTGTCCCCTGAAGAAAAACTGGATTGTGTTATGGTTGTCTTTATAGGAGAGGTAATCACATAAATATTTTTATATGCTTTCTAACCTGCCTTTAATCATGAGTGTTCCTTTCAGGAATTGATGAGGACCTTCTTTTTCTTTGCAATACAGACAGATGACTGTCTATGCCTCCATCTCCTTTACATTTAAGGAAAAGTCTTGTTTCTCTGAAATAAACAATTCTGGAGAGCCCAACCTTTTCTATTTATGAAGTGAGCATGGATTTGGTGGACTGCTCATTTTGCACGTCTTCTGATGTTTTATATAATGATTAATATGTCCTAATTATCTTATTCCTTCAATATCAGCATAGTGGCTAAGGGTCTATGGTATGGTAGGGAGTTTTTTTCCCTTTGTCTTCGTGCTCCTTTTTAGTCAGTCCTTCCTCGGGTTGGTGCTGCAGCTGGGGAAGTTGGGTACAGACTGTTACTGATTTTATTTTTGGACTTCCTGGACATTAAAAGTCCAGACCTTTTAGATGGACTAATTCAAACAGTTTTCATTTGGACTGTTTGGTCAGTTTGACTCTTGATTTAGCTGAAAGCTTAAGGAAAATGATAGACTGCTTTCAGAAGTAATCTTGCTGGCTGCTGAGTGTTGTATATATTTATTTTTTCTTAAGAGTCTGGCATGGAATGGGGGATTTTTTTTATATATGTTTGACCTTCAGCCATCTAACCATGTAGTGCTCTGTTCAATCAGTGTTTTGTGAATCCCACAGAGGAAAATTTGAGTCCTCTAGTTATAACTGTGAACACCATTTTAATCTTGTGAGCTAGTGTCTTTTCAGCGATGATTAAGTGAGAAAACAGTGTGCTAATACATCTAGTTCTATTAGCAACAGATTTTAAACCTTTATTTTAGAAGTTTATAAACTCTTTTGCTGTACCTGAGACTGACCCTTACAGTCTTCTAATATAAATCGCTCTGGCTTGTTTTTTTTCTGACAGTGAGTCACTCAAAAACCATCAGTCTAATAGGTAATGTTTTTCTGCAGAAAATGCTCTTAAAACATCTCTTGGTTGAGAGTATCAAGTGATCAGAATTCATTTAGGAATTACTGGAGCAATGGCTTTCCTTCTGTGTACTGTTCGGAATAATTTCATTGCATAAAATTATTGCATAATTTTATTTAAGGTTTAAAACTTTTAAACCTTGAAAGTTTCATGTTGTTTTGCTTAAGGAGGTCTGAGTTGTGAAGACTGTGTGTTAGCATTGGATTCTCAGTCTTCTACAAATCTTAGAGTAGGAGTGAAGAGAATCCATACCCCAACCCCAAATGAACAAGTTTCCTTGTAACCTTAGACAAACCATGTAGGTATACTTGAGTTTTCCGTAGACTTCTGTGTTTTACTGTAGAGTGGGACCCTCTGCATCTTTTGGAGATGGCTGTTTGATGTGCTTACTCCCATGTCTGCTATGGGCATAGCAAGCCATGAATGTTTGGGAAAATCCAAAGAGCCTAGGTTTGGATTCTTGTCCCCTTATAACCTTTCCCTAGCTTTGCATTTCTTTTTCCATCCAATTTCTCCATCCGATTTTGTCTCCTTTGCTTTTCTATTCCTTTTACCATGCTTTATATTTCCTTAAGTTCAATATCTCATAGTTTGTTCTGTAATTGCTACAGGAAACTCTTTCAGTGAATAATATGGTAAATACTTTATCCTGAACTGTGCTATGTTTTTTTTTTCTGGGTTGTGCTGTATTTTTCAGCTTCCTTTTGCAAGATGGATTGTGTAGGTTTAATAAGCATTTTCTCTGGCTACTTGAAGGAAAATCTGTTCCCTTCATGGACTTCTGTTTGTTCTTAAACAAAAGGAAGGGCTTTTTCTCTTAAAATAGCTTTGACTGTGGGGTTTCCTAGTCTAAAATGTGTTAGACTGTTATTAGCATTAACGGTTGCATTAATGTAGGCTATTCAAAAATACATTATGGCTTTGATCAACCATGCCTCTATTAAAGATGGTGGCAAAAGCTTCTGAAAAATGGTATGGCCTCTGCTGAACATTTGTGCAGCTCAAATACAACAAGAAATGGTTCGTAGTATGAGGTTAAGTAATTTTACTAATAATTTTAAAACTACTATTTGTGGTTTCTGTATAAGCTATACAGAATATAAGCTATTCCACCACCAACAACAACGAAAAAGTAAGAGTTTACAAAATTATTTTTCCAAGAGAACTACGTGAAAAGTGGTATTTTGGAAGGATTACACGAGGATTTTCTTGCTGACTCAAACTGAGAAATTGAATTGACTGTGTGTAATAAGCATTGCTGGGAGACAGTCATAAACGACAGTTTCTTTGCGCTAAGCACCCTAAAACTTCTTTAATGATTAATTTCTTTCTTTTAGCAGTTCTATCTCACTTCTTTCTCACAAAATTGACTTTTCTGGAACCCAACTTGAAAATTACAGCTAATGGCCTTCTGCAAACAGCATGAACAGTATAAACAGATAAGCTAGTAAATATAGGTGCACTATGGTTGCTAAATAAAGAGATCTGCATATTCATTTACTGTATGGATATTTCTCAGTAATGTGATCATACACAGTAAATTTCCATACTGAAAGTTCAAGGAATTCTAAAATATCTCGGTTGATGTGATACCTAATCCCCAATTTAAATAATTACTAGAATTGCTTGACAGTAAACTGTGCAATTGTCCCAGTAACTGACATATGTCTGTGTTCTCCAATTTGTTAAAATAATTTTATTGCAGAATAATTTGCAGGGATTAATTAGGATGACTAATAAATAGGCATGAATCATTATATGTCTATACTTAAAATCTTTTTATTCCCCTTGACTGTGTAGTTAGCTCAGATGCTCCTCAGATGATTTAAACAAACGATTCATCTCTCACCAAACTGGTTTGCATGAAAACCTCCTTTCTGAAGAAACTATAGGCTCTGGGTTTAAGGAACTGTGAACTCCACATGAAAATGACTGTCCAGTTTTTTATTATTATTATTATTTTTCATAGGGATTGCAAATAACAAGGGAAACAAGGTTTTGAAATACTTTACATAATAGTGGAACAACAGACATAAATATGTATGAGAGAAATTAAAATATTTTTCTGGTATCCAAACAAGATATTTTTTCATATGAGATCTCATTTACCACAAAGAAAGTGCATCTTAGACTTGTTCTAAATTTATCACAAATTATTGTCAGTCCACTTCATTAATCAGTGACTGTGCTTAGCACAGCCTTTTGTACAAACAGTAATCAATGTATATTGGAAAGACCACAAGTCCTTGATTTGACCAAGAATATCAAAAAGGCAAATCATTTCAGAAAGAATCAGAAGACACTCAGAGCTATGCAAAAGGATTTTGCTAATATTGCATAGTACTGATTACATCTGATTGGGCAGTAATTGTCCAGCCATTTGCTCTTGGAGCACCAGTCTGTGTGCTACGCTTTCTCACACATTGCTTATTAAGTCTTAGACTGTTGTTTCACATGTAATCCTAGCATAAACATACACATGTATACGTATGTATGAATGTGTATATATTAAATAAATTAAAGCTAAACAAGGCTGTTTTGCTAAATAATTTAATCATCACCTGGTAATTTTAAGGGCCTGCACAGGTGGTAACCTTTGTTTTGGATTTAAAACCAGTCAAGATGACCGCAGTTTCTAGTTATAATGTTAGCTCTTGTAACTAGAGGGCAGGTTTGTATACCAGTTATAAGTACCTATGTAAACTGCTGCTGTGTTCTCAGCATCTTTAGCATCTGAAGAGTGTGGAGTGTTGATACTGGGCATCATCACAGGACTTTACATTCCTCTTGTCATGGTAATGGCTAGCAAAGTTTCACATGGGATATATAAAACATTTCTTAGATGTCAGAGAAAAATTTTGACAGGAGCTTGAAACCTGCCATGGACCCGAGACAAACTTAGAGTCTCAACAGAAAGATGAAATTGTGCTTTTTTCTCAAGCTCTAGGTTTGAATGACTGAGATACTTCTCTTTAAGGTACCTTTTGAGATGCTCCAGGGCCACAGTAACTATCTAATGTTTCTCATAAGGGAACATCACTGTTCTCACCAGTAACATCGAGAGCATCCATTTGTGAGATGAAAAGTAGCAGTAATAGTCTGAGTTCAGAAGCCTTACAGGTGACTTTGTACCTGGATGATTGACTGAATTAACACTGTATTAATAAGCAAGTTTAGGACAATGTTCTCAAATTTTACTACTGTGGTCTGCCTTGGCCTAAAGACAATGAGGACAAATTTCTTCTGACCTCCAAGTAAATGACACAGTTCGTTGAAGTGTGCTTTTGATTGTACACAATTGCTACCTACGTTTGACTGGAAAAAATAGACCTTCTAGACCTTTTCAATGATTTACAGGCTCACCCAAGGACACGCAAAGATTTCCCCAGGTTTCCAGGCCACATGTTCTGCTTTCTTTCAGACTCTACAAAGGCGGCTTTGTCTGTAATACATTACAAAGTTAGTTGAAAGCTATATGATGTTAACATGACTTCCACCTAAATGTGCTGTTTTGAGTTGTCCCTTGACTTTTTATTCTGGCTATCCTTCTTAAAATCTGAACTTGCTCTCTGATGTGGTGCTGTGGTTCACAGCACAACACCTAGGGACTGGTGCCTTCATGATTGAGGAGGTGGCATGCAGGATACAAGGGTAGGGACAAATGAGAGTGGAGTGATAGAAGAATAAACTTGTATTTCTGCTATTGCTGTGAAAGGCTTCGCATTGTGAAACCCTGTCCACTAGACTTTTTTTTTTTCTTTGTACCTTGTTCTCCTTGTTCCCGTGTTTAACTTGAAACTGCTGCTTCAGATCTGAAAGCAGAAACTGTATTCCTGAAATAATCTTTTTCAGCTGTATTGGTTGAACTTTAGCAGATATTGTTACCTTTTTCCACAGGCTTTGTTTATATCCTTACACTGTTGAAACCACTGGAAACCACTGCTGCACTTCTAGTCCTTAGGGCTTTTTCACTGCATAAATCTTCAAAAACATGTCTAAATGCTATTTTAGTGGATGATTTTTCCTAGGTGAAGTTTAAGGTCTTGTATATAGGTAATTATATTCATATGTACTTTCACCATTTCAAGTCAAACACAGGTTTACTTTGCCTTTTCTGGAAGTTGTTCAGTTTTGCATTGCTTGTTATTTAAATTACATTGTAAAAATATTCCACCCGTATTCTACAAGGATGGTGAAAGATCAGATAAAATTGTTGAAATGCATAAGCAATTAAATTACTAATTTCTTTTTTTTGGGGGGAGGGTGGGGTGGAGGGTGTTGTTTCTTGAATAAGTTAAGACTGATTTATAGTAGCTAATCATTTAAGAATTAAGATCTGGGCAAGCTGACAGACGAGATAAACCACATTGTTTAGAAGGTCCTGTACAGTTGCTGTCTCAATTCTTCACTGCTTTCCCTGCAGCTTCCCTTCCTGAATTTATAGTATTTTGATAGTTTTAGTGCCATCTTTTGTCTATTGGTGCTTCTCTTCCTAAAACCAACTCTTAATGACAACTTAAATAGAAATTTAATCTGAACAGATGTTTAGTCTGCTGAGGGAATATCCAACAGGCTAACAAAGATTGGAAGGGACCTCTGGAGATCATCTAGTCCAAGCCCCCTCCCCTGCTCAAAACAGGGTCAGCTGCACTAAACCTGTGCATTTTGCAGAGCATTTCAACTTGCATCTTGAAAATTACAGCTTGTTAAAAAAGTTAAGCTTCCAGAACAAGAAAATCATAGAATCACAGAATGGTTTGGGTTGGAAGGGACCTTTAATGACAGACTAATTCCAACCCCCCTGCCGTGGGCAGGGCATCTTCTACTAGATCAGGTTGCTCAACTGCACTGCTTGTACATGGTATCGTAACATTCCATCATTTCACCTGCTTTTTGTGTGTGGGGGTTGTTTTTTTTCTACTCCACATGGAGATATGTAATACAAAAATGAAGTGCTCATCAGCCGAGTGTCAATGTTGATGCATACAGTTTAAGTTTGTATAGCAGCTGCTATTTTGTAGTGCTTTATTTTGCCAAAGTCCAGTGTTGAGCACTTCTGCTCACTTGTGGTGGGAACGTCATGGAAACTGGGATAAGACTAGTGTTCAGTGGCAAACTATGAAAAACTTATAATTTAAGTGACGTCTCCAGTAAGTGTAGAGAAGCGTTTTCGGGAAAGAGTTGGACAGAAAATAAAATGGGAGAAGAATCCCATGCTTTGCAATGGAATGTAGTTGCCTGAAATTCATTTCAACGTTTTTGCTTCTTCTGCCTTTACCATGTCTTGTTCATTCAGTGGTTTGATGCAAAACATCTGTGCACTTACTGTGCCTGTGCATCAACCAAGCTCCAGTCCTGTTTGGACTCACTGTTACTGCTTGTTTAGATTTTATATACATATATGTGGGTTTGAACTAAGTCTCTGTTTGTTGTGGTAGGGATGCAATCTGGATGCCTCTAAATGAAATTAAGAGGCAAAATCTGAAATGAAGACAACATTTTTTATAGAGTGTGTAGCTAAATTGTGAGTGTTTTTGCTACTGGATATCATGAAATACAAGTGAGTAAAAAGGTTCTGGAAGGCATTAAGCAAATTCACAGAGAACAGACACAGGAGGAGTTATTGCATCTAATTATATGGATGCTACTCAGGCCTTGCAATTATAAATTGTTAATTGCTGAGAACTGGGAGGTGTATGCAAGGAAGAAAGATTTGTTCTGTACATACCCTGTTAATTACTTTTTTTTTTTTTTTTCCTGAGCATCTACTGCTGGCTAAGATAGCACATAACTTTTGGTGCAGATAGACCTTTGTTCCGTACTGCCATGGTTTTCCTGACATTTTGAGAAGGAGTTCCCCTTCTCTATGCTTGAAGGTATTAAATGGATAGGTTTTAACAATATGAAAGAGTTGGTTCTTAAAATTAGAAATCTTTTCCTCTGACAGTTGGTTAGCCATTAAGGAGAGCATTCTAGCCCCTTGTTTTCTCTGCTAGCTAATATATTCTACTGCTTTGCTATGTGCATCCTCACTCATAAAATCAATAAAAAAAAAATTGGACTTTTGTTCACTGCTGCTGCGGTTCTTTGTGCGTTTGTTATGAATAACAGTGTTTGTTCAGACAAACCTTAGAATAATTGCAAACTTGAAATATGGCCTCGCATAAAGTAGAGAAGGTACTTTAAACAATTGTAGAGCAGCATCTTAAAAAAACAGGAAATTTGAGAAAGACACCGACACTCTGAAACTTTTTTTCCACAATGCACTCCAGGTTTTCTTGTAGAGAGATTCATCAAAGCGCTGTGTGTGTCTGTCATCAAAATAGCTGATATATGAGTTAAACCTTAGATGTTGCCAGTTCGGGCTTATGAAACACCATAGACTTCATAAGCTAAAATCTTTTTTTTTTCCTGCTGAAAGGTTAGGTAGGCTCAAGGGAATACTGGCAAGGTACATGGAAAAGGGGTCTACCAAGGAATATTAAGTATACAAAATCACACGTGTCTCAGGAAGTAACCTGAACTGAAGGCAGTCAGAGCATGGATGGAAGCAGGAGGAAGCACTGTGTGTGCTTGTCCTGTTTGTACTCTTTTCTATGTATCCATTTTTGGCTGATGCTGATGTTGGAAGCAAGATGCTGAGCTGGGCGAATCCTTGGTCTTGATCTAGTATGAATGCAAAAAGGAGGATGTCTCGTGCCACGTGTTCTTGCTTTCTCTGAGATCAATAATTTCCTATGACTAGGAAGAAAGAATGGGCAGGAAAGATTTGAACTGCTGATGTTTGAAATAACCACTCCTCTTTACGCCTTTCATTAGTCCTCAGAGATCTACTTAACAAGACAAACTTGTTTTTGAAGCTCCACGATTCATTGATAAGATGCATCCTTTTGGCTGGCAGTGTTAACTCTTTGGCTGTGGACTATCACAATTTGGCATCTTTAAGGGGATTCGTTCTTGAAATGTTAATTTTTGCTTCTTTTTTTCTCTGGTTCCAAACTCCTAGGGATTATTTCATCTTCAACCTTAAAAGTTTTGCGAAGGAGTGTTGACGCCTTCTAATTTAGCAGACAAAAGCATTCGTTGTTGTTTTCTTACAGGTTGTGCTGCTTTGATTGGGATCACCAGTGACATTTCCTTTCAATAGATGCAAATAGCTCTGACACCACGAGCCAGGTTCTTCATAGCTATTCCAAGGTCAAACTGGTATCTACCAGACGATCTTCAATGCAAGCCTGAAGAACAGTTACACTTTCTTTCATGGATGATTTCCTTTTAATTAATCAGGGTTTGTCTTCTCTTTAAGGTTCTTGGAGAAGACAAGGTCTCCTTTATACTATCTGTTGTTCATACTTGTTTGCAGCAGTCTCATGTCCCGTAGGTCGATAAAGAGGACCATAGGTCTTACTTTATCAGGCAGTAAATGCCTTCTTCCTCAAAAGTGGATCTCAGTCAATAATAGATTTTTCCATCACTCTTCAGTTACTGGCTGAATTTATTGATAGTGCTTGGAAGATCCTTAGGCTAGAGCAATTCTCTGACTGTTCCAGATATCCTGCCATTACTGCACTATGAAGTCTTCTCTGTAGTTAACTCTTCCCTTGGGTATTGCGACAGATTGATCAAATTAATTGGACGCGCTCATATTTATTTCATTAGGTTGTGTGAAATAACTTCCGAGTGCCACCGTCCTGGCACCTGTCCACAGCTAAAGGGCGTTGGCAAAGGTCCCGTTTAGCGTTAGGCTGGGTAATGAGGAGAGGTGGTCGCCTCTGGAGGTTTTGACGTGGAAGGATGGCGCGCAGCCTGCTGTCCTCAGGGGAGAGTTTGGTGTTGAAACCCTGCTTCCGAATCTCAAATGCTGCTGGTAGATAAAAATACGCTTATTTAGACATAATGGCAGGATATCAAGTTGGTAATGCATTTGCTCACATGAAAAATGGCATCAGCTATTTCAATCTCGATGTTCTTTTTCATCGAATATTGAATTCAGTACGACATTGAAAGTCTACAGGCCACATCACTTTAACGTGAAGCTGTTGTGATCCCAGTTCAGACTGGGAAATTGCCAACCTGGTGTGTGAGAGAGACGCACACACAGAGAAATAGTTGGAAGTAGGGAAAGAACTCTTATTCCAAACTCTCTAATCTTTCTGGATGTGGTCTATTTTGTATTAAGGAAGTCAGCTTTTAAAAGCACTGTAAAACAGGACAAGGCTATGTTCATTTTAAGGAGAGTTACAGTGAGGCAGGGGATTCTGACTAAATGTATGCTTCCAGTTAGGATAAAATACTGCTTGTATTTTAATATCTGCAATACTGGATAGAGACTAGCTGTGCTTTTGGTGACTATTCATTTAAAAACAAAACGAAAAACCCCACAACCTGTTTTCCTACGTAATTACATTACAGACAGTTTAACAAGTATTTGACTTATTAGTACTAGACTGAGTAACTGGAGTTTGGAATGTCAACTAAAAATTCAGATTGTTTCTTTTTCCTATGTTGACTAAACAACATTTTTTAATGTTTAAAAATAAATACATTTTTTTTAAAAAGGAAAAGATAGAAATAATGATCATTGAATTATCATTACGTATTGATTTGCAGCTATTAAATCACAACAGAAGAAGTTGTCTTAGACTCCATTCTTGTAGAGAACTGTGCCTGAACAATCCATATGTGTAATTAAAGACTCAGTGATATGTGAAGGTCCATATGGGTCTGTGAGTCTGCTTGGGTCGAACTCATTATGGGACAAGTTTTAAATTGCTAACACCTTAACTGCTTATTAGGATTTCTGTCCTGCGAAGCACTAGGAATAGTGCTTACAAAGGAAATACGTATGGGAAAAAAAAAAAGCATGACGAATGCTTTCAACTCGCTTCTTCATACAGTGTTTGCAACCTGCTTTTGGAAGAAACCCACTGCTGTCCTTTTTGAAAATGTGTGTGTCACTGGCATTATGTTGGGTTTTATAAAAAGTAAATCTTTAAAAATAGGAATGGTGATTTCTAAGATCAAAGGGTAAGAACCTTTATCAAACAAGATTAGTGGTTCCATAGAAATGCTTGGGAAGGATTTATTCTCGGTGTGTATAATCCTTTAATGATAATCTGCATTACAAATTCATCAGAAAGATAGTATGAACTGTTCCTTTGTTTCCAGCATTTCAAAGGCAGCTGTTTCTGCAGAAACCTCATGAGCTACCAGAATCTATGTTGATTTACAGACTGTAACTTTTCTTTTATATACTGATAAATAATATGTCAAATTATTAGATTAGTAAGTACAGCAAAGAGTAGTTTTTCTTAGTCTAGTTTATGAATTCAAAACCTCTCCTTTCCTGCATGTGTATGACCAACTTAGTAGGTTGCATAAGAAGCCAGTTCTGGCAAATTAGGTGATGTATACTCTTCCTGAATGTCAGAATTATTTTTTTTAACCAACAAGTAATTTTTTAGAATATTTGCATCTTAAGAACCAGGTGATTTATCAAATTAATAGTCCTTCAAGTTCAGTCTCTGATGCAAAAATGCAGCCCTTGTTAGGAAAATAGCATGTTCGTTGTTGTCTGAGGTTGGGTTATCCATGTTTTAACTGGAAAGTGTAGGAGATGCATTTATGAAAGAGGTGTCTGTTTATTGCCCTGTTCTTCAGAAATCTTTCCTTGATAATATTTTTGTATAGCGTAATATTGTTAACAATAATATGTTCTTCCTACACAAACACTGGGTGATCATTTTGTCATTAAGATTATGAACTGCAAGAAAATGCCACTTTTGCATTAGGACTGTGTATTAAAAGCAGACATAAAGCAAATGTTATTTCTCTGTGTTTACATAAAAGAATAATTTCTTCTTCTGTTAGTCAAAGGACACGGTTACCAGAGTGATGTGCTCCTGTATTACTAAAATATCGTACACACTGAAATTGATTTTCAAGTACCTCACCAGTTGTTGTCACTGGTTTCTTTTAAAGAGTAGCTGCAAAACGGTTAAGTATTTCATTTGATAGTGTGTTTTTGTTTTTGTTTTTCAGACTGATCTTGATTATGTTAACAATGTTGTTGCAAGCCTGGAAAAAGAGTAAGTTGTAGTTCTAAATAACATTGTGATAAGTAACAAAAAGCATTAGGGAAATAGAAGTTCATACATTTTTGTATTTTGGAGGTTTTGTACTTTCAAACCAAAAGGTATTAGATAACAAATTAAGGGCAATGATTCAGTCAGTTAAGTTGTAAAATAATAAATGGAATTAAACTGATTTTGTGCACCATAAATAGATTAAGTTGCCTTAAAATAAATGGGAATTTGTGACATCTCTGTTACTGTCTTGTATTCCATACATTCAAAGAGAACTGTAGGGAGAAAAAAAAAAGGCAGTGTTTATAATCTAGTTAGAATTTTGATTATTGGTCAAGAGACTAAGAGGCTATGCTTTAAGAGACTTATAGATATGCTTATAGAGACTAGGAGCTATTAGGGAAAACAATATCTTCTTCTATAGTAATTTTACTTCACATCCCTTATTTGAGTAAGTCATTGCTATAACCAGGCATAGTAACTATACCAACAGGAAGCTAGCAGGAAGTCTACAGAACTGAAAATATCTCGTATGATTTTATGATGCTTCTTTTGGCAGATTTTCTACAGAGATCAATTCTGGCTTGGTGGAAGTAATAGCCCCTCCTGCATCTTACTATCCTGACTTGTCAAACTTGAAAGAGACATTTGGAGACTCAAAAGAGAGAGTGAGGTTAGTTTATTCCTCCAAATCCTTTCCCATCTCCTCCCACATTCACACTTTTCTTGTTTATAACATGACAAGTGGGATGTGAATTCTTTAAATGTTTTCTTACTGTAATTCTTGAAAGTGTGGGGAAGTGAAATGAGCACTGAGTCCTTTTCAGTCTTATCTGCATGCTGTTCTGTGCATGATCAGAGCCTAATGCTGAGCTTGGTTGAACTCATTTAATGTTAGATTCTGGGAGGCGAACAGAGACTTTTGTTGTGGTTTTTGTTTGTTTGTTTACTGTTTTTCTTTCTGAAATATGGTGTAAAACCCAGTCATTCCTGCTGAATTCTATTTAAAATGCACATGTGTTTTAGTGAAATGCTAGGTAGTTTTCACAAAATAGAAATCAGAATAAAACAATTTTTTGTCTGTATTAAAGTATAAGTTGGAAGCTTTGTTCCTTTTTTTCAGACAGGATTTCCTGAGGGAAAGATGCCAAAAGCAGTTGTCCTAACATTTCACCAATATGCGTCATTTTCATAGTGAGATTTACTTTGAATTACCAGTGTGTATTGAAAGAACTTTTTTTTTTTATTATTATCCTTAAGTCTTTAATTGAATTTCAGATGGAGAACAAAGCAAAACCTGGATTACTGCTTTCTCATGATGTATGCCCAGAAGAAGGGAGTTTATTACATTCAGGTAAATTTCTGTTCTTTGTTTTCAAATGAGTCTGCATAAATTTTCAAATGAGTCTCCAGAAATCATGCTGTTGGGTACACCAGAAGGACTGAGACAGAGCAAAGATAACATGGTTATAACTTGGAGGGCACTAAGTATGGGTGTAACAGTGTCTGAGGAAGTAATCTGTGGAGTACCCTGTCTCTGAAGTAGAAAGCTATTTGTCATATATGATTGATTTTATCTTAAGAAGCTTAGCAAAAAAGGTGAAGGAGTGTAGACAGCTTAACTACTGTTTTCTCCCTTGTCCCCCAGCTGAGGTACAGCTGAATCTCCTAGGCAGAAAACACTAGCACAGTTTTGAGTGAAATTGAGCTAAAATCTATTTTTCTTTCTCTTGAAAGCAGGTGCAGTGTCACTTTAATATGACTCTTTGGTGTATAGGTACATTTTCAATGTGTTGCCAGACTTGTTTTCTTTTTTTCTTTCATTTTTTAAAAGAGGTTCTCAAGAACACAGTCAAGCAATTAATCTTAAGTTTAAGTTAGTTCAGAGTTGTTCCTGTCATGCCTTCCTGCTTTGAAGCAGAAGCCTTACCTATAGGAATGGCAGATCTAGTGGGTTATCTGTGCTTATGATCTTTATTTAGATTTTGGGACTGTATCCTCTGGGTGTAACGCCCCACTCATCTAGTTTTTACAAAGCAAGCTCTGCTGTCTGCTCTTTGAAAGCTGTTGGAGACTCATTTTTCCTGGAAGCTGTGCAGCCAGTGACATATTGACAGCCTGTTTGAAACTAGGCAGTCACACGAATGTTAGTGCCAGCACAAGGGGGAAGAGCATGAATGTTCTAGGAGATAGGACAGGAGGAGCAGCATCCTTAAAGCAGCAGCCTTCACTTAGTGTGAACTAAAAGGATTGTAGCACAGCATCTTGGGAATTGCACTGTCTGGACTACGCACCTGTTCTTCTCTTTGGCAACCAAAGTAGAAAATGAGGAAATGAATCCTGGCTCTGCAGATAACGTGTCTCTTAGCTTCTAAGAGGAGACATTATTTTAGTACTAGTAGGGAAGTGAGTAAACTGAGTCACATTTTCATACAAATAGTACAGAAGTTCTAGTTTTTCGCCACATAATGTCCTGATGATGTCACTTAGTCTAAAATTATTTCATGGAAGATTCTTCATTGAAGAAAGAAGCTAGATAAGCAATGTGATTTTAATGCCTAGTTTACATCTCCATTATGTTGAGATATGTTCAGATTCTGGATTAATTCTCCACAAACAGACTAACTGTGATCCCTATAATAGTTATTCTTGTCTGTAGAGTCTAGGCTTTAAAGCAGTGCTTGCACTAGAAATACATGGATATGGGTTAGCAATGTATTATAAATCAGTATTTCCCACTAGTACTTTTCCTATTGCTTTGGTGTTATTTTATTTATAGTGATATCATTGCTACCTTCCTCTAGCTTGAAGATGACATCGTTGTCAAGCAGAATTATTTCAGCACAATAAAAAATTTTGCGCTTCAGCTCGCTTCTGAAGATTGGATGATTCTAGAATTTTCTCAGCTGGGTTTCATTGGTAAGAAAATGTTCATTTCAATAGTTTGAAAGAACACATTCATCCTTAGATGCTGTGATTAATAGTGATCTGACTTCAAAGCTATCTTCTTTGTACTGGAAATAGACCAGGAATTAGAAATTCATTGGCTTTTTTAGGAACTCTGTGGTTTAACTCATGTTTGCTTTTGTTAGGCTTTTCATCTATTTTTGTATAGCAGTTAAATTCAACCTGTTGGAAATGAAGACATTTTTATAACCAAAAGTTGGTTTATTTATAAAAATATTAACAGTTCAACTGCAGGGAATTACCTATTTTAAATTTGACTGCAGTTAAAATAGAAATATCATTGAAACGCAAACGACTGCGAAGTAAAAGGAAAGAAGCATAAAAACTAACTCCACCTAAAACAGTCTCACTGGTGTTTATGACAAGAGGTCCAAAAAGAACCAACAGACATCGGTTTGTCTTGGTTGCTAAGCCTGTTCTATCTTCACCGGTCTGCTCCTTCCAGGAGAAGTTATGACAGTCCTCTCCTTCTTAGAGATAGGTAGAGTGAGTCTGTCATTTGCAATCAACAACAGTGAGAGAAGCTAACGCAGCATCTGGGGCTGTAATGGGTTGACTACCAGGGGGCAGATGAAATTGCCTTATAAGTATTTGTTCTGTCTTACACTCATACATTTTTACAGAGAGATACTAGTCTCAACAGAAAAACAATGATAGAAGTTTTGAAGGGATTTTACAAATTGAAAGGATATTTCGTTATTGCAGTGATGTGTCATGAACCAGCACCAAGTGGTTTTCACGTGTCATGAAAAGCACCAAGGTGGAGATATTAAATTAAACT
Organism: Aythya ferina; assembly: GCF_964211825.1. Taxonomy (NCBI): domain Eukaryota; kingdom Metazoa; phylum Chordata; class Aves; order Anseriformes; family Anatidae; genus Aythya; species Aythya ferina. Next base: position 68,503,007 of record NC_140296.1, read on the forward strand.
AAATCAGGGAGATTCCTATACTATTCCTTTTCAGAGCTCAGCATCAGATGTGTTGCTGAGGCAATGGTTTTCTGATATTCAGCATTTCAGAGATTGATAGGTTTGAAAGAAAACCAGCAGTCATCTCCTAAAATCCTGTTAGGGTACAAAATTGTGCTTTGTACATTCGCCTGCCAGTCTCACCTATGATGAAGAGCACAAGAGGAAATGGGCAGAGGGAGGTCTCCTCATCCCCTTTCTGGCTACCCACATAACCAGTCTGCTTGGTTGCCTTGGGCTACCAGCAGAGAACGATTTCAGCTGCAACATATGTGACTGGTATTTTTGCCTCAGAGTTGGAGAGAGAAACAGGAAACGAAGCTGCCTATCATGGAGAAATAAGCATTTAAATAATTTACTGGAGCTTTTGTCTTAAACAGACTTGTCTTGGCTCTCTGTGGTTCTTGCAGGTGGAGAAATTGCTTGAATAATGGTATCTGATTAAACTTTATTTCTACTTTTTTAATCGTGGACTTAGATGGGGTTAGAGTTTTGACTCCTGTCCTAATTGCACTTTGAATGTAAATTCTGGGTGAAGTTTCTAGGCTGTAGAAGCAACTTACCTCCATTCTGCATTTGCTTAATTAGCGCAGTACAGATGGAATGGTAGAGTGCAACACTTGCAACTTGCATTTTTGTAATACTGAGATATCAAAATGGGCATAAACCCAACAGTTTAGGGCAAGCGCTGTCTAGCGCCTGCAAATATATTTCAGAAAGCTTATTTCTGTATTTTGCCTTTCACATCCCTGTGTTCTCAGCCCTGTATAGAGGGGACAGAGTCTAAGCCAGGAGGGTTAGTTAGATGGTTCTTTTTAATACTGAGATTTGGCTTAATCGTATGCTAAGCTGTATAAAAATACTTGAAAGCATGTTGTTGTTGTATTGTCTACGTGCTGATTGTTTGCAGTGGAGGCTCTAAGGATAGTTGTAATTACATTTATTTCTTATCTCCTTTGGCTAGACATCCCTGTTCTGGTCCTTGTATCATATTTGCTTGCCTCCTATCTAATTAGATACTATCAGTAGATTTTCAGATGCATTTAGCTACAGTTGTGCATCTTAATGTTATTTTTCTACCTAGAAAATTATTTTTTCCCCACTGAATTTATCTGCTTAACCTGTTTATAAGTTCTGAGAGAAGGATTAGTATTCATGAAAGGGATTAATAGTTCTGGCTTGGAGACACATTGGTGTGCTGTAACTATATCCTGCATAGAAGTTTTATACAAGTAATATGGATTTGTCTCGTCTCTACTGTTGCTTTATGGATCTTGACGCATTGATACTATGATCATTTGGTAGTGCAGGGAGAAGAGCAAAAGTAGTTGCTTGCAATTGGGGATGATTTTTACGTGCAGATATCTGCGGGAGAAAGTAGAGTGCTGAATTGCTAGTGATTCAGAAGTAGTAACTTGAAAAGAGGTACGACTGATTCATCGTAAGCTATTGCAAGCCTTGATCAGCTTGCAAATTCTGCTAGGAAAGTGTTTTTTGTCATAGTGTATTTCTGAACTGAAAATCTAGCTTACGCAAGTGGTACATGAGGAAGTGGCAAATGCAACTGTTTAGGCTGACAGCAGAATTACAGAATTCTGTCACCTCTGCCATAGAGCAGAAGTTGCTTTCTTTGATTTTTTTATTTTTTTTAGATTGTATTTTTTGATACTGAACGCAGAACCCTAAGTGCTGCCAAGTGTCTAATAAATAATGTGTGAGATGTATGCTGTTTCCCTGAGCAGCAATGTGGAAGGAGGTGTAGCGTTTGGATTCTGGGCTGCGCTGCAGTCCCTGGCATACCACGGTAAAGTCCTGCCAGACTTTTATAGCAACACCGATTTGTCTTCCAGCTGCTTGTGAGCTGAAGTGTTTTCCTGGGGATCTGCAATACCTTGTCCTGTTGCTATAATGTCAACCGTCAGTTTTTTAATGGAGCAGTCGGAGATCAGCTTCTTGGTTGAATTTTGCAGGCCCTCTGGATCTTATTTTACCCTGAGGTTTTAAGGCCTGTTCTGATTTTTTTTAAGTTGTTCTGATCACAGTTTTGTTCAAGTTGTCCACATAAGTGGAAGTCTGAGAAAGAATAGATCAAGTCAAATATCTGAGATATAAATAACTCCAAAGACATTTTGGTTCTAATGCCAGTAATTTGCATATCATAAACAGGGAAAACATTGAAAGGCTTGGACTGTAGTTAGAAAATAGGTGCTCGCAGGTATAAAGTTATTGCTGTAGACTGAATACATGCATCACAGTGCTTATACAGAATGCAAATGAATGAATGCAAATGAATCTTTGCAGTTCAGAGAACTGTGGAAAAAGTTTTTTTTTTAATTTATTTTGCATGTGTCTTAAACTTGCCAACAAAATGCTGTGAGAAGGTCAGAACAGTTCACTAGGGATAGCATTTAAATGCACTGAAAATGAGATGGAAGCCTTGGCAGGGCACAATAAACAGCAAAAAAATGTTCCACAATATTTTTTTTCAGCCCTGGCACTCGCTTTTGTCTATGTAAATAAAACAAAATTGAGAAAAAAAAAGAGAAAGTTTCTTCCACATCTTGTAAACCTCCAGGGATTTATGGAGCATCATCTTACCTTTGAGTCTAATTCTTTTGTGTTTTGAAGTTTCCTTGCCAGTGCAGCTTGTGTGCACCCAGAATCTGAAGCCTCTGAAGTTTTGTCAGCAGAGTCTCCCTGATGCCTGTCTGTTCCCAGGCACTGTAACAAGTGCATGACTGCGGTGCGAGGCTAGCCATTGCTTCAATTCTTTCATATCCTCTTTGCTTTGAGGCAGTATGTGTCGACTCTTGGTTTTGCTTAGGTCTCTGGCTTAATGATTTTTGACTGCATATTAAGGATGGCCAATGGGCAGCCTGCAGGCTGGGTTTGGATGGCATCTGTATGACTTGCTGGCTCCCAGCTCTGTGAGAGGTCACAGGACTGTGGGGCTCAGGCAAATGCTGCTGCTTGTTCTCAGGCCATGGCTATGCCCCAGGGGAGCCAGGCTGCTGCCGACACCCTCACTAAAGGGAGGCTAGGCAAGGGCTTAGCTGGTTTGGATTCAGAGGGGCTGGGCTGTCAGATCCGTGGAGCAGAAGCACTGGGCTGTTTACATCCCAAAAAATAGCTGTGGACGGTCAGGGGTCCAGAGCCTGGTGCAGATACAGTCAGCTGATGTTTACCTAGCATCTTCTGACTAGTTGCAGCTGAATGCGTCAGGCTGTGGGGTTTTTTGGTTGGTTTTGTTTTATTTCCCTGGTCAGTCCTGTAACATCACCATATTACCTTATATATATATATGTATATATAGTTAGTGTACCCTGTTTCTGTTTTAGATGAAATTAGGATAATTTAAATTAGGGAGAAAGAGTATATTCCTACTCTTTCCCTGTACTCAGCTCTGGTGAGGCCGCACCTTGAGTACTGTGTTCAGTTTTGGGCCCCTCGCTACAAGAAGGACATCGAGGTGCTTGAGCGGGTGCAGAGAAGGGCGACGAAGCTGGTGAGGGGCCTGGAGAACAAGTCCTACGAGGAGCGGCTGGGGGAGCTGGGCTTGTTCAGCTCGGAGAAAAGGAGGCTCAGGGGCGACCTTATCGCTCTCTACAGGTACCTTAAAGGAGGCTGTAGCGAGGTGGGGGTTGGTCTGTTCTCCCACGTGCCTGGTGACAGGACAAGGGGGAATGGGCTTAAGTTGAGCCAGGGGAGTTTTAGGCTGGATGTTAGGAAGAACTTCTTCACTGAAAGGGTTGTGAGGCATTGGAACAGGCTGCCCAGGGAAGTGGTGGAGTCACCATCCCTGGAAGTCTTTAAAAGACGTTTAGATGTAGAGCTTAGGGATATGGTTTAGTGGGGACTGTTAGCGTTAGGTCAGAGGTTGGACTCGATGATCTTGAGGTCTCTTCCAACCTAGAAATTCTGTGATTCTGTGATTCTTACCTCCAGTCTTGTTCTCTGCTTATTTAATTACAGGTAAAGATCCTGTACCTTACCATTCAGGTTTTTAGTGGCATGGTCTGTGAGTGTCTTTTCACCACAGATGACAACTGAAGACTGCAATCTTTGTACTCTTCAGAAGATGAGCTTATCAAAGGAAGATGCGGTGCTGAGCAGTGTTCTTGAGTAGAGGAAGAAAAGGATTCCAGAGCAGCATGAGTCCAGATAGCTCCTGGAGCAGGATAAACTGTTTCTTCAGGCAGTCAGCTTCCACTGGGGTTGGAACAATAGTGTGAGGATATTTTTTGTCTTCTGGTCCTGTGGTACTGTGCATCTCTGTCACCACATGGAAAGGTCCGTTTCCTGTGGAAGCAGGTGTGACTGACAGACTGCCTCGACAGCTGTCATCCTGAAATGACGGTTTCAGTCCCATAAACACTTGATGAGCCTCTCCGTTTTTAAGCTGATCTTTGATTAGGGTTTCTTGTATTTTTCCCTTCTCCTGTGCTGTGTTGTTGAAAGCAGTAGGCAGAGATGAATCATCAGGAAAATTGGGAGCCCATTTAGCTGGAAGTGTGACAAGCTGAAAGAGCTGTTATTCTGCATGAATATTTTACACAATATTGTACAAATCATTTGATTGTTTCCTACACATTTTTAAATATTTACTTCTACAAATAACGTTAAACAATATGACAACAATATAAGTATGCAAATAGTAACAATATACTAATAAAAACCATGACATCTTTCCTATGTCTTTAAACAAGAAAGCTCTGCAGCAGTCCTTTGTTTAGTGGGAGTTGTCCCTTGTTTAGTGGGAGCCTCAACTTAGTCACACACCGTATTTTCAACTGGAGATGTCTATTTGAGGACCTCGTTGCAGCAGGCGCTAGCAAGTAATGTCAATGTTTTTGCAGTAAAAAAAGCAAAATTCAAGGTTTGTGTAAGGGATAAGTTCCTGATTTAGCAATGCCGGGTCAGTTAATGTATGTTACCACACTTCCTTCTCCACCCAACTGCATGAATGGTCTCCTTTATGATCACAGCATCATTCCAACGGGTGAAATAACTGGGGCTTATGTCAGATGCTGCTTCCATATTGTACTGTGTCATGATATAGTGTTTTTTCATTATTATTATTTTTGAAAAAGATCTAAATTTAGTGGTTGGTTGTCCGTCTCTGCTGTTTGTACCTTCAAAAGCTGAACTTGTGTGACTGGACAGGTAACACTTGCAAATTTCAAGCACGTCTCGCATGCTTGAAATTTACAACATGGAAAATAATAGACACACGTCCATAACTCTTCTTCCTCTATTTTTTGCAGACTGAAAATATCTGTTCTTAACAAGACTGTGTTGTAGTACACACTGAATATTTTAGTGGCATCCAGATACATTGCAATGAGTTCTTGTTTGAATAGTTGTTCTGTTTTATTTAGTTTTGCATAGCTGGCAGCTATGGAAGCAAGGACAGCCTGGGAGCAATACAGAGAAATTGTCCGAGCAGCAAGGGATCAGGTTAGGAAAGCTAAAGCCCTGATATAATTAAATCTGGCTATGGACATCAAGGGCAACAAGACTTCCGTAAGTACATCAGTGATAAAACAAAGACTAGGGAAAATCTGTGCCCTCTCCAGAAGGAAACGAGAGACCTGGTTACCTGGGATATGGGAAAGGCTGAGGTACTCAACAACTTTTTTTTCCTCAATCTTCATTGGCAAGTGCTCTAGCCACACTGCCCAAGAAGGCAAAAGAAACTGGGAGAATGTAGGATCATCTCCTACCTGCTGTAGGAGACGATTGGGTCTGAGACCATTTAAGGAACCTGAAGGTGCACAAATCCATGGGCCCTGAGAAAACTGGTGGATGAAGTTGCTAAGTCACTGTCCATCATATTTGAGAAATCGTGGCAGTCTGGTGAAGTTCCCACTGACTGTAAGAGGGGAAACAACCCCCATTATAAAAGAGGGGAAAAAAGAGAGACCTGAGGGACTACAAGCCAGTCAGTCTCACCTCTGTGCCTGGCAAGATCATGGAGCAGATCCTCCTAGCATATATGCTAAGGGACAAGGAAAATAAGGAGGTGATTGGTGACAGCCAGCATGGCTTCACGCAAGTCATGCCTGAGAAATTTGGCCTTCTACGATGGGGTTACAATATTATTGGATTAGTGAAGAGCAACTGACACCATCTACTGGACTTGTGCAAAGCATTTTACCCCCATGATATCCTTGTCTCTAAATTGGAGAGATGTGGATTTGACAGATGGACCACTGAGTGGATAAGGAATTGGCTGGAGGATCACATTCAAAGAATTGTAGTCAATGGTTCAGTGTCTAGGTGGAGACCAGTTGACAAGTGGTATTGGAACCAGTGCTATTTGACATCCTTATTGGTGACGTGGACACTGGGAGTGAGTGCACCCTCAGCAAGTTTGCTGATGACACCAAGCTGTGTGGTGCCGTCAACATGCTGGAGGGAACGGCTGCCATCCAGAGGGACCTGAACAGGCTTGAGAAGTGGGCACATGCAAACCTTGTGCAGTTCAGCAAGGCAAAGTGCAAGGTCCTGCACCTGGATCACAGCAATCCCGAACATAAATACAGGCCGAGCAGAGAATAAATTGAGAGCAGCCCTGAGGAGAAGGACTTGGGAGTACTGGGGGATGAAAAAAATCGACATGAGCTTGCAATGTGCACTTGCAGCCCAGAAAGCTAACCATGAGGGAGATGATTCTCCCCCTCTGCTCTCCTCTCAGACCCCACCTGGAGTGCTGTGCTCAGCTCTAGGGCCCCCAGCATAACAAGGACATGGAACAATTAAGAGCAGGTCCAGAGGAGGGCCATGAGGATAATCAGGGCCTGGAGCACCTCTCCTATGAAGACAGGCTGAGCAAGTTGGGGTTGTTCAGCCTGGAGAAGAGAAGCTTCTGGGGAGACCTTAAAGGGGGGCCTAAAAGTACCTAAAGGAGGCCTATAGGAAAGCTGGGGAGGGACTTTTTGTCAGGGAGTGTGGTTACAGGACAAAGGGTAATGGATTTAAATTAAAAGAGGGTAGATTTTGACTAGATATTCAGAATCTTTTTTTCACTCAGAGGGTGGTGAGGCCCTGGAACAGGTCGCCCAGAGAAGCTGTGGATCCCTGGAGGTGTTCGAGGCCAGGATGGATGGGGTTTTGAGCAACTAGTCTAGTGAGGGAGGTGTCTCTTGCCCATGGTGGGGGGGGTGGAACTACATGATCTTTATGGTCCCTTCCAACTCAAACCATTCTGTGATTCTCTGAAAAGTACAGAGTTTTTAATAACATTGAGATTTCAAGTTGTTCATCACTAACGTACCTTGTCATAGCACATATGTATCCATTATCTCAGTGATTTCAAAATACTATATTATCTTTAAAATAACTCCAGTTACTCTTAATGTCATTGCAGGTAAAATGTTCCAGTCTCCAGATATCACTCTTATTGTAGAGTTCATATTTATGTTTTATAAGGAGAAGCCCATCGATTGGCTTCTGGACCATATCCTCTGGGTGAAAGTGTGCAATCCTGAGAAAGATGCCGTAAGTTTGATTTATTAAGAAGCTTCTAAAATGCTTTCATGTTAGTGAACAAGTTGAGTTTGGTGAATTGAAGGCTTAGCAAACTGTGTATCCTGAAAGAATCTCTCCTCCTACCAAGATTTTAATCTCAAATATACCTGCAGAGACAGTTTTCAGAAGCATTATAATTGTTGTTTCAGATTTCAGAGATGGATGTGGTAGCTGGTGAAAGAAAAAGTCCAGTTAGTTTCTGTATGTAACACTCCTAAAATAAATTAAATCTTGTAACCCCTGCTGAGGCTCTGCAGAACACTACTACTTGGATAACAGTCACAGAGAAGGTTCCAAATGGCGATTAAATAGAATTTTTGTCCTTCATTCCTCAAGTAGTAGCTCCCTTGCTGAAAGACTGAATAAATGAGTTCTGTGCAAGAAGGAAGAGATGTAAATTTCTCCTTTATTAACTAGTATTACATTTGCACAGCGGTCTTGCTCGATTTCTGGAACAAAACCAAGAAGAATTCAATAAATCTAGGTTCTTGTTGAGTCTTTTTGGTTCGTGTAACATCACATACTTTCAGTAAAAACTCAGCAACCTTCTGTTGAATTTACTAATGTGTTTTTTATCCCTCCCCTCTTCATTTCAGAAACATTGTGACCGACAGAAATCAAACCTACGAATACGCTTCAGGCCTTCTCTATTCCAGCACGTTGGCCTCCACTCCTCCCTGGCAGGGAAGATCCAAAAACTCACAGTTAGTAGCTAAACTTTTCCTTCCTTCCTAGAACAGGCTGATTCGATGAAAAATGTTTTAGCCTTTGAGAAAACAGGCGTTTTCTTGGTTAGCATTTTTGTGTTACTGCAGTTGGAATGAAATCTGATTTAAACTGGTTGCTATCAAGTATAAGAACTACCAATCTTAGCTTATTTTTGTTTATATCTGTTAGTGAATATTTTTATTTTTTACTTGATGTCATGTTCATCTTATTACTTAGATTACAAGATCTGATATATGCAAAAATGAGTAATACATTTATTTTCCTTTTTTTTTTTTCCAAGTGTTTAAGTGTAACCACTTGAGAAAAACAGTAAAAAATAAAATAAAATAAAATCTGACCAGCATAATGTTTATGTTTCAATTAGGATAAAGACTTCCTGAAACCGTTGCTGCATAAAATCCACGTGAATCCACCTGCAGAGGTTTCCACATCTTTAAAAGTCTACCAAGGGCATACCCTAGAAAAAACCTACGTAGGGGAAGATTTTTTCTGGGCTGTCACACCGGTTGCTGGGGACTATATTCTATTTAAATTTGACAAGCCTGTCAATGTAGAAAGGTTAGTAATTATTTGTCTTTGGTCTCATATCTAAAGCTGCTTGCTTGCCAAGACTGTTGAAGGTAGAATTTGAGGCTGTCATAATAAGCTGAAGTGAAATCATCTGGGGTATTTGCAGTCTAGCTGAAACTGTGATCATCAGAGTCTTTTCCTCCAATTCTTTTGCTGATTTAAATGTTGTCTTCCGCTTTACTTTTTCTTTCAATTTTATCTGGAGCTTTTTTGATAAATGCAATTCAAACCCAGTGTTTCTCTGGCAGGTCGTAGGGGAACTCAAAAGAAGTCAGTTTGATTCTGTTTGGTTGGTTGGTCTGCTTCTAATTACAATTACAACTGTGCAACATGGTGTGTGCTACAGAATGTTGTGCCCTGCAGGCTCAGTCCATTGACTTTGCAGACCAGCAGTCTTGCTGGAGCATGTCACAATGTCCCTGTACCTGAAAGTTGGGAACTGTGAAGGGTACCATTAATTTATTTTGTTAGATTTTGCTTTAGGGCTTGAGAAAAAAACACCATGCTAAGACTCCAAGTTGACCTATTTCAAAATTAAAAAGACTTGAAATATAAGTATCTGCGATTTGTTAGAGGACTAAAAGTGACTTTTCCTTTGGATTTACTGTTTTGCTGTTTTGGTTTTCACTGTCTTGCCAACAGAATAGTCCAAGACATACAAAATAAATTGGTTATTTAGTGTCCGTTTAAGTGTTGCTGTGTTAGTAGATTTCTTTTTCCTTTCTTCACATACCTTCTGTGCTTTTTTGAGGTCAATACGTATAGTCTGGTAGAGCAAAGTTCCTTTGGCTCAATTGACTGGCTGCTTTTCTTGTGAAGGAGCCCTTTCTGCAGTTCTGAACTGAATCCAATTAGTCAACTTCTGTGCATGGTACATAATCAAAGACTAAGTCTTCACCTTGGCTTAGCACAACAGTGAGGATCAGTAGTTTCCTTGTTCTGTGTTGTACCAAACCAGTCTGACCTATTAAATTCCAGTTTGTTGTGTGACATGTCAAATTACTCTTCCAGTTGGTTGCTGTGCGTTAAAAGACTTTCTTGGATAGCTTTCACAACAAGATGTATGTGTTGAGAAACATGACTGCCATACCTCCTTGGATTAAAGGCAGAATCTTTTTATATCCTGTGCCAGTAATATAAAAAACCTACATATTTTTCAAATCAACTGCATGAATTCATTGATTCTTTTTGATCAAGTTTTTGTCTTCAAAGTTATGTCGTGAATGTTATCTTATTTTTTTGTTTGTTTGTTTGTTTTTAAGAATAATACGCCTCTACTCTATGAATAGGGTAACTGTAACCAACAATGTTGATCTTGGGTGGATTGTTGTTCTGTTAGGATGAGTCAAGTGCACAATGGCAATTCTGGAAAGTGTTGCTAGCAAGTGTCTTAGATCAGCCCTGTAATTCAAAAGTCAGCATGCACAAGTCTGAAGAAAATATATATTTTAATATGTCCTACCTTAATGGTGAGGAAGTTGGGGGAACAAGTAAATACTAATTATCTATGCAAAAAAGCTGGTGATGGGTCTGGAGAACAAGTCTTATGAGGAGTGGCTGAAGGAGCTGGGCTTGTTCAGCCTGGAGAAAAGGAGGCTCAGGGGCGACCTTATCGCTCTCTACAGGTACCTTAAAGGAGGTTGTAGAGAGGTGGGGGTTGGTCTATTCTCCCACGTGCCTGGTGACAGGACGAGGGGGAATGGGCTTAAGTTGCGCCAGGGGAGTTTTAGGTTGGATCTTAGGAAGAACTTCTTTACCAAGAGGGTTGTGAGGCATTGGAACAGGCTGCCCAGGGCAGTGGTGGAGTCACCATCCCTGGAGGTCTTTAAAAGACATTTAGATGTAGAGCTTAGGGATATGGTTTAGTGGGGACTGTTAGCATTAGGTCAGAGGTTGGACTCGATGATCTTGAGGTCTCTTCCAACCTAGAAATTCTGTGATTCTGTGAAAATGTGGGAAGATGGTGTTCATCATTATGCTTTGAAAAATTGTTGCTAGGGCTAAGATAGTTGTGTCTACCTGATGTGTTAAGAACAGTCTCATCAGTAGAGGATTATACTATCTTTTTTGGTATTTCTACTTATTGAAGAAAGTCATTCCAATTTTAGAAAAAAGGGAGCATCTTGGATCCCATTGCTTTCTCAAAGGAAGTCCACTAATTAGAATGATGTTACGTATTTAGACTTAACTTAGGTTTAGCATTGTTTGAACTATCATTATAGGCCATTTCAATATTTATTATGATTTGTGTTTCTGTTGCCACAGGATCCTCAAAAATACAGTATTTTGCCTTTGTATATATTGTTGTTGTTACAATTATTTTCCCTTCCTTTTCTGTCCTATTAAACTGTCTTTCTCTCATGAGCTTTTCCGAGTTGCTCCCCCATCCCACTGGGGGTGAGTGAGTGAACGGTGGGTGGTGCTGAGCTGCCTGCTCCCTTAAACCACAACAGCATCAGGAAAAGTTGCCCTGTGGGGAGATGTATCTGATGGTGGCAAGTAAAAGCAGAAAAGCCCTCTTGTGTTCGTGAACCTACATAACAGGTGCTGTTTGTTTTATGTTGTTGTTGTTTTTAAAGTAATAGAAAAGCTCCTTGAATTCACACCAAATGTTGTCTGCCAAGTCAGTTGGAGGTGCAGCTGCTTAATAGTTCCAGTAATAAATTCTCCGCAAACAAGCTTTCTCATGGAAATATTTACCACAACTGACAGAATGAATGGCAGGTCTGTTACGGTGTGACAGAACACCAACTTGTTCCTATAGCTCGTTTTTCCGTGCCAACCGTTTTGCTGAACTGAATGTAATGTTTCTGTTGAGTGTAGCAGTACAGTAATTAGCTTTCATCAAGTCTTTAAATATTTCATTTCTGAGACCTGAGAATATTGTCAGGGATAACAGTGGCAAGGATCTCTTAATAATCTAAAGTGAGATCTGAACTTGTGTAGTGGAGCAGAAAATAACATTTGTGGCTATTTCATGCAAGACCTACTTGACATATCCTTGCTGAATGTTGAAGTCAAATGGATGTTGATTGTTTTAAGCCACACCTGAAGAACAGGGATGTGTAAATTGAAATAGTCAAAAGTGAAAATTGAAATGTGGCCTAAGTTTGAGCTCTCCATATAGGTTTGACTGACGTAAGTTGGATAATGCACGTGTTTTTTGAAAACACTTATTAACACCAAGGAAGTCCTTGGAAGTGCATAACCTATGGCCATCTTGATTATTGTCAGCTTTTCTGCAATAGCAATTTAGAATGGATATTTACAAAAATAAAGGGTTTCAGAAAAAAAAAAAAAAAAACAACACGCACAACCTCACCAATTTATGTTAATTTGCTTCATGATTTTTGGAATATGAGGCTCATTCTTATTTGTATGTGACTGCTTGGCAGTGTTTGAATATCTTCATGAGGGTTAGTAGAATTTTTGTGGTTTTGAGCGTTTTTGGAGGGGAAGGAAAAACAGGGAGGTGGTGATTTATTTATGTTTTTTATACCCCCTAACACTGCTTTTAACTCTGTAGTTGCCCAGTAGTTGTGTCCTTGCTTTTAACAAGTTGTTGGTCCTAATGTGCCGTTGGTTATTAATAAAGTGATTTTATGAGGCCCAACTTGCTGTCTGGAATTTCAGCTTTAAACTGAAATCTTAATACTTTTGACAAATCAGCTTGTAGATTACATGTACTTCTTTGCTTTCTGATGTTGGCATAGATACTTGATGTGCAGTATTTGAGGTTAATTATCTAATTTTCTGTGCTGTTGACCCTAGAATCGCAGGGAACGTGTGATGTTAACCTTGCACTTATGTCCTATGGTGGCTTCTTGCAACGTATAATTCCCACTCATGCGAGAAATATATATTTGACTATTTAAACTAGAAAATCATTGTATTGTGTGAAGAATATCTTTTCTGGCTCCTGATAACATACAAGTTAATTTATCTGCTTTTAAATTGTTGTGACAGTGCTGAAAATTACCTGCATAAAAGGTGATGGTTGCTTGCCTGCTATTACTGCCACTAAGTTGTAGAGAAAAAGAAGCACAGCTTGTAAAGCATGTTCTTTAGCAGTGAGATTATTTTTTTTTGATGTTTGTTTTAAGTAGAATAAAGTTTGTAAAAAGTGTATCATAGCACCTGGCTGTAGATGTATCTAAAGTATAATTAATTATCTATGCTGTGGGATGCATGTCCTCTTTTTGGAAGAGATCCACAAAATCAAGTGTATTACAAAGGAAAAAAAAGGTTTTCTATAACAGCTTTCCAAAACTGGCAGTGCAATGAAGCCTTCTCATTGTTTCCTTTTGCAGTAACAACCACGTAAAACCTAGGGAATTATGAAATCATTGGGGTTTGGAGTAACACGGCAGTAACTTGACTAATGCGTAAGCTCTTCGCTGTTCATAAGCACTGTCCAGTACAGAAACTCTCCTTGCACAATGCAGCATGTTCTACTTTTCTTGTGCAAATTTAGCTGCAGTAGCACACAAATACGTGCAGCCACACACAGCCACAATGTGTATGATTTAGAAATAATCTTTGTTCTGATTTTAAATGTGTAATTATGATATAGGTTGTTAAAGCCTAACATCACCTTCATCTTATTAGGCTTTAAGGTGGTATCAGATGATAGAAAATATTTGGAAGTCTCTTAAATTTATTAGAGTTTCTGTATGTTAGTGTATTTCAGGTGGGCTAATGTTTTTAGCATATATGAAAAAAAAAAAAAGAGAGAGGAATTGAGGACTTGATTTCTGTGTTTACATAAGCTTCCGTACTAATGAGCAGAACATCCTCCCATGGATACCCTGATAGCAGGGATTTGGCAGGCAGGCTCCCAGCCACTGATGCTGTTTGCTCTGGGCATGGGAACTCTGCCCACAACGATGAGGCAAGAACTTCGTAGGAAAAGAAAAATAGTACGGATCAGAGACAGAAGAAGGGAGCTCTCTGAGCCAAGGACATGCTGCTTTCTCCTTAATGGCACTAATATTCCACGTTGGTGTCTTTGGCAGCATTCCTGGGTTTTACTGTTCTTACTCAGAAATCTTAGAAGTTTAATGCAGTTGCCTAAATGTTAGGTGTCAAATGCCACTTGAGATACCCTAAAATGCTTCCCCTGATTTTCAGAAGGGCGTGAGTCTCTGACACGTCACAGGTGCATCTGCCAGCCTGTGAGGATGCCCATACCCAAGGGCATCTCAACTGACAGTAAATGCTGATGTTTAAGAAAACTGAAGGGAGCTCCCGTGTGCTTTCCAGAGAAATAATATTCCAGGTGCATATGTGTATATATAAACTTAAATAAATACAAACACATACATCTACAGTGAAATGTGGAAAGATTTTTTTTTGTTTTATTTATTATAGTTATATTATAAAAGATATATTGCAGCTTTACATATTCATCTGTAGAATATATGTATATGACCTATATAAAACAAATATAAAATCTGAAACTGTCAACATTTCATTGGTTTAAAAGTTTAGCAGAATTAACATTGATGAATAGCGTAAGGGCCGTTTAACTAATGTCGATCAGATTGAGAAAGAGCTAAATTTCTTAAAGAAAAGAGTGAAGATTTCATGAGAGAACTTCTCCCTTTAGTAGTAAAACAAGCCAAAAGCCGGTACTCACCAAAACCCCGCATTAGAAATAGTGAAAATGAATTTAATGCCAAACCCTTTTCTATTACAGTTGACCTGTACGCACTTCAGAGAGCACAGTGGAAGTTTAGAAAACCATTCTCATAGTCCTCACTGGGACATAATATAAATGTCCATAATATATATTGACAGTGAGGCTGGCTATTTTGGGCAGAGAAAATGAAATCCTACCAAGCATTGTGCATAAAAGTTAATGGGGTAAATGTTCCTTCCCCACCGCCTCCCCCCTGCAGTGGTTTTGAATCAGAAGCTGTAACAAGATGAAAACCTCTCTTTGGTTTTCTTGCCTCTTGTGAGTACTTGTGTGTGGGTATATATATAGTCTTGCAGAATTAATTTTTTTTTTTTTTTTCCCCAATTATAAGCAATTTTTGCAAAGGAATTGGTGAGAAGCATAAAGGGTAGGAAAAGAAATTGAACCCAAGTGAAGGAAAATAAGTTATTCATCTTTCTTTTATAACACATACAAGAAAAACATAAAAAATAGCGCATGGTTAATACCTGTTTCCAGTGACAGTAAGTCAACATTTCCTGATGAGGGTTCTGGGAAAATGACAGAGTGGGGTTACATTAAATTTCTTTTCCCACATTTACATCCAGAGAACAAAAATCCTGGATAATGACTCTTGCAGGGGTGACAGCCTTTGTAGAGAGCCAAAAATGTGCTGACTGAATGTTGCTTTTATAGAAATTCACACTGTGTGGAATTTAAAACTTGTCCTGCTTGTTGATAGCAGATTGTGCAAAAGTGGAAGGAAACATTTCCTCCCTGCCTTCCTATCTCTTCCTTTTTCTGCAAAAGGGATATACTAACATATCAAACTGCTAAAAAGAGACGTAAGGAGGATATGCAGAGAAAAAGATTTGATTCCTGATATTTACGGCGGACAAAGGCCTGTGTTCATAAATAGATTCTTAGAATATTTTTGTATAATATCAAGTGAGATAAGACTTTTGTTTCTTTCCAAACAAAAATGTATTGGTAGTGGATGTGAATTTTATGCTTTTCTTGGGTGTATTATTTCCTTTTATAAAGCTGCTATTTACTGGTAAGTTTTCTTGTGTGTCCTTTTCTCTGCTCTGTTTTTAATGGCTCAACAAAGCAGAAGATGCATAGAATTGCGCTTTTGTTTTTAAAAAAAAAAACTAACACAATTAGTATATATTTTTTTCTGAATAAGACATAAAAGGCAGTAAGACACCCTTGTTAATGCCTAAAAGGAAACATATCAGGTAACTGAGAGAATAATGTTTTTCTGAGTCTAAATATGCTTTGATGTGGGGGCAAAGAAGAAAGATACAACCCCTCCATTAGCGAAGTAAGAGGAGGGTAAAGATGTGTACTTGCTTTGTTCTTGTTGTGGTTTTGTTTGTTTTTTTTTTGTTTGTTTGTTTTTGTGTCAAAAGTGCAAGTGATGAACTAGTACTGAAAGATGCAAAAGTTTAGCTATTTAGCAAATACTAAAGGTAACTAAAGTTAACAGCATTGGCAAGCTGATGACGTCTTTAGTCAGTGTATTAATGATGATCATGCTTCTGTCCTTCCATTCCTCTGTGTTAGGATGTATATGAACACTGGTTTAGCTGAGTGGTTTTATTTTTATTTTCATTTTTATTTTTAGTTTTTTCCTGTGGCTGACTTGACTGTATAGGTGAGTCTAGTTCCAAAGCAGAAGTCAAACCCGCAGCTTTCTTATTCAAATCACTCAATATGGAAACTGAAATCTTATTTGCAACTTGGCTCCCTTTTGTGTGTGTTTGTTCTTTAACCGTTGTTGCTCTTTTAATTTTATTGTGCAGGTTTTTATGTGCCACATGAGATGTTAATGTTTAGCATCCTCTTTTACCCTCTTATTACACTGAGGTCAAGAACAAAATGTACGTGAGCTGGTTCATACATCTAGGAACTTCTGGCAGATAGGAAGTTGTGGCTATTTTTGAATATGTACAGTAGCTAGTCACTATATTTGACCCTTGCCTCTTTAAAGAGAGACTGAAAATGGAGAAACGTCCTCTGAAGTTCAGGTGCATTGGTATTTCACTTAGCAGTTGTGAATTAGAGTTACTTTTTGCTGATGACTTCCATCAAGAATGTCCAAATTTGCTCATCTCCTTGTCTTGTAATTAAAACAAGCTGTGAAGTAATGTTTTATAAGGCTTATTATTATTATTATTATTATTATTATGTTAATATGTATTTCTTTGGGATTAGTATATTTAGAGGTCAGTGGCTTTCAGAATTTTAATTGGAAAGAACAGTTCAGAAGGCATTAGGTTTAAACAGCAGGTAGACAAAAGGTGTCTTTGAGTCAACCCCAGGAAAAATGTCAGGTAACCAGCAGATTAAAAAAAAAAAAAAAAAAACACCACGTTTTTAGTATTTACACAGGCTGTCACCTGCAAATCCCAGGACAGATGTCAGAATAACTTAGCCAAAAGCACAACTACTTCTGTGGCTTTCAGTTTCTGTCTTTCAATCTCCAGAAAAACATTTCATTAGCCTGAAATCTTTATGGTTTTGCAGTGTGTCGGGGAGGCAAGTTTTATAAAAGAACAGCTAAATGATGCTTCTTGCAGAAGCTGTAGAACAGCAACTCGTTTGTAAATGAAATGTTATTCCTAAGCAAATTTTCTAATTCATAAATTTTATTTCTGAGCAAAAGATTGACTATAGACACGAGCTGTGTATGTGCATTCATACTTCTATTTTTAATTTCTGGGTAACTTCTGTCTAAGTAGGTGTTATCTGACAAATGTTCAGGCAAGGCTCAGATTTAAAAATGCCCCTTCTGTTCTAAACATAATCTTAAGTAAGATGGGGAACATATGCATATGTTATAAGTGTATGTGCATATGGCAAACATACTGGAAAAGTGGTTTTGACTACGTGGAAATCTGCAAATCCGTTTTTATTACTTCCATAAATTGTTTCAGCTTTGTGCCAGTTTTTGAGCTCGGTGCCCTAATGGCACAGTATCTGCGGGGAGCGCAGGGGGAGAATCTCCTCCCCCTTTAATTTCAGAAGTCGATAGCACAGTAGGACAAACAGCTGGCTGTGTTGTTCTTAAACCAAAACCAACCCAAACCACCACCTGCCCCCACAGCACCCCCGAAGCATTATCTTCTGTTGAGAGAGCAGGGTCACAGAGGAGGGTTATTTTTAATTTTTGTGGCTTTTTAGGTGTGTCTTCTCAGAAATGAGATTTGTGAAATAGAAAGCGCTACAGAAGAGTACTGCCCCTGGGGTTTGGTAAGAGAGTGTGATGTTTGCCTCTCAGATGCAAGTGTTCAATCTCTGGCATTTAAAAATATAAATCTTTGGATTTTCGGTGTTTTAGTGAGAAGAATTTAGAAATAGGAATCAATGTAACTTTCTTAGATCTGAGCGTGTGATTTTTACTCCTCTTCTGAACACTTATAGAAGACATGCCTCCGAGTGTCTGTGTATTTTTAAATTATTTCCTGTCATGTTAGGATCACAGACCCTTCTAATTCAGGGTCAGAGAGCTCTGTTTTCTTCTACTTTCTGACTTGTAGCTATGGAGAACGGATTAATGACAAGTACTTACCTGGTTTCAGACATACTAGATAAACTGGAATTTACATCTCCAATTACATCTTAATAAATTGCAAATTGAGCTAATGTTTGTAATTTTAATCAAGTGATAATTTCTGAACTAATTTTGTCCCTGGCTGGTGATGGATTTAATGTAGAAGATAGTGCTTACTGTTTATTTCTCCAGTTTCCATCTGAAGGAAGGTTTGAAATGTGTTGATGGATTGTTACATATTCATTTAAATGCATTAAAAGGAAAATAGGTTTGTTAAAAGTGGCATTTGAGTAGGTGTGATATGTAAGTAGTTTTCAGATAGTAATCTGAATAAGCTCCTCTGCAGTCTACTAGAAAAAAATGTCAAGGAATAATTTTTCAAGCATTGATACCACCTAGTGGTAAAAAAAGATTGTTACTTATTTGCATAGCATGTGGATTTGACATCAAAAATACTATCAAGTTTGTGCTATATATAAAGAAATGTAAATTACACCCTGTCTTTTGTAACATTATCTACAGGTGCATAGTACTGCAAAAACTATTGGAGAGGGGATAGTTAGATTTCTAAGACTTGCTCTTCACCAGGTGATATGTGTAGGGATGGTTTTGACACAGTTTTTGACATACTCTGCTCCATTAAACCAAAAAAAAGTTCATTAAATGCACATCTGAGTGAGGGTAACTTTGTACAGGTTTAAAATAATAATCCTTCTCTGTGTATACCTGTAAAAATGATTTTGTAAAAATAATAATCTGTCTTTGGAAAATAATTTTGTATCCAGATAAAGTTAGGCTGTGTGTATGGGCTGGGCGTTCCTGGCACAACCATTAATGAGAGTGTGCAGCGAACCAGAGCAGTGAACTGCTCTTGGGGAAAACTAGCCTGGCAAAAGAGTTGCTGAAGATACGTTCCCTGACCTGGCTCTGAACGGATCTGCAGAGTTCATTCTGCTGGCACAAGGCGGGGGTGACCCATGGTGGGAAGCATCTGTTACTTCTTATCGTCAGCTGATGTAGGTCCAGTATAAAAGCAACATCATTGTAAAACATACAAAGTGATTATTAACATATAAGGTTAAATTATTAACACGCACAGCTAAGTCTGACTGATGTATGCAAGCTGTTTCTCCTTTTCATTTGCAGGTACTTGTTTCACAGTGGCAATCCAGAGCACCCAGGAGATATACTTCTAAACACAACAGTGGAAGTTCTGCCTTTTCAGGTATGAATGTATTGATTTGTCTCTTCTCTATTATAGGATAAAAGCAAAATCTCCTAATTGTATTGATTTTTCTTTTTTTTTTTTCTTTTTTTTTTCTTTTTAGCTGGGTAAGGGAGGCATGAATGCTTCTTTTATAACTGTAGGCTTTTGATGCTCTCATACTTTTTTTTTTTTTTTTTTTAAAATTGGATCTGTTCACAGAAAGCTAATGGAACTATTCAGATGTTCATTTAAAGTATAGCCTGCTGTATGTGCTGTTGGTAATTTGGAGGTGAACAAACTCATTTTCTTCCAATTCACTGTTACTATTTAAAACAAAAAATAACCAACCAGTCTGCCATCTCCAATGTATTTTGGAAAAAGGGAAAGCTATTTCAATCTCCTTTATGACTTATTAAAAACAAAACAAACAAACAAAACTCTTGGTTCAGGAATTGACATGCATCTAAACCATACCACAAATACCTTATAGGTACTTCAGTATCTGGATTCTCAGACTAAGTCTGAATTTTATTTTAGGAGGGCACTATACTGTCTAAAGTATATTCTTGCTTGAAAGCAGATGATACAGGTTCTTTGTCTTCAACTGAATATTGTACCTGCACATTTATATCACAAAAACTGTGTGTGAAGATTAAGACATTACTTCAAATAGGTTTATTTTATTTAGTCTTAAAACAGCAAGTATTTGTCTTCTCCCATACACCTCATGTGGGTATCTTAAGATTTGTGCTTTAAGTGCTATACAAAAAACAACCAACCAAACACAAATGATCATGGAGGTTCTTTTCACTATTCTTGTAGTCCACTGTCCTGGAAGTGAGAAAAAAAAAATAAAATACAGATTTCTGACCAGCTCCATCTCCCAGAAGAAGTTTGATTGTAGTTACATGACATGATACCTGGGCTATCATGTTGTACTATATAATTTAAACAATTTTGCTTCTCAAGACCTCAATACCTTATAGGTAATTCAGTGTCTGGATTCTAAATCTGTTCCTTTCCTCTGATAACTGATTTTTCCTGATAACTGATATACCTTTCCTCAAGGAAATATATTCAGCCATAAAACCAGCAGCAGCCCTTCCCTCATCTGGCCCCAAGATATCACAGAATGGTTATGTCTGGCTTTTGGATGCCCCTCAAATGGGGACATCCATTAAGCACATAATGCTCCCAAATTTCCCTTGCTATTGATGCAATGTTGGGAAAGGTGAACAAGAAAGTATGTACCTGGCCAATTCCTAAGCCATTGGTGTTACCAGTACAGAGACAGCAGCTGCAGAACAATAGGTGCTGTTTTGAGAGAAGGATTTCTCCACCGTGGACTTGAGTAGAGCCAGAAGCCCATTTGTGTACTTCTACTCTGATCCCCCATAACCAGAAATCGGGTTGGGGGCTGGAAGAATCCTTAAAAAAAAAGTGTTCCTAGACTGGATTTGTCAAGGAAGTCAAGCAACACACTCAGTAAATAAATAAAAATCCACCAGAGCAAAACCAAACCAAACTGCTTTTCAGCACCGACCCTTCAAAGCAGGAAACAACAAAAAGCTGATGGATTTAATTTCCTGGGCCTGTCAAGAATTTTTAATTGATTCCTAGGAAATTTTTATGGGGGTCTTTTAGTATTGGGTCATGTGATTCTGCTTGCAATTTCCAGGCTGTTTTTGAAGCTCTGGTCTACAATTTCATTTTTCTGTTCTTATTAAAGAAGTTCATTGATATCCACTCTTTTTAGTAAGGTGGTGATAATTGAAATGCTTCCCTTGCTGGTCTGAGGGCTTTTCATTTTGCCCAAATTCTTATATCAAAACGTGAGCTGCAAGTTTCATTTGTCATGAGAGAAATCTGGCTCAGACACAGGAAAAGAAGGCAAGGTTTTGCCTTTGCTTTTCTTCTGCTCTGTGTGCCAGTATCTGCTGTGTATTCTGTTCACGAGGCAATTAGCATATCAGTTAAGTGGGGCACCTGAACTACTTCCTTTTTCTACCTTGAAGCCAAATACAGTTCTGGAGCACTGCTGCTTTTTCATTTCTGTGTTGGTTTGTCTGAGGCTATAAGTAACTATTCTAGGCTTGTTCGTAATTATTTAGAATGGGTGGATGCTGGATACACACTTGACTTTCACTGGCAAAGTTGTATGTCAAAATAAATGATCTTATCTGTGCTCTGTTGTCGTAGAATGAAGAATTGGTATTGAGCAAAGAAACCAAAGACAAACGCCTAGAGGATGGTTACTTCAGGATAGGTATGACACAGACAGCAATGCTTTTCTGTTATACATGTAGGAAGACGTATTTTGTTACTTTTGCACACATTGAGACACTTTAATTAAAAACAAGACAAACCTAAAAATGAGTTTTTTCATCCTTCATTTTGGGTGTGTGACCTTGTGTAGGCTTTCCTTACTATTGCTTCCGATATTTCTTCTTTGAGACTGATGCTCTAGCGCCACTCTCATTTGGATTGCAGCTACACACAACTTTTCTGCCAGAGCAGATCCACTTAAGTTAGTGTAGAGGCATCTCCAGGTTGCTTAAGATCACCTCTTATGTCCTGTGACTGCACAAGTGCCTCTCTGTGAGCTGTTGTGCTCGAGTGTGTGCTGTCAGGGTCTGGGCTTGAACCAACCCTCCAAGAAGACGATCGGCTGTCTCATCATGGGATGAGATTGGCGTTTCCATGGCCAAGCAGCTGCTGGGGCAAGTGGCAGGATACTTGTTGCCAAGGAGGAGAAATTTTACTCATGGGTAGTATTCTTGGACATAGGTTGGGCATCCCTGTTACAATGAAAGCAAGCTTTTTTTATCATATGCATGCTTTAAGTCTAAATTCTAACTAGGCTTTTCAATTGGATTCTTATCCATCCTAATATAATGGAGGATTCTTTAAATGGGAGTACATTAGGCGTGAATGGTATCCCATGTAGATGCATTTTTCTGGGCATAGATTCTGTACTTTGTTAACAGGTGTTAATGGAAGATATACTTTCACTTCTTTCGCAGGGAAATTTGAAAACGGTATAGCTGAAGGAACAGTTGACCCCAGCCTAAACCCTGTTTCGTCATTCCGGCTTTCAGTAATACAAAATTCAGCAGTATGGGCGATTCTGAATGAGGTGAGAGGTGGTATATTTTTTAAAAAATAAAAAGGCAAATGTGAGATTTCATTCTTTCGGTGTGTTTGACACTCAGAATTTTGGCTAGCACTGAGAACATTTACCTCTGATTACTAAGAGAACCACAGTGTCCTTAAAATATAACTTTCTTTCTGATTTCTTTGTTTCAGATCCATATTAAAAAGATTACAAACTGATCATCGAATTCTCCTCTAGAGGAAAAAGAAAGAATCCTTGAAAACTTTTCCTGTAAAATCTGACATCCTTAACAAGTCATAAATTGAAAATACTGAGCATGCACCTTATCCCAAATTTCTTTCATTTTCACTTGAACTCTACCTCTTGTGAAATCTACTGTAGATGAGAAGATTGTATTTACCCCTTCTTGTCTGATCCATCCAGAAACTGATGCTCCACACTGATATTGTTCATCCGAGGCCTAGGTTGCCCTCCACTTTAATGTGACTTCACCATCTTACGGTTGCAGAACCCTACTACACTTAATCTGTACTATTTTGATAGTATAGTAATATAGAGAAGTTGTACATATTGTTACATTCCTGGAAGAAGAAGAAAAATATAATTATTGTTAAATATGTTTTATGAAGGGGGTACTTTCGGAGTTCCATTTATTTTCTATAACAAGAACCCTCTTTTATAGATTGTCAGGGATATATATTAAAAATGTTAGGGATATTTAATTTATTAAAATAATTTGAAAAGTACATATTTTTATGCAGTAAAATTTTAAATTGATATAGTTTTTTTTATGAATTCTCTAGTTTAAGTTATCTTTCTACATTTTTCTTTGGAGATGCAAACATAAATTAATACCATATTTCAAATATACTGCCATGTTTAAAAAAAAACAACTAGATTAAGTTTCTAAATTATGTAGTTTTGTACACAGAATCTGAATTATGTTCAGTGGCATTAACAGAGTTCTGAAGAGCATTATTCTTTGGAGCTATGAATTTCCACTATGTACAGTTTGTAGCCACATGGAGAGCATGTTGAAATGTCTTATTTCATATTATGTACTAAATCTGCAGTGATTTTAGATTTAATCCGTTGCATTTTAGAAGGATTTTTCAATTCCTAACTGTTCTTTCTTAAAAAAAAAAAAAAAAAAAAAAAAGAAGAGGAAAAAGAAAAAAAAAAATCTTTTTAGACATTTCCTAGCCTGGACAAATTCATTTTCTGTACTACAAAAATCAGTCCCCAGCTTTCCTTGGAGTGACAGAGGTTAACCTCTTTAAAAAGAGTTAGTAGTAATTAGGTATACTTGATCTACAGCAGTATCCTCTTAAGCAGTTATTGCAGTATTTATTTTAGATACGTGCCAGTGAATAGTTCTGGTTTACTTTTATTTTGTTCCATTGTTCAAGAAAAAGGTTTCAGTTTGACTCTTTTTATCGATCAGTGTAATAACTCGCACTAATTTTACTAAGAACTGAATTTGGCCTCAAGTTAGTACCCTGCCTTTTCGTTTCAAGGGAAACAACAGTGATCTTGAATCAGAAACTCCGTCAGGAACATGAAATGGTTCGGATTAAATCCAGAGTGGATTTGTTGCAGTACTAATGCTGCCACTGTTCTTGAGTTCTGCTTAGGTGCTAATGTGTAAAGGACACAGGCATGGGAAGATTTAAGTTACCCAGTCAGAAATGGTCGGGAAGGAAAGAGGCAGGAGCTCCTCTTCACTAGGAATGAAGTGCCTGAGTGACACTGGAGGGGGGCTGCTGTCCTGGCTTGGGGATTCTCAGCTGCTGTGAACCGGCCTCCTTGCGCTGACGTCTGGAAAGGTGGCACAGTTCTTGTGGGGCGGAGGAACTCCCTTATCCCCAACAGCTCTGTGGCCAGGGCACAGACATGGAAAACTGCTGCGGGGTCCCTAAACTAGGGCAGGGATCTTGAATTTGTGTCTCCAGCAGGAATGTTCTAATGGGTTTGGTCTCTTTTTCATGACCTATTAACAAGGATTAGGAACCTAAACCTGAGTCTTCATCAGTGCAAGCTGAGAGCCATCACCACTGGGATATGGAGTCAACTTGTGTTTTCTTCTGCCTTCCTGGCTAATGGTATTTTAGGCAGTTCAGCAGTATTCAAGTTTGTAAGGTTTGTAAAGCTTAACTACTTCTACAGACCGTAGTCATTTTCTTTTAGCTATGTCATCTGAGAACACAGATTAGATTTGTACACGGAAGTAAGATCTTCTATTTAGACTAACTGGTGTAAGTTGAAAAAATAAGGAAGCTACTAAGCAGGCCTTGTTTACTTTTTTTCTGATTATATCGGATGCTATAAATAAAATATTTTACCTGCAAAGCTTGCCTTGCCCACAGAGACTGTGGACAAGCTAAGCACTGGCCTCATACATAGAGTTTATTCTTGAAGTAAGGAAGGTAAGGTAATAGGCTCAGAATCCTACCCAAATCTAGCCTGGTATGATGCACAGCCCGGTTTGTTGTATGTACAATGCTATTCCATCAAATTATTACCAGTGGCTTTTTATCACAGATAAGCTAGCAAAGGTCTAAGGAAGTATTTCTGTTTTCTTCTCAGCTGTGCCTGTGAATGAATGATGCAGATGAGGTAGGCTGTAGCTATTTACTACAATTTAGATTGCAGAAGTACATTAGATACTGCAGTTTCTTAAAATAAGTAGTTCTGTTGGTAGTGGCTTTCATCGTTTTCTGTGAGTTTGTAAGTTTACTGGTACCATTTATCAAGGATGCTGTGTGCTTACTCTCAAAGCACCACCATTCCTGATGTTTCGTAGTAGTTAAGATGAATCATTGAAAATACACCTAATCACACTGAACCCTTCCAACACTGATTGCAGAACTCTGGTGTTAGCATTGTATTTAGATCTCAAGAACACCAAGATGAAATGTATCAGAAGCAACAAATTAACTAGTGCTTGATAAAGTACAGTTGGTTGGTCGGTTTGCTTTTCATAAAGGTTATTGCGTTTTTATTGCATTGTGCTAGAAGGAATTGGAAATACTCAGGGCTCCTTTGACACTTGCAATGTTCTTGAGCATCTGTACTATTGAAATAATTGTGCCACATTAATACAAATCATGTTCTGGAGATTCAGGTAAATCAGGCTTGGTGTTTTCAGGAAGTTCTGCAAATTTGCTTGGAAATTATCTCTACAGACAGCTATCTTGGGTTTTCAAACTTTCAAATTCTCATCCCCGTCAGTCTAATGAAGTGCAAGTCTCCTTCCTGGAATTATGCTTGAAATAAGAAAGCTTCAGCTGTTTGCCTCAACAGTGACTAGCTTGGGTCCTCTGTGACCAGATCTGCTCCGAATGGGCTCGTCTGTCTTACATATGTCACACGTTACGTTATTACCACAAGAGTTCCTCTCAGCACCTTAAACCAATTACCTGATTTTGGGGGAGTTTTTTCCTACATTTAGTTAACTTCAAACTATTTTTGTTATGGTCTTAAAAATCCCCAGTAGGTCAGTGGATCTTATAGTAGTAATCAAGTAGTAGAAAGTGATTCAAAATAAACTGCATTATGCTATTAGCTCCTTCTGATGTTGTTAAAGCCTCAGAAAAGAAGCCAAAATTATTACCCGAAAACTTCATTTTCTGGACAAATTATTCTTAACTTCATGTATTAGATGATAAACAGAGCAGCTGATTACAGCACTGGCTTTTCTGAGCTGATCACGACTGCTCTGAACCAAGGAAATATAAGACTCAGTATAATCTTGCTTTGCTCGTTTGGTGGGTAGACTTGTTGAAACTTTTGTGAGCAGGATGTGATCCCAAGATAATACTTTAAAAACAAAACAACTGAAGAGTATTTCTAAAACTCTGTGTAAGGCTTCATGCTTTTGCAGACGTCTCAACCATTTGTTGGCATTGATAGAAAATATTCCTATAGGCACATTTATTGTTTCTTAACGGAAACATGGCTTAGAAAAATTAAATGTTTCCCATAGACCAATGACAGACTGGACTCTTGTTATAGCACTGCTTTTCTAGCTCTTCTAAAAGAAATTTTTAAATATCTTGAGTCAGTTACGAGCAAAGCGATTTATACTTTGCCCATGTGATACGTGATTCCTTGAATGGGCTGGAGTATGACTAGTCTTTGGCAAAACCATATGAATTTGTAATGTTTTTCTTTCATATTTTTTTTTTTCAAATATGTATCATTTCAATAGTGCTTGTTTTTTGTTGGAAATGCTGCAAATGAAATATTGTAGTAATTTGTAGTTTGCTTCCAACTTGGCAAAACATTAATTTTCTAAAAAAGAATCATGTTTTTTCAATCCTTACTCCTCTGAAATAAATCAGCCTTCAGTTCTATATTTGTTCCTACCAGGAAGGATGTGTTATGGAAAAGCTAAGGCAAGTAACTGTAGTAGTAATGGGAGACAGCCCTACGTTTTATATCATTACAATCACCAGCATAACGCTGAAAGACTTTTAAGCAACTGGTGTTTTCAGGCTAGCATTGATTACTCATTTAAAAACACCCCCCAGCCATAATGAATTGTTCTTTGAGTGTTGCTTTTTGACCCTGGTGTTCTCCTAAGGGTTTTGCTGATTCCTACTGCAGACAGTGAGCAGCTACCCCTTCAGGGAGCTTAATTTTGAGATCTATGAAGCCTTGTTTCGAGGGGACAAACTCCAGTATCTCTAAAGGCCCCAAATCCTCCATTGATTACAATGGTATCACACCGGAAGGCACTAAACATGGAAAACGTTCAGAGCTGAATGTCCCTGAGTGGGTGATGGCTGGTGCTAGGATTCCTGGTAGGGAACGCTGCACAGTTTAGGCCGAAGCTGCCTGCAGGACAGGAGCTCGTACGTTTAGCCAGGGCAGATGAGGTGGTGACTGGAGTCCTTAGCCTTCCCTGGATCCGCGGTTCAGTGCTCTCCTTCTGCAGAGGGGAACTTCGCTCGGTGTCTGCTGGGAGGGGAACACGATTCTCTTCAAGCCTTAACAGTGGCTGAAACACACAGTACTGTAAGATGCACTGCCAGCATATTTGGTATTTTAAGGTAAACATGGCTTTTCCTTAGAGATCAAGTTCTAGTACTGGAATATTAAGTCTTACTGTATCCAGTTTACTCTCGCGTTGTTTTTGAAACTGAATCCTAGTACTCATGTTTCATATTGAACACAATCTTTGGAGAACTTTCATCTTCATTTTCCGGAAGGTGTTTGTGACGGTCAGTTTATACTCCTGCCTTGTGGACTTCACAGCCGTAGGCATTGCCATAAGCCTGTGTGGCCAAATTAACTTGGACTCTCCTTCCCTTCTCATTAACACGCCACTCGTAACAGTGGATGTAATAATACCCAGTGGACTTCTTTAGATTAGGTTTAAAAACTTGCTGCTATATTTGGAAACCTGATATGGGGTCATGTTAATTGTGCCTTTCATCAATGTTTCTTCTGTGTGCCAGCATTGTCCATGTATAGTTGAAGTAATCACGAAAATAAAAAGTGATCTAAAGTTCTTTCACGAAAGGAAAGGACGGTTCTGTACCTAGAGCTAGTTGTTGCTTTACCACTGCAACACTATTAGGAGTTCTACTTTCACGCAATCCCGAGGCAAGGTATTCCAATATTCTTCTTCTGTAAAACTGCTCTTTGGTGTCATTTGAAACCCTAGCAACGTAGAGCTTCTGCCAGTATGTGTAAAATAGCTGCAGTAAGAGTTACGCTAAATAGACTTGTTGCAGTTAAATTTAAGTTACAGTGTACAATTGTTTTTAGGAATGTACGGCAAAAGTATTTGAACAAACTTGCTAACATGTTTACTGTTGTAAATATTTTAATAAAAATGACACTTCAAACTTTTTTTTACACAATTATCTACAATAAAGAGAAATTTACAACCATTTACAATAAGTTCTCAACTGTTTTTCTTTATCATCCAGACAGCTAAGATAAAACCAAAATAAACGTTAGATTGGTGAAGTCCTGGTTTTATTTCACTCTGTATTTATAGAAGGAACAAAGCATCTTGGTGAAGTTCCATCCACATGCTAAGGAGATCAAGTAGAGCATGATGAGAAGTGCAAAAGGGTACAAAAGAATAGCTGTGTTCTTCAAAAATGGTAATGCTGCAAAAGAAACAACAACGAAGCGTGTGTAAAGTAGTGCTCTTCCAAAAAAAGGTGCTTCATCTAGAATGGCCTTGGGGAAAAACAGCAAGAAAAAATGGTGCCCACCCCTCTGCCATATTTCTTAGAAGAACAGGCTGTTCACCTCTATCCTTCCAGTCCTACTATCACCACTGACTTAAAAGTACTTGACTTAAGCAGTACAGGTAAAGTCCCAAGAAATTGTTTTACCTAAAACTGTACACTTCAACTCGATACAGAGTTTTTATCCAGTGCAAACATTTTGAAGTGGATTTCCAGAGGAAAAAGAAAAGCGAGTTAAGTTGTTACAGGTCTAAAAGAACACCAGGCTGGTATGGTGATGAACATAAAGCCTGCAGCTCCTTACCCACCTGAAAATGTACATTTTTGTCAAACTTCTTTTACCAGGGAGAGTAACTTCAACACCCAGCTGAGCCTCTGCTTGACAGATTAACAGACTCAACTCAAATAGACTAACATGATGCTCTTCCTTTCAGTCAGATACTTACCACTGTATCCCAGGAATGTCACATAGATGTAGTAGCCAATTGCAATCAGCCACAAGGTGTTCCCCACAAAATATCCAATGACTGAGTCAGATATGATGACATCTGAAAGAAACAACTGCTCTCAGCTGTTGCGGTTGAGCACGATTTTAGAGCAGAGAAGACACAAGAAGTCTACTTACAATTGATGAAAAACAGCTGGATGAAGTGCAGAATGACTAGAAGTGGATAGAAGGCATTCAGGTGAACATCAAAGGCATATCCCCACTCTACGTCATAGTCTCTGTTCTGCTGCTTTACCAGGTACTTATTGGAAATGAACCTACACGAAGAGACATTTGAGAACACAGTTAACGCAGAGCTTTGGAGTTGACTGACAAAACACTGGCCTGAGAGTCAGCCACACGTGATCCTAACTCTGTGCTCTGAGGGTTCTGTTATATGGGAGAAAGACACCCAACAATGAGCACTGCTGGTGGTTTAGACTACAGGACAAACCTCGAGACTTTACATTTTCTTCAGCTTAAGGTCTAGGCATCAGAAAAGTGATCTCTTTTACAGGCGGAACAAGAAATCAATACGTGCTCAGAAATAAGAAGTTGAGACTGCAGATTTTGTGGTAAATCTCCCTGAAATACTCTTTGTACCAAAAGAGGGGTCAGAAAGAGGCAGACCCTGGATGCAGAGTAAAGCAAGGCAAGAAGAGGTTTAGATTCATTGGGAACGCGGGAAGCTTTTGCAGAAAAGGTGAGTCTGTACAGGAAGAAAGGACTTAAACCAAAGTGGAGCCAGGTGACTGGTATTTAGGCCTGTAGGAAGCTAACTCAAGGACAGAGGAAACCCAGCAGATGCAGAAGTATTTCTGGTTTGGGACAGCATAGCCTGAGACACAAACTGCTGGAGGAGAAGAAAGGTATTACTGATTCTAGGAGTCTACTTCAGGAAGTGTTACACTGAATGCTCCTCCTCAGGCACTTTATGGGCTAATGCCCCAGACAGGACAGAAGATGAGATGGGCCTTTCATCTGTCAGCTGCCATTCTCATATGTATCTGATTCCTGACTTTTCCAACTAAGGTTGGAAACGCCCTCCAAGATCACCTGGTCCAACCACCCCCCTGCCACCACTGTCACCCACCAAACCATGTCCCCAAGCACCAGGCCCAACCTCTCCTTGAACACCCCCAGGGACGGTGACTCCACCACCTCCCTGGGCAACCCGTCCCAGTGCCTGACTGCTCCTTCTGAGCAGAAATGTCTCCTCATTGCCAGCCTGAATCTCCCCTGACACAACTTGAGGCCATTCCCTCTGGTCCTGTCACTGGTTCCCTGTGAGAAGAGGCCGACCCCCAGCTCCCCACCCCTTCCTCTCAGGTAGCTGCAGAGAGCAATGAGGTCCCCCCCAAGCCTCCTCTTCTCCAGACCAAACACCCCCATTCCCTCAGCAGCTCCTCACAGGCCTTGTGCTCCAGGCCCTTCCCCAGCTTCATAGCCCTGCTCTGGACTCGCTCCAGGGCCTCCATGTCCTTCTTGTAGCGAGGGGCCCAAAGCTGAGCACAGCACTCAAGGTGTGGTCACACCAGAGCCGAGCACAGGGGGACGATCACCTCCCTGCTCCTGCTGGCTGCACTGTTCCTGATACCAGCCAGGATGCCGTTGGCCCTCTTGGCCACCTTGGCACACTGCTGGCTCATGTTCAGGAGAACATCAACCAGCTCCCCCAGATCCTTTTCCTCTGCCCAGCTTTCCAGCCACCCTGCCCCAAGCCTGTAACGCTGCCTGGGGCTGTTGTGGCCAAAGTGCAGGACCCAGCACTGAGCTATGTTGAACCTCATCCCGCTGGCCTCTGTCCATCAACCCAACCTGTCCAGGTCCCCCTGCAGGGCCCTCCTATCCTCCTGCAGATCGACACTTCCCCCCAGCTTGGTGTCATCTGCAAACTCACTGGGGGTGCACTCAATTCCCTCATCCAAATCATCAATAAAGATATTAAAGAGAGATATTGCTTATAGTGGAAATAATAGCTAAAATCTTCAGCAAGAAGGACAGACCAATTTTATACCACCCTACTTAAACATAATTATCCTCAGGTTTATGTTGCTTAACCAAGCTATTCAACCAAATTAAGGAATGAAGCTTCTTTTTTGATCACCAACTTTCTGATCTGGAATTATTGCTGAAGGCCAACCAGCTCAGGAAGAAAGAACACAGAATGAAATGTTCATCATAAGACAGACTGATTATTAATCATCTTCTCCAGGAAACAGTAAAGAAAACCATGCTTTTTTTTTTTTTTAATAAAAAAAAGCAAATTCTAAAATAACTCTATCAACAGCACAAAGCCTTTAGTCAACACTACAATTTACTTTATAATTTTGCCCCAAAGAGGGAACCAAGTGTCTTGCAAACAGCAGAAGACTATCAGTGTCCCAACAGCAATACTGAACTCAGTTTCAGACGTTCATACTTACCACATTAAAGTTGCTATCAGGAGACCAACACCTACACAGTCTATGAATACAACCCAAAGAAGCAGCTTGATTGTTTCAAAAAACCCCATGTCCAGCACAAATCCAAACCCTACAGTGGACACTGAAAAGAGAAAAAAAAAAGATTATTGAAGTTAACTGCAGAAAAGAAAGGATGAGACTGTAAATCAATATTCTTTTTTGAGTATGCTGTTAGGAAATCTCCAGTTTTCTTTTTCACCTTGTGATTTCTTCAGCCCAACAGCTCATTTTTTTCCACCAAATACTAGGTGCATCACAATTAGTTTATAACTCCTTTACAAATTGAAGAATGCTAATATTAAGCCCAAGTGCGAATTAACACCAAACCCTCTTGTCCTCCCAACTATTTTAAAAATTCACACAACGCTACAGCAGAATATTCTTTGTTTCGTAAAAGCCCATTGTTAACTAAAACCATTTATCTGGTGATACATATTTTGATTTTGGAGTTAACAGCTTTGATATAAGTAACAGCAATGTGCTATATAGAAGAGGGTAATACTTCTTAGGGAGTTTTCAATTCAGTCTAACAATTACATGTGAGAGACTGTGTGTAGTTGGGCGTGATGATCCTTATGGGTCCCTTCCCACTCGGGATAGTCTATGATTCTTTAGTGTACTTCTGCAATATACAGAACGTCTCTTAAGGCCTATATTGCAAAAACAGTATAATGTTCAGATAAACCAGATGCTCAGTACTTTTTAAGCAAAGCCCTGCTACGTGACGTGGCTTTTGTTATTGTCTGTGAGGTTACAGGGAAGCAGCTGGTTTGGAATACAGGAAGAGGCGAGTTGAAATAGATTTGTCCAGAAGAACTACAGCTATGCTGGTGGTTTTCTAGCTTCAGAAAGGCCTTTTTTACTTTACTCTGATTAGGAGATACTCCACACTGACTGGCCTTTCCTCCCCAGGGGCCAGAAGGGGCTATAAAGGCGGATCCCCCCCGCACTCACCGCAGAGCCAGACGCTGAGCAGCACCAGGAAAGCGGGGTCGTCCCTGGCCCACTGGTCCTTGGTCTGCTTCCTGTAGTGGAAATTCCTGTAGACCCTCTGCGGCGAGGTGAAGAGGTAGAGCATCTGCCAGAGGGCGAACTCGAAGTCCATCTGCCTGAAGTGCAGCAGCCTGCGCAGGTACTTGTGGCGCTTGGCGCCGGCCGTGTGCCGGGCCGCGTCGCGGGGGCTCAGCGCCCCGTTGCCCTGGCTGCGGGCACCGGAGGAGGTGGTGGGCAGCATGGCGACCGGGACCCGTCCCCACACCCGCACCTGCACCTAGGGGGGGAATTACCACGGCTTAGCTCGCCTCAAGCAGGCCCCGGGGGGGAAGGGGCGAGCGCGGGGGCCGCCATTTCGCGACCCCCCCTCCGCGGGGGCGGCCATTTCGCGACCCCCTCCCCACCCCAGCACGTCGCCCACCCCCCCTGCTCCCCATTTTCCCCCCTTCTTCCCCCCTTCTCCCTCATCCCCCAGCCGCAGCACCCCTCCCCAGGGCTCGCACCCCCTCACGGCAAGGCAGAGCCGACCGGGGACGGCGGGACCCCGGCTCTCCTCAGCCCCTCGGGGAGCGGCAGCGGGGTCCCCCCGGCGCCCCCCACCTCACCCGCAGTCTCCTCCTCCTCCTCCGCCGCCGCCGCCCCGCGCCTGCGCCGCGCCCGCTGAGGGAAGCGCTAAGATGGCGGCGGCCGCCTCAGGGCGGTGGCGATGGCGGTGGTGGCGGTGGTGAGGGGCGTCGCGGTCAGAGAGAGCGCTGAGGGGGCTGCTCCGAGCCGCCATGCCCAAGTACTACGAGGAGAAGGAGGAGGACGGGCGGGCCTGCGGGGGGGTGCGGGAGGACCTGAGGCAGTGCCTGCTGGAGAGCCCCTGCGTGCTGCAGGTGAGGGGGGCACCGACCCCAGCCCTTCTCCTCAGCCACAGCTTCCCCGAGCTGCGGGGGGTCCGCGAAAGATAAAGGCAATAACCCCTTTTTCTGTCGCCCAACAGGAGAACAAAAGCCCCAAGCAATGCTTGAGGGAAGGACACTGTAGAAGCTTGCAAAACACGTTTTTTGCGTGCAAAAGGTCGATGGTAAGTGCCCGTGTGGCTTCTTCCGCTAGCAGCCGGGCTGCTTTCTGTCCCTCTCCTTGATTATTTTTTAAACAAAACACTTCAGTAAAGCTGGTGTCACTAAGCAGGGCAGTTCTTGCCTCTAAATCTCCTTTAAACTTTGAATATTGCCCACGGTTCTCATTGAGAACAGCACACTTGTAGAGCAAATAAGCTGGAAGAGAAGCACATTTACATTGAATCAGACTTAAAATGTGGCAGCTAAGGTAAATGGGTTGCACATTCTCAGTATTGCTTTCAGTAAAGCTTTGATTTAAGCACTATTTATGGATCATGTAGTCTTAAGATATTGACTTAGGCTAATATTTTTTTTCTGTGAGGTCACTGGAAAAAATGTGTGTAGAGAATTCTGTAGTTAGAAGGATGTCCTGCTGAAAGGGACTTTCACCACTGCTGCAGGCTTCTGCATTTGAAGGTAGGCAGTCACTGGTGGTTTTTTTTGTTTTTTTTTTTGAGGACTCAGAAGAGCAGGAGTTCCTGTTTTTTATTAAGTGAGCTGTCAAGAAAGGTAGTGAGAAACCAGTTGTAAAAATGTAATTAGATGATGTTTTCCCGGTTTTGGTATGAGTTCCTTATCCAGAAACACTTTGCTTATGTTTCCGTAGCATTTAAAATAGCTGAGTCATGGTAAAGGTGGTATCAAAACTTTGTAAACACTAGTAATAAAAGCTCCCCCCCTCCTTTTTTTAAGCCACTTGTGATACCTAGTGGGGGATATACAGCTGGAAATCAATCTAAACATCCCATCCTGTACGAAATGCATTAATCCATATAGTGACAAATTGTTATTTGTATGGACATAAAGATATGCTACGTATGTGATACTTCAAATATCTACCATTTGATACTGCAGCTGCAATACACTTGTCTTTGGATGATGGGTTTGTGTTTCTGTCTGTAGATCATTAAGCAAGCCTGGTGAAACAAATGTTCTAGCGAAGTGTCCCAGTCATGTGGGAAGAGGCCTTGCTCTGACCTGCTTCCATTTAACTACTCTAATTCTGAGGATGAAGAGTGATGTTTTTCCTGTCCTCTTAACTCTGTAAATGGTTGTGACACTGCTTTGCCAAAGCTGTTACTTGATGTAACAGTGAGGCCCAAAGAGTACTTTATACAAAGGTAGAAAATAAATGCAACTGTAAACGTTAGTACACTTCAGACATAAAAGTAGCAACGGTGTTTAAAACAGAAGTTGCTTGGTTATTGGACAAGCCCATTGCGGGTTAGCTCTTTAATTTTGCTGCAGCTCTGAATTCTGAAAGAGGGTCAGTTATTGGAGATAAGATACTGCCTTAATCTAATATCTGGATGTGGCTCAATTGCAATCTATATCTGCAGTCTTCAAGACTATCTAAATTCAGAAGAACTCTATCAAGATCAAAGTATGTTTTTCTGCTTTACTGGGAAAGAACTTGCAATTTAGTTTCAGAAGGGGTTGCGTGAGAGATTATATTTTAGCTTTACTGACTTGCCATCTATTAAATGTTGTTTTTTATGACTGCCAGGAATGAACTTGAAGTTTTAATAGGCTGAAAATTTATTTCAGTTTTTACTGATTTTTTTTTTTTTTTTCCCAGACACTTCCTGTGTTTGTTATCCCTGTCCTCACTGACATTTCCAGTGACTCTCACTGAAACCCAACCTGAATTTTCCTCATTCCACTCATCAGTTGTTTGTGGGGAGAAAAAAAAAGAAAGCTCTAAGCAGATTTACACTCCTTTGTTTTCATGTGTTCCTTGCCGGCCCCCAATGCTGTTCTTTATTTGTGGTGTTATAGTGTTTATTTCAGAATGCACAGGGTCCTTACCACTTCATTTTAACTTTGTATGAGATTTAAGGTAGTATAATATCTGTTTAACTGGATGTCGTGGTTTAACCCGGCTGGCAGCATTCCACCAGCTACTAGGAAGAAAATTAATTCTGTTCTAACTGAAACCAGGACACTGGAAAAACCATATGACTTGTTGGTTATATCACTTATTTTCTGTTCAGGGACTTCTGCCTTATTTTGTACTTTATGCTATTTTTTCACTAGTAACATCAGGATAAGTGCTCTGAAATATTTCTTTTGTAGAATGTAGTGGGATCCTAATATATTGCCTTCAATTTTCAGTTGGATGCCAGGGCGAGATTCAGAGGAAAGAAAGGGTACTGACGTCCTCGTGGAAGAGACCCAGCTGTGGGAAATCAGGATTCATCAGCACGTTAACTGAAACAGAGGCTTAAGTAAGAAGATTGTATCTGCTGCGTCCTTTAGTGCAGTATTTTCATGGAAAGTATCTACTGCTGAGAATTGTGACAGATTGACCTGGATGTGCATTTAAATGTTAAAAAGAAGGCGTGCATAAAGCTGCAAGTTCTGGCCAAAATGGGTACCTGTCATGCACTTGTAATAAAATATGCAAAATCCAGAGTAAGCTGCAAAAGTTATCGCTGTGTTTTGAAGTTAAATTTCGGTTATACCAACTCTGATAAGGTATTATTTGCAACTGTAAAACAGAATTACAGACTTGGGACTGGTATGCCATAGGATACCTCAGCACAGAGATGATTCTGGAGTTGATGTGTTGACCAAGGTTGTGAAACCTGTGTGCAAGCTGCTTCCTTCCCAGTAGGTTTGTTACACAATAACCCTGCACTAATAGGTAGGAGTGGTGATATTTTGCAGTGCCACATGATCAAGGATGGCATCTTTTCCCTTGTGCTACAAATGCCTGTTAATATAATGTTGGTGTGTACCTGTTCGTTAGCATGGTCTAGTTGTCAGATTGGACAACTAGATTAAAATCTGGTTTCTCTAAATTAAAAGATGTCTGATTCATCTTATGGTAATCTGTTTTCTCATTGTATTGATCCAACAGAACGATAACGTTATTTTGTTCAGTAACTTGAGTGCTGAATGCCAAGATATGGCTAGTTACATACTGTTGGGTGGGGGAGGAGGGAGTTCCTGACAGGCCAACAGGTAAGGAGACCATAGACACTGTCACTGTATTCTAGAAATACTTACAACAGTTTTTTAAGCTCCTCTGAGATGACCCTGGACCATTCATTTGCATTATTTTTTCAGGCAAGCGTATGGTACTTATCCTAACGTATACACAAACTATGGGTGATGATTTGGAGTTCATTGTTTGTTGGAAATTGTGTTCCACAAACTGTGAGAATGTTTCTTGTTTTCTCTTTGTCACTTCTCTGAATTCTTTGGTTTGCATTTATGGGTCTAAAATGTTCAAATTGCCATTCATGTTCAGTTAAATTTTAACTGGTTTCTATTAGAACTTAAACTCCCACTTCCCTTATATATTTTTTTTCTTTTGCTCAAGAAAAAAATCATGTAACTCCATAAGTTATGGAACAGATGCAGTGAAAAAGTGAATGAATGGAGGAAAATGATTTTTCCTTTATGTTGATCGAGGATGACTGGCAGATCTGTCTGCAGGATGGCAGTGTTCTTTAATATGTAGGTAACATCCACGTTAGTCTCTTGCCACACCTTGGTAAGGAAGCAGGATTTATGGGGGTAGCAAACATTAAATAGCACTAAAGCCACGACTAGTCAATATTTGCAACTTTTATTTAAGAACTTCTTTCTGAAGAACATGTTTTCTTCCCTACGTTCTTTCCTTCCTTACCTGCCTTTTGAAGCCTCTAAGAAATAAGGGATAATATAACTTGTAGAAACTCAAATACATTCAGACAAGCTGATTAGAAGCAAGATGAGGAAAGAGTGAGAAGGGAGAAAGCCATGGTAACTTATTTTCTTGGCTAAAACTTGTAACCATGTAGCTAATTTGCATCCAGTCTGAGCAGATGGATGCAACACTTACTGTTGCATTTCATCAATGGTAAAATTGATGACTTCTGTGAATGAGCATGTTGATGATGTAATTCTGTCTTAAGCAACTTCTCCGTGATAAGTCAAAGTATGTTTATTTTGCTTGTATATGTAGAATTTGCATATTTTTTGCAATCACATCAACACTGATGTCACAGTTTCATTTTCTGATGATCAAGTGAAAACTAGTTCATTTGTTGAAGTGCTGCAAACCTGTGTTTTCCACAATCTAGGTACTGTATTATTTATATATACTAAACTGCTAAATTGATGTGATATGTTTGAAACATCTTAACTTTGCCCAGGGAGGTGGTGGCATCACCGTTTCTGGGGGTGTTTCAGAAAAGGTTGGACGTGGTGCTTAGGGACATGGGTTAGTGGGTGACATTGGTGGTAGGGAGGTGGTTGGGCCAGATGATCTTGGAGGGCTTTTCCAACCTTAATGCTTCTATGATTAGTGCTCTAATTTCAAAATATTACTCACAAGCCTCCTTCGGAAAAAGGTAATTAAATGGGAGTAAAAATTTGAATCTAGTTGGCAGATAATTGAATGTCACTTAGAGTGAATGCTACAGAGTAGGAACGGGATGTGGTTTGGTACTCAAGGAGTCTTCCACTGGCTGCCTTACCGCAGGGGACTACAGGCTCGATGCTTCATGTGGTCTGTTCCTTTCTCTCAGCCCTAACCACTGAGCTTCACCCCATGGTGCTGCGGAAGCTCCTTTGGGGAAGGAGCAGACAGGAAAGCTCAGGCAGGTGACTAGCTGAAGCTATTTTTAGTCATTGGCTTGATCATTGAGTCATTTGGTTGAAAATCCATCTAGCATTTGGTGCTGAACGCTTCAGGATTTCATGAGGAATTTAACAGAAGTCTTACAGGAGTTGATCTGTTATAATTTTTTTGGTGTCAAAATATCCTAATGGTTCACTAGGTTATCTGGACCACCATAAAAATGTGTGTACTGCATATCTAAATACTGACGTGCTCAAGAGACTGTCATTGTTCAATTCCAATATTGTGTAACATCATGTTCTGTCTAAAAAATGAGTAATTATATAATTGCCTTGGGAGTTTAAGCACTGTTCTACTTGAAAGCTGTTAGTGTTTCCTCTGTGACTTCTAAAAATAATTTGTTTTATTAATGGAAAGCCCTAAACGCTCCAAACTTGTGCACATGATTGCAGCTTTCTTCTATTGCAGAAAAATGTTTTCCTTTGAACGATCTGACATTAAGTCTTGTGTGTTACGCTATTCCACTGTTGGTTTTTTATTTTATTTAAAAATACAGATTTCCAACCCGTGGAAGGTTCTGCAAGATTGACCATGTAATGTCTGGGAACTTGTGCAATGGGACTGCTGAGAACAAAAGGTCAAAACGGTGCCCAAAGGCTCTTGGGTGTTTTATAGCCAGTCCTACACTCAGTGGTAATAATTCCTATCAGGGAAGTGCAGGATGCAGCTTGCCAAAGCCTTTCATTGCTGCTCTCACTTCTCCCGTTGGTTTCACGTGGTGGTGCAGTTCAGGGGTGCTGGATGCTTTGAGCTCCACGCTGCAGACTGGGGCTCGGCCGATGTTGGGACGTGTCTGTTGTTACTGCATTGCATTTTGTCAGGGAGCCTGCTCTCTCCTTGCTCCAGTCCTGCAAACACTTCTGTATTTGCGTAGCTGTATGCACATACTGCAGAGCTACTCACACATGATCTCAAAAAAAGGTTGCAGTCACGTACTGTGGTTTCAACATTTTTAAGACAATTGTTGCTGGTTAGGATAAAGAGGTAAGCATGTTGTTTAAGCAGAATCTGTTTAATGAAGGCCCACCTGTACGTACTGAGGCATGAAAGAAAGGGGTTGGCATTTAGGAAGGATGCACTGAGTAACATTTAAGTAACACCTCTGAAGAGGAAGGACATGGCGTCTTAAAAATAATCACTACTTGAAAGCTCATCCACTTCCTGAGCGCGTGTATTTGTATTACAGAAAGCTTCCTTAGTTACTGGTTGATGCAAGAAACAAGTTATGTAGCCTTTCTTCGCTTCTAAGTTTCTGGGGAGTAGCAGGTTGGATGATGGAGCCTGAACTTTTGTAAGGTACTTCTTAATTTATTTTTCCATTGTAGACTTTTTAAAAATCTTACTTGAGTGGAAACCCAC
The DNA here is from genome assembly GCF_964211825.1 of Aythya ferina. NCBI lineage: Eukaryota > Metazoa > Chordata > Aves > Anseriformes > Anatidae > Aythya > Aythya ferina. The sequence goes on from NC_140296.1 coordinate 68,542,667, forward strand.
CACAAACAGGACTGACACCTCATGCTCATAAGAAAGGCGCTTATTGAAGTCATCTTCTAAAAATTTAGCCCCAGAATGTAGGTGTTAAGTGGTAGCTGTTGTTTAAGCCTCTTGTTAGAAAACTCTGAAATCCAGAAGTGCAGCAGCCTTGCTGACGTGATGAATTTCAGCAAGTACTTCTGCTGCCTTAGCAGTTGATGTGATTGCTTAGGTTACGTATATTTATTGTATATGTGTATATATATCGACCATTGTGTAAAACTAAGATCATGGCAGAGTTTTCCATCATAAACTACAGTTGACAGAACAGTAACCAGAAACTTTAAGATCCTTTCTCCTTTCTTTATCCAAATGTGCATGCTGAATTTTTGCTTTATCTGTCTCTGTCATGGTTTTGCTGCAGTTATCTTCAGAAAATTATTTACCAATTATTTCTATAAGTGGTGCACTCCACGGTGACTTACTTAGTTGACTCTATCCGGAAAAAAATCTGTAAACATAGAAGGTAGCTTCTTGAAGTGAACTGTGCTTTCTTTTCAGTATTTACAGCAGGTTGATTAATAATGCCCTTAAACATTGAAGGGAGAAGCTTAATAGCTGCTTAATGATGTTAATAACAGGTGATAGATTTAAAATGTTGATGTATTTAACAGATAAACATTGAATTTATTTTTATATCAAGCTGAGATGTTTTTTCCCATGATGAAACCTTTCATGTGCTATATTTTTACTTTTTTTTTTTTTTTTTTGCAACTAGGTACTCATGGGCTGCAGTGAAACGGAAGGGAATAATTTCTTAAAGATTTTCAGTAGCAGAGGAAATAAGTTAATCTCTGTGACTTGGTACAAGATCTCCGAAATGATTTTTACAGTATTGCTACTGTCACTGCAAAAGGAGATAGGGAGAAAACAGTGAGTCTAGGAATTGGTTTGTAATTCATAAGTTTTATCATAACTGTGCTAATGTAAAATTGTGTTGTCCTTCATTATCATGAAGGATGAGGAATATATTATTTTTCTGACAATGTGTTTAAAACTAAATAAAAATACCATAATATTTTTTGAGGAAATGCATACATTGAGTTCCTAAAACCTTGTGGTATGCCTCTCTTAGTCCCATCACAAAACTGTGGTGGTGTTGTAAGGAGATAAAACCCTGTTACAGGGGTTTTGAGTGATCTCTGTATATGTAAAGTCCTCTCTTCTTTCTTTGTAAACTATTGATTGTGCTTCTTAGGTGTGTGTTGTGTTTTGTCCCAGTGTGAAGTTGGGATCTTGTATTCAGTTCCTTCTCCATTATGACCCCGATTCCATTTTCAGTCACAGTCCTTCTGTCTGCTGTTTTCCCAGTACTCAAGGCGTGGCTTTGTAATCTTCGCCTGGACGGATAGCCTATAACCTGAGATTCGCTTTTATAAAAAAAAAAATCTCCTTTGCAGATCCCACACGGCAGGTTTGGGGTACATCCAGGCAGCTGAGCGCCTCCCTAAACCCCCGCGGTGCCTTTCCCCTCAGCGCTGGGGTTGACCAGGCGGCCCTGCGCGGGGTTGACCAGGCGGCCGTGCGGCTGCGGCTCGGGGCGGGCCGTGCGGGGCCCGCAGGGGGCCGGTCCCGGGGGCGGGGCGGGGCGGGGCCGCTCCCGGTGCCGTCAGCAGCCGCGGGCTGGCGGCGGAGCCTGGGCGCGGGCCGGCGGCGCTGCGGAGGTGAGCGAGGGGCGGCCGGGGGGCGGCCATCCTGTGGGGGCGGGCGCCATTTCGCCGGGTTTAGTGCCCCCGCAGCCCCCGCTGGAGGCAGCGCGGGGTCGGGGTAACGCAGCGCTTGCTGCACGGGGCTGTGGTACCGGGCTTGGCCGTGCTGACAGCCCGCAGGGGAGGTTGTGCTCCTCGAGCAGCTGAAGCAGAGGCTTCTCGGCTGGTTTTATGCCCTCAGATGGTGAAGCGAGGGAGATAAGCTTGCACAACCCTGTTGTCGTGGAAACCGGATTATCAGTTTCCCCCTTGAGGAACCGCCGTGTGCTGGGGCTCGCTTCAGGAGGTCGTGTTTTAAAAAACTTAGCAGGGTTTTTTCCTGCATCTGAAGGCTCAGCTCGGTGAGCTGCCTGGCTTCTAGGAACTTGTCACGTTCTTGTCATTCTCCTTCAAGCCTCTCAGACTCTCAATGCAGATGCTAGGTGGAAGCAAACGTGGGCAGGGGATGGGCACAGACCATTGTAGCAAGAGCTTGAAATTCAGTATTTATACATTTAGAAGTCTGGCACTTTCCAAACTTTGCGGTGGATGTGGCCTCTTCAATTCACCTCTGCCCGTTGGCAGTACCCAGGTGTTACCAAGTCACAATTTCAGCGCTGTTTGCAAGTATCCACCTCTAGGTCGTATGCGTTTCTCTCAATACATGACGGTGTTGCCAGTGGTTTAATCTATTTTTAAGCTCTGATTTAACTTAATCTATAGCAGATGGCGGGTCGTAAGGGTCCATGGAGAAACAAAGAACCTTGCCAAAATGTGACAAGGAGTCGCGTGATCTTTGGAGGGTGGCTCCTGCTAAGATTAATTGCCAAAGACAGTGATCAAGCCTCTGCAAAAACTCCTTTAGTTCTGTCCCACTTGCTGTCAGCTGAGTCAGAAGGCATCAGCTCTCTTCCCAGGCTTGTTTTAAATGTTCCTTCAGCTGTTGCTAGAGTAGGTACCTGCTGGGGTGGTAGAATTTTTGGTGTTAAGATCTCAGATATATTGAAGGTTGAACATCATCTGCCATCTCTTAAACCTCTTCAAGACCAGTCTGGTAATGCAGGTGCTGTATTCACGGGAAGAACTTCTCCCTGTGGAGCAAAATGAGCGCTAGGAGAAGTGGCTGCTCTTATTTCCTACATGTTCTGGTCTCCTTAATCTTATTGTTGTACTAGAAGTGGGAAGGAAAAGAGCAAGACCAAGGATCCCCTGCAGCTCTTGTCTTCTTGTCAAGGTGAATTCAGGCTTCTGGAGCGTGCTTTGTTACAGCAAATATTAAATATCTAACTACTAGTATATAGGATGCAAATTTAGAATATGAGAATACCTCCTGGACCTTCTTTGTAGATTATTTTCCTGAAAATGCTTCCCCATTTCTCGCCAGGGTGTTGCTTGGAGATGAAGCTTGAAGCCTCTACCTGCGGGGAGGTGGCAGGTCGAGTACTGTAGGCAGTGTAGCTCAGAGCCCTGTTTTACGTGCTCTTTGTTTCTGCCTGTCACTCCTGTTCCTGTTTCTTTTCTGACAGGCCGAATTTCCTCTCTATTGTTGGATTATCTACCTAAATCTCCAGCAGACATCCTTTGCAGAAAGGATGTTGGAAAATGACCTTGGAAGAAGAAAGCTTTGGGGCGTATCTACCTCATCCACAGCAGCTAGGCATGGCCTCACGTGTTTGCCTGACACGTTGCTGTTTGACCTAGTATGATAAGCTCTTTACTATCAGCAAAGTTGTTTCCTCTGACCTTAAGATACAAGAACTTTCCCTTTCCCATTTTGCAGGCACTGACTGCTCTCTTTCCTTCACTTCAGTGAACTTTGCCTTGCAGTGGTCTGAGTACTGCAAGGAAATTGTCTCCGCGGATCGGCAGCAGGCTGTCCCGGGAGGCAAAACCAAGCAACACAGCAAAGGGCAAAGCAGGCTGAGCAGTAAGCGTGGGTCGAGTGAAGTAAGGAAAATAAAAGAGGCATTGGCAAGTTCAAGAAGTGCCCGAGAGGAGGGTGCGTGTCTCGGCTGTGCAAGGGAGTGGTGGAGTCATAGCTGGCTTTTGTGGTTCGCATGGCACGCGGTAAGGGAGGCACGCAAGAGATAACAGAAAGGAAACTCCCCGATCGCTTACCTGGTGATTGCTGCTGTGTTTTCCTTGTTTCAGGAGCTGGGGTTTATTGCGTTGCATCAGCCAGCACAGGTAGATATCACACTTCTGCTTCTGCCAGGCTGCTGAGCTGGCCGCTTCTCTCTCTCGCAGAGGAAAGGGAGGTGCCAGCTCTGCAGAAATACGTTTGCACTTCTTGAAAACAATATCTGAAAGCTGCAGTAAAGTGCATTTGCTCAGGAAGAAGGCTGTCTCTGGTTGTTTGTACTTCTACCAAGTGTGAATTTGTTGAATTTATGGTATTTTTTTTCAAATATGCGATAAAGTACAGAAATGGAAGTGCCAGGGTATGTCCCAACTTAGCTAGCGCCATATTGATGAAATATGAGAGAGTAACGTGATTTTCCCTCTAATCTTCGGGATCTTGATCTTAGGTGAAGGAGATTTTCTGTGCTGCTGACATGACAAAGGATTTCTGTGCAGCTGAGGTTTGTGAATGTGTGCCTGTGCCCACTGGAAGCTCATACAGCAATGAGCTATTGTTAAGACCCGGTATGAAATCAGCAGAATACATTGAGAAAGCCAGGGAAAAGTGAAGGAGAAAGCAGCAAGGGTGTGAGCGTAGATGGTCCCTGTGGGAAAGAGGAGAGACTGCGACAGAAAAATACACGCAGCATGGTTCTGATCTGCGATTCGTAATGTTTGCCTGTGGAGTGCTTTACCAGCTAGCTGTCCTCTCTGCAAAGAGCTGGAGAAGGAGCCACGAGCCCGTAGTGCCAGAAGGACTGGGCAATGCCTGCTGGTAGCACTGCCCCTCATGACCGGCACAAAGAGGGGGGCCAAGCGCGTCCTGAGCTTGGGCAAGGGCCTGGCCCTCATCCTGCCTGTTCCATCTGGCTGAAAAAAAAAAGTTAAATCACCTCTGTAAGCATTATAAGAGGAATTATTCTTTCCACCAGTTCATGTTAATATGACTAATTATAGGAAGCGCAGGTGTACAGGTGTCACCCGTGTTTGGCAACAGCACCAAATGCTCAGAAAGAATTAGATGCCTGAAATTTCGCCTTGCAATGAGTAGGAGAAGCCGCTAAGGTAGAAATTATGACCAATAGGGGAGGAACAGAAGATACTGGATTTGCTGGGAGCTTGTTCTTTCCCTCTCCCTCACTCAAAATGTATGGGCGTTGCCGTGTTGCTTGAGAAAACTTGAAGAAATACTTGAGAAAGCTACGTGTGCTCTGACTGAATCCTTTCCCCAGTCTGTTTCTCTTGGCAAGAACAGATTATCTGAGAACAGTTATTTTTTCCTGTTAGTTTGACCCAATCTGTATTTGAGTAAAATTATCACTTTCCAAGAAGCATTGATAAGAACTCTCTTTCTGACAGAAGTGCTAGCGGCTGTGGTAGCAGTATTTGAGAGACAGGCTTCCAGCATGAGGCTTAGGTTTGGGCTAAGAGATAGATAAGGAACAAGCCACGTTAACGCCACATCAGGTTCTCACGTAGCTTTCTATCTTTGTTGGCAATTTCTGCGTCGTGGTGTCTGAAACGTTCTGTACTTTATATATTAACGGCAGATTACAGCCCTGTGTTCCCAAGAGGCTTTCTGGCTGCGAGCTGTTATGACCAGTAGATTATATACTCTATAAAAAGATCGTACAGCAAAATGCAGTCCGTCAAGAAATCTACACAAAAGCTCTGAATCCGCAATGAGACTTCGGATGTGTGCACTCTGTTGAACTTTGGGAACATTTCAGATTAAATATCTAATGAATATATTGAATGAACGTGCCTACACAAAATGTTCAGCAGTTGTTGCGTAGCGTAGGTAGAGCTGTAGGCAGAGAGATACATGCTCAGGTGTTTTCGGAAACAGGGAACTTCAGCACCCTGCAGGGCTGGGTGTGAAATGAGCAATTGTATTAAAATTTGTTAGGTTAAGTAAGCGTGCTGCTAAAAACGGGCTGGTGGGATGTAAATGAAGCCATTAGAAGTTATCAAAAGCTCAGGGTTGGCTTTTTGGGCTTTTTGTACTTGGACTGTGCTGCTTTTCTGTGGGAGCATAATGCTGTTAGCTCTCCGCGGGACAGCACTGCCCTGGGCGAAGCGACGGTGGCGGAGTGGATGCAGGCTTCTGCCCTGCTGTGCAGGAGCAGCTCAGCAATTAGGCTGGCAGAGAGGCACGGGGAGCCTTGGGGAGCTGCCCTAAACACGCCCTCCAGCCCTAGTGGAAAGCGGGTGTGTGGGGAGGTGATTAGTGGGGAGCGAACTGCGAGGCATGGTTGTGGATCAGTGTTATTTATAGTGAGATTTTCCCTTCCAGGAGGAGCAGTGAAATCTTTTAGTGTTTTGTTAGGTAAATGTCTCACATAGATGTCTCCAGGGGCTAAAAACCTAGCGTAGGAATAGGAGTTATTTATTTCCATGCTTCTCTTTTGTTGCCTCTCTATTCTGTTTCCCTCCTATTGCTCTGAAGGGACATAAGCACGTTTTCCCCCTGCTTCCCCTTACCTCAGAGTTTAGGTGCTACAAGTCAGAAAGTGACATGCTAGTTGTTACCCTTGGGGCAACAGGGTAATGTTGCATTGCCATCTTGCTGTAGCATTCCCAGGTCTAGCTTTGAACATCTCCTGGCTGGCTTTGGAGCATTAAAATCCCCAGAGTGTTTGCTCCTGGGGTATCTGCTGATGTGTGGAGAAGGCAGGGCAGCACAGTCTCATCCTCTGGTGCATATATATGAGCAGGATAGTTCAGCCCAGCAGTTATCATTAGATGAGCAAGCATTAGGTAACAATCTTCTTCTCCATACCATGCCTAACAGGTCTCAGCTGGAGAGAGAAATGGTGATAGAGCATTCCTCCTGCCAGGATGCTCCCGAGATGCTTTCAGTCTGAGGGTAGAAACTTACTTTGCTGTAAGTGCACCTCTCCCCCCATCCCATTTCTTGATGGCTCCCAATCTTGGTGGCTCCTCTTCAACCATATTCAGTACAGCAGCAAGCTGTGGGCATCTTATGCATTGATCTTCCATTTTCACCTCATGTTTTAAGCTTTATGTGCCCGGGAATGGTGTTGAGGAGCTAACGTGTCCTGCCAGCTTTATGAGTTGACATGCAGGGTGTGTTTACAAGCTCTGTGCTGAAACCACTAAGCCAAGAGGTCTTGGCTCTTGTCTTTCCAATGTCTAACACATACTTCAGGGAGCTGGGGCTTTCAGGAAAAGGCCAAGTACTGTGAGACTCAGGCAAAACAGTCTGAAGGACTGGTGATTGCTGACAGAATAACTGCTGGAGGCTCTACAAAGCCTGTGTGTTTCCAGTTTCTGCGAGGCCTTTCACAATGCTTGTGAGGAGTGGCCAAACCTACCTTTATTTGGAGTTCTGAATATGTCTCAACTTGTATTATTTGTGCATGGTGGTTGTTATTTCAGGGATCCGTGGCGCAAAATTGTGTGCAGGATGCCAACAGCAGTATCTGTGTGTATGGCGTTTACCTGGAGCTTTTAGAGAGTGAAACATCAGCAAAGCAGGCCGGTTTGGGGTATTTCTGCAGCAGAGTAATAAAAGGAGCTGGGCAGTCTCTGAACTGGAAGGTTTTGAGCTGGAAGCTTCATGGAAAGCGTTTAATTTTGGGCTGCTCCCATGGTGGCCCTCCTGTCATGACAGAGGCCTACCAGGGCCCTGGTGATTTACAGCTGGGGCCTAGTACTGGGGTTTGTAAATTAGAGCTGACAAACACTTGCCCTGGTTTAAACTGTGCTGTCTAAGGGTTGGAGGAGGCAAGCAGTAGTACAAATCCATCTATATTTCAGTCCTTTTTGGATTTATTGTTCCCCAGCTAGACTGGGGAGCCCATGAAGGCATGTCTCTGGGAGGGGGTGCGGTACATGACTCTGGAAGGAGAGCTTTGAGTTCATCTGAAAAGTGTCAAGAGCTTGAGAAATGAGAGAAAACAGAAGCGCTATTCTCTGTAAGTAGAAGGAAATGTGATTTCTTTTGTTCTGTTTTTTTTGATGACTCCCTTTTCTGGAATGCTGCAGTTACGCTTAGTCTGTAGCCAGATTAGGAAGGGACTCGAACTGAGACCTCTGGAAGCGATGAAGCCATGCATGTGGAAAGAGATGTGCCTGAACAGAAAGAGTGCTGTCAGAGCACGAGGTGAGAGGCACGGGCTGTCTCTGAACGCCAGACAGGGTTAGGAACAGGTAAGCCCATACGTATAAGTTCTAAGGAAACAGACTTTAAAACACCTTGAAAATAATTTGTGGGGAAGACAGGGAAAATGTCATTTATCTGTAGTGTAGTTGATGGGAAGGAGACAGTGAAAGAACCTCTAGAGTTATCAAAGACCGTGACAGTGTAACTTACAGGACTGCAAGAAATCAAATGTCGTAAAAAGGGGGGAAAAAAACAACAAGGAAGTGGAACTGCGAGCTCTGAGGGAACTTTGGTAGCACCAAAATAACAGAATTAGCAGTCAGAAAGTGAAAGTGTGCAGGAGTATCAAAACTTCTATTTTATATTTCTCAGAAGGAAAATGAAAGGAGAAGCAGCCTTCTGTGCAGTAAATATTCCAAATTTTGAAGTGACGCTTGGCGGGCCCACCTTCAGTGCACTGCGTGAGTGGTAAGGTCTGTTGCAGGGGCAGCGTAACAATTTTAAGTGGTTTAATTTGTTGTACTTTCAGAATCCGCCTGCTAAAGCACGACAGGGAAAAAACAAATCCCCAAAACGAAACATGAGATTACCACATTGACTTCTGCAGTCAATACCTAAATCAAAGGGAACTATTAATTGCAGTTAATGTGTATAGAAATAGCATTTCACTTCTCAGGGCTATCCTAAAATATTCTGGTTGGTATGCTCTGATTTTTAGAGATGATTACTAATATAAAAACTTCCTTTTGGTTAGCCTGTGGGTGAAGCGAAGTATGCAAATTTAGTTAATTTCCAGAGAGGCAGAAAGATGACTTAAAAATAAACCTCTGGTTGTTTATGGGACCGTATCTTCAGCAAGCCATTGCCACCGAGGACATCGCTAGTCGACCTGTCACTGGTAATCCCCAGGCATGAACTCATCTTGCCCATTTCTGACAGCTCCAAGATGCACAGCAATTTGTTCTGTCTCCAGCCAAAGGAAAAGCTTTTTATTTCTGACCAGGCACTTTGGTAGGGCATTTTTTAAGGCCGAACTCTTGTGGCTGGAGCTTTGACGGGTTCCTGCAACGCTGGCTTGTAGCCTCGCTGTCAGGTAGCTCTGGGTACCGCAGCGTATTGGATGAAAAGTGGTTTTTGTTTCCTACTGAACCAAAAGAGTGGGCTGACGTCCCATGGGTGAGCTACTCCTTGGTCAGTTTCTGTCTCAAGAACAGCTGCTGGTCTCTGAAGAACTGCTTCCTGACTTCCCAAAGGTGAGCCTTTCCAGTCTGTGCAGTGGCAGCCAGCCCCGTCCCTGTCCTGTCACCCGCGGCCCCGTTAACTTGTGCCCAGCTGCCATGCCCTGTTACAAGGTGAGTGGGTGTGTGCCGAGGAAGGCGTTGGTTAACAGCCTTGAAAGGCATTGTGCAGGTGGGTAAGTGTAAGGGGGAAAGGAGTCAAAAAAAAAAAAGAAAAAGATTACTGGTGGTTTTCTTTTTTAGCGGGGAATCTTTGTAATAGAGTTCTGTATTTGCCTGAGGTGGTTGTTTGCAGACAAGAACGAGTTGATACTATGGTGCGGGAGGTATTTGTGCTTTCCTGTTGTGGTACGTGTGGTTGGAAGGAATCTGGGCGTAGACTTGTTTTGCTGCTGAATGATGTTGCACAGGGCTGAGAGTGGGAGCTGTGAGTAAGGTTGTGGGGAGATGCTTGAGGGCTTCCTATCTGGAGGCTGAAAAGAAAGGGAAAGCAACATACTTCCTTTTCATGGTTGAGTAGTTTCATTTTGTTGTTGCTTTTTATGCGTTTTGGGACGTTTGTTTGAATTTTTTCAAATAACATTTGGTGAAGATTTGAGGGAGAGACTGCACCTATGTGTGGATATAGCACGTGCTTATAAGCACCAGAATACAAGCATGGATGATAGCCCGTCTCTTCTTGCGACAGCCCAGCTAAAGCTATCTTCCATGTTGCCTTTCAGGCCCCTGTCCTGCTCTTGCAGGATTTATACAAATAAATTTATACAGATTTAGACAAATAAACCCTGCCATATCCAGTCCTGGCTTGATATTCTGGCTTACTGTGCTCTAGATACTCAAAGGCCTTTCCCAGAGAACTCTTCCTCTGTCACGTGGAAATTTGAAGGTGATATTTTGGTACTGATGGTGTGGCATTGCGTGTACTGGACGCTCAGTCCCCTGCACCATTCGGTCTTTTGTGCCAGCAGGGGTGGAAGTGAGGGAAGGGTTGAGACCCAAGAAGAGAAGTGCCACTGGCAGCGACGGCCGGCGGGGAAGCCCTTGATGTGACATGCACGATGAGCAGAGTTTGTAGGGTGAGTAGGAAGGGAGCGGTTTCCTCTCTGGAGAACAACAGGGCTTTTACTGGGTGGCAGTGGATGACGAGAGGGTTTTGCAACACATTGGAAGCTTTTGGAGCTGTGATGCTGCCACTTGTTCCCACTGGCAGGCTGACTGGCCTATTTTTCCTCCGAAAAGGGTTTGGTAACAGCTGTGCTAAAAGCCCTCCTAGTGCAGGCCCAGCCCCGCACGGCAGCAGCAGTCCCTACCTGTTGGAGCTGGGGTTTCTCTTTTCCATCTGCTTGAACCTGAAGTGTGCTGCTGCTGGCAGCAGCTCAGCCCCCAGGCTTTAGCCGAATTTCCATATTCATTGCGCTCGCTGTTGGCTCGCAGATGGAAGCGGAGACAGGCTCTCTGCTAAAGAGTCACAGAAAATCTGCTGCTGTCTGCGCTGCCGCTTTGCTGAGACCACAGCTTTTAATATGGCCAGCGGGGTAAAGCCACCGCAGCTGTTAATTAACTTTATACCCAGCTTCCACTGCCAGCGAAATGCTTGAAGCAGTGTGGGTTTGCTCCTCTTGTTGGAATGCCGATTTCAGGCAAAGCTGAAATGAAAAAGGAAGGGAAGGGGGAGCATCACTGCAGTTTGATAACACAGTTATATATTTATTGTTTTAAGGTGTGATACATCAAAACCAGCTGTCTATTTTTCAAGTAAGTTGATTGTAAAATTTGTTAATATAAAGGTATTTTGGCGTTACAAAATGTGTATGCAGCACCTGGGACAGCATTGCACAAAGTTCCCATTTAATGCCGGAGCTTTAGCCTCTCTAGAGCAGAGCCTTTGCTGAATCACACCCTGCTGGGTCTCACCTTCTGCTTTTCCCACCCCTCTCCTTCACCCCCAGTTCAAACGGCTGGCTGAATACGTGTGCTTGGGATGCCTCAGCGTGAGATGTTGCAGATGGCCACCAGCCTTAATACAGGCGAAGCTGTGATCACAGTTTTCTAAACAGCGCCGGAGACGCTGAATTATGCGTTCGGTATTGCCAAATCTCTTTAATCAGTCTTGACTGAAAAATGATGGCAGCAATCCCGGATTAGCAATGGTGCTTCAGCGAGCCATTAGCAGTGAGATCTGATTTTATGAGGTACTTCTCATAGACACGCAGGGGCTGGCGTAGGACAGAAGGGGGCTATGGGCTGTAGACAAAGGGTGACTCTCCTGTCTCTGTGTTTGAAACATTTGATACTAAACAAAAATCAAAATTTTCATCCCCTGAGTGTCCTGGGGGACACGGGGAGGTCTTTCTGTTGGTGGTTCCAGCCTGGCAAGAACTGTCCATTGCAGCTCTGATGCTGGCCAGGTTTCCCCTTGTGAGCCCTACAGTGTTGATGAATGTCCCCTCTCCCTTTTTTTTTTAAGCTTTAAGTTTCTGAAAGGTTGTGTTTTGACAGCTCTGAGGAATTAAGACTTAAACAAATCGTGTATAAAGTTTGAGCAACAGCAGCATATTTTCCTTCACGCTGTGAGTCTTGAACTGGAAGGCCTGTTTTTAATGAAAAAAAGACACCTACCGAGAAAAAAGGCCTCTTTGTTTGGATCACCTTGGTTTCATACAAACACTAAAAAGACCATTTTCTAAGCTCCTGTCCAGAAATATTTCTTAAATGTACAAGCTTAACTGAGCAAAGTGATTAAACTTTTTCCATTATCCAGCCTAAGAGCTCTGTTTGAGGAACATGAAGCACTTGTCTTCTACTTGGATCGAATGCTTCTACTTTTAAAGCAGTCTATTTCTGCTCACCACTTAAATAAGAAACAGGAAAGAGAAATGTGGTGGTGTATTTAATCCTACTTGAAAACATTTGCATCAGAAAAACGCTGCATGTTTTTCTGGACTTGTGCTTAAGTTATAGGAGAAAGGATATAATAAGTTTTATTTTGTGCCAGTTTAAGTGGCAAAGGTGTCTTGCTTATTTTTCTCCTTGAATTTTGTCAGGATACATGGAATAGTGATCACTTTTATACGTGCAGACGTGCATTTTCTAGGATTTTGTTCAACGTTTCAGTTGTCTGCTCACTAGCAGTCCTGTTGTTAGATACAGAATTGTACATTTATATCCCAGAGTTTCACTGTCTGTAACTGTGATACCATGCACCTTCCAGGTCCTTTGGCAAGTGTATGCTCCAGGTTTTGGATCATGATTTAGGTTACAATTTTTTCAGATATTTTTAGAAATTTCTTTAATATTTGTTGTTCAGTGCCTGTGGTTTCAGATTTTCTTTGACTTGAAAGTTAGTGAAGAAATGAAATATTAAAAACAGTTTCTGTTTATTATGAGATATACATTTCAGCGACGTATCTGAGCTTGAGATGTTTTCTTGATGAAGGAAAAGAGAAGCAGTTCAGACCAATTGCAGGCAAATTCATCTGTAAGATGGTCAAATTACTCGTTTTCTTCCAGGTAACAGGTGATTAAATAGAAGAAGGGAATAAATATATTTTCATGTCCAATTCATAGATGTCAATGTCTGTTGAATGTAATGATGGTGTCTACGTAAAGCAAACTTATTCTGTTCTCTGGCTTTGGGACAGTTCTGTGGGTTTTGTGTGCGTATTTTGGTATGCTGTAAAGCTCTGGACTTCAGATGCTAAATTTGTTCAGATCAACCTTCCTCCCCACCCCCCCGATAATTCTAAACATAATTAAATGTTCTGCATTTCTGTTAGTTTCTTCCTTTCGTCCTCCCTCCCTTTTTAAGTGAAGGAACCAAATCCCACCAAGCGCATTTGGTATTTTTGGATTCCCGCGTCTATTTTTGGCTGCTTGCATGATGGAGGGAAAAATGTGACACGGCTCGCAGCAGGGTGACATGCAAGGCTCCACGCGTCTGTGCCCTGCTGGGAGTTGCAGTCCTTTGTGAACGTCCCAAGGAAAAGTGTAAGCACGAGCATCGCAGTGGTTCTTCACAGCACGGGATGTTTTGCTCAGTTTATTGATACAAATCCCCACCTGCATCAGGATCTGCGACTTTCCTCTCCTTCCCTGCCTCTGGTTTTGTCCCAGGCAATCACTGACTGGGTAATTTATTTCCTGGACAAAATTGCTGCTACCCTTGAAAGTGGCTTTTAATTTCAGTGAAGTAGAAAAACAATCAGTAGCTGTTTCTTCCACTGTGTGGAGGCCTCCAAAAATAACGAGGAAGCCATTCAAAATATTTTTTTTCTTTTGACCCGTTGGCTGCTCTCCTCTTTGAACTGGACCTAATAATGGCAGATTTGCTTCAGAAAAGCTCTGGGCGCGTGCACGTACTGTTCTTTGGTGATGGCCACAGAGAGGGCAAATAAATGAGACAACTGGGATTTTGTTCAGATGTAGCTGTTTGTGTACACATCTCTGGGGGACACACACTGTGAACTTTCACATCCATGTAGGTTACCTACATGCACAAGCTCCTAGATCTGGCTTTATGGCTGTACAGATCACATATTTGGGTAAATAGGGACAACAGACCAGAAACTGTAGGTAAAAGAAGATAGGCTAATGTATTTTTTTTTTCCCAATATTTTTCTAAGCAGTTCCTTTTTAAAGAAAAATTTCAAGCTCTGTTTTGTTGCAGGAGCATAAATAGGTCACAGCGAGTGCACAGAGTTAGTGCTGATCACGAAACCCGAGAGAATGAACATGGAGAGTGAAGACCACACAAAACCCAGCCCTGTTTTACTCATGAGATCTGCCAGCTCCCAAGCTTGGTAGTCTTTGTTCTTGGCTCTTGCTGGTGTGGTTACAGACTGCTAATCCTAGGCACTGAATTGGTCACAACCCGGCAATTTTCTTCTCTTTATGGTCTGTTTGTCTCTTCCCCTGACATCAGTGGGTGCTGGATCCAACTTTTATTTCAGTTAAAGTTGTAGAGATGGGAATTAGAAATCTCTAAATGTTTGCAGCAGGAGAAAATGCAAGCAATGCAGGAAGAGGTACTGTTACTTAGAACAGCCTCCTAATTTTGGCTTTGCAGCAATTGTTACAAGTTTGTTGCAAGCTCATCAACTGACTTCCGACCCTGGTTTGTACTGCCTGTGGTTGTCACAGGCAATTAAACCTGAAAGTCTCACAATCAACACTTGCTGTACTTCTAGGTGGAGACGTGTCATCTGGTGTACGGGAAGAGGCCACCTTCTCGCTCTGTTAAGTCACGGTCCCGTAGCCTTGCACCTCGCCCTCTAAAACCAGGCGAAACCTGGTGAAAACACCTTGTGAATGCCTGACCCCACTGCCTGAGTTTGCACCTCTGCAGCTGTAAATGTTGCAAAATCGTGTTACTTGCTTATGCACGTTCTGCTGTTTATGTTAAGTACATTGAGGCATTGTGCTGCAGGATTTATATTTTACTTGAATTCTTCATCTGAGCTATTTTATTGTGTAATAGCTGTTCCTGCAAAGGTAGGACTTCAAAGCAGAGCAGACCAAGGAGAAAGGAAATAATTTGTAACTAATCATGTCAACATATAGGGAACAAATTATTCGGGATTATAAAAGTATATGCATTTCTCTCTTATGATCTACAGAAAAGAAAAAAAAAAAAAGCCTTCTGGTGGGCCACTAAAAATAATTTTTTACTGAGCTGTTCTTTCCTCCTGGAGGGTATGTCCTCAAGGAGTTTGAAACAGGACAAGCAAACATGAGGCAAGATAACAAGCAGTATATAGGAAAAAATACTGCTAGAACTTGTAGCTCTTTGGTTTTAGATTAAAAACAAAACAAAATTATTTTAAACAAAAATGGCATCATATTCTGGTTCATCAATGAAGTCTTGCCAGGTGAGAGTTGGGGCGTCTGCACGTAGCTTCTTTGAGGAATAAAACCCCTGCTTTAGCTTCACTGCCTCCTTTCTACCCACAGACCTTTGGACCTGAGAAATGATTACATGGAATAGAAAAATACAAAACTGGTCATTAAGCAAAATTAAGAGTTTTTTAGGTAGCTGTTGGAAATCAGCTGAAACAGGATGTGCTTGTTCGCATCAGACAGTCTTGTAATAAAGAGGTGAGAAATTGCACAACATCTTGGTGTCTGTGAGTTCTTGGCGAAGGGTTGGGGGAATAACATGCACGAGCCAGCTGAGACCTAAAGCACTGATGGATTTCAGCTGGGCATAACTATCTGTAGCCAGAGGAACCTGAGGTCTCTGTAGAGTTAAATACTCTTTTCCTTTATGTTTTTAATTCGTGCCACTCAGTTATTTAAAGTACTTTTGCTGTATTAAGCAAAGGCAACAAGGAAATAGTTGCTGAAAAGGATTTCTTAAGTAGTTTACATTTTACAGTAGAGGTTCTCAGGTTTTGTGGTCACTTTTTCGTTTTTGTGGTCACAAAGCCTGTCAAAAGAAACACCAGAAATGTGGATCACAGATGTGTTAGGTCTGTGCCTCATGTCCCCACAGAATCTCTTGCACTCTTTTTATTCATTGCTAAGTGGAATATTTCAGCCATCTACAAAGTGAAGTGCTTCAGAGCTCTGTCTATCTGTTGGTCAGTGCTTCCTGTCTATTTTCTGAAGGGTACAAATTTGCACAAGACTCGAGGCACTTGGGGCTGGCAGTGTGTGTTGGGTTTCTCTTCCTTGTCTGGTGCTGTGCTCAGAGATCCCCAGGCACAAAACTCTCGCCTTGGGAAACTGAACTCCTCCTGTGTCACACCCAGGCCTACATATTGAAAACAACTTCACGTCGTGTGTCGATGCTTTTCCTGTGCCGAGGTAAGTGGCACTGACATCAGTGAAGTTACCTGTGGAATAAGGAGGTGTCTGAGTGGAGTCAGTGTTTTAGGTGCCTTCCGTTAAAGAAATTACCTGCAGCCATAGGGAAAACCAGTTTGTCCTTAAGTGGGCAGCAATAATTAAGGTGGCAGCACCCAGCCATCTGACAACACATAGGGAGATGCCTGTGTCTTTTTTAGGGGGAAGTCTCACATTGCTGTTGTCCTTCTGAGAGCGAACCATGGTCCTTACGAAGGGAGCCAGCTCTTTTTACAAGGTTATGGAGAAGGAGAAACAAACTTCATTGCTGATACTCCAAATAAAACCACATTGCTAATACTTCTGACCTGCATAGGCTGCCTAACATAACGTTAAAAGTTAGGATGGTACTTGCACTGATACTTACTGCAGTATCTACTTATTTCTAGAATAGGAAATCTGTCCTCAGACCCTTACTTAATGTAACCACTTGAGAACCTCAAGGAGTTGCTGATTTGTGTGGAAAACCACGAATTGGGAAAACCTCTCTCTTATTTAAGCAGCTGTTGTCTTTAAACCTCTCTAGTCCTAGTGATAGTAGCAGAGATAAATATCATCTTTTTAATTGGAAAACCTCCGAGTAGTAATTCTGTTTCTTATCTTTGACTCACCTGTCTCCTGAGTTACTTCTCTGTATATGTGACTGTCATATTCATATTCACCATGCAGTTGTCTCCCCCAGGGATGGTCTGAGAGGCCAGAAGGTATTCTTGCTCCGTGGCTTCAGCAGGTCTCAATCTGTGAACAGTCTAGCTTGTAAGAGATGCATTTGGGATGATTTTGTCTCTTGAGGTCAGTGAGCAGAGATCTGACCTCTTACCCTGTCACTGATGCTTAACTAGTAATCTTATGCAGGTGTATTCTTGGCTTGTTGCAGCTGTAAAGAAGTTTATTTATCTGTATATATATATAAATATACGTGTATATAGCTCACAGCAGAGTGTGCTTAAACTAAGTGACCTTGGTTTGCTATTTGCTGTGGTTCAGCCGATGTGTTATAACTCAGTAAACTTCAGGACTTTGATCCTTAGCTTTTATCTTTGTAGTCATAAATGCAGTGTCTGGTCATAGCGAGCAGGTCTTCCGAGTCCACGGTTGCCGTTCCTGTCTGTGCTTTTCCTGTGTCTAAGATTGTGTTACGCTGTTTTGATTCTAAGAAACATTCCTTGAGCTCCTTCCCCCACCCTGAACGCCAACCTTCTGGTCCGAAGTACAGTTCTTACAGCATCATATCTGGATTGTATGGGCTATTCTATCAGTCCCTTAATCACTTCAATCACAGAATCGTTAAGGTTGGAAAAGCCCTCCAAGATCACCTGGTCCGACCACCCCCCTACCACCAATGTCACCACCAAACCCTGTCCCCAAGCACCAGGTCCAACCTCTCCTTGCACACCCCCAGGGACGGTGACTCCACCACCTCCCTGGGCAACCCGTCCCAGTGCCTGACTGCTCTTCCTCAGCAGAAATGTCTCCTCATTGCCAACCTGAACCTCCCTGGCACAACTTGAGGCCATTCCCTCTGGTCCTGTCACTGGTTCCCTGTGAGAAGAGGCCGACCCCAGCTCCCCACCCCTTCCTCTCAGGTAGCTGCAGAGAGCAATGAGGTCTCCCCTGGGCCTCCTCTTCTCCAGACCAAACACCCCCAGCTCCCTCAGCCTGTAAAGAAAACTCTTCTGCCTTTACTTTAAGAATTACCGCGGCCTGTAGGCCTTGTTTTCAGGCAGGCCGTCAGCTCCGTGCAGTTTTTTGTCGGGTGTCTTTTAATCATCTGAAGGGTGACAAAGCAGATAGACTTAGCGAAACAGAACAATCTAACAGACCAGCTGCTTGATTTTATTTAGTGTTTTTACCAGCAAGGAGAGTTAAGTGCTCGATTGTGGTGGATTAGTGGGACATTACCCTTAATCAGTCCCGAATGTACAAGTCACCCTTCCTTAGGACCCACGTGTCAGTCTGTATGCTGCAAAAATAGATTATATTTTGGTTGTTGGTGATTTTTTTTTTGTTTTTGTTTTTGTTTTTTTTCAAACTGGCAACATGATAAAAAATTTTCCAGAACACTGACTGCTCTTTGGATGTTTGACTGTTCAGCTTATGTCTAAAATAAGACGTATCAGTTTATCTACTTGAAAGATGTTATTGTCTTCTTCTTCTTTTTTTTTCTTGTTGTTATTAAGGTGGATGGCTCTCAGGCTTGAGGGATGGAAGGCAAAGAAAAAGGACTAACAGTCTTTTCCTGATTTTTTTTCTCATTTTTGTGCTTGCAGATGATGATAGGAGCACTGTGGGACTTGCTAACATCGCAGAGATTAGCTTGGAGACATCCTGCTCTGCACCAGCTGCTCTCAGTGCTCTCCCAAATTGAGTACTAAGGATGCTGTGTTCTGCTAGGATTAATTTTAGGCTATTTTGAAAAACTGGGGCTGGCCTGCTTTGGTGCACAAATTGGTGTATGTTGAGTGCTACGTGAGCTGAAAACAATTTTTCCTTCTGACCGATGCTTTATGCTCCACCATGTCGTGTCTATGCTAGGTTTGTCTTGTACATAGCTGCTACTGCCTTTAATTTTTGGAGACCCGGCAGCTCCTGGCTGAGGCTGGAGTACTGTAATACAGATTATGTATCTGTCTCTCTTTCCATCTGCCTTTTCTCACCTTCCTTCACTGCTCTTTGCACTGCGAGAAGACTGAAGAGGAAGAGATTTGAGGAAGAGGTTTCTGAGGAAAAAAGGAGATGAGCAACCCCCAGAAGTTCCAAGATCCAAAAAAGCAGTCCTGTTAGTTCTCTCTTCTTCAAGTATTTGTCATCCATCTCCTCAAGAAGGCCCTGTACTTGGGAGCTCCTTCTGGCAGTGCTCAGTTGACAAGGATGAGAACAGAAATAAATCAGGAAGAGGACTGTGGCTGGAGAGCAGCCACTCGTGCATGGTCCTTCTTGAAATAACCTGTGTCCCACCCAGATTGCTGGGCAGAGATTAAATCCGGCTTCTTCCCTGCACAATTTGCTCCTTAGAGTATAAAAAGCAGTGCGTGGACTTCAAGAGGACAATAAAAGGCAACTGCCTCAAGCAGCTGTGATATAAATTTCAGGGTGCCGGTAAGAGTATCGTAGGAGGCTTAAACATCACCGTACTGTTTTGTCCTTTCTCTGCGGATGCGTGGGTTCTGCAGTAGTAGAGGCCGAGCCTGCCCCAATTCCTTTCCAGGCCTACAGCCTGTACAGCAAAGTGTCCCTTCACACCATGTAGCACTTGTTTGGGTGGAAGAATTTCTTGCATGATGAGAAGTGGTCAGTCTGCTGAGCAAGGAAGGCTTGATTTTGGATTGAATGAATCTTTTTAAAGCTTAGTTTCTCACCAGGCTCCTGCCGCTCTGCCTGAAAGTTTTGAGAAGTGAAAGGTTCGCATCTGAAAGCGCCTGTGGCCAAGGGGCAATTGGAGCCTTTTCCCAGACTGATGCCTGCAGAGGTCTGCACGGCTCTTCGGTCACCTGCCTCAGTGGAGAAGCCCTGTCACCATGAAGGAGTGCAGTTCAGCAGGCAAAGCCTTAACAGCATTAAAACTTTCTTTTAGCCTAAATTGAAGGGACGGGAAACAGAGCTTAAAAAGATGTTTTTTTCCAGAGACCTGACAAACACTTTTTCTTGCCAAATAACTCTTTTACAATGCTTTCCTGATGATTTCTGCCCAAGTCCCTTTGCCTCCTCTCTCCCTTTACTGTCAGAGAGCTTCCCTAGGCATCTAATTTTTTTGCCTTGCCTTCTGAGCAGCCTGTCAACCAGGCAGCTTACAAACGTGCATCTGTCTCTATACCAACTACTCCTCCTGAATCCGCTCCAGATCTTTCTCCATACCACTATTAACGGTGTGGTTTGACTTGCCATCTCTCCTCCATTTCCTGTTCTCTAAACTAGTTTGCCCTCTGCTTCCCTGGCTCCGTAGCACAGCCATGAGCAAGCCACTGCAGTGCCATTAGCTTCTCTCCTTTCGGGGCCATGCTCTGGGAACTGCACACAGGTTAATATATTAACTGGCACTCATTTTGCCTACTCTTTCCTCTGGATGCTAACATCGATCTTCTTTGCCTTGCTGAGAGTCTTGATTCACCAGCTCTGACATTTCCTCTCTCTGTCACCTTCTAAAAACATCCATCTCGTACCTCACAGCCAACTCCTTCCCATCCATATTCTATTTTCAGCTCTGCTTTTACTGGGTAGCCTGCCTATTTAACTTCAGCACTTACAAGGCATGCAGAAATGCTGCAGTGGCCTGTGGATTGCTTTGTTCTTCGCTGAGCCTGGTTGGGGCATCTCAGCACGAGCAAACTTCAACCCCTCTGCAGTTTTGAAGGGAAGAAAGTGCTTTCAGAAGGTGACTTCTGGCACCTAAGTTAGCAAATTAGCTCCTGCTCAGATGATGTGCTCCAACTCCCCTCCTCCCTGCCTTGTTTCTGAGGAAGTGGAGAATTCAATATGTTTTCTGTCTCTCCTGGCCTTTCTTGTTAATGCAGTCTGTTCAAACTCCACGTTGCATATAATGGGTATGCATGGACTGAAGTAATTTTCAACCTATTAAAGATATAAGAAGCATTACAGAATGTTAAAATATTACTTTTGTTTTGATTTATATTCTTAAATATCCCTTTATTCCTGGTTAGAAGGTAGGAGGAATCAATAGGTTTTTCTTTAATGCAACTTCTGCAGTTCCTACTTTTCCTTTTTTTTTTTTTTCTTAATGGGAGATTTTTCAATAAAAAACAACTCTACAAAGTAGATATTTGCTCTTTTTAGTACCTACATCACAAGTTTTTAGCCTGTAGTGATAAGGACCATCAGAGTAATAAAGCTGAAAAGGCTTCTCTTCAAAACAAAAACCAACCCAAGAGATCCCAAGTAAGATACCAACAATATGCTACTTTTCTGTGTGGAGAATGTGTTATGTAGGTTAAAAATAATTATTGCCTTCTCACACTCTTTAAAAAAAAAAAAAAAAAAGGTATAATTGCTACCAAAGGCGGGTCTCTGTGATATTTTTTGAACCTTCAATCAAGGGCTTTGGGGAAAAAGGAGCAGGGGGTAAAGAGTGGGTAGGCAAAATGCGCAACCACAACAAAAAATGCCTTGTGCTGGTTAGCTGCCATCTCAATTACAGACTATAAAAATAAATATTAGGCACATTTAAGTGACAGCTGGCAATGTCAGGTCCTTTTGAAAGTGTTTGACCAGTATGGGTTTCAGCTTGTTATCCTGGTTCCTTTTTATTTTTTATTTTTATTTTTATTTTTCAAAAGCAGCCTATTTAGGCACAGCGCTTAACAGGTACTGCTGGCATCTTCTCCCTTTTTAGACTTACTGTAAAAGGAAAGCACTCTGCGAGGACAGCTTTTACTTGTCTTCCTTTAATTTTAATGTTATTGTGTCAGTTTCCTTTCCCACCTTAACCACAGCTGTTATGCTGTTTTAAGAGCCCTATTTTAAGAGTCCGTCCCTAGTTAGGGGTTTGGATCACGCAATTACGGGATCCTGCTGTGCCTGGGCAGGACTGGAGGAAGCTGAGGCTTAACACCAGTGTTCATCCTTACGGGTGATTTCCTCAGTGAGCCAGTGCTGTGCAGTAATTAACGGAGCTGGGGACAGTTCACTGGTTCTCGGGCAAAATGAGTGGTTCTGAAGCTGGAAATGACTGCTCTTGTGTCAGGGAGACAATTTCTGTCTCCGATCACGTTGAAGACTTGGTGCCGTTCAGGTGCTCTGTCTTCACTCTCTTTGTTCAGCTCGGTGTCTCCATTCAATCTCGATACAATCAACAAAGAAGAATGTGCTGTGTTTCATTTCAGAAGCCCTCTGATGAAGAGAAATTTCTCCCAAGAGAAATTAGCAGAGAATTAATGCTATTTGGGGCTATAGTAATCGATTCAATATTTTTTACACTCCCTGTCTTTATGGATCTTGCTGGCTTACGCTTGCATCAGTGATCGTGACTTACAGTCAGCCCTTTTCAGTAGATCTCCTTTATCTCTAAAATTATTTCACGAGTATTTGAAATCCCCAATTTGCAAAAGCAAATGGCTTTTGGAGTGTGTCTTTGTAAGGATGTGACTGCCATTTATTCAATGGTTCTTTAAATGGTTCTGCGTTGGTTCGAACCAGCCTTACAAGGGTTGGATGGTGGATAAGCAGATGTCTTCATGCCAAAACCAAGGATTCTCTCAAAATTACTCAACACTGTCTCGAAAGAAAGCTCATCCAATGTTAATGCACTAAGCAGAAATTAAGACTGGGGCATCTCCCACTAGATCAGGTTGCCCAAAGCCCCATCCAGCCTGGCCTTGAACACCCCCAGGGATGGGGCAGCCACAGCTTCTCTGGGCAGCCTGTGCCACACAGTAAGGAATTTCTTCCAAATACTTAATCTAAACCTACCCTCTTCTAGTTTAAAGCCATTACCCCTTGTCCTATCACTACAATCTGTGAATGAACAGTGCCTTACTGTTCATAGGAAACTGAGTGGATGGAGGCTTTGTAGAATCACAGGATACAGATGTCAAAATATTACTTCTAAGTAGCACAGTTACCATTGTTTGTTTTTTTCCACGGTCTGATTTTGGGAAAAATCCCAAATGATCGAAAGTCAATTAAGTTCTGAATGTCAAAATTTAGAGTAATCATGAAATAAATGTTTTTTCCATCATAAGTGTTTTTAATAAGCTTTTCCACCTCAAGCTCCTACTGGTCTCGATTCTGATCCGCGATCCAGCGCGTGCGGTACCCTAATCTTCGGATGGTCCCAGTGATACTTGGTGGCATTAATCTGGGGAATAATTTATGGTGCACCACAAATAGAGGCTGGATTCACACGAGGCAATTTTGTGAGCTTCTGGATAGCTCTTTCTAATTGAATTGTTACATAATTTATTTTGAAAGAAGAAATAATGAACTTGGAGAGAGAAAAATGAAAAATATTCAACTTTGGCTTTCCTCCTTATTAGATCTGTTACTTCTCCACATGCATTTGGGGCTCCTCTTAGCTCTTGGTGTAGCGCTGTATCATACTGTACTGATAACAGGGCTTTGTTTGCGAGGCAAAGGCAAAGGACACCAAGAATAGGACTAACAGGACGAGGTCCCTGACGTGCCTGGGTAGGTACGTTAGTCATGACCTTACTAATGAGGAACGTAACAGCAGATGATTTCCCTGCTAAAAATCGGAGCTGGTTAACTTGCACAGGAGTACAGATGAGTTGAGAAGACAAGACAAAGCACTGAGAAGCTGTTGTGCAGACACGGAAATCTTGCATCACAGTTCTTTCTTCGTGCAAATAAGGTGGAGTACATTTTATTGAAAAAATGCTGAGGAATAGCAGGCAAAATTGGCCAGCTTCACATTCACAGTTTTACATTGATTTTTATTTTTTTTTTAATTTAGTTTACGCAGCGCAGCAGATGGCATTGAGAAAACAGCAAGTCTTGACTTCTACTTTCTTTCTCCAGCACGAGCAATTGTTCTTTCGGGGGCATTTTAAGAACATACCGCTCACAGGTCTCAAAGACTGCCATGAGACCTGCAAGTCCTGCAATGTGAAGACAGCAAGAAGAAATTAACTCAGAAATGTGTAAGGTAAAGTGAATAAGCAAAATGAGTGGATGTAGACAATTCCCACCAGACTACAGTGTTTTGTTTGAGGGTGCAAGGAAATGTAATGTTGAAGTCATATGGTAACATCTAAGTGCCTCAAAACGAGTTTACACCTGGGTTTGGTCATCTCTTTTGTTGGATTCAGCTGAAATCATTGTACCAGCGCTGCAACCGGGGCATGCTGGTTTGAAACAGAGAGGTAGGTGTGCGTTGCAGAGAAAAATAAAGATGGTTTGGAATGGGAAAATTGTGTCAGTGTTGGTGGAACAAACTATAATATTCTCAGAGGCCCGGGGAGACCAGGTGTTTTCTGCAGTGCCTTCTCTGTTATTTTTGATTTTTCTGATTTTCAAGGCAAGTACGTGACGCTTGAGATTACAGATGCTTCCACGCGTGCACTATCTAGTTTTTTAGGAAGAGGCAGAGCTCTGAATTAAGGAGAGTAACATTGGGCAGATGTTAATCGGAAATGGTGCGTCATCTGATTGAGGTTTAATGCGTTATTAGGGGCTTGCTGACCGTCCCTGTCAATGCAAAACATGGGCAGATGTTGGCATTACAGAGAAAAAGAGAACAGAAGTGGATAGACACGAGCAGGCCAGCTGCCAAAAGATCAGCTGACACTCTGCTGACATCAAGTGCAATCTGGGGAGTCCTTATGCCAGCGAGCTTTCCTGCGCAGCAGATGTGTCCCTGTCTGGGTCCCTGCTCTGCAGGAGCCACAGCAGTGTACGTGAACTCAGCTCTCATCTGGGCAGCGTGACTTTGTTGTCGTGAGAGACGTTTCTCTTGTCTTGTCTCTGATCTTAGTGTCTCAGTCTCTGGTTTCATCCGCTGAGGACAGACCATAAAGAGGAAAGAAAGGGACAGTGAGGTCATCTTGTGCATTGTCACCACGTGCACAGCAGTGCATCCCTCTGAGATCTGTGCGCAGCGTGTTACGGGTGCCGTGGGACTGTGTGGTTTCTCTCCAGCGCAGGACAGGTAGCTTCGGGTTGGTACAGGAGGAATAAAAAATGTCTCTCTCGAGATGTTGGTGGATGAGGTATTGATGGTAGAAAGTTCCACCACGGTAGCACCTCCTGTTACTTATCCTCAGAAGCCTTGAGATGAACGTGGTAAGTGCATCCTCTCCTCTCCTCCCACACCAACCAGTAAAGCTCCACTTCCACGCGTGGCTTCCTCTGGAGCTGATGCTATTGCCAGCAGGAGTTTTTATTTTCCCGAGAAGCAAACAGTGCTTCTGCCACGGTGTATCCCAATACCCACCAAGGGTGATCAGCTGGAAGAAACGTCCTTGCTACTGAGGTGCACTGGAGGGGGAGCCTGATGTTCACTTCAGCAAGACGCTGAAATCTGATTTCTGCTTTTGGCTTTGCTGTGGACATGGGAAGCAACCTCGGTCAGGTAAATTAGCTGTGTTTGTATGAAGATGCAAGGTTATTTCCCTTTTCAACCTTTGGCCTATCTCTCTTTTCTAAATACGTGCTCCTTCTGCCGTGGGTCTCTGCTGCTGTGTGCACGCATAGTGACTACCTCCACGTGTGGCTCAGATAAGCAGGGCTGCAAACCATCATTAGGATGGAGCAGAGTGCACGGCTGATGGAAAGGGGACTGGGAAGAGGAAGGGAGGTGTCTGTGGGTCCTGCCAGTGGTCCTCGATCTGCTTCTGTTACCCCATTGCAGTGGAAGCCAGCTCTGTCCTTGAAGAACATGAATGTGGTTTTTTTTTCCCTCGTACAGTACAGCGAAGAAGAAAAAAGGCTCAAGAACAGAGGTAGGGTTAAGTACACTCAATAAGGACAATTTGACTGTAGCCTGAGCTTTCATAAGAGAGCAGGTTAATATGGAATCAAAACCAAAATCCCCAAGACAGGGAAGTGATAAGGAGGAACAGGATTCCCTGCCCTAGCGTGTTTTGGAGTACCGTGTTGAATAGGTGCTGTAGAAGAGCCTTGGCTTGTTCGTTTTCTAAAGGAGAAAAAGGAAAAAAAAATACTATCTCAAGTCCTTGAAAAGTGTGTAATAGTCTTCAGTGCCTTTAACACAAAATCTCCTGCAGTAGCGTTCAGTTTAGCAGCCTGTACTAATACTCACGTTCAAGGTTTCATCCACATCAGTGTCGGTTTTTAGGTTTTCGCCTCTCCTGGGGCAAGAGCCTTTGGGTTTTCCCACTTTCAGACCCAGGATCCAAACCCTTTCTGCAGCAGAAGGTCAAGCTGGGGCAACTGAAATTAGGCAACACAGAACCGCTGCTTACAGCAGCTGGATCACTTCTCATTTTTAGGTGGGACCATTTGCAGAGAAGTATTTGCATGTCACACAGCGTGTGCTCGCTCTTGGTGTGTTTCGTCTCCCTAAGGTCTCTAACAGCTCTTTTCTTCGAGTCGTCTTTGATCCAAATCTAGGCTTTTAGGTGAACTAAAGTACAAATTTGAGTGTAGAGATATAAATGCATGCCATCCTTTCAAAAAACAGACAAAAAAACAACAAAAGCAAAAATGTTTGAAGTACCGCCCTGTTGGCTCCTCTCTACCTGTGCCATAGATGCCACTTGGACTGAGTTCTCGCTGTTTTCATGTTTAAAAGTCTTGGGGTTCTTGGTTGTTTTTATTTATTTATTTATTTATTTTTATTATTTTTATTTTTTATTTTTTTCCTCAGGCATGCTGGGGAGTTCAGCATTCTTCCACATTTGCAACATTTTCAAGGCAATAAAGCCTTGAAAGCTTGGCTGGAGGAAAAACTCACTGCCATTAGTAAACTGAGGAAAAGGGTGGGATTTAGCAGCTCCTGAAGATATTCCAGGGGATAGATATGATGCGGGTGTTTTTAGGGGAAAGACAGCAGTTACTCTTTATCCCTTTGTTTGTGTTATCTCCATGACCATGCTTCAAGGGCTGTTTTGCTCAGCTTGATTCCTTCTCATCTCTTGATCCCTGCCAAGCCAGTGTTCTTGGCTGCCTCGAGATGCAAGGAGAGAGTAAACATTACCATCAATAGCATGCAGTTCGTTCAGCGGCTTTAATAACAACCAGATACGGTGATGAGGGGTGTAGTGCACCTGCTTGGATCGGGCGGAGAGGCTTACCTGAAATTTGGTTGTGCTTTGCATAAGAAGTGTTTCTTTAACAAAACCAAACCCCACAAAACCTGTGAGAGCCAGCCACGCTTTGCTATCAGCTTTTCGGCGAGAAATCTCAGTTCAAATCTGCTTCTCTGGGCGATAGCCAGCAGGACATTTGCTAAGTATGAGGAAAGATGTTTCGCTTGTAAATGCTTTGACATAAACCAAGTGCCTTTTCCCAGACTGCCTGGGATGTTTATATGCATGGCTGATAGGCAGGTTTAATGCCTAGTTCCTTGGGCCAGCAGCTTCTTCTGACAGTGCTCCCTCTTCATTCATCCCGTTTGTTTCTACGGGGTTGACCTGCTGGCTCAGTAGCAGAGGGCTTCATTTACCTTCCTTGAAGCCTGGGTTTGCTCAACGCTTAGTATAATTTGTCTTTCAGAAATAAAATGCAATCAGCACAGCACTCTGCCTTGACGCTGCCTAGCACTGAGTGCCTAACAGGCTGCGTAACTCCTGCCCTAAGCTGAATGTGGTGGGGAGTCTGGCAGGCGTGGGGAGCAACCACGTGGATCACTGCTGCTGTGACTGGGGCCACTGGTGCCTAGTGAGACAGGCAACTGTGGGAAGGCTGCCGTGATCAGCCTTTCCCCAAAGGCACTGCCCCTGGCCGTAATGCAGCCCTGATCTCTCCCGCAGGCACTTCACCCTGGTGTCTGCATCCCGCAGCCCTTCGGACAGCTCTCGCTGCATCTCGGGCCAAATTTGCACCCAGAGGCACTTGGTTATACACTCATGGTGGGTAAATGGACATTGCCCCAAGTTATTTCTTGTTTTAGAGCCTTCCCTGGGGGTAGTCGAGTTCTTCTTCTAGTCTTGATGGGAGGTGTGGGCTCACAGACACACGCCAGTCGCACACTGCCTGCCACATCACGCGACTGGCCTGGCTCGCAAAGCAGGCTTCACGTTCAGGATGAATATACTTACAGCAAAGACAGAATCGGAGCTGCCAGCCTAGAAAAGAAAGCAAGTCAGATTGCACGAAGGCAGAAACCCAACTCGCTGCCCAAAGAAAAGGCCGCGGCCGTCGGCAGGCGTGCGTACACCCAGGCACACGGGCGGCGCGTGCGTGCGTGCCTGTGCGACACGGAGAGGAAGCCCTGAAACTTAAACTCCTCCTGCAGCTCTGCATCTGCTCTGAGTCACTGCTATGACTCACGCTGACAGCGTTCACGTTTGCTAGCGTGCAGATGGAGCAGCTCTGGCACCGGGAGAGGCAGGTTGCATTATTGATTACCTGCTGCAGCAGACGCTTGCGCCAAGGCTTTTTTTTAGGAGTGCAGACGAAACGCAGCGGGCTCTACTGAGCACGGCCATCGTTACTGCTTGCTTAAAGGTAAGAACGCCTGTTATTCACCAGGGAAGGATAGGAAGGGGAAATCAGAGCTTGGGAAGGTTGAGCTTCTTGCTGCTGCTGTTGCTTGTTCTCGGAGGGAGCTGTGTGACCGCAGAGCTTTGTTTGCGGAGCCGTATGGGGAATCGTGCGGCTGACGGGCAGTGGGTGTCCGAGGAGAGAAAACAGCACGCTCCCATTCATCGTGTTATGTAAGGCATGGCAGCCATGTTAAGGACAGAAGACCTCTTTCGAAGAAACGGTGCTGCCAGACATCAGGGCAGGGAGAGCGGCGGGCGTCTCAGCAGCCCTCTGCCTGCGCTTCGGAGATCGCCGCAGGTCCGCGGCTCTCGCTTCCCACTGAGCGAGCCCAATCCTGAATGGCTCTGGGAATAAAGAGCAGCGGCGTTAGGAAGAGCAAAATGATGATTGTTTACCTTTAAAACCACAGCGCTGTTCTGCCTTCAGCACTCAGGCTGGCAGCGGGCATGCCCTGTGCAGCGCCTGGATGTAAACAGTCTCCTCACATACCCGAAACGCTGCATCCTGATCCCGGGGTTGTTTTCATCCTCTGCTGCTAAAAACCCATGCGTATGTCCTGCTCCCACAGCTGGTTATATGCAGAAAGGGGGACACGTTCTAGTTAGCGTTCACTGCTGCAGAGTGAGGAAAATAGTCTTCTTTTTGTAGTGGTTTGCTGTTGTTTTCTTCCCTCTGGTGCAATAATTTTAACGTAGCCTAGATTTGTGTTGCTAATTATCCTCAGGTAGAACCCACAGAGTCTTGAGCCTTTGCTGTCCTATCCCCAAGAGATTTTCTAAGTTATGAAACCTTTGGTTTTGGATTGCAATGATGAATTTATCTTAATTTCATTCTTTTCTTTTTTTCCTTGTATTTTTTGCATTTATGTTGGATGTGCAAGACAGTGCCATTTTCAGGTGCATACAACAGTGAGGTCAGCAGCTGCTCTTAACAACAAGGGAGCCTGGTCACTTCTGTGTATTATTTTCAGAATGAGAGAAAGAGGATGTTTTTGAAACCTCATCATTTATTAGCTTGCTCTCAGCTTCTTGAAACTGCCATGCATTTCCTTGTAAAATCTGCACAAAAGTCACTGCTCTCTTCTCCTCTCAAATAAACATGGCAACGTAGCAAGATGATTTAAAATGACAGCATACTTTAGGTTCTTCTTCTGTTTATAATTTACAGCATTCACTGAGGCACAGTGTTTTCATTGCTATGAATTAATTACATTTGGCATGACTTCCTATTAAAAAAAAAAAGAAAAAGATTGAGCTTCAAAACAAAATGGAGAGCAAGGTTTGCTAGCACATCAGTGTCTGTACACATCTCGTGACATCCAATTTAGAAAACTGCTCTGAGTGAAGCTTGTAAAACGGTGTCACTCATGGACTCCCATCTCCACGAGCAAAATTTTGGTCACTGAATTAAATGATTAATGTGCTGGATATAAAATATCTCTGATGGTGCAGTGTTATGAATGCAAGCAAGTTTATCCAATATTAGGGTGGTTTTTAGGGCTGCTTGCTAATGGCGTACTGGCACGTGGCAGTCTTTCCTCCCCCTCAAACAATCCAAATAAAACACTTTAATGTCCTAATTTTTCGATTGATTTGTATCTAAGTTATCGTTTTCCTGAGATTGTGTCAGAATTGTATTTGCCTTCATGTCTGCTGTTAAGTATGTATACATTTAGACTAGGAACTCTCTACTCTGTCAAACCACAACAAACAATTTATGACAATAAAACGTAAATATCTTCAGTGGAGTTTACAACATTTCCTTATTAATAAGTTGTGGGTGCATTTAAATAATCATCAGTTAATGTTTTTGAAAAAAAATTGCAAAAACATGCTTAAAATCGAAAAGAGAGGGTGATGGGTAGCCCCTGAGTCAACCCAGCCCTGACCACAGCCTCTCCATCCCAACTGTACGTAAACCATCCGTGGAAGTGATGACCACCAGAGAGGCTCCTTCTGTACAGGAGGTTTGTAATAAATATAGTATGGCTTGTCAAAAGTCTGCCCTCTGAAAGTTGTTTTTGGTTGCCTTAAGTTGGCTTTGCATTAGGCTATAAAAGCAACATGGCAGAAGCTGCTGGGGCCATTTCACCTGTCCTTTTAGCAGAACGTGAAGCTGAGAGTTTGTGATCTCCTTGACTTTTTTTTTTTTTCTGCAATAAAAGTGTTCAGGCTGTCCTTTTATTTGTTTCCTCCTGGGTCCAACCTGCAGCTTTTTCCTCCAGTTTCCCATGTGGCTCTGCCCTACCTGTGTTATTCTGAGCCCCTTGGCTGCCTTCCTGGCATGTGCAAAAAACTTTGAGGAGATCCAGTCTTGTTATTAGAATGAGTTTGGGCGAAGCACATATAGTATGGGTGATTTTGGGACTGTGTGACCGTTTTACCCGATCATCAAAAATGAAGCACTGTTGTTGCCTCAGATGCTCAGCTGATGCAGAGCAGAAAATGGTCCATGCACTGAACAATGATTTATGTCACAAAAAACGATCGCTGTATTTTATAAGGTGATTTGCTATTGATGTTAGACTTCTTGAAAGAGGGCCCTGCAGTATATGAAAAGGAAGCAATGTATCAAGGTTTATTTTACACCTCTTTGTGCCACAGAACAGCAGGGCATTTTTATTTTCAGCTCAAAATTTGAAAAGGAGGGAGGGAAAAAGGTTGTTGGAGTTGGCTTGGTTACAAGTTTGTCATTTCTCTTTTTTTGTGTGTGTTAGAAATAAGCTCCTGGAGTTTATGTTGGAATAAAAATCCTTGCACGTGAGTGGTATGAATAGCACTGTTTGCAGTACTGAACTATTTTTTGTTGTTGTTGTTGTTGAACTCACTTTTTGTATTTGAGTAATTTTTAGAAATGACAACTTTTCTGTGAGTTGTTTTGGTGATCTTTCATTTATATGTCTGTATACATCTACAGGGCATCTGCTTTGTCCCTATAGATTTTCCTAGTTTCTGAATAAGTGGTCTTGTGTGGATTAGATTTGTTCCCTGGTTTTAAAGGGGAGGGGGAAAAAAACTGTTAAGTCTTTGCATACTGTGAAGTTCTTCACTGAATCCTTGGGCAGGTTAAGCAGGGGGACACCAAGAGAGGTGGGGGAGTCATCCTGTTTGCCCTAGAAGGCCCCTGTTGTAAAGGGCCTCCTGCCTCGTCACATTGTGAGGTTTTGTATCGTTTATGATTTTTGCCTGTTGAAACATTTATGTATTCTTGAGTGTGTGCAAATTTAAGTAAAGGGCAAAGGGTGCTGCCTGTACCTTGACTATATGAATGATGATCCTTTTGTTTGCCTTCAGGGGCCAACTTTCCACCTGACTAGTTCTTCATGACTGTAGTCTCTTTGCCCCCTGCTCTGGAATCGGAGCCAGTTTGAGGATGAGTATAGTTCATTTTGCCCTAGTCAAATGACATTGTGGCCTGGATTATGATGATGTGTTATTTCTGTACTGAGTTCTCCTTGTATTTTATAGGGATGTAGAAATCTGGGATTAATTCTGCTTTCAGTTTGGTGCTTCATCTGTTAAAGCAGCATAGTACCTCCGAGTTTGCTGTGTGGGCTTGAATAAAGAATAGTGTATTGGTAAATAGGATGTCTCGCATGACTGTAAAGTGACCTCCTGTGCCCAGGTAATGCAAAATTAAAAAGGAGTGGGTTCATGATCCTTAATTCAGGTTTATTTTTTAGATAAATGCTTGGTAGTGCCAGATGGCAGAGCTGCTGTGGGCAAAGGTGAATGACGGAGCATGTTGTTCCTGCCTCTGTTTCTGCAGGCTATTTTCAAACCAGTAAATGTGATTTTTGAAGTGCAAAACAACACAAAAGATGCTGCAGTATTCTGGACAGCACTAAACAGCCACTAATTTCAGCAAGTTTCCTGTGTGTTGTGGGTAAGATTTTAAGCCCTGGATCTGTGAAAACAAGCTGCTGTAAAAGATTTCTTCTGTCTCGCTTCAGAAATAGACACTAGCGGTGTGACTGTAAAGCCAAAGATATATTTTACCCTGTCATCAGTGTGATTTCTGTTGGGCAGGTGGGTGGGCCTCTCCTGGGGTCTTATGGAGCAACATGGCAAAACGTTGGTTGTTCTAATGCATAGAAGGACATGAAATAATCACATCATGGTGGCAGTTTCTTCTACTGTTTCGGCAAAGTCTGCAAGAAGAGAAATTCCAAGCTCTGTGTGCTACGATAGTGGGTTTGGATGATGAGGATCACATCCTGACTGTTGTTAGCAGTAAATGTAGTAGTGTGGCTATGAATGCGTGACATAAAAATGCACGCAGCTGAGCTGGCTAGCAGGAGGTCTTTCTGTTTTAAATTCTCTCTGACATGATCGCCTGGGAAAAGTTTGTTAAATTATTCTCTTCCTGAGATAAGTGGATGACTTTCAGTGGCATTTTGGTAAACAGGAGGTAGTGAGTAATAGGAGGAATGTGGCCTTCGTGGTTTTGCCTACAAAAGATTTCTATTGTCCCATACCTTTGGAGGCTCATTGGTGAGAACATGAAATCCACATCACCGACACTTCCACAGAACAGCGATTTTACACTGAAAAGTTGTGTGGAAAAGCGACTGCTGTTTCGCCAGTATGTATGCAGGGAGGCAGGCTTGCAAACTGGACTACCAGAGATGGGCTTTGGAAAGAGAAGTTGGGAACGGGAGGAGATTTGTCTTCTTGGCGGCTCTTCTGTGAAGCCCTCCCAGTTCAGCTGGGGAACAGAAGGAGGCCGTTTAAAGTTGCATCCTTTATGGTTGCCACCTTTTATCAGGGGCTTTTGTAACTGAATGCACGTGAATATTACTGAGTATTACTGTCCTTTCAGCTCATATGGTCTGAGAGACACTCAGGGCCTCGGCCGCCTGAAGGCTCCTCCTCAGTGAACTTGCAAATGGCTCCCAGCAGAGCTCCAGTGGCGGGGGGTGGGCAGGAGGGCCCTGCAGCCGCTCGGGGCTTACAGGATCCTTCTGAAAACACCAAATCATTTCAGGGCACAGGGGTAGTGGGAAGGGCTGAGAGAGGCACAGAGAGCAGTAGAAAGGGGCCTTGCTTGGGCACCTGGAAGGATAGACTTCCATTTCCACAGGGAGCACTTGGCTTCAGCACCAGCCTGTCTGAGTTTCTGGCTACCTTGTGAGGGCTTTGCCTTTTCTTCGGGGATGGAAGGATTTCCTAATAGCTCAGGAAGAACAGAACATTCTTCTCTGTGCTTGTTAGGAGGATTTATGGTTCAGTTACGAGAACATCCTCCGTCTTTAATCAATGGCAAATCCAAGAATGTCAGAAGGAGCCACTGGTCAAGTTGTACTGAGGGCTAGAAACAGTTTGGCACATGCAATAATTGTCTCTTTAAACACTGGAGGTGTCTAAATACCAATTGCATGTAAAATTTAGCAAAAAGAAGAAGGGAAGGCAGCACAGTCACTTATCATTCTGAAGATCTGTTTAGCCAGTGTTATATTCAGGATCAGCAGCAGACAGGTACCCACTAATCACTTGACTCAGTTTGCCTGAGGTGTTTGTGCCCCTTTCTGCCATGAGCGAGGCACCCAGCATAGGTGGGAAGATCCTAGCACCTGGCTGACATGGCACTATCAACATCTGTGAGCCTCTAAAAGGCTTCCAAGAAAAAGAAGGCAGGTGGCAAACAGGCATTTGGGAGGGCTGTGGTAGCTGATGGAGAGCACAATATTTTGCAACATTTATTTTTTGAAAGTTTAACACCTCTTTCCCAACTTTTCTACATCTTGTACTTTTTTCCCCACCATTCCTCTTTGGTTCATATTTCTGGGACCCGAGAGAACAGTGTCTTTACAGTAAATGTGACTGTAATGCAGCCTAAAATTCCCCATATCACACTGCACATTCTGTGGCAGGAGTGCCCAATGTCCCAGTCTGCACCAGCCCTCATGTTGCATTTGGGGGTACATAAAATCTGTGTGTATGACGAGATCAGTGTGATGGATTACTCTAGAGAGAAGACTGCTCTTAATGTCATCTTCCTAGGGATTTTCATAAAACTGAACTAACTCCCTTGGAAAATTATCATTGGCTTACATTGCAGGAAGATAATTTCCATCCATTACTACTTGAATGTTTGGCTTTACAGTGGAATGTTACTTAGCCCGAAAGCATAGCCTCCGGTGGTAAGAAAGACAGGCACATGGACATTGAGTAGCTAAGAAAAAATGTGTCTTGTTTGTTTATTTGTGTCTTATTTACAGCTTTTCTGTAGGCCCCCTTTAGGTACTGGCAGGCTGCTGTAGGGTCTCCCCACAGGCTTCTCTTCTCTAGGCTGAACAACCCCAAGTCCCTCAGCCTGTCTTTGTAGGAGAGGTGCTCCAGCCCCTTCATCATTTTGTGGCCCTCCTCTGGACTCATTCTAATACATCCATATCCTTCTTCTGCTGGGGCCCCAGAGCTGAATGCAGCACTCCAGGTGGGGTCTCATGAGAACAGAGAGGAAAATATTAAAAAAACGAAAGAAGGGAGAGAGACTTTTAGGTACTGGACTCAATTCATTTTATTGTGCAAAACATCACAAACCTGTTAAAAGTTCATTCAGTGTTATCCTGGGTGTTCTTCATGTACCTCATCTCTTCTGCACAGTCACATAGCGAACAGTCGGGCTGGTCACACTTGTAATAGCAAACTAAGGCCCCTCCTTAATATTTAAAATGGAATGTGAAATACAGGATGCACTCATGTAAACCAGTTTGACCTCGAGACTGTGTTTTGTAATCTTGCTTTCCTCACATCCTGTGTTGGAGGACAGCGCTCGCTAGCTAGACTGACTGGTGGAGGTGGCGGCTGTGTGACGACTTTGAGGAACAGGCCTGATGTCGGGGCATGCTGCAGGAGGTGCTGGCTCCATGTTTGTTTGAGCTGGGACGGTATTGGCATGTACTGTGATTTTCTTTCCATGAAAATCTAGTGCACAGTAAGTAAATGGTGACTGTGTTTCTGCCCAGCAAGAAGCTGCGACTCATTCAGGAGCACAGCCAAGCATTAGGATGCTAAAGAAAGCACTGCTGCAAGCAGGAATATAGATACAGCCATAGATGTGTGTTTTATTTCTTTCCAAGCTAGAGCTGAAAATAGCTGAAATTTTAGTGTTCAGAAAGCACAAGCTGCATGCATAATGCAAGCAAAAGTGATACAATTCTGGGGAATCAGATCGAGACAGTTTCCTCTCTTTCTGTAAGGCCTCTTGATATAAATGTGATTGCATCTTGTAGAAATCACTACTTCAGAAAGAGTTCCCATACTGATCACAATAATCATTTTGTCAAAACGGAGAGAGCTTTTGTTCTTTAAAATCTTGAAGACTAGTATTTTGAAATGTGGAATGTGAGCTAAGACTTGAGGAAGTAATATACGGTTAGTTTGTAAAAGAATTTAAAGAATTGTGCATTTTATTTGCCACAAGGCAAAGGACAAGGACAGACAGCACAGCGGGATGGATGCACGGTGTCTTCTACCTTCTGTCTAGCTGAGGTTTGTAGCAGGGGTAGTGACTGTCTTGACCTAGAAAAAGAACATATT
The DNA here is from genome assembly GCF_964211825.1 of Aythya ferina. Taxonomy (NCBI): domain Eukaryota; kingdom Metazoa; phylum Chordata; class Aves; order Anseriformes; family Anatidae; genus Aythya; species Aythya ferina. The sequence continues at coordinate 68,578,407 of NC_140296.1, forward strand.
GCCTGAGTTTGCAGGCTGATTATTGGAAACTTGAGCCTTTAAAATGTGTTCACAGGAAATGTCTTCTGTGCTACACTGAGTCTGACAACTTGCTTTGAATGAGCATTTGTTTGCAGCTCTCCTGTCATGTGGTTCATCTGCAGCTGCTTGGCTGCTGCAGGGGTTCCTGCTCTTCACGTTTGCTATCATAAAAAGCTAATGTAGTTGTTCCTCAGATTGATACTGTCAAAGGGATTTGGTTTAAATTGTTCCTGTTGTAAAGTGTTTTACTTTTTTTCCTGTCCAAGTATTCTAGGTCCAAGGTCCTAAAAAAAAAAAAAAAAAGAGTTTGGGTGGTACCAACATGTGATTATGCTGACAGATACGAGGTGCAGAAAAATGAGGACGAGCAGCGGGAGGCAGTAACTTAGATTGGCTCAGCTCCCATGGAAATAAAATGTCTGTTGGACTGAGTCAGAATAAAAGCTAGCCTCTGTCAGAGTAGCTTTGTTTTTCTCTGCTTAACTAATGGACAAAATCACTCCTCCTATCATGGGTTGCAGGTACCCTTCAGAGATGTTGACAGCACATTTAATTAGAAAGGAAAAGGGTGAGTCATTCATTCCTCTCTGGAATGATTTAGCAGTTCTCTAGTGAGCGAGAAAGAAGGAAGGAGCATGGGGAGGGAGAGAAAGTGAAGAATTTCCAGTAGACGCGCGTGCTCCCAGTCATTTCTGCATTTGTTTTGTATCAAACTTTCAGGAGGTTTCTCTGCAGGGAATGGTATCACATGCTTCATGCTCTGCAGCAAGCAGAGAGCAGGAATAAAAGTATGGTGGATTTAACTCAGAACTGGCATTCTTACCAGTTTGCATGGTGACGCTGGTTGCAAGTACAGGGACTGGGGGAAAAACGTCTCCCTATATAGCATCTCCTTACAGTGAGGGATCTGAATGGCTTTTAAAATCTGGCAGCAAGCGTTAGGGTTTGCTCTGCCATCATCAGTCAAGTGCATACCAATTTCCATTTAGTTTTAATTAAGCAAAAAATATACTGCAGTCTTTGAAGGTTCTTTTCCTTATCATCATCATTTCTTAATGCAGGAAGCCAGAGGCAGAGCACGCCAAGAAGAAGCTGGTGCTCTGGTGTGGCTGTAGCGCATTACCACATTCTGCTGTGGTTTTACTGCAATGTCAGGGCTGTGTAATTTAAAAAGCACTCAATGTAGCCTAAAACACAGGGATCTGAGCTTGCACCCAGTCAGAGTCATTCAGATATAAGTGAGGTTGGCCTCTTTGGGATTACTACCTGGGCATGTACCACCCTTTAGTGGTTCTGCATCCAGTGCCAACGCAGAACAGAACTGGAGTGCAATTCAAAAAGACAAGTGGTTGTGTCAAAGAGGAGAAGTCACAGGCAGACTAGAAGTGCAGTTAAACCAAGTTTCTTTTAGAGTGTGAGTCAGAGAAAAGGGCATCTGCAGGAGATGACAGCATGCTACGGTATCAGTAGGTACGACATTAGTAGGTAGAAGCTGCAGTATTTTTCTAAAAATCTCTTTGACAGACTAATGATAAGACATGCCACTCTGCAACGTGTGATTTCCAATGCTGCTTTGCAAAATAAGTGTGACTTCCTGATGCTAGGGAGCAAGGTATGAATGGAACTTGCCCATATAAAAACTCTTAGGTATTTACTAACTCACATCGTCTGTGTGCAGATGTGTGAACTAAACCACAGAGGTGATGGGGCTTCCCTGTGGCCACTTGAAGTAGTCGTAGTATATTAATAGGATTTCTAAATGCCTCCATCATCTCTTCCACTTTCATATCTTCATTTTAAGTGAAAAGATAACGTACCATGTTTACATATTTATATTAAATTTCCTGAAGATGAATGGTGGCATAACATTTTACAGGGTTATAACATAGCAGGTCCATTGTACCAGCTCTTCATCTTGTGACTGTGGCTGGCTGGCAGTGACTTGGCTTTGTGAGTAGCTTTTACTGTGCCTAGGAGCCTTCACAGCATGTGCTCTGCTTTTAGAATGGAAAAAGAAAAAAAATAGCTATACTAAATAAATGCAGTTATAAGTTATAAATAAGGATACCAACTAGGAACTTTGTGTGCCTGCACTGAACTTACCAAAATGAAAATGATTAAAAATAGTAAATGACTTTGCCAAAAACTATTGCACATCCCATTTAACCCTGAACATGGCTGCACATAATGACATTTGTCTCTGTCCTCACTGAGGAACTCTCCAACAGCCAGGGTAAGTAAAATGCTATCTAACTTCTGTGACTGTCGGTTCAGATGAGAACTGAACCTCAAGTTTGTTCTGCCTTCACCTTGGACAATGAAAAGAGAAGAAAACTTAAGCTACCTTGTAGGCCACTTGGTTAAATTAGCTTTCTTGGTTGCTGTTACTCCAGTTCATCTAACTGTTTTGTGGGTGCACTGTCTGACACTGAGGTCTTCCTTCTTTGTTCTTCTCAACTGATAAAAATTATAGCGGAAGCTCTTCTTGTTAGTCTGCAAGTGTGTGGTTTTGTATTAGTGCTTTCTAACTTCATCTGCTTTCTTTTATTTCAGTGCTGGTGGATCCTTAATAGTTTGATTTTCCTGATGTTTACAAACAACATCATAAACTGATGAATTGCATCTGAACTACCACATTACAAATCTGAACACTGTTTGCTTTAGGTTTGAGCCCCCCCTGAATTTAACATTTTCAGAAGTGTTTTGCTTGTGACTGGTCAGTATATTTTCCTTTGAACTGAAGCTTTAGCTTTGTTAATCCTTCTATATATACTTATATATCTGCTCTACGTGTATGTTTTACTGGAGACCTACCTTCTCCATGTAGGAACAACCTTGCCACAATTTTGTGGTGTCAAGAGGTTTCTAACATGCACTGCTGTAGCAACACAGCCAGTATTTTAGGTTAAAAATCATAGTTGTTCTCATCCCAGATGGGAGAGTAGTTGAGATTTTGTTTTGACCTTAAGATTAAAAAAAAAAAAAAAGAGTTTGCCCAGGTACACAGTTAATGCCTTTGTTCTGTAGTTTGGAAATTCAGTGAGAATAGGTGGGCGAAGATGTGAAACCTAAAGATCATTTTGCCTCAGTTATGCAGTAATTAATTGTGAATAAATTATTGTTTTCCTTCTCTAAAGCTTTTGGAAATGTGAAATAATTGTACTACTGGTTCTGGCAGCCCTTGTAATAACAGGTTATCCAGCAGGCAAGCAGTGTGCTGAGAGAGGATGAGCAGTTTCCATCTTTGGGGGTTTTAAGACCAATCTGGAGAAGTCTTGTCTGACCTGAGAGGTAGCAACTTCAGTGGTACTGCGTTAGAGGAGACTTGGCTGTGCGAGGATGAGGAGAGCCAGAGCATTCAGCTGGCTGCTGTCCTGGGCTGCCCTGTCACAGCCCATTTCCCATCAGGTTTATCCACACTTTGCTTTCCAGTTCACTCCCTCATGCTGATCCCTTGCTTTTGGTGTGGCCAAGGACAGTATGTTCCCTGTCACAATGGAAGAGCTGTGAGTTTTGGAAACAAGAAATGAAAACTGTTGAACCTCTCTGTCAGTGACATCTGAATTCAGTCCGCGCCTTCAAGGAGTTAAAATTGCTTGAGGACCTTCACAGAAGAGGGCAGGGGCTTGGTGCTGTTGCTGGTGTGTGGAGAAACCTCTCAGGGAAGGATTTGTGGTGCCGTGCAGTCACCCAGCACTGATGGCAGCTGGAAGGAGCAGACAGGACAAGGTTAGCAAGAGTTAAGAAGCTGTGCTGGGAGAGCGAGACTGTTGCTGGGGACATGAGGCAGCTACGTTATTAAGCTTCGTATACCATGCACTGGGTCTTTATAAGGTTAATAGAAAAGTCACCTTAGCTAAATGAATATTTTCATCAACACAGTAGAAGGAAGATGAACATCACAGTCCCTAAGCGTAAAATGGTACAATAACAGTACCCAATTCTGGGATTTCTCATTCAGCTTTATTCTTAGGTTCTCCTTCCTCAGAACCGATCCACAGTCCGGATTTCATTGGATGCAAATGGCAGAGGAACTAAATTATAAAGTGTTAACACTGCATTTTTTTATGAGTTTTTAGTAATTTTTTTTCAACTTGTTCCTGTATTTGTTGTTTTCCCTGTGATGCTAGACTGTTTATTTCTATCCATTCAGTCAGAAACACCATCCTTTTTAAGCTTCTAGGCTTTATTTAAAAAGAACTGGGTACCCATGCCAAATTTCATCTCTGAAAGCTATGGGAAGGTAAGACAGCTTTAGTGATTAGTACTGTCACGTGTGGTGATCTACGGGCACTGAATGCAAAGGTTCAGAAATGAAAAAAGTTAGAGGCAGGTAAAGCAAAAGGAACTTCAGCCTTAGAAAGACTGAAGTGGGAATCTGTGAGATGTAAAGTACTTCCTATGCTGAAAGGCCCGTATTTGTAACCTATTTCTGCTGTAAGAACAAACCGGTGGTTCTTTAGGTTTCCTCCCTTGAACATCCTGAGGTAACGGAGAGGGAAGAAGGCAGATCTGGTTTTTGTCGTCGCTGAGTATTGCTCTAGCATAGAGCAGTGTCCCTTAGGCTGGGAGCTGAATCGTGTCGGGCACCTCACAAACATTTGTCAAGCATTGCCTTCTCCATGTGATGTGGGTGTGTGAGGAGACTGACGGCTGCGTTACCAGGCTGTGAGGTGAATGTGTGTCCTGCTGGGGTTCCTGTTCGCAGAAGACCCTCGTGAGGTGACCTTCTTCCCCTTTCTCTCCCAGAGATCAGCCATGGGGCTCTTCTCGCCTCCTCTGGGCCACAGCAGCTTGTGGTGGGCCTTGTGTCGGTCTCACCAGCTGCGCCTCATGTCTGGGACTTCAGGGACCGAGAGAAGCGGCGGCAGGCATGCTGGTGGTGTGTGGGGCATGGCCTTTACCACAGGGCATTACGAAGCAGGCAGCCAGTCCATCAGGTCATCTGGTGGAGGCAGGAGGTTTTGCTGGCCTGGGAACAGGAGGCCGTGAGAGGTGAAATACCAGGCTTGTGGCCATGTGGTTAATCATGTGCAGGAGTTGGGAGGGAACCCTCCTCAGCCTCCTCTGGTCTCCTCAGTGTCGTTTTACAGAGCTCAGCAAACAGCTTGGAGACAGAGGTGAACAGCTGTTACTTCTGAGTTACATTTTTTCCCTACTACTGCTGAGGGCGAACAAGCTCCTATATATCTCAGGCCGAGTCAGCAAACGCACTTTCTCATGTAGCAATTGTCTTCCTTGTGTCAGATGCGTGTCTCAATGCAGACTGAGGATCGGTTTCTGAAAAGTCCAAGGAAGGGTATTGCCACGATTGTACCTGAACCTGGAATTAAAGCAAGCAGTGAAAACCATGGACTGGGCTGTTCAACGGGGACAGAGAGGAACGCAGTGCACAACGGGATGCTCCGGGGGCTCCTGTGTGATTTTTCCTTGTGCCATCTCGAATGGTTCTCTTAAGAATAGTTTGGGAGTCAGGCATGCACTTACAGATCTTTCTGGATCCCAAGAAGGCAGGGATGAGGTTGCCAGCAGCAAATTAGCATTGCCAGAGCCTGGAGCTAGCTTTACTGAGACTTAAAAGGAATTGCAGTAATACTCGTCATTCATGCCATCTTTCTTTCTTCTGTTAGTCATTGTCTCCATTGGAAAAGATATGCCTGGGGCAATCCTGCATCTCCATCCAGTTCAGTGCGGCTTCTTACTGAAGAAATTAAAAAAGAATTTTTTATTCTTCCCCAAGACAGCCATGCCTTGTCCCCCGTGGGGTCCGTCTCCACACTCTCAAAGAAATCCATAACAATAGAGGAAAAAAACAGCATTTAGGGCTGCCCTGCAGGGACAGCGTATCATCCTAATTAAGTGTTTCTCAAAAATGGCCCTGGCTGCGCAATCAACTCCATGTAGACAGATCCCACTACTCATTTGAAGCTTTGTGTTAGGTTGGGTCTGAAGAGGAAACGTGAAAGAAAGAGAAGAGAGTGCCACCCACTTCTGTTTGCCTGCTTGCTCAATGTTTTGGTGCATGTTTTCTCTCAGCTAATTTGGATTCAGTGGTTTCTTCATTAAGAGTCAAGCGCAGCGTTGTATGCATCAAGCTCCACATAACTTTTTTGGTTGTGCCTCCTTAACGTGTGCGTAGCACATAAAGCTTCTTGGTGACTGTTAGTCTTAGTTTTTAATGCAAGCTTACTATCAGTTTTTGTTACGTTTTCTTTTTTTTAATAAAACCCAGCATTCATTAGTTTGTTCCTTCCCCTCTCACTTTTCCCTTCTTACCGCTTTGGTAAAGTATATTAAAATGCAGAGCAGGCCACGTGTGAGTGCACGGCTGTGTTAAATACGCAGCGATCGTGGTTCGTAGACCATCATGTTCATCGCCCTCTTGTTAGTGTGGGATCAATTGCATATGCCATGGCTGATTAGTGTGTATAATTGCAGTGACTACGTGTGCAGCGAGTGCGTAATGTGAGGCGCTTGGCCTTTTGATAATGTTCTACATCACATTAAGTGTTTTTCTATCTGACTCTGCTGATTCTAGCCTGAAGAATTAAGCATGACACCAGCAATGCAGACAGAGACAAAGGGCTGAGTCTGACTAACACACCAAACGAAGGCGTAATCAGATTGAGTAGAGCCTGAACGCATGGAGACAGACTGACAGAAGGGTTAGAGGACAGGATGAGACTGAGCTAATGAGAACATCTGTAGCAGGCAGAGACTTAGGGAGAAGAAAGAAGCAGAATTTCAAATGTTTTAAGCATCTGGAGAATCCAATCATCTGTGGATTATTTGTTCCTTCACTGCGATGACTTCTGTGTCTTTTTACAAGTATTTAACCTACATTAGGTTCCACGCAAGCACAAAATAAATGAAGGGTTTTCTGGAATTAAATGCCGCTGTTACATCAAGGCATTAGGAGTGTTTGAAACATTATCCTGTCCTAGTTTACATTTGATTCAATAACATACTAATTTTACCCCTGCGCTTGCATTTTAATTATAAAGCTATTACAGTGTTTAAATTACAAATTTTCCAGTACCTAGTTGTTAATAATTTCAGCATTATCCTTGGGAGATACATAGCTGAACTACTACAGAATCATCATTGTGGGCATTTCAGGAAGGATGGTGTCACTAAAATGTGCTGAGAGGGTAGCATTTAATCCAAAGCATCTAACCCAACCCACAAAATCAGCTCCCTGGCATACTGCTTTCATTCTTGGGAACTTCGTCTATTTTCTGTTTCAGTTGCAGAGTTTGCCTGCAGTGGTATTTTCCATATAGCTAGGAAGGTAAGATTGGAAGCGACCATGTGGGTCCTCAAGTCTAGACCTCCATATATCAAAAGCAGCCCCTGGTGAAGTCAGGAGCAGTTGCCAGTGATCCAGGGCTCTCAAGAAGATGGGTCAGTCTTAAAATCTACATCAGGAGAAATCTTTTGATGGTAATAAAAAAGTGCTAAAAGAACAGGAAGTTTCTTATAGGAAAAAAAAAAAAAAGGTTCTTCCATGCTATTGAACTATTTCCTTGAACTGTGTAATATGTTTATCCTTTTAAAAAACTTTTAAGTTTTATTAGGAAAAACCTGGCTCAGCACAAAAACCTCTCAAGATCTAGAATGCTTGAAAGAGACCCAACCAATCAGAAAGTCTACACGAACATGTTTAAATGTTTGTGAATTTAAGGAATTGTCCTGAACGGTGGGAGTTTGAGGTACTGTGCACCTCTTACAGATGTTGTGCAACACAGATCCCAGACACATCTCACAGATCAGCAGTGGGGTTTCACACAGCAAGTCAAAAAAGGGCCGTAGCTGTATCTTGCTGTGTATCTTCTCACCTGGGGGTCTCAGGAGATTTCCAGAAGTCTTGAAACCAGTATACGTAACTTCTCGTAATCTCAGAAGAAGCATGCAGTTTTTGAATCTTGTATGTTTTAAAAGCAATCACTTTCACTCTGTCAGAGTGGCTTGTTAAGTTGCCGTGCAATTAGGAATTTCTTACAAGAACCTTTTTTACTGTGTAATTAAAATATAGATCAGCTAAGATTTTTTAAAAGGATTTTTGTAACTTCATACTATTGAATATAATGCAACTCTCAAAGGAAATGGAAAATATGATTTAGGCAACTTTAGAGTTGTTAACTTGACCTTAAAAACCTTACCAAAAATTTGAAGGAATGAATAATTAAAGACACAAGAGGTGGATAGAAAGAGGATAAAATATAATCTATTTTACTAAGATAGGTCATGTCAGACTGACCTAATATCTTTTTTTGAGTAAGAAATTAGGTTTTCTAGAAAAAGAAAGTTGTGCTAGATCTGGTCTCTCTGGATCCTACTGAGGCGTTTAATATCGGGTGGCTTCAAAGTTACTGTTTAAGGTGGAGGAAGGTTAGTGGAGTGCTCAAGCAGAGAAATGGCACAAGGGGAGACAACAGGAGGTGGATATTTAAGATGAATTAGTTATGAAGTTAGTTGACTTTTTGTTTGGAGTTGTAATGTATTGAAAGCAGGCTGTTAACTTGCTGGTGAAAGGAGGACATTCATTCATTCCCAGGGCACTGTCTTAGGTGAAGTGGCTGTACAGGAACAATACCCACACAATTAGATAGCCCAAAAGGGGGGAATTTAACACGCAAAGTGTCAGGCCTCACACTGGCAGGAATTCATTTAACCTTGGTGTCAAAATTAGCAGGCTAAGCGCTTATATAATCAGCGGAAAGAGGCAGATTTTTAATTAGGCACCCAGCTCCTGCCTTTTTCTCTTAACTTAACAGAGCCTAGGCACCCGAGTGGCATCTGTGTAGAAGGCCTGAACTTGGGTGGTGCTACAGCTTCGGTTTAGGAAGTAAGGCAGGGCCTTTATCCATGATCAGGAGGTTCAGCAGCTGAAGACTTTGAAGGAGGGTAAGTGGATTTGGGTTGTATCTGGCCCATCTATCTGACACCGTCATGAAAACCACAGATGGGACCCAGGAAAGTGTCAGGAGTATTTCCACTGAGCTGGTGCTTAGTAAGTGAGCAACACTTACTGCAGCATCCCAGAAACCTCAGCTCACAGCGTGGCAGATGCGGAGAAGGGCTATGGGGATGATCAAAGGCACGATGGTACACGAGGGGGCTGGGTATGTCAGGGAGGCTGGCAAAACGCGGCTTTTAATTGCTGCAGTGATGTAGCTGGAGTAATAGGGAGTTTGGGAATGCAGCTGATAGCAGCGAGGTGATAACTGACAGCAGGATGTCGTAGTCCACCAGAGGACTAATGACAGCCTGCAAGTAACAGCAAAGTATGGCAGGAAGACAGCGGCACAAACTGAGGAGTCCAGCTGTATTGCCCTGCAGTTTCCCTGTAGTACACAGGGGAATCTGTGATAACTGGGCCTGAAGTGATTTTGTAGGGCTGAACAAAGGTGTGTAAGGTCAGTCCATGATAAAGATGCATGTACAGGCTGATAGTTGGGCAGCAACTCACGGCCAGCGGAAGAAAAGCTTGCTCAATGTGAAAACTGTGGTGGAGGATCCCCGATGTGCCTGCGGTGACAAGTGACGGGTGCGATACTTCCCGGCAGTGACAGCCCTGCCCCAGATACCTTCCTAGTTTGACAAATGCTTAAACTTGCAGCTGGCTGCTGGCGAGGGACTGCCTGTTGTGTAGATGCCAGTTCGTCTCAGCACCAGGCTCAAAACAGAGCTGAATTCATGGAGTAAGGGTGAGTAACCTGCTTGCTGCTGTTCCTGTTTTATGTGCCGTTATCTGCAATAAGGACATTGATCAGGTCATTCTTTAAGAGAATGATCCATAAAACAGCAGGAGCACAGGGCCACAGCTAGAAGCCTTTTAAATGGCTTTTAAGTGGTGCCTACTTCTGGCACCACTGTGTTTAGCTCTCCAGTTACTTGTTTATTAATAAGTGCTTAGCTTGTGTTTTTGAGGTTTTTAAGTGCCGAGCAGAATAGCAGCAGAGAATAGTGCAGCTTCTCTTATTATTTTTTTTTTTCCTGCTTCCTAATTAATGATTACACAGTGGTACTAAGTAGTTATTGTTCCGTGGTAAAAACAACTGTGTGATGATCTCACAGGCCTTACTTGGAAAATTGCCACAGTAAAGAAAAAAAAAAACAAACAAAAAACAACACACTGTTTATGGACCGAATTGTTAATATTTTGGAAGGGGAGTGCTCTGCTGGAAGCACAGAGCTTTGAGTGACGATCCGAGAGGGTGGATGGCAGGGGGGAGGACTGAGGAGGCAGGCATGAAAATGTGTGAGTGCTTTTTCAGAGTTCCTGTTTTATTTATTAGAGCCGTGGTCTATTTCCTTAGATTTAGAATCTGTGTCCCAGTTTGGGTTTGGCTTTTTTTTTTTTCTCTGTATTCTGGGTTTTATTTAGCTCTAAGTGAAGCTTCGCTGGCTAGTAAACATCTCAGAGTTTTAATTTGAAATTCTGTCTAAGCATTTTCCTGAGAGCTGACGCTCGAGAGAATCTCAGAGTGGCATGGCTGCTGCTTATAGGATTCCCAGAAAAACTGGAAGAGCATCAGTTGAAGAGGTTTCTGGTTTAAGTTTCAAGGAAAAAGGCATCTCGCGTTCCTGTTGAAGAGAAATGGAGGAATTTGCAGTAAACCATTTTTTTGTAGAGTTAAACAGAGCCAGTATGAGCTGTATCTGTGCTAAGCTGTAGGCAGTACAAAAGAGAAGGTGGCTCCAACTCGGTTGGAGCTTTCTGTCCTGGTATTTTTAACAGCATGTTTTCTGTTTGGAGAGACTGTATGCTACAAAAACTAAAAATAAAATGTGCCAAAGTATTTTGGGGGTTTGTAGGCAAGCGTGACAGGCAGAGAATGTCAATTTCTTCTTCAAATGTGTTTATGCTAATTTGGCTTTGAAATGAAAATATATCCATTTGGGAATAATTACATTCAAGATTGTTCTGTAATTTCCATATTAAAAAAAATCGGAAGGCAACTCCTGCTAGATTTTAACCCCAGAAATGCCTAGAGCACGCAGATGAGATGGTCTAAAAGATGGGTTGTGGCTCTGGCCTCCGTGACAGCATAGTCATCTTTGAATGAATTTCAAAAATAATTGTACTTTCTTGTTGACTTCTTGCCCAGGTTAACACAAGCAAACAAAGACAAAGAATAAGAGAGCACTGCTCAGCTGTTAACACCAAGCTATTTTCAGTGGAACATTTGAACATCGATCTTGTGCTTCTGAAAGGAGGCGTTTTCACTGTGACTGTACACGTTCACTTCGGTGACTTTCCTTTAGTCAGATATGCTGTGATTTTGATATGGTGATTTTGGGAACTGTCCCAGGCAGCTGCCAAGTAGAATATTTGTGTGGAGAGACACCGGTTTGGGTGGAGAAAGCTGCAGCTGTGTAAACCTGTAGGTTTGGTAGAAAATCCTGTAAATATCTTGATAACGGGGCATCCACCACTTCATTTGGGAGCTTTGCTTCAGAAATGTAGAAATCTCCATCCTGAGGTGTTTTTCTTGTCTTTCAGCTGACACTCTCACATTCGTTAATGCCATCCCACAAGGTGGCACAGGCTCCATTTAATAGATGTGCATGTTGATACAGACAGGTACCTTAGTCTTCAGTGAAGGTGATGAGCACTAAATGAACAGACTCTGGCTTTAGAAGCTAAACCTGTTTAAGCCAAGGCACCAGCACTGATTTTTATGGATGGTGGGAGGGAAAGCAGCCACTCTGAGACACCTTCTTCTTGGTGGACTTCACTGTGCATTAAAATGTGGAGTAAAGATATTGTCATCAGGGGGAATTTCTAGCTAAACTTTGAAATCTGTATGCTATAACAGGAAGAAAACCCTTTTCTGTTATGAATTGATATACATGACAAACCAGCTTTGTTTTGTATGGTGCCTGTTGGCGCACTTTATCCACAGACGAACAATGGGTTACGTGTGTTAACCCATTGGCACTGCTGGGTTAAGTGATAAAGTCAAATAACATCACCACCCAGCCTTGTATTTCTTCGAGAAAGAAAGTAGGAATAGAAGAGCTTTCAGGTAGTATTTGTGTAGAAGGATGAAAAATGGAAAACAAAACTTCTCAGGGGACTGTTTTTTCAAGAAGGCACTGTTGGGAGCAGTGGTTGTGGATCCCTGTGGGTAAAGCAGCCACACAGAGCTTTAGGAATGAGTGAGCTTAAGTGATTATATTTCGTCATACAAGTTTGTTGGTATTTACCTGACTTTTTGGAGAAACGGACTTGATGGTATTCCAGATTATCTGTAATCGAGAGATTGGATATCTTGTTCAGCAGTGAAGGGAAGAGACAACACACAAAAAAAATGCTGACGATTTTTCCTCAAGACTTAATGTAAAAGCAGCTGGTAATTTCCCCAGTGGGTCTTGTTTAAAAACTGTGCTTTTCTCTTTTCCCAGAAGCACCAGTAAGTACCAGTAAGTACTTGGCATCCAATACAAGTCATCTTTTATTAGAGTAGACAAAATAAGTGCACTAAATAGGAGCATCACAGACTAGTCTATGACCAGCTGCATCCATCACCAGTGAGACGACACTGGCATATTGTAACTTAACGTTTTAGCTTTGCAATCATATACCCCAAAAAGCATAAGTTGTCTTCTGTCCTGAGGTCACTTTCCATACTCGTGATCAAAAAAGGAAAATCTGAATGTGAGAGCTGAAAAGATTGTGGTTTGTAAAGGTGCCTGAAAAACAGACACAGCAATTACCACATGGTCACAGCTGTCCAAGAACCAGAAAAAAAAATTGTAGGTATTAAACTATGGACTCCTGCAGTCTGATTTGTAATCTTGGCAGCATAAAGAGTCCTTTTCTAATATTGCAGATTAGATTGGGAAAATCCATGTAGATAAGGCTGTGCAAACTTTATTGTTACTTATGCAGGAGTGACTTGTGGGTGTCACTGGGAAGGAAAATAGAATATCCTTTATGCTAGTTTTCTTGGTGCCACCATTGCCCACTCCCAGATAGAAAAGGCAAACAGTCCTTAAAGGCAAACAGTCCTTAAAATCTGGGACTTTGTTATCACAGAGCCATCCCTCCTGTACTTAGCCACAGGGCTTCTCAGAGTGGAAGGGTTAACGAAGAGCTGACATTTGTCGAATGCACACTGATACCAATGTTTCTGCATCACCCATGTAGTAGCCCGAAATTTCATAGGGGTTTGGTACAATTACTGCTTCAGTGTTAAACGACCTGCTGGGCACAGGTCTAACGGATTTCAGCCAGAGGTGCCTGGCTTCCCTTGCTGTAGGTAACGCCAGACTCTGATTTTTCTTTAACTCACTTTCATTGTTGTTAATCAATTGCTCGTTTGCTTTTTGTAAGCGCATACCTCACAAAGAACTATTTGCCATATAGGATTTCAGTTACAGTTTGGTTTTATTTTCTTTGTTGAAAAAGGTGACTTTTTTTTTTTTTTTTTCTCGGTTGGATAAAGAGGTATTATTAGGCTTCCACTTTTCAGTACTGGAAAATGCCCAGAAAGGCTTGTGCTCACACTTTCTGAATACAAATTGTCTTCTAGAGTAAGACCAAACACGGAAAAATGTAGAAAGTTAGGTGAATAATTTGTGTAGTCCTGAGCAGATGGAAACAATGTAAAATGAAAAAAATAATTAGTCTTGACAATCACAGCTGGCTTGATTCTTATAATGTTTAAGTCAGTGGTTTTACATTGTCCATCAACTATGCAAACAAGCTCATGAAAAGTGACTAAGGAAAGCAAGCCTACAATCAGTAGCTTTAAATTAGCTGATGCTGAAATGTTCTTCCACTGGAAAAAATTCAGGGAATTTTCAAGTCAGAAAAGATTGAAAGCTGTTGATAGAAGAACTCAATAAATCTGATCTCATTTTGTCATAGTACTAGCTTGCTTCCCTTCTCACAGAAGCTAACCTTTTATTTAGAAAGTAATTTTTTGGTGTTTAAAACAGCCTGTTCCCCAATTTTTATTTATTTAATTTAAGTCAGGCAATAACAGAGTTAAAAAGTTGTAGTTTGATGACATTTATTGTCTTAAAAATATTTGACAAAGACACGTTATAATTCACAGTGATACCACTGCAAGTGGGCAATCATTTTTTGTTATTAGTGGGAGCAAATAGATGGTGCTTGGAGCATAGATTTCAGCAATCACAAACTATCCTGACAGTGTTATTTCCCTCTCTCTCTCTCTCATTCTTGCATTGTTAGTCCATAAGGACACTCTAAACGAAGCTGCAGAGGTAAGATCTGCAGGACTTAAAAAGCTGGAGACTTTGTAAAATCAGTGCTCCTAGGTGCTTAAAGATTTCTCTCCAAAAATACAGGATGACAGGAGCATCTGCTGGTGCAGGTAAATGGTGAAGAGTGACATTAAATTCTACATCTGTGCTGCTACAATAAAATCTCTTTTTATGGGCAAAGATGAAACACTTCATATCTAATGCCAAGAAGCTGTTGTTGTTGATATAAATAAAATCTTTGTAGTCTAATTCAGGAATCATTCTTTGTCCAGATTCAATAATTACAGGAAAAGCAATACTTAATGCAATTAAAACGCTTGGACATGTGCAGTACCTACCTCTTTTTCCTGCTGTAATGCTCACCCTCCCCCTACTCCTCTGGATCTTAAGGTTGGTGGTGTCATTTTGGTGGTGGGGATGGGGGTGTTTCAGCAAGCTGTCAGCATCTGAAGTCCTTCACTGGGAGGAAAATGATGTTTGTGTTGATGGTTTCTTCTTCTTCACTCTGGGATCCACCTGGGATCATTTTTCATGTTTTCTAACTAGCTTTTAAGTTTGGCTCTTTCTCCACTTGTTTGTAGTAACACGTTACATCCGAATTTGGTATGTGGGATACCTTTCACACACTCGACACTTTTTCTTTCTTCTGTTTATGATCCCTAAAAGCAGTTTTGGCCATCCCCAAGTCCATATTTCTTCAGGTGACCATGGGTGAGCCATCTATAGACACTGTGCCTCCAGTGTCTGTAGTCTGTGCCCAACCTCTTGTTCTCCTCCCTGCTGCATCCTCCGTCTCTGCTCCTCAAGACCTCCCGTTACCGTACCAGGCCTGTATTTTTCTACACCGCATCGTTGTTTTAGAGCTGTAAAATCATGACGGTGCCACACAAAGATAAACAGAAGTAAAAACAATTAGTCACAGACAATCTGGGCAATCAGAAAAAATGTTGTTAGAGCTGAACTGAAATAAAACCAAGCTGCAGGCAGGTCAAGAAAAGTTCAGACCAAGCAAGCTGCGGAAGCCTCAGTCCTCCGGCCTTGCAACCCCTGCAAAGCATAGGGCCAGTCACTGGTGCTGGTATAGGCTACTACAGGGTTTTAGGATCACGGTGCTGCCAAGTGCAGGGCAACACTGAGCTGTTGCCCTACCAGTGACCAGTAAATATGGTCGTAGTTTGGGGCACTCACTCCTGGGGTGCTCATCACCCCAGGCTGGGAGGCGCCTCACAAGATCCCAGCCCTGCCCGTTGTGTTGTTTGCCTCAGTCTCTGTCACAGCCCACTCTCAGAGGGGGTCGCAGCCTTCATTAACCTTTTGTTCTGAGCCAATTTTCATATTCAGCTCTTGGTCCTGCTCTTGTGCCAGAGGATAGTGCCTCTAGTCTCTTAGTTTAACCCGTTGCTGAAAGTGGTTTTGATTAGGTGTTGGGCTGTGAACTAAGAGAGCCGAAATGCAGATACCCGCTCTCAGCTAGGCCGGAGGAGCGAGGCAGGGAGCTGTGGGCAGAAACACCATCCCTGCTGCCTTGCCGTGGAGATTTGACTGCTGGGGTTGGCAGCTTGTGTGTGAATTCCTGAGAAGATGTGGTGGGAGGAAGGCAGGGATACTGAGGCACCCGGAGGTAGCAGGAGAAGCCGGCGTCACTGCTGCTAGCCTTCAGCATTAAACAACAACAAAAAAAAGAGTCAAATACGTCAATGGTGAGAGTGACTTATTCATGAACTTTAAGAAAAGTAAATAATTCGGGATGTATCCTTTGCATTTCCAGGCTTTTCTGCATCCGTGAGAAATGTGCTTTAGAAGAAGTGAGATTCTGATAAACTTGGCCTCTAGTTAACACACCACTTTTATGAGGAATGCTAGCACTTGGAGAATTGACAAAACTGTGACATTTAAGCTCATATTTTTGAGTACTGAGTGCTGCAAGGAACTCGGCACTAGTATTTGCCCTTTGTCCTTGCATAGCGTTTGTATCTTTTGTGGTTGTTGCTAGCATCCCTGCCGCTGTTGTTATTTTTTCAAACAAACTTTTGTAGCCCTCCAAATTACGTCAGTTCTGAAGACTGATCAGCAGCAATTGCTGAAAATAAGCCAGATCGAGGGTACAAATATTTGAAAATAGTTGTTGTTGTTTTTTTTTTTTTTTTTTAAATGGACTCCGGAAATGAAAAATCTACAGCCAGAGCCTGTAGGAGGCTTAAGTTTTCTCTGAATTTCAGACTGAAATTTTTGTTACGTTTGGTCTCTTAGTGGATTGGAGTGAAAGAATTGTTATAGTAGGACAAAGAAAATGTTGCACAACACATACTGCAGCTGCACAAATCCTTGCTACCTTCACTTGTTGGACAGACTGCTTTCATCTGTACTGTATTGTGGTGAGGAGACATGAACCCATGAAGTACCCACAACAGTTTTATTTGTCCACGAGTGTTTCTGTGCTTGTTTATTTTACATATTAAACTGGTCAGAGTAGTAGCAATGCTTCCAATTACTCTTTTCAAACTTTGTCTTTTCTGTCTTAGAACTAGCATCACAAGGTCCCCTGCAAGATGCTTATTTTTTGCAACAGCTCATCACACCTCAAGAGAAAACACAGTATTTCGCTAAGGTTGATATTCAAAGCTAAAAAACCTCATGCAAATTTTCACTAGCTGGGGACTATTGTTGAACTATGATATTCTACTAGAAAGCTGCTGATCTTACATTGGAGAAGTATTTGTAGTCAAATATGTAGAAATATTTCAGTGATATTTGGGCTGATTTCTTTAAGGTTACTTCAAGGACACACAAGCCACGTGTGGTCTAATTTTTTGTAGGTCACATACTTTAATCTAGTTTGTGTTACTCATTTAGGCCTTTTTAATTAATCAAATAAGGTAGGTATATTCCAAATATTTTTCCAGTATGTTTTAAAAACTGCCCATGTCTGTCAATACGTGTAATCTTTTCCACAGAGTTGTTTTTCAGTAGCTCTGCTGGAAGTTAAGAACCCCTTCAGTAAACGATGGCCAGGTCCTGGTGGCAGCAGTTCAGTTCGTACTTGCTAGGGACATCGATTTTTGCAAATGTGGTGAAACGTACTTTCTCTTAAAATCTGAGTGTTAAAAATATATAGGCAAATACGTTGGTCAGCAAATTTGTGTTCCTGATTTCTATGAACTGTTTCAGTGGGCCTTGCTTATATCTTCCTATTTCTGTTTTCTTACCTTTCTAACTTGCAGTCTTTCTATCCGCTGCTGGCAATTCCTACCAACACAGTCGCTAAAATGAAACTACTGCTGTTGAAGTGTAGGAAGGTTTGTTGCTCTGATGTTAGTCATAACATGTTATTTTATTTTTATTTTGACTTTTTTGAAAATCCTCATCATGTCTTTGCTTGTGACCTGGAATGGGCAAACAGTGACATTCTGCGACTTCCGAAAAGCTGCTTCTGAACGTGGTCAGGGTTTGATGGAAAACAAAATCGTGGCTTCCTTTTCTGAAAGAGAGGTGCCTGCAGCTGTTCCTTGCCTATCTAGCAGAAAGGAGGTGGACAAACTACTGCGTCTCAGCCCCCGTCGCCTCCTGTCCCACTTCCCCTTCACGCTGCTCTTCATGAGAAAGCAGCTGCTGTAAGGGCGCTGTGCAGGGCCGGGAGGACGGGTGGGCGGTGGGGTGGGTGCAGGTACGTGGGAGGGAGGCACAGGGTGCAGGGGGCAGCTGGGGTGGCACATCTGCATCGTCAGCCCCAGAGTATGCCTGCTGCGTTGGGCACCACAAGTGGAGGATAACACGGTCCCCTTAGTTATCCTGTGATTTCATCTGTCAGTGCCTGTCTTGTGGCATGGCCGACAAGTGATGAGCTCTGTGTTTTGCTCCATTAGTCCCAAGCCCTACCACTTCTTGAGAAACAGCTCAGCTCTCCAACTTTCTTCAGACCTACCAGCTCTCCTCTCTTCTGGCTGTTATCTCCTCATTTCAGAGCTGCCCAGAGAAGCTGTGGCTGCCCCATCCCTGGGGGTGTTCAAGGCCAGGCTGGATGGGGCCTTGGGCAACCTGGTCTGGTGGGAGGTGTCCCTGCCCATGGCAGGGGGTTGGAACTGGATGGGCTTTCAGGTTCCTTCCAACCCAAACCTTTCTGTGATCCTGTGACATACCAGTAGCTTCTGGTTCCTTTCTGGAGGCCCTAAAGGCTGTAGCTCAGCCAGGGCCAGAGGAGTACGATAGGGCCCTCTTTATTTTCACTTATGCTTTGTCTCTTGTTTTTTTTTTTTTTTTTTTTTTCATGGAAAGGACTATGGCCAGGAGAACTACTGTGCCCTTTCCGTGTCATTTCACCCCACAGCAAGTCCATGCTGTGCTTGGATTTCCCCTCAGAGCACAGCTTTCTTCAGCTCTACAGAGCAGCAACTGAGGCCGACGTGCTGGCTGCTTTCTCCACAGTGCCTCCTCACAACTTGGACAAGAAAGCAAACCAGATCTTGGGGGTCTTTGGCCCAGCTCCAAGGAATCCTGACAGGATTTTCTGGATGAATTTGGTCTCTGACAGTGCCAACAAGCCGGTGTCTCTGCATGCTGTCTAAATAGATTTTTTGAGGAAAATATGTTTAGAAACTGGCAAGACATCTCACAGGATCACATTACTGTTAACCCATGGGGTAGGACTGGCATGAAAAAGGATTCCTTTGGCCATGCCAGCTGTCCCGGCGAGGCGTTGAAATGAGAACAGTGGTGGGAAGCGTGGACTGTTGTTGGGGTGTGTGGAGCTGGGTGCTTCACACTTCAAACCAGCAGCATCCCACTGCTTGGGAAGGAGGGGCTGGCTATGTGACTGCAGAAGTGAGTCAAGGGAAGAGCATCTTGGCCCTCTCCCCCACTGATTTGGAGAGATCAGGGTACATAAACAAATCACGTTGTGTATTAAGAAGAACAAATGAAAGCAGCACAAAGGAAACTGGTATCTGGAACCAAACAAGAATTATTTTGTTAGAAAAGACATAAAAAATCCTCACCAGTAGGCACAGACTAGGTGTTCACAATATAAGAAAAAAGATGTATCAGAAGTACAAACACGAGCCCCAATTTAGAATACAAACCAAATGCTGATGGAGAAATATGCATCGACAGATTTGTGTGTTAGTCGCAGCAGTTTTGCTATGCTGCATCACTCCTGGTAATAACCTTTGTGCAATATTACTCCCACCCTAGCATTTATTTAAGATTTTCTAAATACACGACATGTTTCATTTCCTGAGTCAATTAATTATGTCTTAGTGAAAGCCACATATGTTAGAGAAATAACTTGTACATTTTCTGGCTTGCCCTCTGCTGCCGTTTTGTATTTTTAATTTATATAAACATTTCAAATGGTAAGCGTAGGAAGCAGGGCATGTCAGAGGAATGCCACATGAAAATGAAGAGTGCCTGGGAGATGTTCTGGTGTGTTTGTGACCTAATGGAGCATTTTTTTCCATCTGGGAAAATCCAGGGTCAAGAAAGTAAACTCCCGTTTAGTCTGTGACCCCGGAGCACAGTCGAAGCTGAACACGACCCAGTGATTTCCGAGCAGAATGTGAGATGTGACCCAGGCACACAGAGGACAGCGCTCACAGTAGCTCGCCAGTGATTCCCGGGTTGTTTTGACCAGAATAAACTGCCTTGAAGTAGTGCTACGTTGGTCTGTGAAGTGGATAAGTATTGCAGGCAGACAGTTCAGATGGTTCCGGGGACTTTTTGTTGTAATCAGACTTCGAGCAGAACTTCCCACTGCACATGCAGTTCGTGTGCTTCTATTCCTCTGTGTTTTCTGTGGTCCCCGCAGCCTCTCACTGCCTGTGTGATGGGGAATATTTCATTGCCACCCGTCGTGTCAGAGAAGAGAGCCTGCCATCTGTAATCAACAGCTGTAATGAACGCTGCAGTGACTATAAGAGTGTACCAGATACCAGAGCGTATCTGGTTCATCTTCAGGCCATAAACTGCTGTTTTTTTTTTACTTGTTTTATCCCCGTTCTTCCCCTCTTCCCCCACCCCTTTCCTGCAGCAGGAGGACCTTGGAGGAGGGTGTCCAAAGGACTGTCAAATTCAGCCATTTGTTCCCAGTCCAAACTCCTCAACAGCGAATATGTCATCCGCCAGTCTCGTGGGCTTTTTCCGTGTCTGCGTGGGCAGTGTGAGAGGCCCAGGTGGTATGGAAAGAAGTCATCCCGTGCACAGGAAGCTTTACTGTAACATACCCTGTATATTTCTTGTGAAGAGTCTAAAGATTAGTCTAGAGAAAAGACCATCCGTAAGCTGTTGGTAAAACAGCAGAGGAGTACCCAAAAGTATCCAAAATAGCTAGAGGAGAGAAAATCGGGTTTGTAGATTAATTGGGTTTGCTGAAGCTTCTCATGATTTCGTGAAGGTGGGGGTGAAGGATCAAGAAGAAAGAGTGTGACTTAGATTTGTGTGTAGGTAAGTGGGAGAGGGCAGAAGGGAAAACAAAGAGAAAGCAAGCTACTTCCTGCTGCTGAACTGGCATTTTATCTGAGTATCACCAAAAGGTCGCTCTTGGGGATTTCCATGCTGCACAGCTACATTCATTGTGTCCTGCAGTAGCTGATTTCTTTTTCTTGTGGAGGATGTTTCCCTGTGCCTGCTGAGGTCACCCCCTTGATCAGAGTCCTCAGGAGTGCTTCAGGAGGACAAGAGGCACCATTCAGGGCAAGCTTGTTTTCCGTTCCTGGTAATTGGGTTTCTGGTCAATGAGAGGAGGAAACATTGAGCCATCTTCGGAGGGGAAGCTAGATTTAAGGAGCAGACTGAGAGGGGAATACAGCCCCTTTGTGGAGCTGACAGACTAGCACCTGCTGAGGATATTTCGGTGGGGCGGTAATTTCAGTGGGAGGCAAAGGTTCATCCTGGGTGCTGGCACCACTTGCTTCCTTCTGCCTTCCAGGTGGCCTGGTAAACGGATGTCCAGGGTCACCGAGGGAGTGAAGGGCAGCGAAACTGTTATCAACCCATGGATCTGCAGCTGGCATTGAAATAGTCTATATTTGTCAGTGGCAACAATGGGAGCATTTGCAACTCGTGGGAGGCTGCTCGTAGAACTAATAAATAAGCCATAATTGATCATACGGCTGCATCTATATCATATCCTGTATTTATTAATACATAAATATAAAATATTATTATATATAAGTATTATATTTATATTTAATTATATAACATATATAATTATATTTATAATATATACATATCTAAATATTTATATATTTAGCTATTGTATTATATTATATATAAATATATCCTATATTTAGGAGTCCATTTTGGAAGTAAATCTTGCTGTCATCCCCAGTCACTGCATTTTTTGTTCATATCTCAGAGCACATGAATCGGGCTTCTTGCCTGAAGCTAAGCTGGAGAGGCACACTGTTTAATGTGCGTTCAGTCCCCAGAGCCAAATTAGCTCTGGACCATAATGCTAAGTATCACCTTGAGATGTGCACTGGGTGGGTATCAGCTTTTGGCACCAGCTGGTTCATTCCGCACGTCCTGTCTTTACGAGCATCGATATCCTCTGCGTTGTTGCTCCCATGGGTTTGGCTGGAAGGAAAAATCTGACTCCAGGTATCAAGCTCATGGCTCCGACTTTTCCTTTTGTTATATGACCTGAATCAGATTCAGGACATTCAGTGTGCTGCTAGAAAAGACAGAAGAGCAAAGTGCTCATGAGACTGCAAAAAACAGCTGTTAATCAGTGTCGGTCTTAGGAGGCTTTTGCTGGAGCTGCAGACCTTGAGCTGATGTGCCGCTCTTGGGCTACCTCTGCAGCCCTGAGTGATGGGGTTGGTCCAGACCTTCACCTCAGACCCTGAAGCAAATCTTATTGAACTACAAGGTTTTCAGTGGTTGGAGGTAAAAAGGAAGAAAAAATGTATCTGATAAGCATATTAGAGATGATGCTGTTACATGCAAGGAAGCGTAGTCATAACTTAGTGTCTGGTATTTCATCCTTTCCATTATTTTGTCCATGATGATACAGTTATCTGAAGAGGCCAGTTGGCTGGAGGTGCCGTTTTGATCTTACAAATGGATTATTGAGGAGCGGCAACCCGAATTTGTAAGGTCCAGAGAGTGGGCCTTGCAGTACAGAGAGCAGTAAAACAGTTTGTTAAGTACCCACAATTACTTTTTCACTCCACCTTGGAGATGATGGTAAACTTTTAGCAGGATTTCATCCTGAGACTGTTCTTCAAAGCATTAAATGAGCTGCCACGTTTTCCCTTTCTCTGTTATGCTCCTCCTGAAGATTTATCAACATCCGCTGTTTGCAGTATTAGTAAGGGCACAGCCAAAGGCAGTGTGTAGGTGTGTCATGCCGTGCCCCAGATGAGATTTGCCTGGACATGATGACTGAATTACATCACCCCTTGGGACAGGAGTGATACCTGTCATAGGTGCCGTCTCAGGAAACTCCCAGGTGTGTTTGTACTACCTTTAATTCAGAAGGAATCATGCCTCCACTGATTTCTATCAAAAAGGTGATAATAAAGTTGCAAAGGTAGAAATGGTTTTAATCCAAGAGCAGCTGTTGTTTGGGACGGTCAGGCCATGCAGTGAAGGGAAGGAAGTCATCCCTGCCTGAGCTAGCACAGCTGGGGGAGGGATTCAGTTTGCCCAGCTGCAGCGTCAGGCCCAAACTAGTCATCTAAATTGTTTCTAAAATGAGAGAGAGAGGTGTCTTCATGGGGTGATTCATCCCACCTACCCTGGGAAATGGTGAATCATTTTCTGGAGGTGCCTGTGTCTCACCATTGACTACGTAGAGAACCTGGGCAATGAGGTGAGATCAGCTTCTTGCCTCCTACACGGATTAAGTTAGGCGACATGAAACCCTTTCCGTAAGTGATGATAAGAGCTCAGACCCATTTTCTTAAGCAATCCTGGGTTATTGATAGGGCTGGCGATGAAATCCAGAAGCTGAGCCTTGACTCCCTCGTCTCTTTTGTTTGTATGCCATACTTGCGAGGTCTTAAAAGGCATATCCTGCTAATGTAAAACTACTTGAATTAGATGGTACCATTAGCAAATTCAAACCTTCAGGCAACCTGTAGTATATTTATAAATAATTCACTTTTCCTGTATGCATATTACTAGCTGTTCACAGAAACCTACCTCACATAATTTCACAAAATGTAGAAACAGCCCTGCGTCCTGATCTTTTGATTGTCCGTGTTTTGACTACTTTGCGTGATCTTTCCTCGTGATGTTTTAACTCTTATAACTCTTCCAAACAATATAAACTTGGAAGCTTAACTTATGGAAAAGCAAGTATAGTAATTTTTTCATTACAAAGGCTTTTAATTCTCAACATGTATCATATACATTCCTTTTTCTTATAGCACCAGGCCTTTCTGTAAACATTTTAGCACGTTTCTTACAGCCATTGCACCCACTCATCAAATTCTGACCTGAAGTCAGTCCTTTTCAGCATAAGCGTATTTCTTTGTGTTCCTGTCCTGCCTGGCTATTGCTATCACCAGTGGTGGTCCAGGTTTCTCAGAGGATTGCACTCTTATTTATTTGCCAGTGTCATTGTTCTCAGTTTTCAGTAAACTTTAATGCAAGATCTAATAATCAGAAGTGACATTTACAGTTAATCTAAGGATACTTTTCTGTTGGCAGTGATTTGCACCGTATAAAAGATTGATTATTTATACTGATTGTTTTGTTCATTTCTAGATGTGGACTTAACCAATGTTATGACATGCAAAATCCCTCCACACATGAGGAAAAGAGCCCTCTCGTAAGTAAAATTATTGTAAGCTATTGCCAGTAAATTAAGAATTTATCATATTATCATAGGTGATAAATTAATATTACAGTGTAAAGGAACAGTTGAGAACTTAGACTTGGAATATTATTCTCAGTGATATTTACTTAGAAATAGTTTTTTTTTTTGTTTTTTTTTTTTTTTTAAATCTATTCCTATTTTAACTTTTCAAAGATTGACCCTTTTTAAGGATAGCAGCAATTACAGAGATTCTGGTTAAAAAAACAGTAGACTCTTTCACCTATCTGCTGTGTGACCTTTAGCTATGAGAACGTGTTAGTTGTCTAATAGGGTAGTTACAGTAGGATTTGGAGGAAGAAGCTATGGCATCCTGCCTAAATCTTTGCAACTATATTGTGTAGCTGTTCTGTTTCATTAGGCACTTAGGTTTAATGGACTTACAAACCATTAACATCGCATTGCATAAAGAACAAACCAAGGAAAAATGTATTGCTGAAAGAAGGAAAAATGATAGAATGGAAGGACTTGTACACTGGCAAAGAGTTCTGATGGAAGTTTGATTTGACCAAATCTTAGGACATTCAATACTATTGCAGAAAGACTGTTGGTTCTCTAGCCACTTTACCACTTAAATGTTAAAAGAAAAGATAAAAAGCTTTTTTACTGTGAGTAATCAGACATAGGAACAACCAGGTTGCTCCATTCTTGTCCACAACTCAGCTGGAGACAGTCCTGAGCAACTTGCTCTAAGTGATCTTCATTTGAGCAAAGGGGTTGGGCTAGATGAACTCCAGAGGTTCCTTCCAACCTCTGTGATTCCAACCTCAACTATTCTGTGATTCTGCAAGAATTGGAAAACTGCCTGCTCTAATTTTTGGCTGTCATTTTGCATGCTGTCAGAGTCTCAAAGCTTTTGGAGATGGGATGTTCAGAGTTCTCAATTTCTGCTTCTTCCACTCAACAGTTTCATTTTTTTTTCTACTTGGAATTAGTTTATGACATCCTATTAATGATTTAGTACTGTATTGAGTACGACAGCGTTCACTCGTGAATTGAATCACTGAAGGAAATTATTAGTTCTGAGGGGCAATAGACTGGCCCATCTGCTGGACATGGCCCAAATTCCTTCCTCCCTAGAATGAGTTCCCCATTTCAAATCCCATTTCTAAGCTTCTGTAGGTGGCCAGGACTGCGCTCAATTCAGTTGTCTTAGGTTCTTAACTTGCATCTACATTTTAGATGTTTAGTGAACTAGAGCTAGTTAAGATGACACTTGAATTCTTTGTGGAGAGATTATTTTGAAATGTTCCAGAGGGAGGTGCTCACTGGTTAAATTTAGCGATCTGAGTTAGGCGGGTTGAATACTCTTCTGGGAGGCCTTCAGACAGATTTTAAACACCTATTTAAAAGCACAAGTAAAAGTTAGGTGATTTATTTAAATATGATGCATCTTGTCCATTGTTAGGTCCCTCAGCTTAAGAGGGAAAAAAAATGTGGTTCAAATATTTTGTAATATGAATAAAGGGCTGCTGTGGGCATTAGTCATTGTATTGCTACCTTTCAGTTTTTCAGATTTTACTCCTAATGTCACTTTCTGAATGAATGGATTTTGTCATAACACTGTGAAAGGAATGCAAAAATTCCAAAAGTGCAGTGCTGACGTGGTGGATGGAAGGAAAATACAAATTTATCAGTGAAACCAAGCACACTGCATTTAACGAAATTTAACTACATAATCAAATGATCTCTAGGCACGGTGTTTCTTTCCTAGCATAATATTTGACTTTATAGACATTGTGAAAGGAAGAAAACCCTTCATATGTGTTCACAGAGTACTGGGTGAAGGAAAAGCACAACTACTGTTGTATGCCACATCAGCAGTCATCCCGTTTTGCTTTTTTTTTACATCGCCATGCCAACATTTCAACGTCACCCCAACCCGGAAGGTTTTATTTATAGTTTTCAATATCCCTTTCTCATGGCGGTAGAGCCTAGAAAGACACAGCTTGCTAACACTAAGAACATTTCCTGCCCTTTTGTTCCACGTCCTGCCAACCCCATGTCCCTTTGTCCTAATCTGTTGCCCTACCTCTGCAGACAGAGGCCCCATCTGACAAATTTACTTGTGCTCCCTAGGGATTATGAAAACCAGGAAACTTCATTAAGCGTGATTTAATAACTTAGACAAAGGGGAAGAGCAGCTGCTCTGTTAACGAGTCTCTCAACCCCCGTTCTCTGACAGAAGAGCCTTTCTTGCGTGTGGTACAGTCTTCAACAATTTGCAGTAAAGTGCTACAGATGTACGGTTCATGAAAATTGACTTACTGTGCTTTGGATCTGCCCTGAGCGCTTTATTTGAGTGACCTGAGGTAATTTTGTGGCAGGAAGTTTGCTGATGTTAAAAAGAGCAACAGCTGATCGTGGCCTAAAATTCTGGTGTATGTTTTTTCTCTCTTTATGGCTTAGCACAGTAATGTTAGAGGAATAGCACTTGGAGACAACCTGCTGCACTCTGCTGCTCCATAAGACAAACATCAGTAAAGCCAAGCAGCGAGAAAAGAAGGGTTCTTCATGAAAAAATGACAGCAAGAGAACACAGTCCCCGCCATGGTGCAAAGTCCCGCACCGTGCAACGGGCCTCCACCATTGATGTCACCTCAGACATGGTAGGCCTCTCTCTCGCAGGTACGTACCTTCATGTCAGCTATTGCTTTATTGCCCCTTTCAGAATCTGCCCTTTACTAACATGACTGTTTTTTTATTCCCATTCCTAGAAGATTTAGATGTGTCTGATTATCTGGAGCGTTCAAAAAATTCCCATTCTTAATGTAGGCAAAACACCCAAATTGAAGAGAGAAGGGAAAAGAAGTTAAAGTAGATTTTGTGCAGTTACTATTTTCAGTGAAAAAAAAAGCAATGGGGCAAAATAGTAAAAGCATGTCAAGGTTGTCTAGGAAGAGTCTTGGCAACCTCCTAGTTTGACATTGTATATACTTTTCAAGAGAGTTCAGGAATCTTAGATTTATCTTCCCCATCTTTTATGGTGAGTAAATTAGCACTGTAATCCCTGGAGTCTTTATTTGATTAGTGAGAGAGACAGATACTTTCCAACTTTTCCCTGTTCACTGATTACTGAGGAGATATATCTGATTTAATAATTTGGAGCTAATAGTGCCTCAGACGCTAAGTGGCTCTAATTCTTTTATTTTCCTCTGAGATTTGACATTTTGTATTCCCATTTTCAATATAATCTGGTGTAGTTTTGCATATTTTAGTCATTGTTTTAACATATCTTATAAAATTAGTTCATCTCAGGTTTTTAAAATAAATTTTAAGTACCAAAGATTAGCTAATGAATATTCTAAATATTCACGGCTCATTGAATTAAGAATGTTAATATTTTCTATTAAATTTAATTTCTTCCCCTGTAACTGCAATTTCAAGGACGGGTTCACATGAGAGCAATGCTTTGCTAACCTTGTGCTAATTTTTTTGGTTTACAGGAAATATTCAGGATCCAGATGAGCCGATATTAGAGTTCAGTTTAGGTATGTTTAGTGGTTTTTAGGATTGTTTAGACTTACGATAATTTTGATTGTATGTGCTATTAAGTATATGTAGCTTTTGATAGACAGCCAAAAGATTTTGTGATATTTTTAAAAATCTGTAGTTAAAACATCTGTCCTATAAACTTTTAAATGTTTGATTTGTGAATATTATTTTTAAATGTACATTTAGTTTATGTGAAGATACTATGAAACTGTCCTCAGTCTCAGTATATCAACAGTTCAAGTCTTCAACCAAACTGAAGATTTGATGGAAACACCATTTTCAGACAGAATATTTTGTAAGAGTTACCAACTATCACACATACCTTTTTTCCTGTGGTCTTTGCTATCAAGTGACAATGTGAGATGCTTCAGCGACCTAATTTCTGGGATGTTTAAATATGGACAAGAAACTTGTGCATTGACTCACCTCACTTGAAAAATAAGTGAGAAGCATTTTTCTCATTAAAATTCAGTCCACATTTTCAACTGCAGCATGCTTTTCTTGCGCTAATAGTGTTTGGTTGTTTGGAAGTTTCTGCTCTTACCAATATGATTGAAATGAAAATTAGATAATTTGCACAGAAGTGTATAATAAGACTATGAATAATAATGTTAACTAGAATTCCTCGGAACTGAATAAGGATTTTTAAATATTTTCAAATGCATTAAAAATACACAGAACTGCAAAGCTGTACAGTGTACATGTAAGCATTTTGCTAGCCCAGTTAAATTCAAAACTAACCTTGCACATCTAGCTAAAGCAGAGCCAGACCATGCTGTAATTACTTGTATCTAGCTAGCTAGAATTTAGCTCTGAGTTGCAAAGCAGGCGTGCAGAGTCATTCACTGGAATTTTTGATTTGTTTTCTATTCACTGTAGTCCCTTCCCAGTAGTTAAACTCTCTGTATCATTTTAGAAGAGATAAATTACTGTCCTTTTGTAATTACAAGCTAGTTCTCCTCATAGTAGTGCTTCTTGATCAACGTTCAAGGACTCCTTTTGGTTCTCCATGGCAAAATAGCGTTTGGTAACGGGCTTAATAGAGCGTGACTTCAGATCAAATACAGCCATGCTCGTGAGATTCCCAGTGGAAATTCTCTGCGTGAGCACTGTTCTAATGAGCTGTGCTGGAGGGATGGGTAGGCAGGTGTTGGAAGAGGACATGTTTAATGGACAGTTGTACAGTTTGGAGCAAGAGCGATCTGATTGCATGTTTACTGTCTGCATGCACAAAGGTGAACGATGTCTGCTTTCATGGTGTAGTGGTAGACTGAATCCTAGGCTTTCAGGGCTTTATTGCTCAGATTACATAATATGCTTTAAAAAAATGTAGAGTCTTACAACAATATGAGAAAGACTAAAAGTCTAAAATCTAAATTTATTTCTCTGTTACATGCCTGAAGCTTGCAGTGAGCTGCTAACTCCATCACTAGACCGAAAACCAAATAGTTTTGTAGCAGTGAGTGTAACTACACCTCCTCAGGCATTCTGGACGAAGCATGCACAGACAGAAATTATTGAGGTAAGTATTGAGGTACTGTTGGATTAGACTTAAAATCGAAGCTAACACAAGAAGTATATCCTCATAACAACTATCACCTTGTGTTATTCTTTGCCTCTTTTGTTTATGATTACAGGGAACAAGTAATCCTATATTTCTAAGCAGCATTGCCTTTTTCCAAGACTCTCTTATCAATCAAATGACACAAATCAAACTCTCCGTGTATGACGTCAAAGATAGATCTCAGGGAACAGTAAGTATTCGTCATTCTGTTGCCTCCCCAGTCAGTGTGGAGCAAGCAAATGAGAAGCAATGAGATAAAAGTAGGAAGTTTTCTGGAAAAATGCAAAGACATAGCAACGTGCCTCCTGGAGAAAAGATGGGTAGGGGAAGGAGGGACAAATGCCACAGGATGGAATTAACAGAGTGGGGAGTATTGCTGGTTTTCTCAGATAAGGCTGGTCTGTAGCAAGGTTGCCTTTAGTTTAACCACAGTTATTTTCTTCTGTAAGATGGCTAGGCAGAGCAAGCAGCAAAAAAGCTTCTGAGGAAGAATGTTTTTCCTTTCCTCTCAGAAATTCCCCTGCCCTGATCCCTTAGTGATTCTGTTCAGGGATAATATTTGCTGCCTTACAGAAAAAAATATAAGTGCCAACCCTCCCACCAAACTACCTAGATCAGGGGGCCATTCCAGCCAATTGTGCTCAGGCTGTTGGCCAGAATGCTGATTCAGGCCCCGCGTGCATGTTTGCTCACAGCTTCCTCAGGGAAAGCCGGGCTGTCCTCCTCTGTAGAGTGCTTCATGGGGGGCTGTGGGGAAAGAGGAATAGCTCCTGCAGAGGTGTGTTCTTTACAAGGAGCCAAGTCTGGGTCAGACTTTGAGGAAGAATAGAAATTGTATTTTGGACTTCAGTGGACAAAGGTTTTGTTTGTTGCAAAGGTAAATAATTACAGTTCTGGTAATCATCTTCTTTCCAGATGTATCTGTTGGGTTCTGGGATGTTCACTGTAAAAGAGCTTCTTCAGGAGAAGAATCACAGGTTGCACTTAACACTAAGGTTTGTAGTGTTTTCCTTCATTTTGGAATCAGCCATCTTAATTCTTGGAAGCATGGTTAAGATGTAGTGAGAGCTATCCATGAGATGGGATGAAGACTTTATTTTATTTTATTTTATTTTATTGTTTTTAAGTTCCAGGCCACCATCAAGGAAAAGAAAAAAAATAAAAAGGGGGAGATTTTATATTGCATGGTAATTTAAACTTGTGGAACAAGACCTTTTCAAACATGGTGAATTGTGTTCGACTTTGGTTCTAGTTCTACAAGTCAAAGAGTGTTGTCAAGACCAATTGCATTTTTGTTCATTTTGTCCTATCATCTCTTTGTATGTGTGTGTGGAGAGTGACAAAATAGAACATTTTTAACTATGCTGATGGGTGAAGGGCTTGTGGTAGGGAGATTGGAACCCATCAAAACAGAGGCTTACTTCACCTGTTTGGAACACCTTGGTGTAAACAGATAATAGAAAAGAAATAATAGATAAAAAGTAGGAAATGAAAAAGAAGAGGATGTGAGTTTGATACACATCCTGAAGGCAATAGTTCTAATCAGAAGAGTTAAACCACATGCATGAAATCCAGTGTGGGATGAAGTTAAGTGGAGGCTTGGAGAAGAATGAGGAAAGCAAAGTGAGATTAAGAAAAGAGAGCCTTGGAGTGCAAATGTGCAAACCTGTGTTGAAGGCAGGACGTGAATGAATCCTTGTTGGAGAAGGCAAAGGAAAATCTCTTGAAAGGGAGAAACATAATCAGAGAGGCTGAAGAAGAATGTGCATGTAAATCAGCATTATTAGCACTAGAAACAGTGACTGTGACAAACATTCAGGAACTTCTTAGCACAGCTAACCAAGCCATGGACAAAGCTTCTGATGCTAAGAGGAGAGAGGAGTAAAATTTGGGGCTTTTCTCCAATGTGTTGTAAAGAAAAATAAATACATGATTTAACAGGGGGAGCAGATGAGGGAAGTGAGTCAGAAAAGACACCAAAAGTATGACCCTGATTATGGGTCAAACAGTACAATTTATTGTAACTGTGAAGATGAGGGTGAAAAAGAAGAGGAGTGTGATAGCTGAAATTTCATGGTTCTGTGATAGATGTGGTTATTCTATTAGATTTATTCTTTCATGACACAGCTGAAAGTAGGTTTTATTAAATGCTTGTTTTGATATCAAGTGTATTCTGATTATTAGAGCAAAGCATGTGAGTACATGCATATCTTTTCATTGTCATATTACCCTTCAGATGTAAAAGCTGGATGCTAAGCAATGTTTATAAACGTACTGCATGACTTGGATGTTTAGACCTTTCCTTATAGTCTTCTAGTGTGCTTTTTCTTTTGTCTCTCCAGTGTTGTCTGTTCCAGGGTGGTTGTTGTTGTTGTTACTGTTATTATTATTGTCTTGGTTGTCCCAGCATATTCTAAAATGTAAACAACAATCTTAAAATACCACTCAGAATTTATCTTCAAATAATAACATATGTCTCTGCCAAGAATACTCTGTGTCATGGGAGAGACAGAATAAATGACAGCTGTGGTAGGTGAGGGTACTGAGGTTTATTTAAAAACCAGCAAGGTTAGAGCTTTTACCTTATTGGATTCTGTCTCACACACACACTTCCTCCCTCCTCTGTGAAAGGCTCATGTGGTCTTGACTTCCATCTCCAGCAGAGAGATTGCTGCTGGTCTGGGAAGGTTGGGTATAAAGTTGTTCATGCTGTGCAGCTGCTCAGCTGTTAGTGGCCAAGGACCCTGGCTGTCCTTGGCATTTGTGTCCTTGCACCTCCCTGATCAGTAGGATCATCCCTCACCTCAGTGACCTTTCCTTCATTGAGGATCTTTACCTTCTTCTTCCCTAGACCACTTTCTTTCAGGATCCATCTCTTTAGCATCAGCTCTTCTTTCTGGAATGTCAGGCCCCCGATTTTCCCAATCTAAATAATCTAACTGCAGAAGCACAAAATGTGATCAGACTCCTAATGGGTGGCTTTGACTCAAGGCTCTATTAACTGGAGGGTTTTCAGTGTGCTACTTCTGTCTAGTCCACGTATTATCAAAATTTACAACCAGCCTGTACCAGTTGCTGCATGCAAGTAGCAGGCTCCCCACTGAGAGTTAAAAGATTCGATTTTGGATGTACAGGCACACATGCACATGTATGCATCCAATTATCTGCTCTCTGTTAATGTTCACAATTTAAGATTTATTTTTTTTTTTTTTTGCCTACAACAGGCTAATTGTAAAATCGAAACCCTTTCAGGTTTAACAAAGGTATTGAAACACACTCATGGTTTTGTGTTGCCTTTAATGAGGAGGTCTGACAGTATCCCTAAGGAATGAGAACATTTTCCTATTGGAATAGCATGTTATAAGAATATGTACAATTAAATTGAAAAGCTTCCTATTTAAAATGTTCATCAGGTCTGAAGATTAATAGCCTTTTATAAGTGTTCCCTTGTTGATAAACAGGTCCACCTCCAAAAAAATTTCAACGCAGAGTGTTTGTTGCAGGTCTGCTGAAAGTGACCGCGTAGGTAACATTACAGTTATTGGATGGCAAATGGAGGAAAAAACTGACCAAAGGCCTCCAGTGACAAGGTCACCTGATACAATTAATGGAAGGGTGAGTATCACCATTAGCTCAGCTTCAGAAAGGTGCAGATTTATTGCCAGCATTGAAATGAACGCTGTTGAGACCTGCTGTCAATTTGCCTTGTAATTTATTGGTGCTTTCCAATTTCAAAATACTATGAAGAGCAGCCTAATGGTGTGGAGCAATTTTGTATTTGGCAGAGATCTTGTTGCTCATGTTTGGAGTTTAAAATCTAGAGGAAAAAAACAGCTTACAGTAATTAAGCTTTAGCTTCAAGTGCCTTTCATCAGAATAGGCTTGTGGTACTCTGTGTTAGTATACCTGCTGCACTGAGGAATCCATAAGCAGTTTCACAAAGCTGTGGTATTGCACATTGTGAATTGGACACTGGTATCAAGCAAAGCTGTATGGGGTGGTCAGGGAACATTAGGTAGGTTTTCCAGAATTGTCCCAAGCACCTTTTAAAAATGTATCTTAAAAGTAGCGTAAAAGATTTTAATAAAACTGAACAGGTTACTTGAATACTGCATTTTATTTTATATTTTTTATCAAAAACAAAACAAAACAAAAACCCTTAGCAGATACGGTGATTTCTCAACCTTGACATGTGCTTAATTCTGTAAACCTTGTGTGCTGAATGTACTGGTGATAATTGCAACCATATCTGTGTATCACAGTTGCAGTGTGTATCAGTATCACTTTGTATTAGAACAAATACAAATGTATTTGAGTAGCTCTGAGGACTCTGGAGCTGTGCTAGTATTAAGTAGTTCAAGGACTAGATGAAATGTTTTACAGCATTTGAAACTCTGCAGTAGCATTGAACAAGAATGTTTAAATTGGTACATTTAAGTGGATTTATTATTTCAGTCTGTGATAGCTTTTGTTCACAGTGAACATATCTGGAATATCTATTTTTAAACCTTCCTTGTGTTGAATACTTCCTTTAAGTCTGTCTAATAGGGTCATCACTTCATGTTGCCTTGGCACTGAGGCTGTTTTCTTTATTGTTTGTTTTTGTTTGTTTTTTGTTTAGACTGTGTTACCAGTTGACGAAAGTTTAACAGAATCTTTAGGAATCAGATCCAAATATGCTTCATTACGGAAAGATGCACTACTGAAATCTGGTAAGCTGCTTTGGACTGTAACAAGTAGGCTTTCAGCATCAGTAAAAGCAAAGCTAAGCTCTTGCTCTCTGCTTTGGCCCCAGGGCATTTAAGCAGATGTTTCATTTGAATAGGAACAGGCTGCTGCTGACTGAGCAGCCTACTGAGGGTCATACAAGAATAAATTATTTTATCGTTTGCACTAGCATTTTCTATTGTAAAAGCAGCAGAGGACAACTTTTTTCATTGTTCACTGTGCTATAAAATTTTCCATAAAATTTTCCTAAGCATTTTTTGGGGTGGGGTGAAGCAGAGCAGTTGTTCAAATTTTTTTATCTTGAAGAAAGATTAGCTTTCCAGCAACTGATTACATGAGAGGAAAGTGCAGGAAGTGAGGAAAATAAAAGTTCACAAGTTGAATCTGCGTTTTATTTCCTTACCAGCGTTTTAAATCATTTTGAGGCTTTTCATGTGAATGCTAGAAGAATGGTCATTGCAGTATGTGCCTGTTTGGAAAAGCTAGACTGCTATTTAGTTAAACTGGATTTTTACAGCAGTGTGTTACAGCATGTTAGTGAATCAAAGCCACTTTAAAAAAATAGTAGGAGAGATTTCGTATGCTTTTAACTCAACCCCTCTGATTAAATAACATGTTTTTACCACTTCAGTGTTTGGTGGCGCCATTTGCCGGATGTATCGCTTCCCAACCACCGATGGAAACCACCTGAGAATCCTGGAGCAAATGGCTGAGAGCGTGCTGTCGCTGCACATACCCAGGCAGTTCGTGAAGCTTCTTCTAGAAGAGGATGCAGCAAGGTGAGTCTGGGCTGGTGTGGTAATAAAGCAGTGATGGGGCTGTTACCGAGTTACCAAGGAATTTATCCATGTTAAAGCACAGCAGCACTGAAGGAAAAATAGTACAAGCAGCAACTTGCTGACTGTGCTGTTACAGTGAACAAGATTTTGTGTTGAGTATAGAGTTTGGGCTTGAGTATATGATAACATGAACATACAGAGGTGTTAAGGGAAGAAAATTGTTGGCAGACTGAACGATTAAGATAATACTGCAGTTATCTGCACTTAAGTGTTATCTGTCCTTTTTGAAGCAGTCGCCTCTCTTCCAGGCAGCTTAGCCATTTATGTGTATTACTTCCCTACGTTTGTAGGCTGTGCTTTGTGAACAGAGGGTCATACAGAATGGTTTATGTCTTCTTTAGAAAAGACAGGATTTCCATTGGGATGGTAAAATGATTTTAGCCTTATTTCTGAGTATTTGGGGCTGAGTTTGAATCCCTCTCCTAGAGGCCTAATTAAGTCCAACCTTACCTAAAAATAAAGCTATTCAATGCTCTCAGTGTCCTATATTAATACATTTCAACCCTCTTGGGATGTTGTGAAAGAAAGTCAAGTGTTAATCCATATGAGGAGGCAGAAGCAGTCTACAGCGTTTGCAAGTATTTTTCAGATTTTGCAAAAATGATAACTTTTCAAAAGAACATTGCAGTGATTTTTTGTAATGTATAGAAAAACTGCATAACACAACTGAGTTTCTGAAGTTCACACTGATTTTACCTGCTGTTGCCTTTTGTTGTTTAGGGGGTGCATTTACTTAAAGAGTAGTCAGGTTAAGTCAAGTTAAGGCGTTTTAGTTCTTAGACTCTAGAGAAAGAATGATGTACCTTGCATAGCTGTGCTGCTACATCCTTGGTGGTAGAAGGGGCTTGGGGTGTGCCATTACACGTTTAGATGTGAGTTATATTTTGTATTTCTAATGAATAACTGTTTTTCTTTAAGGTGTGTTACTGATATGTCCATGTTGAATCAGTGCCTTGTTTTGTTCTAGTGTGGGAAATAGCGCAGTCATGGTTTGTATTCAGTCGGATATCTCAGATTTGGCCAAGTGCTCTTTTCTTCAGTTTTAGTGCTGTAGCCCAGAAAAGTGGAGAGCAGCTACATGAGCACAGCTGCTTCTGTCTTAACATTGTGGTGACTCCTAAAATACCCTTGGATAGTCGCAGCTGCTATCACTTACATAAAGCCTTTCTGGTCCAAAGCTCTTTGAAAGGAAATATCTAACGAGGGGGATATTTTGACTACCCTAATTATTTATGATATGCACATCCCCTGCTATCTTAGCCTCATAGGGTAAACAAAGAAGCTTGTTTTAAGCTGTGAATTTACTTCAGGAAGACTGGGCTCAAATGCATGGTTTTTTTTTGAGTAGGGAACTGGACAAGGTGGTTACAATAGTATATTATGTAGAAACAGTTTATAGGATGAAACTAGAAGTGTCTTTTTCCAAGTCACTGATATGTATAGTTTACAGTGTTGCCTGTTGGCAAATCAATCTGAAGGGCTTTTTTGAAACTTGCCTCCTTCTAATAACATCCTAAATAATGTAGGTAGAAATTATTCTGTCATGTGCTGCCCTAAATTATGTATGGACAGTTGATTAATGCTATGGATAAGGGATATTGAGAAAACTGCAAAAAAACTTCTAAATCATTTTGACACATAATCTACCCTTCCTGTGGTAATTTCTGTTGAATTCTGTCTAATGCTGACTTGTTTACTTTTTCCAATTTCCTTATTCCAAGTAGCGTATTAGTTCAACAAGGCAATAGTCACAAGCATGACATGAGATATACCAAATATTTTTTCAGCAGTGCTGTTGGGGAACACTATGTAACATAGGATAGCCATGTGTGACTGAAAATTTAGCAGTCAAGGGATAGTGGAAAAGCCGAGGGCTTTTCTGTTCAAATCTGGGGGGATTCAATCATTCTGTATTCCACCCAGAGTGAAACTTGAGTGCCTAAAATCCGGAATCCTAGATGAAGGCTTTGTTGGGTTACCTTATATCTTTCAAACCCCTTGTGAATGCTTATCATAGAATCATTAGGGCTGGAAAAGCCCTCCAAGACCATCTGGTCCAACCATCCCCCTACCACCAATGTCACCCACTAACCCATGTCCCCAAGCACCACGTCCAACCTTTCCTTGAACACCCCCAGGGACTCCACCACCTCCCGTACTTCTTAAGGCTTCCCCCTTCCTGGCCTTGAAAACTGTCATGTAGACACCTGGGCAGCACAGATATTCCTTGTACCTAATGTCAGGTGCTTATCTCCCAGCTACAGTCTGTCGTAGCTCTGATTTAATTTAGAGCCATAAATGTTCCGTGGAGTGTCCTAAAAAGGTCATCATTGTCCCAAGTCACCTGACATGATGGCAGTGCTCATCATTTGCAAATTATCATATGGTTTGATGGCTCCTGCAGAAGGTGGGAAGCTTTGTTTTTGACTAACACCTCAGGCTCCTGGGGAAACACGGTGTATTCAACCTGCAAAGACCCCCTGTTCCTTGGGATAGAGCTCACCAGAAGTGCTTTGAGACATACGGGGGGAGCATTCCCAGTTTGGTGACTGGGTTAGATAGGAGTGAGTTCACAATGCACCAGCTGAGGAAAATGCTACATTGCTACAATGGGAAACTTACTCTCCTTCAAGTAGACAAGTGAGCTAAACACTCTCTTATTTCTTTTTTCTTTTTCCTTTTTATTTTTTTTTTCCATAGGGTCTGTGAACTAGAAGAACTGGGAGAACTGTCTCCGTGTTGGGAAAGCCTTCGTCGACAGATAGTAACTCAGTACCAAACGATTATTTTAACTTATCAGGAAAATTTAACTGACCTGCATCAGTATAAAGGTCAGCAAGATTTCTTTTTTGTAATAAAGTGATACTTGTCAAATTATAGTTAGTGCTTCTCTTAAACTGGGAACCTAGAACGTTTCAGTTTGATGAGTAAAAAATACTATTTAGATTAATTTTCTCTATTAATTTTTTGGGAGGGAATATTTGCTTTCTATTCATTCTCTAACTTTATCCTTAAAGTATAGAAGAATTTTGAATGTTAACAGAAAGACACATCTTTTTATATTTTTTTTCCTCTGTTTTACTTTCGGCATGTAGCCAATGATGAATGAAGCCCCTTGAGTATTTTAACATAGGCAGATGCAGAGTTTTTATGCTTACTTTTCTTCTGCATTTCTCAGGTCCTTCATTTAAAGCCAGTAGCTTGAAAGCTGATAAAAAATTGGAATTTGTTCCCACGAATTTACATATACAGAGAATGAGAGTCCAGGATGATGGAGGATCAGGTATTTGTTTAAGTCTTTCTTCACCTTGTTCTTGTCTTTTTTCATAGTCAAGTTTCCACAAACTATAGTTCTGTAGTATTAACACTACTTGGCATTTGTATAACACTTTCTGTCCTTGGATTCCAAATCTCTTTGCAAAAAAATAGGTGTAGATGCAATTATCCCTGTTATACAGGTGGCATAACTAGATTTTGGAGTTAACTGTGCCCAAGGTGACATAAGCCAGCCTTTGTGCTAGGGAATGTATTGGATTAAGCTGCTGTGTCACTTCCACTTGTTTTGGTTTGTGTCAGAATAGCAAAGATTCTGATCATTATTTGCTGTTATAAGTTTGTATGCTTTTTCTCTGGAGTCACCGTGTAGGGTTATGCAAAATCAGGCCAGTTGTAAACACAACTGTTTATGTAAAGATGACGAGCTTTCATTTGTAAGTCCTTTTTGTCCATCTCAGATCAGAACTACGACATAGTCACCATAGGAGCACCAGCAGCTCACTGTCAAGGCTTCAAATCAGGTGGCCTGCGGAAAAAGCTTCATAAATTTGAAGAGGCAAAGAAACAGTAAGTAGAAATGTTGTTGTGTCGGCTGATATCTTGCCCTTTCCTAGCAGCCCATGTTCAGTGATTTGAAAAACCATTCCATTCTATGTTTTTGTTGCACCTCATTCAATAGTTCTACTATACGGTGTGAAGATTATTCTATATTTTCTTCCAAAGGAGGTGAGGAAAAATTTTCCCCTTTATATTGCCATATTTGTTTAATGATAGGTCCTTACTAATAGTTCTTTTAGTGAAATAGTTACTTTTCCTGAATACTTGTTGATTCATTTATTTAGCTGCTTTAAGTGTTGGGTTTGAGTTTACCAAATTGTGGCCTAGATGGCCTGCAGAAGCTCTTCAGCTGCACTACATCGTGCTTTCAACCCACAGCTGTGCCTGATGGGCAAAAGCCTCATGGACAATTTGTGTTTATTGCTTTTCTAGCGAGACTGGTGGGAAGGAGCACTGGTACAAGTTTCCCATAGAGATTTTGGAGTCTCCCTCCTGGGAGATCAAAAGCCGCCTGGAGATGGGCCTGGGCAGCCTGCGCGGGGTGGCCCTGCTGGAGCAGGGGTTGGACCAGGTGGTTTCCAGAGATCCCCTCCAATCTCAACCATTGTGCAATCTTGAGAGAGACTGCCTGGCATCCACACCAATTGCTAAGGAAAAGATAATACCATTTGGGTCTGCATTAGTTTTGCTGCAGTGTGGAGAATTGGAGGAACAATGAGAGCAGCATTATACAGAGTCATTGTAGCCAGGGAAAGGAGACTTTGCTAATGCCCTTCCAAAGAAAGGATTTGTACTGTTCAGAGCTGATCTGCCAAGTGCAGCATCAGTTTTGGCAGTTGATAATGAGTAGCAACACCCTGTGAATATCAGTCAGATGTGTACTGGAAAGAAAAAAGTATGCAAAAGTATGCCTAGTGCAATTATTCCCAACTGAAAGAGTGTGCTAGGATGGGACTAGGGAAAACTATAAACCAGGAAACACTGTTTCTGGGCTGGGCTTGCTTTTCCCATTCTTTTCCCATTCAGAAAGCAACTACTGTTGCTTTCTGAAATATCTTCCTTCTATTAGGTACTTCAGTGGGCCTTACTCCTGCAATATCTAAATTCCCATGTCTTTCTTTTTCTTTTTTTTTTTTTTTTTTTTTTTTTTCTCCTCACTCAGTAACTGAGCTCATCTATCTTAATTTCTATCTGGTGCTTTTCCTGTAAGTGTTACTGAACTGTTCTTTCTGGGTCCATTAAAACTGCAGGTTCCATATTTGAAGAATAACATTTCTGTGGTAGTATGCTCAGCAGATTACACAGGTTGTGGGCCCTTCTTCTGCTACTCTGTAGAATCAATTTGGGAGGAATTTTGCTTCTCCAGCGTTCACTTAGAAGACCAGTAACAGTAGTGTAGCAATTTATTCCTAGTCATCTAAAAGCAAGGAGGCACAAATAGTGTATCTACCCAGAGAATCAGAGTAGATTTTTGATGCAGCAGAACAGAGAATCAGCCATTCAATTTCAGCCAGGTTATTCCATTCAAGTAGGCATTTCTGTCTTGGAGCAGTTGCTACACTCATTATTTGGGAATGTAGGAAGCACACAAAAAATGAAGTGCTCTGACGTTTGAAGCTAACAAAATACATTGTGAAAGACCTTGTGCTGTATAATTGAGCCCTCCTGTCATGAGCTTAAAGTGTAAAACCGTCTCTATGGGCTACAAAAAAAAAAA
Source organism: Aythya ferina (assembly GCF_964211825.1). NCBI lineage: Eukaryota > Metazoa > Chordata > Aves > Anseriformes > Anatidae > Aythya > Aythya ferina. The sequence continues at coordinate 68,618,666 of NC_140296.1, forward strand.
AAAAAAAAGATGAACAAGTGCAAAACAAATTCAGTTAATACAAAAGAGTCTCTTCCATATGGGTAGGTGTTTAAAAAAAACACAGTGACACTCCCAACAACAACAGTCTGCAGAAATCTGCAGGTAAAGGCAATGTTTCAGTCAGTTTCAGTCAGGAGTGGTGGAATTCGTGTCCTCCACCTTTAGATACCTTCAGTGCAGATGTAAACATCTGAGCTAGTTTATCTTGGATTGCCTCCAGAGCCAGCAGGGGACACGACAGATACCCTAATGTAAGATACCTGTGTGTGGTGGGTCAGGCAAACTCCCAGCCAGCTGCTTGCCACCCCCTTCTCTCTCCGGGACAGAGGGAAAAAATAGGAAATAAACAGGAATGGAAAATTGTGGTTGAGATAAAGACAGGGAGATCACTTACCAAGTACTATTGTAGGCAAAACAGACTTTTACTTGGGGAAAATTAGCTTATTGTCAATTAGAACAGCCTCAGATAGTGAGAAGCTGAAAGACAAACAGTAAAAGAGCATCTTTTCTCCCCTGCCTCCCAAGGCCAACCCCACTCCTTTGCTGCAGTCTTCTCTCCCCCTGCCCCGAGTGGCTCAGGGCAGGCTGAGGCAGGAGAGGGGTTACATTCACTACACTGCAGTTTCCCTCTGCTCCTTCCCCCTCACACTTCTGTGCTTCAGAGGGTCCTCCGTGGGCAGCAGCCCTCCAGGAATACCCGTCTGCTCCAGCGTGTGTCCTCCACTGGCTGCTGGAGATGTCTGCTAAGGCACCTGGAGGACCTCCTGCTCTGACCTTAGTGCTTCCTCAGCTGTTACTCACTGATTTTGCTCCCTCCTCCGCTCCTTCCCAGATGTTCTTTTCACCTTTTCTTAAACACATTATCCCAGAGATGCCACCAGCATGGCTGTGGGGCTTAGCTGTGCCCTGCGGTGGGGCCATTGGAGCAAGGGGTGGCCCCTGACTCCTTCTCACAGAGGCCACCCATGCCATGCCCCGCTGCCAACAGGGTGCCAGGTAAATCCGATGCACTTCAGTAAGTCCTGTTTCTCACCATGGACTGCACAAAGAGTCCAAGAGTAGCTAAGGTATAGACATCTAGGTATTAGGTGTCTGAAGTTAGGGGAGTTGTATCTAGACCTTTAGCTCTGTATACGTCAGTGTTGATTTTAGGGCCTATATTTCCAAGAAGTTGGGGTTTGGAATTGCAGTGGGCCCTACTAGCCTAAAAGACATCAAGAGTGAGATCCTAATTTGGATTATTGATTAAAAAATGCATTGTATTATGAATGTCTTGATAGCTAACTCAAGATATGCCAGTAATCTGTTCTTTCTACCACTCTGGAAATACGAATTTCAACTTGGCTGTTAATATAAAATACAATTATAGGATCTCCCTGGTAAGATAGCTCTTATAAGTTTTTCTATGCTATCATAAAAACACTATAGTAGAACTGAGTTCCATCTCCTCAATTTCATTGTTACATAGATACTGTTCAGTTCTTTCTCCTTTCATCAGCAAAATTGCGTGTACTGCATCCCCAACATCTCCCAGAACAACACATGGTCCCCTGGCAATCTGTGTTTTTTTTGCTTAAAAGTTTAATCGTATGTACCTGCCTTGTTGAAAAGACGACACAAATACGTTATTTCCCCAAGCATTTGTTTTGTTTTCTGCTTTTGGTATTTGCTAACAATCTGCTAATTTTATTTTGGTTTTTGTTTTTTTTTTAGCAGTTATGAGGAGTGTTGGTGAGTTTTCTGTTTCTGAGAGTTCCGTAGAGAGAGCTTACGTTCTTTGGGTTGTTTTATTTTCCTTTTCTTTCTTTTTCTTTGGCAGAGATCTGGTGCGTTTTAATGTGTGCAGGGCTTTTTAATGTCATGCATCATGGCACCCCTAATTGTGCTCTAAATAATCACAGCTGCTTTGTAGAACACAATGTGTGAATGAATTTCATTTCATCTGCAATGTTTGCTTATAATGAACAGCTTCCTGGCGCTCTCTGAGTGTAAGAAGTTAGAAAGCTGAGGAACAGAGCATGAGGATGCTGTACCTTTTCCTCTGTTATTTCCAGTGCAAACTCCCCAGAGAGAAACTTTCTGCCAGTGATGAAAGATAATTAGGATAACGCTACAGATTCTTGAACCTTTGTACCAATAGATTGGGCGTGGGTTATACTTTTGTAATCCACGTCTGCATTGAAACCTTTCCACTTAACTTTTGTTTATTTTTCTCCATGTTCAGTGCTACGAAAATGAAACATTACTTGGTGGTTCAACAGTGCAGAAGTTCTCTCTAAATTGCTCGTATTAAAGGTTGAACCCCTAATTCACCGAGCATTTAAGCCAGTGTTCTGGCTTCCTGATACTGTCCAATGAGAGCTGTTCATTTGAAAAAGCAATTGCAGGTTGGAAGGTGAATTTATGTGAACTTTATGCCATAAAATTTTCCTCCAGTCATCCCAGCAAACGTTTGTGATTGAAAATGTAACAACTCTAAATCAGATCTCAATACGCTGCATGGCCTTTCCTGCCACATACATCTTTGTGCATGTCGTCCACATTGTTGTGGAAAGAAATTGCTCAGAGGAATTGTCACTAAGATCACTTGTCAATACGGAGCACAAATCACGTACAAAGAAAGACCTAAAAGCTAAGATTAATTTGCTATATAGCATAGCAGCACTGGGCAGTGGCTGTTCTCTGCTCCACTCAGGTGGGTGACCAGAGGGACACAAACAAGGAAACTCTTTCAAAAATCCCTTCTGCATAATGTCCTGTCCTTGGAAAATGAATCCCCTGTCTTTTCCTGTAACGGAGCTCAAACAGATATGGGACTAAGTTCCCCCTTGCCTTAATATCTATTAAGGGACAAGAACTGGTATTTGTGGCAATGATTTCAAAGCATGCCTCATGCAACTCTCCTGTACTACCTCACAGAGACACTGCAGAAAGGAATGGTATCGCTCTAGGAATAGCAGAGGAATTCACATTTCCCAGAGGTAGAGGTCTGAGGCAACTGTGCCTGGAAAAGAAACTCCTCTCTGTGTAGTCCCTTGGCATTGCTCTGTCCTTCAAGCAGTGCTGAGATTGATGCTCACAGCAGGTTCGTCTGTGCTGAAACCATTTGTGAGTGGAAAAAAAAAGAGTGTGATTAAGATAATAGAAAATGGATGCTCATGCTTGATGCCACGTCATGAATGGGCATCATGCTTGTCACAGCTGGAGCTGAAGTAAAGGCCTGATCTTCATCTAGCTTTCCCTCTAGGGGAAAAGGAGTGTAAAAGTGAAAAGAGTGTAAGAGTGAAAAAGAGGTGGTGGGTGGGTTGATTTCAAATAGCCATGCCCTTTCAATAAGCTTCAGTATAAGTTAATTTCCTAAGCTAAAAGGCAGCTTTTGTGATTTTTTTTTTCTTTTTCCATCAGGTAGGATTAACTCTGCCTTTAACTGATGGGGAGATAGTAGCTAACTCATCTAGAGAGAGAGAGTCAACATCTGGCTTAGGTTAGGAAAGCAACTTCAGTAGGTGTCTAAAAAACATGTGAACATTCATCCTCTCCACTACCAGGTAAATGGTCTTAGTGGACCTGCAGTGTACCAATACAAAGATATGTTTTACCTCTATAGTTTTATGTAATTTAATAGTATAATAGTTTCTGTAATTTCCCTTCCTAGATGGAGAAAGCTAGTTTGTTACAGCTGAGCCTGTAACAGAGTGTTACCAAGTCCCTAGTTTAGTGTAGTGAGGGTGTGCTCAGAGAGGCTAAACAAAGGATGGAGGCCTTGGGTTAGCCTGGAGATATAATTTGTGTTTGATAAGATTGTTTTTTCTGGTGTAACTCCAGTCAGGCCTGCAATAGAGGAAAGGATATGCTAGCAGAAGGAATTTTGTTAGTACCACACCATCTCCATTATGGATCTGGGTGCCATGTCCATGTTGGAAATAGTGCAGGTTTTATTTTCTTTTCACAGCACGGATAGCTGTGTGGTAATACTGTTTTGCAAACCAGGCCTCAGTGAAGTGTCTGTGTTGTAAGCAGAGGGAGAATGGGGCAAGCTGTCATTGCAAATGCTGGTTCTGTCTCTGACAGTAAAATCTATCTCACACATTCTCATCAGCAAAATTGTCCCTCTGGTATACAAGCTCTGCCCACAGTCACATAAGGGATTAGTAAATCTGCATCTGAGTGCTTTCAGTAAAGGCAGAGAAAGCTCTAGGATCATGTTCCTGCTGTGCAATTGCCCACTGGCCTTTCACTGTTGATTGCTAGCTTAGGTAAAATTTTGTTGTCTGCCATTAATTCCCCAGCATGCTACCATAATGTGTATACCTCTAGAGCAATTTTCCCCCTTAAATCCGTCTTTCTTTTTCAGCACTTCAACAAGTTCCCAGTCTATAATATACATCCCACAGGACATTGTTAGAGCAAAGGAAATTATTGCACAAATCAACACCCTGAAAACTCAAGTCAGCTACTATGCAGAAAGGCTCTCAAGAGCTGCCAAGGACAGATCAGCTAATGGCCTTGAAAGAACACTTGCCATCCTGGCAGATAAGGTAGGAGAAGAATACATCTTCACACTGAAGCACACTTTTTTTTTTAACCCTTCTTTAGTAAATTTTCTTGAAACATTTATTTTACATTTTCAGTAATGTATTGTAACATGCATAGTCCTAAATAAAAAATGAAAACAGACAAGCTTTTAGAACTTGCTGCATTTTATTTGGGTTTTCTCCTACTCTTCATACTCCTTTGCCTTCACCTCCTCTCGAAAGTGTCCTCTGTTTGCCTCTATTCACTCGTCCTATTCCAGAAATGAGCATTTTTTCATTTTCTTTTATACACTTTTCTCCATAACCACCTTTTTTATATGCCCAAGTTACCTGTCAAGCAGCAGCAATTGAACAAAACTTAAGTATATCAAACTCTTCTTCCTGTTCCACTGGTAAAATAAGGAATAATGGCGACAGCCTTTGCCTGAATTAGTGATGCCAATCAGTTATTTTTTGATAGCTGTTAATAGAAAACAGACTGAAACCACACCTGAACACAATCGTATTGACAGGGATAAAAACAACTACAGTTTTAGTGATGTCTTCTGTCCCTGAAGCAGATCTGAAGGTTGCACATGGCAGGAACAGCAGTGACAGATCACCTTGCCATAAATTGTTCCAGTTGAAGGGAAATTTATACAGCCTTGTAGACCGCAAAAGATAATGTGACCCCATGTAAATGTATTAGTTGTAACGTTCACTCTAAATGACTACAGTGTGTATAACTAATCTGTGGGGTTTTCTAAAGCTGGACAAAGTCTGTATATATAAAGAGAAGCTTGTTTTCTTAATAGACAAACAGGCCAGAGTCTTTTCATATTCACATAACTTATAGAAATCTTTTAACATAACATTACTAAATAAGGAAGCAGATTATATTGATTCATGAATTATAACTTTTAGCTTTCCTCTTAAGTCCTAATTGCTGTGATTTGAGACAGGTTGGTGGGGCTTAAGCACGGTCTGTCTGGTGTGGTAACTGTTGTGTGGGCCATAAAAATGTCTGCATGGTGTTCTAAACTTTCATCAAATGCAGGGTGAAGTGCAAATAAAAATGTTAAGAATTGCAAATTATTGGTGAAATTTTCAGCAACAGCAAGGCTAGTATAGTAGTACAGACTTGGGAAATGTACCCTTTGTGTTTTGGTACCCTATATAGCTTTTTAAGGACATGGTATAAAATGATTTAAAGGCACCTCAGAGACTCCTAAACAGTGGCTATTTTCTTTTACAGGATATTAGCGTGGTTTATTTATTTATTCATTTATTTCTGTGAAATAATGTAGTATAAATCATATGCAGAATAATAGAAAGGTGTTAAAATTCGAGGGGTTTATTGCTTTTTAGACGCGGCAACTCGTCACAGTCTGTGACTGCAAATTGTTGGCAAATTCAATACATGGACTGAATGCAGCAAGGCCAGATTATATAGCTTCAAAGGCATCCCCAACCTCTGGAGAAGGAGAACAAGTGATGCTGAGGAATGATCAAGATACACTTGTGGCCAGATGGACAGGAAGAAATAGCCGATCTTCTCTGCAGGTGGATTGGCATGAAGAGGAATGGGTATGTTTGCTCAGTGGAGTGATGAATATTTTTTCCTATTTTTTTTTAATTTTTCTGTGTTCTTTTATTTATAATGTTTGTAACCGCTCACCAGATACGCATAGGATTTTTTTTTGAAATGTATTTTTATGCATCTTACTCATCTACCGGAGGTACTAGTCAACAAGAAAGACATTCTCCATCCTATGTGCACTTACTTGGCATGGAGATATAAACTGGCCTTAATAAATAATTCTTAGTCTCCTAAACATCAGAGATCGCTACAATTGGTTCATGTTTTTTTTTTAAAGTCAGTTCCAAGGGAAAGTAAACAGCCTTTAAAGTAAACTGACCATACTACAAAGGGCTCTTACACTTCTCCAAAATAAAGCATATTTTGTGTGTGTTAGCTATACAGTTCAGCCTTCCAAACTTTTCCCTGGTTCTACATTCTCATCTAAATATTTAGAACTTGCTGTCCATCTCTGTTTTGATTATGAACAGCTTTGAAAAACTGTTTGCACAAAGAATATAAATGGTTTTCCATACCACACTGCCAATTGAAATGAGACATGGCCTGTGTAAATTCTGTCATTGTGTAATATAAACAGAAGTAAATTAAATCTCAGAAATAGTCAAGATAAATTAAAACAATGATTAATATTGTGCAATTCCACTTTAGAAATGAGATCCGATTTGTTTTCAAAATGCATCTTTGTTTGTTTTAATTGTTCTGGCATGCTTTGACTTAGTCAGACTCAGAATAATGAGATACTAATAAGGCCAATTCAGTTCATTAGATACTAATACAATACAGTAATTTTATCTGTTACTCTGATTTATATAGGAAAAAGACATTTGTATAGAATTATTATGTCATCTTTTTGTTCATAGAGTGTTTCTTGCTATTATTTCAAGTAACAGTATAGTTGAATAAGTTTTTCTGCAATACAAAATGGGAGATCGTTCTGAATCTTTGTAAGCATTCCAGAAACATTTTAGATAGTTTGACTGTGGTGTTTTTACCCAGCTGGACAGCTGAGCTCTACCACAGCTGCTCTCTTGCTCCCCCTCCTCAAAGGGAAAGGGGGAGAAAATACAATGGAAAAGTCTCAAGGGTTGAGATAAGGACAGGGAGATCACTCAACACTTATTGTCACAGGCAAAACACAGTCCGCATAGGGAGATCAGTATCATTTATTGCCCATTATTTTCAGGCCAGAACAGTGAGAAACTAAAAACAAGCTACAATATGACCCAGGAGCAAACTGCTCCAGCATGGGTCCCCCACGGATGGGCAGCAGCTCCCCCCAGACCCCTGCTCCTGCGTGGGCTCCTCTCCACGGGCTGCATCTCCGGCCCGGGGCCTGCTCCTGCGGGGGCTCTCCATGGGCCGCAGCCTCCCCCAGGCCACATCCACCTGCTGCACCGGGGGCTCCTCCACGGGCTGCAGCGTGGAGATCTGCTCCATGTGGGACCCATGGGCTGCAGGGGGACAGCCTGCTCCACCAGGGGCCTCTCCACAGGCTGCAGGGGAACTGCTGCTGCCTGCCTGGAGCACCTCCTGCCCTCCTGCTGCATCAACCTTGGTGCTTGCAGGGCTGCTCCTCACTCCTCACCCTCCCAGCTGCTGTTGTGCAGCAGTTCTTTTTCCCCTTCTTAAATCTGCTCTCACAGAGGTACAAACAACATTGTTCATTGGTTTGGCTCTGGCCTCTGGTCACTTTGGAGCCAACTGAAACTGGCCCTTATCTAACATGGGGCAGCTGCTGCATTCTTCTCACAGGGGCCACTTCTGCAGCCCCCCTGCTACCAAAACCATGCCACATAAACCCCACACATATTTGTACATATTATATCTTTTTATTCCTTCATCCCATAGAATCATAGAATGGGGCATGGGTCAGAAAAGACCTCAAAGATCATCTAGTTCCACCCCCCTGCCATGAGCAGGGATGCCACCCACTAGATCAGGTTGCCCAGGGCCCTGTCTCAGTTCCTTTCAACAGCCTCTATAAAAGTAGCATTTACATTTGCAGAAATAACCACTTTAAAACATAGAGCAGACACACCCACTTTATCTGACTTAACAGGGATATTCCCTTCTTCAACCAAATTTCTAAAATGATTTTAAAATATTTTCTGCATTTATCTAGCTTTTGGGCTCATCCATGTTTATAAGGGAATGCCAGGGTTTTTTTTCTATCTTACTGTAGCTTTGAAAGGAATGGAGTACGTCAGCTTCTGCTAGCCTTTTGAAGGGAGGAAAGGCTGTCACTGAATTTTAATTGCTCTGGGCCTTACGGAAATACAACTTTAAAGGAGAAATGTAAACATTTGTCAGCAAAAGTGATTAGGCATTTCCTAGTCAAACATTAGCGTCTAAAGAATAAACAATAGTGCCAACTGGAAACGCGAATAAATGGTGAAGGAAGAGGCACTTAAAATTGTTCAGCAAATTTACTTTGAAAATAGTTTTGCAATTTACCACTCATTGATTTTACTACATGTTGCTGACTTGCTCGCATACACTATTTACATATACAGAGCTTTTGTGTGCACAAATGTAAGCATGATAGCCCAGAGGAAACTTTGTAGAGGAATTGGGACTGAAATCATTGGAGGAAATATATTGCCAAGGGATTTGTTACCTAATGTCTCTTCTTTTTAAATTGAGAAAGGAATGTTTTCTTTTAAGGAGAAAGTTTGGTTGAATGTTGACAAAAGTCTGGAGTGTATTATACAGAGAGTGGACAAACTTCTCCAGAAAGAGCGCTTGCAAAGTGACAGCTGTGAAGATGTTTTCCAGTGCGACATCAGCTGTACTAGTAAGAAAGGTAATCGTGACACTCGTGCCTACTGGATAAATCCAGAAGATTTAAATGAGAGCTCATCATCCTCACCACCACCATCATCATCCTCACCACCACCATCATCCACACCATCCTGTGCATGCCATTCTCTCACAAAGACAAGTGCGTATGCCAGACACTGCTTCTCACTGCTGCTCTCTTGCTGTGCGCTGGCATCGTTCCTACGCCTCTGTTACATCCTTCCATGTGTTTTTAGTTCGGTGGTGTTGTTAGGCACTGACATCAGGCAGAGGGCTGGCGGCGTACGTGGAGCTGCTAAGCCCATAACTTGCTTTGAAATTGTGATCCCACTGAAATCATCGCTAAATCTCCTACTGATGACAGTGACATTTGGGTGTCTTAAGCTAGTAAAGCAGAGGTTTGGGTTAGCATGTGTAGCTTTCCTCTTGGCTTCAGCTTCTTTGCAGCAATCCAAGCTTAAAATGGTGAACATCTATTAAAGATTGAGGAAAACATGAGAGAAGTGCAAATACTACTGCAACATGAATCGTCCCAACAGCCAAAGTGTAGGAGGGGAGCCAAGTAGTCCCATTAAGACTGAATTCAACTTGCATGAACCTACTGGAGTTTAATCTAAATTACCAAAAGCTGTAGCACTGAAGGACTCTATTAATTAGACTTCATGTAGCTGGAAAGTAAGAATTGACAGTGCAAGTTCTCAGTAGAATAATCCTAAGAAAAATTGAGGTAAAGTGGATGCTGTATTGAAAGAAGTTGCATATTACCATGAACATGCGAATGAGAGAGACTCTTATCAGTTTAAGGCAGCCTTTCATTAAATTTCAAAATTATTTCATTCATATATGTACTTCTTTGACTTACTCTCACATTCATTACACGTGGTCACTATGATATGACCACTTAATAGAGCAGGTATGCCAAATTAAGCTCTAGCAAGATTGGTTTGTGTTTTCATTTCCTTCTGTTTTGTCTTACGTTTGATGGCCCTTTGTCCCTCAGTGTCTGTCTGTGACTTCACGTCCATTCCATTGGTAATGTTGCAGGAAAGTTAGAAGTCAATACCTTTAAGAAAAAGAAAACAAGAAGAAAGTTAAAATAAATGTTTAAGTATCTTTGTAAAGCTCTTGTTACATGTTAATGTATGTTTTGCTTAGTATTTTAAATGACCGTATTTTTCTAGATTAGACTGACATTTTTGTGTATTATAAAGGAGAGCATAATAGGAGAGTTGGCTCTTGTTTCAGAATGTGTTCTCTATTAATCTTTGACTAAATTTGTTCTAGCAGTTTGATACCTTTAAATGCTTTTATTTGCTGGCTAGTTTATATGAAGTTTTATATGTATTTATATGAAAGTTTTATTGGTACCTTATATCAATGATTACCAGTTTTTCATTGTTAATATTTGTTAATATATGAGTGATATCAGAAGCTTTTCCCAAGTCAATTCTATGTGGAAAGCAGAATAACCATTTTCTTTCAATTTACTCAACATTTACAGTCAGTCTTACATCTGTTCAGGATCCTGACACCTATGCAATATAAAAGTGGAATTGGCTGCATTTACCTACCAAAGGTTTCAGTTGTGCCAAAAGTTTCTGTAACTTTTCCCTTCTGTGCCTCCAAAATGGGGGAAAAAATCTTCCCATTTAATCCACAGAACCTGGGAAAGGCAAGTTAAGTCAAAAAGTGCATCAAACTTTAAAGCTAAGGGGCTTGGTGCTGTTTCCCAGTGCTACCAAAGCATAAGGGCTAAACCTAAAGTCTGACTGTTGAGTGAATGTAAAAAATCCTGGAGAGGGAATCCTGTTTCTTAGGTACCTGGTCTTAATGAGGAATTCAAATTGCAAATGGGAAGTTTACTGTAAGGCCAGAGTGAGCCAAGGTCTCGATCACATTCTCATTAGATTTTGTTCCTAGTCAATAGTCAGTATTTTTGACGGAGGAACAGGTTCCTATGAAATAATAAATAAATAAAGTTTTGCATTGACTCCACACCAAACCTGGCCTCTAATTCCCTTTCTGTGTCACTTTCGACAACTGATCACAGGAAAAATTGAGAGACAAAGAAGATCCTTTCTCTAAGTTTAGAAACAGAAAATTTTAAAGCTTTTCCTTCTCATATATTTAAAGAGCTATCACTTTTTTGTTAGCAATTCTGAGTTTTGAATAAATGACACTGAGCAGATAGCAGCCAGAATTTATTTTTTTAAACAATGTAAAAAACAACAAATCAAGATAGAACTGATAGAGACCAGGATGTTATTGTAATACTCTAGATCGTCTCTCTATAAATGGATGATTGTAAAAGAAAATACTGCCTGAAATAGTAGAAAGAAGAGTTAATGGATTTTGTTTGTTTTGTTGGCGTATTTTTATTTATTTATTTTTTTATTTAGAGGTATAGGTATTCAATTGCATGGGATCATATAGCATCTTTAATGAATATAAGTTTTAATTTACTGAGAGGTTATCCCAAATTGTATAGGTCAGCTGATTGCCCTAATGTATACAATTGAATGTGATATATCTGTTGTTATTTTGGAATTTATAATTCATTGGGTAGTGAATCTAGATATAAACAGGGGAAGTTTAAATCTTGCTAGTTTAATAAACTACTTCTTGTGAATGCAGGGATATACAGGGTATATATTACCCTTTTACTGTTTGCATTGCACTGTAGTGTTTTTTTTTACCTGAGAGCCTGTTCTTCCCACTGAAGTGAGTGTGACACACTCACAGGCTTCACTGGTGAGGTTTCAGCCCTCAATATACAATCTAATTTTTGTGTTACCTTTCTTAGAAATCATATAACAGAGATGTGTCTCAAATAGCATGGTAACAATTCTCTATTACTCTTGCAGTGTGGGTGCCTTAACACCTTTTTCTGTTAAGTGCATTGAATTTACTGCTAGTCTTTTGCTGTTCTGTTTAGCAGCCTTTCAGCCAGCTTATTTTGTAATTGCACTAGACCAGTGGTTCTCAAATTGTGCCCTGTGGATCTCTGGGGATTGGCAGTGCACTCGCTGGTAATCCACAGAGAGCTCCTGAGCTAGCAGGTACTGGCTTTCCTCCGAGTCCCCATCCTCGGGTCTCTCTGAGCAGAAACAGTGGAGTGGAGGAGGCAGCCCGAGCCCTCGGGGCCCACAGGTATCTGCTGAGCTCCTGTTCACCCAGTGAAAGTGTTTGAGAACCCTGGCGTTGAGCATTTGAGTTGCTTATGTTGAGACTGTGTTGCTGCTCCTTAATCATGCATGTTGCCCCTCCATTTCTGTGCAGATTGCAGCCCCGCTCCGGAAGAATCTGGCCCAGGTATGTGCGTTCATGGCTTCTGCTTCTTCTGAAAATTGCAAGTTTTTGTTCATAATTTACAACTGAACAACTGCCTTGCTGTTAAGAATGACCATTTTCAAACGGTAATGCTCTGCAATATCACACGACCTACCTAAAGATAGTGAGAAGAGATTATTTACCCATGTAACAGTGCAAGCAGGGATCTGGTAACTTCTCTAGTGTGGGAGAACACTTGTTAATGGTCACTTTGGTTTCTCCAGTTGACGTGTTTTAGCAAACTAATGTGGGTGACAATTTTCCAAATGTCACTGAAGTCCGTGAAGGTCTGATCTTAAGGATCTTTCAGACACGTCCTTTCACATGTGCTGTTGAGCTTGCCTTTCTGAATGAGAACTCGAACAGAACATGGAGCCGTCAAGAAGAGCGATGGTACAAACCTATCAGTATCAGGCACTACAAATTTAACGTTTCAGAATACAGAATTTAGAAGATTTTCCTCATGCCTTTAGTCTTCTTTCCTCTCATTGTGCTTCTGCACACTGGTGTTACAGTTACAAGGTCTCCCAGCTGGATGGCTGTAATTTCTCCCATTTCAGAGAGGCTTAAGTTGAGTTCAGTGAAGGTTCAGTCGTTGACCTGTTACAGCGTGGGCTCCTGGGTTTAGTGAAACCCATGGGAAATAAAGCACCTGTGCAGGTGTGATTTTCATCCTCAGAGAGCCTATAATGAATAAAACTCATTATGCACTAACTTTTAGTTCTTGGAACATCCTTTTAGTTTTCACAAAATAGGAATGTGGTACATAAATGAATACGGAGTTATATTTAAGATTAAAAGGGCTCAGGTTACCCCAGCTGGGTACCCAGATGTACCCAAAACTGCACCTTAAACATAAGTGGCTGAGGCTGCAGTGCAGTGAAGCACTTAATGCTTGCTTCCCTCTGAAGTCAAATGTGACATGACTGTGCTCAAGTGAGTTGTCAATTACTCTCTACCAGATTAGGACTAATCAATTCATTAAATAAGTAAGCAATTTATTAAACAAATATTTCACTATTCTTTGCATAGGTGAGTCCTTGGAAGCCTGACCTAAATCTAAGGGCAAGTGCAGGTTCCCAGTCCTTTGATTTAGAGATGATGTTTGTTTGTTTGTTTGTTTTTAATATGAAAAGACTCACGATATCTTTGCAAGGCTCTGGAGGCCAGTTACTTTAATAACATTATTGTTATTCTGGGGAAGAGAGACTCTTAGGGGTGGAAGAAAGCAAAAACTTTTCCCACCTGCTTTAGATATTTGCTTTATACAGACTTTTGTATTAGGATTTCTTATCACATCAACATTACTTATCCCTTTCCTTTGGACAGTGTATAGTCAGTGAACTTCCAATATGTGACTTTGTAGACTTTCCCAGCATCCCTCTTATTTTATTTATTTATTTATTTATTTTTATAATGCCACATTTCAAAGTGTACATGGAGGTATGACTTCTATCAGCAGTGGTCATAAGAAAAACAGCAAAGATTTACAGGGTCACATCTGGCCCTTATTTACTGGGCAGAATTTAGTTATAGCTGCCTGAGTGGAGACTGCAAGATTTCTCTTTAATGTACAGTAAAAAACACCTGAAGTAAATGACAGGCTTCTTGTCAGATTGCCTATTGCCAGTTTTGAGACAAAATAGCTTTTAGCATGAAGTAGAAACTTCTGATTAAGAAGTGGGGTTTGTGTTCAGGAGATACCAACAGCTAGCTTGGGGTAGATCTCTGTCTGTTTTAAATCTATAACAGCTTGTTGAATCTTCATCGTTTCAGGCCTGTTGCCAAATCATTCTACATATGGATCTGCACAAGGGAGTGTATAAATAGTTTTAAAATGGTCATAAGAACATAAGAGCAGATCTCAGAATGGATTTCACATTAGAATTAGTGCCTCGTGGTGTTTAAAGGTGCCATTGATTGGTTGGATAGAAAATGTTCTTTCAATAATGAAAGTTTTGTGAGGTGAATTATGAGCAGTAGACTGAAGAAAGTTGGAAAAATCCAAGTGAGCACTTACAGTCCTTTCAAATTTATTTAAATGCTGTCAATGAAATGTTTCAACCTGATTTGAGGCTGTGAGTATAATTCTTTCTATTCTTGTTTACTGTTCATGGCAGCTACCACTGACAAAGCAATTAAAAGCAACACGTGGCACCTCTGTGAAACAGTGTTTAGAATTTTGTAGACTGATAAGGACTTATTTTTTTCATGGCCAGTATCTGAAACCAAGAAATGGATGATTTCTGCTCATTCCCTTAGATGAGCCATTGCATTGCATGTGAGTGCTGGGAGAAGAAAGCATCTAAAGATTGCTTTCTCTTCAGGCATGCAGTATACCACCAGTATACTTTGTGATTGCCACAGATAAACTTATCTTTCGAATGAAGTGCTGCCAGGCATGCTACAATTTTAAAGCTCCACTGAGTTAATAACTACATGCATGCATGTATATCCAGGCAATGAAATGATGATGTGCTAGATGATCTTTTCAGTTCCTTCTGTAAGTCTTACACATTTATACAAAAGCTCTTAACTGTATGAAGAGAAATGCTCTATTAGTATCATCTGTACTTTGCTTTATAATTATTTACAGGCCAATGCTACGGTGTCTGTTTTATTTTGAGAGAAGAACTGTTAATAGAATAGAAAAGCTGTAATTCCTTACCTGCTCTTTTGATGTTTCCTGCTTTCTTTGTGGCAGTGGAGCAGAGCCAAATAACTTCCCCTTTGTGTAGTTTGTAGGTATTGCTGTGCAGTTTATCTACCACATAACAAAGGGGATAGTTCTGTTAATCTTGTCAGTTATGTTTTTGTTGGCCAGTTTCCAAAGTTCCCTTTGTGGCTGGTTATAAAAAAAAAAATATATATATATATGTATATATATATTACTAGCTCTTAGTCCAGTTGTTGAGTCAAAATCACAAATAACTTCCTTTCAGGGGCTTGAACTGAATCCATTCATGAAGGTTTTGATCTGTACATGGCCTTGTTTGTACAACCTACCAGGCTGGGGTCACACATCTGCTGTTTGTGGTGCTTTTAAAATATAAAATGTAGTGTCCTTTGCTTTAAAAAGAGACATGTTCTTCTCTTTCAATGTTCTTTACACTAAAAAGAGAAAAATTTCCATTCTATTTTCTTTTTATATTGCAGAGAGAATGGATTTTCATACAGTATCTGAGTAATATTTCATACAGTCATGGAAGTAGGTTTTTAAAATTTGTAGTTGATTGAGACAAAAGGTGAAAGAAGGAAAGAAAAGAAACTGAGCCTCTTGGATATTTTAAGGCAGAGCAGTCCCTTCAGGGAGAATGAATGGCACAGAGTTTGGGGTACTAAAATAAGAGTTGGCAACCCAATTTCATTTCTTTGCTTCCTGTGTAGGACCTTGAGCAGAGTCACTCTGGGACGTATTTCATGTGTTTCAGTGCAAGTCAAGCTCATAAATACTTCAAGGATCTGGCTAGCTCCCATCTAAGTTACTGTTCTTGGTATTTCTTGCTAGCTAGCTGTAGGCCTTCAAAGCCTCCCAACAGACAGGGCACATGTAAAAGAGTACCTACACAAGTTTTCACCTCTTTACTTTATTGCTCCTTTGCTGCAAAGTGAGAGAAGCATTGTCTTACCTGACCGAAGATAAATATCTTTAAAATGGTGAGGCAATTGATTGATACACCTGAGTCCACAAAAGGTTCAAAGGCAGAAATATCTGGGAGAAGTCTCATTCTTAGAAATGGCCAAGCAGATGTCCACTGTATCTGTTATGCGATGAGCTCCATGCTGTCTGTCAATGAATGCACTGTGAATGGGTGTGTATGAACATGTACACACAGCTATATATGCTTGTGTGTATAGATATTCGTCTTTCTGTTATGCTTTCCAAATCAGCTATTGTATGGCCCGTTCTGTGGGCACAAATCCGGGAGCTATTACATGGCCGGGAAAGTCATAACAGCCTTGGAGAGTGAAATTCTCCATGTTTTCCCTGTGCAATATCCACTCTGTAAGATTAATTATTAACAATCAGGGAGTAGCCAGCCAGCCAAAATAAAATGAGCGCCACATGTGGATTATCAACAACTTTTACTTGCAATGGAAAGTTTCTTCTTAATGTATGGTTTTGGTTTTTTTTGTTTGTTTGTTTGTTTTGTTTCAAATAAAGTACTTACAGTGCTGTTTTTCTTTCAACCAGGTGAATGGAGCGAAGCTCTTTATCCCTTGCTGACAACACTCACAGACTGCGTGGCCATGATGAGTGACAAGGCAAAGAAAGCCATGGTCTTTTTATTAATGCAGGACAGTGCCCCGACAATAGGGCTCTGCCTGAGTCTTCAGTATCGCAGGGATGTTGTCTTCTGCCAAACTGTAAGCAAGCAAATTTGCAGGATTTGATTACACTAGGACATGTGCTGGGTTTTTATGAAATATGAAAGATGGGTATTTTCGGAATTTTTCAGATCTGTTCTTAATACTGTGATCTCCTCTCACAGACTGTACTATCCCCTCCTTATTTGTCACTTACATGCATTTGGCAATATAAAACTTAAATGTTCCCTGGGATATATATTCCCAATTTCAAAACAGATTGTGACAGAAATACTGAAAATTCTCCTGTGTACAGAAACAACCTTTGTCATCCAGTGCCACTAAACTAAAAACAAAAGTAAGATGTGAAAGAGCTTTAAATAAAATCCCATGAACTGCAAGTACTCCTTTGGTTACCTTCTGTTGTTTTCAGCATCAAGAAAACCAATAAGACCAGCAGTACTTAAGGAGGAGAGAAGTGGGGAGGAATGAGTGCTGAGGTTTCTCTAAAAGTTCTGTTACTGGGCCCGCTGGGGTCTCTTTTGTGTCAGTCACTGACTAGCAGATGTCTGTAATAAAAAACCTTCCACACCTCATCTGCCCACTACACTTCTGCAGTGTGTCTACTCCCTGTGAGATTAATATCTCCTTCATTTATTTCAAACAGCCTATCTCTTGGACATTGTTTGGTAGGGTTGTTGTTGGCCCAAAATATAATATCTCATAGAGATAAGTTCAGAGAATCTTCCTATACAAAGCCCACTTCATAACACAGCTATTTTTTTAACTCAATGCTTTGAATACATTTACTCATCATAACTATAACTTTAGTCACTTCTGTTTAATTCTGGAAGTCATATATATGTGTACATCACATCTGGCAGTCACTGTGGAAATTCCTTTTTTAACAGAAAGAGTGAATTAAAAAGAGTACTGGTTTTAGATCTTAGTACTAGATCAGTCCAAGGGCCTTGTGTAGAATATCTCATAACACTACAGAGTTTGAATCTTTGCATAATATGAACAGACATGACATTTTTAAGCTTTCTTAAAATATCATTTTAAAAAATCATTTATTCATGCTTTCAATATTCGTGGCTTTGAGTTGGTAGTATTGCTTTTCCATCTGTAACTAAAGCAATTCTCCAAGGAGACTCTTTTGTAATTCATAAGTTGTAGATTCCAATGCAAGTGGTCGTGTCAAGAAAACAAATAGCAGCAAGTCCACCTTGGGAGAGCTTGCGAGACGAAGGCAGTGTGCCCTAAATCAGTTTTTATGAGTGTTTTGATTTTTGTTGGTTGGCTGTCTCTCTTTAGCTGCAAAGAGTGTCATTTAAGGTAAAAGAGCATCAGTCTGACAGATTTTATGGCACCTCTTTCTTATGTGCAGTGTTGTTTCCATTTGGGGCTGAAGAGCCTTTTTTGTCTTTGTTTTCTCTCCCACAGCTGACAGCTCTCATTTGTGGATTCATTATCAAGCTGAGGAACTGCCTGCATGATGATGGATTTCTAAGACAACTTTACACCATTGGCTTGCTGGCGCAGTTTGAGAGCCTGCTGAGCACTTATGGTAAAGGCACAGGGCAAATGGGAGATAGCAGCTGTTGAGTCAGCAAATTCTGCTTTAAATTGGCTACAGCAGAACATGAGTGGTTGGTACAATCTGCAGCTCAGCTACACAATGGTTTTGAAAATTGAAATGCAAACCCAGATTATGTATGGGGTATGTAATTTGCTAACTACTCCGAATTCTTCACTTTTAATTGAATTACTTCTAAAAAACAAAATGAACTTGCCTTATGACATACTAAGGCCAACACTTAAAAAAATCATTTTGATTATTTTTAAAACAAAGAAATGGAGCAAAATACCAGTAAGCTGGGATAAACTGTGCACAAAATATGCTTTTTGAATATTTGTAATTTTTCTTTGTAATTTTCTCTTGTAATCCTACAGTACAATGTGAGGTTGAAGAGAGAATACAAAAAGGGAAAGTACTTCACGAGTACTGTTCTTGTGTCAGAATAGCCATCTGGATTCTAGTTAGGGAATACTTTACTGAGCAAATCTGGAATACCTTGTAAGGTGCTGCAGTACAGTATGCCAAAAACAGATTTCCAACCCAAAGGATGTCATGTCTGTGACAATGCAGGGAAGATCTTACTAGCTTTGTCTAAATAAGAAAATAAGTGTGCAGTCTGCATGAAGGATGGTAGCCTGGACTGTGCTAAATAACTGGTGTTTTCTAACCTTGGTAGACTCATAAAGTCAATCATGCCATCATCTGCAGTCTGTAGACCACAGCGAAGGCGTGGACTCCCTAGCTTCTGCGTCCACAGAATTCATGAGATCTGTGACCTATAGCCTTGATCAAATCGATAAAGGGAAAGTACATAACAACTAGTGATTACAATTCACTTTTTCCTCCTTGATTTAGGTGAGGAGCTGGCAATGCTGGAGGACATGAGTTTGGGAATCATGGACTTGAGGAATGTAACCTTTAAAGTAACTCAGGCAACATCAAGTACATCTACTGACATGCTGCCAGTCATCACTGGAAATCGGTAAGAAAAAATGGGGACGGCAGAAAGTGGGGTGGGACTGCAGAAGGGCAAAGTGCTGATACTACGCTGGAAATTCAAATGAATAAGAAGCTTAGAAACCAAGAAACCATGCTGTTTTTTTTTTGTTTGCTTGTTTTTTTTTTTTTTTGTTTTTTTTTTTTTTCCCCTCAAAACTTTAGAGAAATGTTATGAAGCTGATTTACCACCTTAAGCACTTGTGCTGTTGTAGATTTCAGACTGACTTTTGAGGCTGATCTCGTCTGAAATTCACTGGTGTTGATAAGTTAGTCCGTGCTTTACTGGATGCCATTGACTAACAGGTCACCGTTAGCACAGTAGGACATGAAATGTGTGTCAGGCAGTTGATGGGCTGCTGTTGAGGCCTACTTAGGGTCAGTTTCTAAACTATCATGGCCAAAGAGGATTTAACATATAGATGCTTGTGAAACACTAGACTGCTTCTCATATTGGCCACTTGTCTAAAAAGAGCTATTTTCAAGTTTGAGCTTGAAAGCATTTTTTTATTAAAAAAAAAAAAAAAAAGTCTCTCTCAAGTAACAAACATCCACATCCTTTTGTAGCCTGAGAGTGATCTGCTGCAGCTTTATTGTGATGGGAAGCTTTTACAACAGTCTCGCTTCCATCAGGCTGCTCAACCTGCTTATCAGCTGCCCTCACACTGGCTTCTGAGGTGATGCTGATGGGGGCCTGCAGGAGAGCTCTTGCTCAGAGGAAGCCAGTTCACAGGAATGAATGGATGTGAGGACAGTTGCCTCACGGAAATTGGTGTTTTAATATTTCTGTGTTTTAGAGTCTTTAGAGTCTTTTAGTTTTGAATCTGATTTCTGGGGGAAATAAGGCTTACTCGATTACAGTTTGGTGTGACGAGCTCCACTGAAGCTCTGCCCAGCTTCACCCACATATGAAAAACAGCTAGAATTCTCTAAGATAAGGACTTTAAGAGAAACTTAATTAAGTTTAGGTTAACATGCAATGAAAAGTGCACTAGCTGAAGGAGGACTGCAGTGCAATCATAACAGAAATTGCTGAGACCTTTGGGAATGGCAGTTGACATTAAAATCCCGTTCCAAGAAGATTTTTAGTTACAACTTGCTGTCAGACATAGGACACAAATCAGTAGGAAACTAGTCTCCACTAGATTCAGGCCTTGCTTATTATTTTGCTTTAGAGATTTTATCATAGGAAGAGAATAAAAAAATGTGCTTATTTATTTTGGTGCAAACTATTGGAAGCTTTACAGTAAGAGGTGAAAATAGGCTTTTTGCTTTCAAACACACCCCAGGATTTGTACCTCCATCCAACATAAATGTGGGACAGGGCAATTCTGATTACCTTGTATACTTCCCAGAGCTCTTCTGCTATACTTGAAAGTTTATGCTGCACTTGAGAGTGCTGCTGACAGCGTCTTGTGAGCAGATAAATGATCATAGGAATGTTGCACTGCAAGGACTTGAACTTGGACTGCTGCTGTTAGGTTAGTGCACAGCACTCAAATCACAGTAACTTTTGTCCTTGCAATCCCTCAGCCTATAGCAGATGGAAGGTAATGTGACTTACCTGAGTCTGCTCTTACGTTGTGTGTAAAGGTAAGTTGCAGTACCTCACATTTACCAGGAGATGAAGTATACACAGTGCTCTTTGCTGTAGCTCAGCAGACCCAAGGTAACCTGGTGTGTAGCAAGAACAGGCTTCTAGGTCTGAATCACAAGGTTCCACATCAGGGCTTTTGTTAGCTCCCCCTTCAACTTATACTCGAGTCACTCCTATCATTGTCTCTGTCCACCTATGAAATGTCAGCACTACTTACCATATCCAAAAAAGTATCCTTCTTTGCACAGGCATCATCACCAGCCTCTATCACTTTAAAATCAAAGACACTTTACTCTTGATGAGACAGAGACAAGACAAAAATTGACTTTTTTAACCAAACTTGTACGAGAGCTGCAGTATTAATGAGAAGAGCAAAATCAGCTTTTGTCAATTTGAGGTAGAATAGCTTGTCTGACTAGGACCAAGCTGTAGCAGTTCTTTTAAGTCCTCAGCTTTGACCGATTCTTATTTTTTTAATAATTGGATTACATTCTGGATGTTAGCCCATTCTCAGAATGTTGCTTTTTGATCTGTATGTCTAATATCTGTTTCTTTATCCGCAGTGATGGATTTAATGTGAGGATCCCTTTGCCAAGCGCCTTGTTTGATTTACTGCCGCGAGAGATTCAAAGTGGCATGTTACTGAGGGTTCAGCCTGTTCTTTTCAACGTGGGGATCAATGAGCAGCAAACCCTAGCAGAGAAGTAGGTATTCATTCATGCAAGCTTGCCCTTAATGGCAGTTCACCATTCTCTTCTGATGGTAGTATCTCTCTGTCTCTCTGTGGCATTATACTGTTGCATTATTAACAGCAATTTGGTTTCTCCTCCAATACAAAAACAAGGGAACATTAAATAAATGAAGCTGGCAAATTCAAAACAAACAAAAGGAGATACTTCACATGACACAAGGCCGTGGAGCTCCTTACCTCATGGGTTTGTGTCTAGTACAAGTTCAGAAGTGGACTTACAGAAGAGGAGATGTATCATGGGCTGTTTAACACAGACTTGTGACCTGAAACCTCTGTGAGCAGTGAATCACTAGAGGCTGAGATTATTCTGAGTATCATTGTGTATTTACCCTTGTGCTTTTGCATTCTTCTTTAGACTTCCTCTTCTGGAGGAAAAGTGTCAAAAAACAGGATATTGGGCTAGATGGACCTCTGTTTTAATGTATTGTTGCAGGTTTTACATAATGCAGCACCGCTCTAGTGAAGCTGAATAATGTAATTACGTAACAGTTTTTGTAAGGGAAACTTCAGTTCTGGAATAGCCACCAGAGCTTCTCTTTGTTATGGCCATATCTGTAAGGAGTACATTAGCAGATCCTGCTTTTATGGAGAACTGGGTGAAGCCAGGCACAGGCATATTGTATCAGCAGGAGTGTGCAGGCAAATAGAAAAATCTAACTGTGGCATTCCAGCAGTTGCTTTTGCCTGCAAAGGGAGCTTGAGATGACTAGTGTAGCTGTAGATTTCAACACCATGTGCATGCTTATATGTATGTATGTGTATAAATGTATGTACTTACACATTCATACATATATGTATATATAGTTAGGTGAGCTGAATCACAGTATTGATGATTATTTATTACATTCACATTTTATCACTCTTGGATCCATACTTCTCATTCACATGACTGAAATCAAAGTTCTTAAGCCTGTCTCCCGATGCCATGGTTATTATTAGTTTATGAACTAATATATTGAAAGAGAGATACAAAACCCAAAGTGTTTTAAGTATTGTTTTCTACGAGGTTTTTCTTTCTGCCTTCCTTCCCACACTTCCCCTCACACTCAAGTATTTTCTTTTTCTGGAGTGAATCTCTGCAACTCCTTTCTTTTATGCTTTACTTCGCATTTGAATGTTTAGGAATTTGGGGACATGAATCTTTGAACTGTTTTCTCATAGTTGTATTGCCAAGTGAAGTTCTTTTGAAGAAAAGGAGAAGGATTACCTTATATTTAACTGTTCCCTTCTTCACCTTTTAAAGGTTTGGAGACACCTCACTGCAAGAAGTAATTAACATGGAAAGCTTAGTGCGGTTGAATTCGTATTTTGAGCAGTTCAAGGAAGTTTTGCCTGATGATTGTAAGTATTGGATAATTAACAGCAAATCTGGTTCAACAGCAGTTCAGGCTGATGTTCTTGTTTGCTTGCTTCAAGTTAGGTGCTTATACATTGATGATAGGCCAGTGTCAGTAACCTCCAAGAAAAGATGCGACTCTAATTTAATACATTAGTACTAAGTAGAGTAGATTCAAGTGTTTTGAAGTTCAGTCTGATTAACTTTTTAAAATTTACTTTTGCATCTACGTGGCATTACTTATTGTATAAACACAGCTAGGCAGTAAGAGGGGAAGGCAAAAACATGACAGGTCATAGCAGCAACTTCTGTGTGCAGTTTCTGGTCATTTTCTGTTGATCACCTGTACAGAGAGCAACTGACATTTTGGGGAACTCCTTAATCACTTTCCCTCTGCATATTATTTGGCACTTGAATGAAATTGTTGTATCTGCAGCCAAAAACAGAGAGGTCTAGAACCTGAAGGAGAGACAGTAGCTACAAGCTTGAACTTCACTTGCTACTTTTATGTCCTGCTCGCTACTGTATTTTGAGAAGGCAGTAGAATAAGCTGCCCCCCAAAATGGTGAGAATTCATTGATTTGTTATCAGTAGTACCAAACATCCTGTAAGCTAATTTCATGGGTTCCACAACTGCAGTTTATTGCAGGAATAGAAAATTTTGATGCAGCTGAGAGCTTCTTCTTTCTGATTGTTCACAATTGCGCATAATAATTTCTCTGAAATTTAGTTGCAAAATTTTAAACCGTGTTTTACTCTATGGTACTCTAGCATCAGATTTTCTTGTAAACTTCAGAAGTTAATCAGTTAACACTGATTTTTGTTCCACTTTTTTTGCCATTCCTTCCTGTTTCTGTCCATAGTCTTTCTTAACATACTTCTCAGTCAGTTCCTTCCTCTACTTTTTGGTTTAGCTTGCTTTTTTTTTTTTTTTTTTTTTTTTTTTTTTTTTTTTTTTTTTACTACAGTCCCTTACCAGATTCTCAAGCTTCTTATGTTGATGTGGTCATCTGTTAGCTTTAGCCTTTTTCTTTAAACATTTTTTATTCTGCAGTCTATTTTCTGTCCTGTAATTTGTTCATTCTTTTCCATGGCTTTTGGATTCTGTTTTATCATTACACTTACTCTCCTCTATTTTCAAAGAGCACTGGTGCCACAGCTTCGAGCTTCTCATTTGCCAGTAAGACTTAGTCCTTATACCAAAGGTTTTTCCTCAAGCATCTTGAAGTTCTGAATAAAGCTGGAGACAGTGCTGGACAGGTGGCATTAACATGCACCTTAACAGTAAAGCAAAACAAAACAGTCTTGTGTCCACCTGCCTTTTCTCCCTCAGTCCGGTTACCTGTCATTACACTGAACTCCCTGCCACATGAGATGAATACCACTAAGGGGAAAAATCTGCCCTCTGCCTAAACTTCATTCTGCTTCACTGTTTGTCCTGGGTCAGTGCAGAAATATTTTTGCAATCCAGCTTGGATAAATGTTTTGTGGTTTCCCGAACTAAAACCTCATATACTACCCATGCAGAGACTTTTTAACACAGCCATTTTTTAACAGTGCATACCACCGTATTTATACAGTCACAGCTTTAGTTGGTGTCCTCTGTAGATAATCCTCAAAAAAAAAAGAAAAAGACCTATTTAATACTTATTGTTGGTTGTGAGAGACAATGTGTAGCACTTTGAGCATGTAGGCATGAGATGGCTGTTGAAAACACTCTGACATACTGAAAAATTTCAATAGCTTTATTTCCACTTACTGAAATATTAATAAATCAATTTTGGCAGTGTAGTGTCCTGTTGGAGTGTGTGTTTCTTGTAACCAAAAACTGCCTAGGCTGCAAATTGAATATGTGAGCTGAATATAAGCTGATACCTTCAGAGTTTCTGTGGAGATGTAGATGTTATCCTATCACCTCTGAGAGGGGATAATACAGTTACATGTTTATGCACAGTTCTGAGCAGTATGTCAAAGCAAGTATGTCCAGGACACACCAAACAAAACACTATACTGGTCTTTCTCCCTTTTTCCCCCTCTGTTACTATATTGCCATCACTATTCTGAATCTCTGAAGTTTTAAATAAACCGAATACATATTTCTAATAGAGTTTAATTAAACCTGGTTTGTTAGTGTTAGTAAGTAATTAAAAATTGGGTTAGTTTTAAGCTCTGATAGCTTCAAGAAAACATGACTGCCTTTCCAATGAACATATAGGAACACTTCTTGTTTAACTGATCTTTCTAAAAGTGTTGAATACAGATAAATAAGTAGAGTTGGTGTTGTTTCTATTATAGGTCTACCTCGATCTCGTAGTCAGACGTGCCTGCCTGAACTGTTAAGATTTCTGGGACAAAATGTACATGCAAGGAAAAATAAGAATGTTGATATCCTTTGGCAAGCTGCTGAGGTATTTATTAGTCTAAGCATTTTTGTATAGCTCAGTTGATTTTTTGTATATGTGTGTATTTTCCCCTTTTTTTACTGGTATGTTCAGATTTCATCATTTGCATGCATGTTGCTTGGAAATGCTGCCATGCTTCCCTGGCTATGGGGAGATAAAGAAAATGTTTTTATTTTCACATCAGTATTTTCCCTACAACACATGCAACAAAGTACTACTGTACCAAAGTTGACAACTTTTGACATCACAGTCCTACAAAAGATTTGTATCTCTAAGGAGGAGAAATATGGGTGTGTTCTCTGATGGAAGGTTATACATGAGGAAGGAATGATGAATTTCATATCTCGTTTCTAGATATGCCGCAGACTAAATGGTGTTCGGTTTACAAGCTGTAAAAGTGCCAAGGATAGGACTGCCATGTCGGTCACCCTGGAGCAGTGTCTGATCCTACAGCATGAACATGGAATGGCCCCACAGGTCTTCACCCAGGCTCTGGAGTGTATGAGGAGGTAAGAGATTGACTGTGTCCCTTATTCCTAAATGAGGAACCATGCAAACTGCAGAGGAGCAGTGGTGTCTGTTTCTATCAAAAGAAACAAAAAGAAAAATAAAGGTAGAAAACTGCAAAGCTGGCTGCTAGGATTCATCCCCCACTTGCATGTATTAGTGCATTTTAAATGGTAAAGTTGGTGGTTACCAGATCTGCATCAGATGGGTTTTAGTTTTCAGTAGTGAATTGGAAGTTTTCAGAGAAGCATGTAAAAACACATTTTCAGTTAATGCTGAGCTTACAGAACAGGAAAGGGCTACTTCTCTGAAAATTTTTTACTGGTGTTGCCTTTACTGTCGTAGTAGCAGGTTTCTTAGTTCTAGATCAGGCAAGTTTGTCTGAGGTGACTTGTATTTTGTTCTTTGAAACATAGACACCTGCAGTTTGCACTGGTTTGCCACCATGTATTCTTTAGCAGTGAAACACCTTGCTCACTGGGCAAAACGTTAGTGTGAGTGTTTCACAATACAGCACCCAAATTTCATCACAGCGTGTCAGTGTGCTGTTGTCATATCAATATAACGATGTTCTGTATTCTGAAGCAGCAGAGATGTTTGCAGAGTTAACAACTGTACTAAAAAAAATCTGTTTACTGTTGTTCAATGCCTTGTTTCAAGCACTGCTGGAAAACTCCGTAACTCACATACCAAAAGAAAGGATAAGAAATCTAGCTTTAGTCTTTATCAATGTAGTTCAACAATGCTGTTCAGTCCTGTTTTTCAACATTCACTCTTACTGAATGTACTGTACTGTGTGTCTTCTCACCAAATTCTCTAGAGTGTTCAATTCTCTTATCCTTTCTGTATGTTTTTGCTGTTTGACCCTTTCTTACTCTTCAGTAACTTAGAAGGAAAATGTCTCATATAGTAGTATTTCCAGCCTCTCACAGTAAAAATTTGTTTTTAATTTCTACATCTAACTGGATGTCACTGGACTTTTTTCTTTTCTTTTTTTTTTTTTTTTTTTGCTGCATTTTTTGCTGGATCATTACACAGTTACTCCAGGACATGAAAACTGTGTATCCAGAGACCAGCTGAACCTTAGTATTAGAAATAAAGACAGCTTGGAACAGCTTTATGAGGGAGAAGTTACTGACTTAAAAATGGAGCTAAGTGTCTCTTAGATGTCTCATTATTTAAACTACACATGTTGACTTAGACACCTGAAACAAAAAAGCTTTGTTGCACAGGTTTAATAAAGCTGTTATTAAAACAGTTTAGTAAGTTTTGAATAAAAAATGAACAGGTATAATGCTAGAAATCTTGATAGGTTCTTTAAGTTGGTTACTGAGTTAATATTTTTTATTGCAGTCATGGTCACAGTAGAGACAGAGATTAATAACAACACTGTTTTGGACCATCAATTCAACTTAACACAAAATGAAATAAAACATTGACACAAGAAACACATAGCTTTATGTTGACCAACATTGGGATGTTGAAAGTGGGCCGGCTTAATCAAAACGTTTGGCTGACATGTTCTAGCAGCATCCGGAACTTGCTCTACTAGGTGAAAGATGTGTCATTTTCTTCTGTTAAATTGTTGACCAAGAGGGATTGTACAGAACAAATACTGAGTAGACCTGATGGAATACAGAGATTGGATGGGTTTTCATCAAGCCCATCACTCTTCCTCACATCTCATTGATTTTCAGGGTAGGATGTGATTTGTTGTTATTTTTCTCTTTAATACATTCTCCAATTCTATTCGGAAACAATGGCACAGAATTAACAAAGCTTGAGGAGACATATGGGATTACAAAACAAATATGTAGGAACCCAACTCCACCCAAAACCATTTCAACATGGACAGGACGACCTGACCTAGATGACATATCCAGGAAGTGAAAGAGTTGCAATTTACTTTTAGGGCATTCAAAAAACTTCCTTTTTCTTTTAACTGCGACCTTTGATTTATGTAGCTGTACTACAAAAAGGAAGGCTTGGTTCAATCTTGAAGCCTTTTGAATTTTCTGGGCCAGTTGGAAGGTCAGGGAAGAAGTTGTGAGAGTCCAAGGCTTGAAGCATTTCAGCTCTTTGCTGGGAAGTTTCCAGAGAAGAAAAGCATCTTTGCTTACAGGATCCTTTTGCTGTACAGGCTGCAGTTTCCTTCAGGAAATATCCAGCTATTAGGTTGTGGGGTCCTCCATATGAATATCTGCCTGGCCTTGGTCCTTTCCATGGGCAGCAGGGGAATCTCTGCTCAGGTGCCTGGAGCACCTCCTGCCCTCTTCTCTAACTTCAATGATTGTAGGGTTGTTTCTGGCACTTTTTTTTTTTTTTTCCCCTTGCTTCTCACTTCCGTGCAATGATGAAAACACATTTTTAGTTGGGCCAATACACAGAATTGTTCCTGAATCTTGGAGAATAAACCGAAGCACTGCTGCCTTTTCATTCTTTTAAGCATACTGACAATACATCAGGTGTACAAAGTTTTCCTTGCCATCGTGAGAACTCTGGGGAACTGATTTTGTAATCTAAACCCAAAATTGCACTGGGCAGGTTACCTGAAGAAGCGAGTCCCCTGATAAGGCCCTCTGTGCTCAAAGCAACGTAGGAAGCAGGGGCATAATGAGAGATGGGCTTTGCAACCTCTTCCCTTCACACGTGTACCTTGGAGCACTTCACTGAGGTGTTTTGGAAAGTGTATTGATACACACTTGAATTCATTCTGAAGCTGAAAAACAAGCGGGTGGTTTGGGTGTTTTGTTTTTTATGTTCATACGTTGAGCAAGTAGTTACGAGGTTAAAGTATTTCACTGCAGCTCACATGGAAAGATGTTTGAAAGGGTCAAATACGACAATGGTTATTCATGTTCAGCTTGCTTTTCAGAGCTCCACTTTTTTGCAGCATGCGGGAGCATGGCAGAGCAGCATGGGATATTGCTTGGTAATCTGAAAGAATGAACATGGAAAACCATTTATGTTCAACCTACATGTGTTTATTTTCGGTAGACTACAGTACTTCTTTCTTATTTTTCTCTTTTATTCTCTTTCCCTCTCCTTATATCTGTAATTGTGCTGATATATATTTTTGAGATGTTTTTCCACTCTTTCTTTACTTCATATTCTGGTTTTGTTGTGGCTTCTTCCATCTTTTTTTCATCTTCTTGACCACCTTGTGTTGCCATCTCTTTTTATACATTCATTTGCATGTCCGTCTTCCTTTCTGTTTTATTTTCCCTCCTCCCAACCTTCTTCCTTTTCACAGCATTGGAACACGGGAGGTAGTCACCCAGAAGAACTTGAGTGGCTTGGTGCCCATCCGAGATTTCAGACTAGATCCCAGCCTCCTCTACTCTATTCCTTTACTAGCTCTCAGCCCCAATTTACTGATTGTGTGGCTGTTCCTGAGCATAGCGTACCTGGTGGCCAGATTACGTTGCAAGTGAAGATAAGGTTAAAATAAAAACAAAAACAAAACAACAACAACAAAAAATACCGCTTGAATGTGTATTGCCACTTGGTACCTGCTGGACAAAGGAATGTGTCATAGCATTGTCTGCCAAGAATTATTATTATGCCTTACAATTTTACGTTTCTATTGTACTAAACTGTAAATATACATCAAATTATTTTATCAAAAAGAATTGTATTGAAACTTTAAATTATTGTTCTGCTTTCAGTGCTTGTAACATAGTCTGACATTTGGCCTGTTACCTCGTTACTTTAGCCGGCCTGAAGATCTCTTACCAAATATAGTTTTGTGTTATTTGTTTCATGTATTCCAGAGAAAGGAACTCTGAAAAAAAAATTTGTATCTTTTGTATATCAAAGGTGTATGCTAATCTTGCCTTTCATTTTTATGAGGTACAAAGAGAAAAATAAAAATATGGGTGGGGTTTATAAGAAATTATAAGAAATTTATTTAAAGAAATAAACAAATTTCTACCTTCATTTCAAAGCATAATAGCCAAATTACATTATTACTATACAGTTTGTAGAACCATAGTCTTGTTCCTTTCTCATGGTTAAGTATGTGCCAGTAGACTAGTGTACCCACTCCAAATGCAACTTGCGGTGCGCTGCATGCAGAATTACTCCATTATATTTGTAGATCTGCGTTTTGTAATGTATTAAAGACACAATGACTTGTGGTTAGGGAGAGTATGTAATCGGCAGAGCCTGCTAATGATCCATTATCAGTTTCAGGTGCTTTGTTGTATAACTCACTCTGGAACAGGGTCATTGTCATCCTGCTGAAGTTAGTCTTCAGTATTTCAGGCGAGAAAATGAAGCTATTAATTAGCTCCTTCATTTAGGTGTGTTCTAGGTTTTCCATTGGGCTTTGTGTTAATGACACTAGGCTGGAATATTATTGTTATTTTCACTGTTAAGTGTTGGACAGCTTTAATAAATTATGATGTTGATAGGCGGTGACTTAGAGATAAATGAATTATGGTAAGTTAACGTTTATGTAAGTGGTGATACTAAAGAAACTTACCTAGCTTAGTCATGCAGAACGATGGTAGAAGAAATTTGATCACCATTTATATCTAACACCAACGTGGCAGATGCCTGTTTAAATTGAAGGGTTTTGTTGATGTAGTGGTCTGGAAGAGCTTGTCAATAGCAATAGTTCATCAAAAACCTAACCTCATTTAACATAGTTTGCTATGTTAATTTATTAATTAACATAATTAATTTAATATAACTTAATTTCATAAAGGGATTTACTTTGCTTGGTGCCTGAGATGACAGAAAATTGGGCTTGATGACTTGAGAAGAACTCTTGTAGTACTGTGATTTCTGATTTCTACTATTACTGACTCGCTCAGAAAACATAGATAGCTGCAGCTTGTGTTGTTAATGTTAATAAACTTTGAAATCTCCTGAAAGAGGCAAGCTTTAAAAAAAATAAGAAATAAGATAAAATCAATTCCTGAATTTGGTAAAAATTCTGATTAATTAAAGTACATATTTACATTTGTGTCTTCATGAAATAAGACTGTACAGTACACTATCTCCTGGTATTTTTCTCACTATTCTTCAAATGCTGTTTTTAAAATAGGATTAAAAAAAAAAAAGCCCACAAAGACATCTATTTATTTCCTATTTATTTTTAATTTTAATGAACTTAGGCAAACCTTACTGCTGATGAGATTTCAAATAATAATATGGTGGTGATGGTCATTTCCACATCCTGTGCTGCTACCCAATACCACTGCATCTTTGTACGAATCATTTCTTCTTTCTGATGAAGGCTGGTTCATTTGCTATGTGTACCAAAATCTATTTTTTCACACAGTGAAGGAATGTCAGGTTGCACTATAGCCTTGTTGTATCAATGCATTGAATGTCCTGGGTTCAGTCTAACAAGATGTGAAAGTAACTGGAGCACCTCCACTGAACTCCCTGATACAATTAATCTGTTTTAAATAAAGTATGAAGCTTTGCTCGTGACTGTCATTAGGCAAGATTAGGCCTGAAGGCCACCATGAAATGAATTTAGAAAGAAAGCCTCAACCCTTTGTAAACAATGTGTTGGGAAGGGGGTTCCTAAACTTCAATAAGGGCAAGTTTTTGGCTTTCTTTTTAGCTCGGTTTGTGCTTTCACTCAGGGTTTCAGATTTAAAACGCTGCAGTGCAGACTGCCCACGTGCCTCTGGCAGAACCATGGCACATGAAATGGTGTGAAACACGTCTTTGTGTCTGAACGTGGTCAATAACCAGATGCAGTGGAACGGGTAATGAACAGGATGATCCACCTCTGACTGAAAATGCTCAGTCAGCATCCTGTTATGCTTTATTTAAGCTTGGTGTTTTCGTCACTACGCTGAAACATATTTTCTGCTAATTCTTGATTAATCTGTTTGTCTGCAGCAGCTGGGGAGGGTGACTGTAAAACACAAAACAACGTCATAGAGACGGTGTCATAAGGTACAGTCCACTCTATAAAAGACCGTCACAGAATACACTGTAGAGACAAATTTCCGATATAAACTGTTTCTTGGAATGAAAAGTTATGGGGCCAATGCTTTATGAAGCTAGGTGGTACATATGTGACAGAGCTACAGTCGGTTTGATTAACCAAAATCGGACGAACAATGAGCTCAGGAAGAGCAGAGAGCTTTTACACCGAACCAGGATCCAAACCCTCCTTTTAAAAGAGATGACTGCCATGTACCTGGTACCTGCTGCAGCCACCTCCAGGACAGGAGTAACAGGAGATTTCCACCATAAGATCGTGTACTGTACACTTGGTCATGAGCCTTTACTATTAAATGGTTGTTTAGGTTCCAGTTCTCTATCAGGGAAAGACGTTCTCATGCAAGCCTAATTTGATTTATAATATATATTTAAAACAGTGCTTCCTCTTTGTATGTCTGTTTTGGGTATAATCAAAGGAACTTTGATGTAGATTTACAATTGTAAAGAAGCCTTATAACTGGAATAGTTTTTTTATCGTAGCACAGGACCTCTTTGTAATGTGGGGCAGTTGCACCAAAACCTTGGGTAGAAGTTAAGCTCTACGTTCTGCACAGCTTTGTTTCATTGGGGTGATGGCTGCCAACGCAGCCAATCTCTTTTGCACCCACACAAAGCTGCTATTTCATGATTAAGATTTTTTTTTTTTTAAGTATGTTGGTTTTCAAGTCCATTTATGCATGCAGAGATAACTGGAAAGCCATTATTTTTGTATCAGCTCTAATCTTTAAGTAAGTTCTGATAACAGCGACATGCAGGGAACAAGAGAATTACTCTAAAGCTCCTTTGGAGAGATCAGCAATTTTCCTTTTTCAGCCTAATGTACTAATAAATTAGCAGAACTGCTTTTAAGCAATCTTTTGGGATCCCTTGTGCGATGAAGCGGCATGTGAACTCCACAACAGTATACCTGGAAATACATGAAACCTCCCTAAAAGAACTCTTTCAGTAGACGCACTGCTGCTTTTTAGAAATGCAAAACTAGCAACCAGACATAGCATGTGTCCATTCTGTGTGCTTCTTACTAGCATTGTATGATGAGTCATCATTTTTAATATTTGCAGTGGCAAATTAATTAAACGCTCATTAAATATAACCAACTTTTTTTTTTTTTAATGCTGTAAAATAACCAGTTCATTTCATCTTAGTTTAAGTCTTTTTTTTTTTTTTTCTTTTTCCTTTTTACTGCTGTCATTTTTTTGTGCTTGTTTTTTTTCCCCAGCGAGGGTTGTCGGCGAGAAAATACAATGAAGAATGTTGGATGTCGCAAGTATGCGTTTAATTCCCTGCAACTGAAGGCTTTCCCAAAGTATTACAGGCCTCCAGAAGGAACTTATGGAAAAGTTGAAACATAAGCATACCATGTCCTTTAATTGCTGTTCCATTAAAACGTGTGGATGCACTCTAGATTAACACCTGATTTTGTCATCCAGAAGAGATAAATAACCTTTTTGTACGTTTCACTAGGTTATACAGAGCATGTTACTTACCGAGTTGGGATCTGTAGTAACACTTATTCTGACACCTTAGCTTGAGAATAGTGTGATGACCGTGCCCATTTAAATAGCCTCCAGTGTATGTAAGATGACCAGATATTGTGCTACTCGATAACTACCTATCTGCGAAGCGCTAGGTACCTCCTGGATGGGCAAGGACTCTGCGAATGGCATTTAGGCAGCTGTTTCACACGACATCTTTTTATACTGAGTTGACGTGAGATTGAGCTTTTCATAAACTTTTTAAAACAGAGTAAAACTCAGAAGTTGTAAATAAAAAGGGACTGGACCCTAGGCAGTCTAATAACTGTAGAATGCATTGTTACAATCAAGGAGCAGGTGTTTAACTTTTAAAAATAATCAGCACAATAAAAGCCAGGAGACGAAATCGTTTCACTGTATATAGGATACCATCTTGATAAATGAAAATAACAATACATAAAAGGCATATGAGGTCTAGTTTCTAGTTCTGTCCAAATAAAGACAAATTCCTGTCATTTTCAGCACAAAAGGACTTTAGCAAACATCTTAAACCAGTTTTAAAAAGTGTTTTTCAAAAACATCATGATGCTTAACCATTGATGCCAGCAACAGTTCCCCCAGCCCTTCCCAACTCTAACATGTTGAGTACGTCTCATGGTACTGTAAATTATTTAACACATTTTTTATCCATGGCTTTTTATAATAGCTTCTGGATTGTAAGCATTAATATGTCAGGGGGTCGCATTTTTTTGACTGATGTTTTTGTTTTTCAGTATCTGTCAATTTGAAAATGCTCAGAGTGCCCAGCACATCCCCGTTACTCCGTAACAAAAATTTATTTCTGGTATTTTAGGACTGTAAAAAATAGCTTTGCGTTTTACCTTACTGAATGTTCAGAATCATGTGTGGGCAGCATGACTATTTTCAGAATATTTCTGAAGAAGATAGCAATGTCCCGTTTTGGTAGAAAGTCATGTGCTAGTGCACAAGACCCTCAGATGTGCTCGAGCCTAAGACTAAGGCGATCAGTTTGATGGCATTTGATAAAAAATGTTCAACAGATCTCCTTGCAAATCATGTCCCAGAGAATGCCTTCGAAGATGAAATACCTTCTTAAAAAGCATCTAAACATTAGGTTCCAAATTTTAACAGGATTAGATCATTCCCAGCTGGCTTCCTCCAGCCCACTGTGCCCTCCCCCTCTTGGTTTCTAGAACAGCAAAATCTGGTCGTTTGCTCTTGTGAGAGTAGCAGCAGCCAGGTAAGTATATGGCTGGCTTCTTTCTCCCTCGCACTGATGTTTGTCTGTGCTGTCACTGCTCTATCAGTCATGTTCATTCTGCTCCCATACAGGTTTGGGGGTTTTAAGCCTAGCAGTTTTTGCATTTTGCTTTCTGCAGTCCAACACTGAGCAGCATGTCACCACGCCAGTTAAGAGAGTTCTGCTGAGCTAGGTCGTTACCATTACTTCAGTCTTTCTAGGAGAACAAAGCAAAAAAATTCTGTGCAAATTCATTGCTTTTCTAGCACCTGTCCTGAACAAACCATCTGTAGAAGAACAGTCCCTTGGAAACATTACGAACCTGTTCTCCAACTAATAAACGTGTTGCTTTTATTTTGGGGTTTTTGCAAATCTGTAAGCAACTATACAGTGGAAAAACTTTTCAGTGGGATTTATTTAGGCGTTATTCCATTAGTTCTGCTCAACCTTCAGTCCCTGGCCCGTTATTAAATGCTACATTTATTTTTGTATAAACTATACTCTTTGTATCCCTTAGTTTTTATGAGTTGATGATTTTATTTTGTATATTTCAAACATAGTTAATATTTTAAGTCCTGTATTGTTACACTAAAAACCTTCCAATGTTCTGCTTCAGAAGAAAATACCGAGAGGTCTGTTGTAACAATTAGCAGAGCCACTCTCTTAGGTTGTGGCCAGCAATCATTAGACCTACTCTAGAGCTTACTGAGCCTTTATTTATTTTGTATACCAGTGTAATCAGAAAAAGTTCCCGAATTTTCTATATGCATGGTTTTTGCTCACCTTTTTAAAGTGGTGGCATACCGGTCTCAAGTATTGCATTATTTTGTTTAAAATATTCTGATTTTAGTACGCTTACATGTAAAACCTCATCGTCCAGCTAACGTTTTATATATACAACGGTGTCAGTACATGCACGTCAATGGCTTGTTTTAAAGGGCATCACGAAGAGTAAGATCTTGACCAGTTCATCGAAAAACTGTGAAACTTGAAATCCACATAGGAGACTTCACAGGGGTGAAGTAAGCTTTTCTGTTGCACAGGAGAGGCAAATTTAAGGATTACTGTAAAATGAAGTTCTGTCTAATGTTCTTTTTTGAGTAATTTTTTAAATTATAAAACATACAAAGGTAAAAAAAAAAAGTTGCCAAGTATGTTCTGTGTATGTTCTGTGAAAGTACCTACAGCACAGTTGCCTTTTGTTTCATTTATACATGTAAAATTATTGTATAATACAACATTGTTTTGTCCCAACACAATTGTATTTGCCAAGCTTTGTGCATTGAAATATTTTTATTTATTTGTTTTTGGGCAGTATTAATATATCATAAACATATGGCTACTGTTTTATATATTCTAGTTCATCCAACCCATGTATGCTGTAAATGTGCTAGTCTAGGATGAAAACCAATAAAGAACTGACAAGAATAACAGATGGTGGCTTACTTTTACTGCTTTGGGGGCAAATTAATCAACACTTTCAGGTTGCTTGGCTTGACGTGCTGTATCTGTTGGAGAATATATGAAATTGTGCATGGAGGTATTTTTACACGGATGTGCAAGTTGGGAACTCCTCAGCCCTGCCGCTGTCAATTTTCTGCAGTGAAGTCAGGCACCGGTTCGTCCCGTGCAGACATGCCAGTCTGCAGCAACAGTTAAAGAAGTGGTGAGAGATTTGGGGTTTTGAGCTTGTTTCTTCTCCGTTAATCTTCTGTAACACCTTCCTGAGCTTCCTTCTCCATTTGGCACTCTTTCTTCCAGTAACAATTCCTCCTCTCTTCTTCAGTCAATGCATCCCCACAGCAGCTCTGGTAGTGATGCTGCTTTTCAGTAGGGATGGGCTGTTATTGTTGATTCTCATTTTGATATCAGATTAAATAAATTTCACGTGGGAGTGTAACAGACGATCATCCAAAGCATTCAGATTTCTATAAAATACAAAGAATAGAACATAAAAATTGAATTCTTCTGTCACTGAATGTTTGAGAACTGCCAAACATACTTTTATTTGTGTGAGAGAAGACTGATGGCCACAGATGGGAAATGAGTTCTATGGATTCGGTTTTCTGGTTACACAAAATAAAACAGTACCAGGAAAAAAACAAAAAACAAAAAACACCAAACTGATTTCATTAAGGATGCAGAAGGAGAAGATGCTTGACAGGTGGGATTTCCTAAATGGAATATACAAAATAGATCTACATATGTGTGGGGGTATACATACATACATTAGTATTTCGTGACTTTTCAACTGATGTCAAAAAAAGTATCTGCCAGTGTTCATTTTAATTTAAAATAATCAAAATCCTACAAAAGAGACATTTGGGGTTTTCATCCGTACTCATAGCAATGACAAACACTGGGGTTTGTGGGTCTGCAGAACAGAGTGGGTTCCCACGTTGGCATGAGTTTGGTTAATTGATGCTTTCAAGCTGGGGGTATTGGCTAGTGCTCGACTCGCCGGAGCCACCCGGGGTACCTGCAGTGATAAGGGCACGTCCTGAGGTTATCACCACCGCAACGAGGAGCTGCTGAGAGCAGCACTGACTGCAGCCCAGACTGAATCACTCGGTCTGGAGTCAGTCGCTGCCCGTCAGGCTCCTGAGGAGTTTCATTATTCATAAAGTTGAAGAGTTCAAAGGAGAGAGATGGAGAAGACCCATCCTGCAGAGGCTAATGGTAAAGGAATTATCCGGGACATGAACACCGTGGTGGAAAGCAGTGATCTGGGGTGGGAAGGTGTTTGTTTGCTCGGCTCTGTCATTGGGGACACAACAAATCTCTTCTGCTGAGCCTGCACATAGGTTCCTGGCAAAAACCTTTGTTGGGAGGAATGAAATAATTTCCATTTGGCTGGGGGGGAGAAGGAGCAACGTTTCAGAAAGTTCCCAATCTATATGAATTAAAATTTTAATGATGATCAATATGGAACTGGGGCATAAAGCAGTTGCTTATCCACATGGTCTCCAGATCAGACCTGGTTCTGGCGACTAAGATGTACGCTTAATTGCTGCTACTGCATACAAAGTCATAAAGCTTCTCCAACATGCACATCAATGCTGCAGTAAAATCTTATTGCTGCCTACGACTCACATGAGTTGTGCCTACTTACCAGTACAATGCAGAGAAAAGCTGCTCAACTCTTAGGCTTTAAAGCAAGTCAGGATGGGTGAGGTTTGTCAATTTATTGATGACATGTAATTAACCATCCATCAGTGAATATGTTCAGAATCAGCGTGAGCAGTACAGAAGATAAACAACAATCTCAGACACTTATAAAGTCTTCCTGGACACCTGAAAATGTCTAAGTACCCTTCTGTAACTAATTATAAACATTTCACAGCTTTGCATGTGTGACTCCTTTACAGCCACACGGGTTACACGTGTGCACCCCAGTCCCCCGTGTGGTGTGTGCCCCCTTCTTTGCCCACTCCTCCAGGGAAGGAGGCTGCAGCTGCAGCAGCTCCACATCAGAGAATCATCGAATGGTTTGGGTTGGAAGGGACCTTAAAGCCCACCCTGTGCCATGGGCAGGGACACCTCCCACCAGCCCAGGTTGCCCAAAGCCCCATCCAGCCTGGCCTTGAACATCTCCAGGGATGGGGCAGCCACAGCTTCTCTGGGCAGCCTGTGCCAGGGCCTCAACACCCTCTGGGTGAAGAATTTCTTCTGAATATCTCATCTAAATATACCCTCTTTTAGTTTAAAGCCATTTCCCCTTATCCTGTCATTATCTGACTGGATATCCGACACATTTTCCCCCATGTCAGACTCACAATGCTCGGTGTTGGTACCTCTGCATTTCAGAAAGCTTGCCTTAAGATGCTCTGCAAAGCATAAGGAAGTGAAAACTATCTAGTGTTACAAAGGGGAAGATGAAGACTCATTGAAGGAGGATGGAAGACTTATTTGGCCTGCCTTCAAGTCTCAAGAGAAAAAAAAAAAAGGAAAAAAAAAAAGGGAAGTGTTCCTTTTTTTGTTGTTGTTTTATTTTGTTTTGAATTTATGCATATCTAAATTTTGTTTGGTTCCCTAACGCCAGCTGAATCAGAAGGTGAAATTTGCATTTCATCCTCAGCTCTGTGCTCTAATTGCTCAGTTACTCACGGTGTCCTGTTTGCTGTCTGCCCCTCTGCTCCTTGGTGCCCCACTCCTCCTCTCCAGATACTTTTTGCGGCTCTGCTGCATGCACCTGTAGCAGGGGCTGCTGGAAGCTGAGCTTTTCTTTTTCTCTTACCTATTATTTCCCAATATTAGGGTTTGAGTGTGTGGAAAACGCCTCTAATTTGTAATCCCATTGCAGGGTTGTTCCCCAGGACACAGGGCCCTGCTGGGGCCTGGTTACAGCCGTGGAGCTACCATGCGTGTTGTGG
Organism: Aythya ferina; assembly: GCF_964211825.1. Classification (NCBI taxonomy): domain Eukaryota; kingdom Metazoa; phylum Chordata; class Aves; order Anseriformes; family Anatidae; genus Aythya; species Aythya ferina. The sequence continues at coordinate 68,657,491 of NC_140296.1, forward strand.
GTGCTGCAGGGAGGCCTACACAGCTCCAGGGCTGCCTAATTAAATGGGCAGGTCATCAGTATATTTATGCAGCCAGCCAGAGTCAAGACTTACTGACCTAAACGACGAAACCCCTCAAAATGCCTGTTTTGAGGCCTAGTGTCCTATCTCAGACAGCAGCTGCTAACTTCTGGCCCTGAAAGGACGGAGTAAGCACAGCCTGGGGTTTCCAGGTGTGTTTGTACAATATTTTTGTGACTTGTGTTTTAGGAAACACCTACCCTCTTCTTCCTTTATTTCTCTTGGGGCTCTCATCATCTGAACCTCAGAGGAGAAGGATTGTGGGGTTTATGCAGTTCACGCATGGAGTACTGGAATTAACCCATAATGAGCTTGTCATTATGGCAGAGGTAGTTAACTAGAAAGCTGATGTCTTGTAAGCCAGAATTTTTAGGTGATTTTGTTTGTATTTTACTGATTCTGATCCTGTCTACTGCCAGATTATGGATCTAGGCAGACATTAATCTGCTTATTGTTCCTGTTTTGGTATTGTAAAGCAAGGGTAGGAGTTGTTTAAAGAACACAGGGCTCTTGAATAGTGGCACTAAAAGTGCAGGAAGGAAAACTTTTGAACTCCTGGTAGCTTCATAAGACTGATCAAGGAGAAAAGTAGAAAAAAGTAGAAAAGAAGGGCAGACGCATCAAAAGTGCTTAAACTGAGGGTATTTTTTTGCTTATGTGTGTTTGCTCTTTTCTTTAGTCACTACTTAAGCCATCAGAAACCTTGCTACGAAGGTGAGCTGTTGTGAGGGGGCTGTGTTCTGCATGGGGCTCTTTGGATCTTAGTAAGGTATGACAGCAAGCGGCGTAACAAACTTCACCATTTTTGCTAAAACAGAATAATAATAAAAAAAAAAAAAAGGATAGTAGCTAGGCAGTAAATCTCATGTCTCATCAGGTGCTGGAAACCCTGTTTTAGTGCAGCATTGGGTGAGGCTGGATGAACCCTCAGGGCTCCCCTAGAAGCAGGCCAAGTGGCTGGGGCCACGGCAGAAACTACTGCCTTGGGGACTTGAGCAAAAATGCCAAATAATGGCATAAAGTACCTTGGGTAGGGGTGTAGAATGGAGTTGTTTGGGGTGAATTGGAGGAGCTGAGTGTCTTGAACGAAATAAACACGGAAAGAATTTTGCTACGTGAGCAGATGTAGAAGAAAAGTTACCAAAAGCATATAAAATGGGGGAGAAAGAAAAGTGCTTCATTTGTTGAGAGTTTGAATAAACACTAAAATAAAAATAATAACTTTAGGCTTGCCTAGCATGTTGGGATACTATGCCTGAAGAGAAATAAAAACCTAGAAAACTAACCAGGTGCCTTAATGAGTGGACCTCCACACTTTCACCACTGAACTGTAAGAGCTGTATACTGCCCCATGTACAACTTGTCAACCCAAAATGCTGCTGCTAGCGCTGAGGCTTTTTTTTTTTAATTTTTTTTAAGGTGTCAAGAAAAAATCATAGAGGAAATTTTTAAGGCCAGCTGGAATTGCTGTGATCTCCTGAGTGCCATTTGTAGCCACACAGGGGTGCTGTTTATCTAAATATTAGGACTGTAATTTGCCACTGGGTAGAGAGAGGGAAGTGCATGATTAATATTTATTGAATTAAGAAAAATGTTTTCCACTTTGCTGTTTTAATCAGAATTCACAAAATCCTGCAGGATTTTTTTTTCCATCTGTGCATTAATAATGCTGTATTGACCAAATCTGTGATTTTTTTTTTTATGAGGACACTCCATTTTAATTAAAAACAAACAAACAAAACAACAGCAAAGCAAGCAAAGCAAAGCACTGTCCATTTTCTAAAACTGGCCTTACTGCTGTAATAACAGCATTATAGGGCTTTTTGCTTGCAGTAGATCAGTCAGTGGCACTAAAGCAGCATGCCCTGGGCTGCACCCTCATTCCCAGTACCTGACACCACAGGTTAAGGCTCCCTGCCAGTGCCCAGGTCCCACATTTGCACATCTGAAGCTAAGCTCTGAGTACAGGTGAGGCTGTCCTGTGCACTGCTTGTAGTAGTGCAGAGGTTGGGTTGTGTTACAGCTGAGACGAGCTACCCTTTTGAAGTACATCTCCAGACCATTGGGTTTGGCTGCTTCAAAGAAGGGAACCTTCTTTCAGTCCTCCTTTCCTTCCTCCCATCCTAACATGTGCATAATGTCTGAATTTATTACTAACTAAATTTCTAAATTAAATACAGCCAAACTATTTTCTTCCATCTTTTTTTTTTTTTTTTTTTTTTTCTTATTTTCTTCCCCACTCAGGTTATTGCAAAGCATGAAGCTATTTCCATTCTGCCATGACCTTTGGTTGCTTAACCGAGGCACTCAGCCTTTATCCTACTGCTGTCTGCTGAACCTCCATTAACTTCCACCCACCCCCAAAAACTGGAGGCCGAGTTGTCAGCCACAGCAGGGCCCTGACAGGCAGGCAGACGTGAGTCAGAGCTGGCAGCCAGCCCCGCATCAGACGCTCACAGGAAGAAACCTCCATGTGGCTGGTTTGCTGTGGGATGCGAGTGAGTAGTCCTGGGGGCTGGCATGGTCCTGTTAGATCCCTGCTCTGTACAGCACAACAGGAATTTCCCCGCGAGTCGTAAGCTGAGTCATAGCCACTTCGTGTAGAAATGGGTTATTGCGTAGTTTTTAGGGACTTTCTTCATTGCCAGACTCTAATCTCAGCAGAATTTTATTGGTAACTTGACTGCTGAAGGAGGGGACGTGCTCTGCGGACCAGGAACTGAAGGGGCTAAAAGGTCTTTCCCTTCCCCCAGAGCCAACAGCAGCCAGTGAAGCTGCTTCCCAAGGAGCATTTTAGTCTCCCATCTGGTACCAGTATTCCCCTGTTGAATGACTAAGCCAGCCCCCGAGCTTCTGCCATTTACCTGCGTTGCCATAAAACTGGTTGTCACCTTTGCCTAGTGAATATCGTCTTCCCCTGGTATTTGATATTTGTCCCCTGGTAGACATGCTGCACAGCAATTTTCTTGTAACTAATCCAAAACAATCTCATGCCACTTCTTGTAGCCCCATACCACTTTTTTTTTTTTTTTTTTTTTTTTTTTTTTTTTTTTTTTTTTTTTCTCCTCCCTGGGAATATTGCCTTAGCCCCCAAATTAGAAACAGACAGCCTGTGCCAGGGAGCTGGGTTTGTTCAGCCTGGAGGAGGCTCAGGGACGACCTTATTGCTCTCTACAGGTACCTTAAAGGAGGCTGTAGCGAGGTGGAGGTTGGTCTGTTCTCCCACATGCCTGGTGACAGGACGAGGGGGAATGGGCTAAAGTTGTGCCAGGGGAGGTTTAGGTTGGATGTTAGGAAGAACTTCTTGACCGAAAGGGTTGTTAGACATTGGAACAGGCTGCCCAGGGAAGTGGTGGAGTCACCATCCCTGAAAGTCTTTAAAAGACGTTTAGATGTAGAGCTTAGGGATATGGTTTAGTGGAGGACTGTTAGTGTTAGGTCAGAGGTCGGACTTGATGATCTTGAGGTCTCTTCCAACCTAGAAATTCTGTGATTCTGTGATTGGACGGTCCTGTGTGGACCTAGGAGTTGCACTCAATGATCCTCATGGGTCCCTTCCAACTCGGAGTAGCCTAGTATTCTATGTGCGGATGGCTTTTCACTCTCCCTCTATGTAGTTCTGCAACGTTCACCAGGAGATGTTCTTTTCCCCTTGATCATTTACCCCAAAGCAATTCAAGAAATAGCATTTCTATCTGAAGGAATAAGAGCAAGTATGTTTTGTGTCACATATGAAGAGAAGATGCAATTTGTCACTGGTTTAGGGAGCTTGTGTGTGACATGCTAAGCCTTCTCATGTCCAAGAGCTGCAAGGACCTTCACCCAAACCTAGAGATGCGAGGCCAGGGGGATTGCTGTGATGCGGCTGTGACGCTGGTGACAGCACAAAGGACGGGTCACAGCGCGGAGGCTGTCATCAGGGCCAGCAGCAGGCAGCGCCACCCCACTGTGGCCTGGGCCGTTGGTGAGTGCAGCTCGCACCTCCTGCTGGCTATGGCTCGCCTGATCTTCCTCGCCCTGGCTGTGCTGGGCATTGCCCAGAAGCCGTGGTTGCTGGATGATCACATGGATGCGGATACGCACGAGAGAATGCAAGAGCATGCAGAGCAGCTGAGTCAGGGCATGGCTCGGCTCCTGCGAGAGATGGAGCAGCAGAGACTGGAGCAGAGTCAGGGGGTCCTGGGAGCTCTGCTCTTCACTGCCTTGCAGCAGTGGCACCTCTGGGCCTTGCTTGACCTCCTTGTGCTGCTCTTTGGGCTCTGCCGCTGGCTCAAGAAAAGGAGCCGTGAGCCGGGCAGCCGCAGCAAGCAGGGCAGCTCTGCAAGAAAGAAGGAGGAGAACGGTGATGCGGACCAAGACGGTGACTCGCACACCACCTGGCATCTGGGCAGGGTTTGGGCTGATTGCAGCCAGTGGCCGGCGCCGTCCATGGCTGACAAGTGCAAGGTGGTGGAGGAGCTGGTGGACGAACTTCTTGGGGCCTGCCGAGGACTCTGCAGCAAGTGTCCCTTCAAGCCACAGCTGCAGCCGGCCATCGGCCTGGGCTGCCTCTCCGAAGGCTGCAGTGCCCGCCAAGACGACGTCGTCTACCGCCTGCTCGTGCCCCTGAGGCCTCCCCCTGGACACGCCTTCCACCCAGAACTCGGCGCCATGGGGAAGAGAGCAACGAGGAAGCCCGGGCTGCGTGTGGACCTGCAGTGCACCTGCGTGAGGGAGCGGCTGCTGGGGGACATGCTGTGCTTCCTCCACCACTCCGAGGACGAGCTGAGCAGAAGGCAGGAACCCAGCCTCCTACACACCCTCTGCACGGGCTCCTACCTCAATGTGGAGGAAACCACGCGCTGGTTCCAGGACCTGGTGCAAGCAGCCTGGCAGCTTCTGCCGCGCTCGCGCCACTGCTGCCTGACACTGCTGCCCTCCCGCCGCTCCTGTAAGATCAAGCTGGCCAACGCCTCCAAGAGCACCGTCTCCATCGAGATCACGCTTGGGGTGCAGATAGATGGCTCGGACAGCTTCCTGAGTCTGCAGTAGGCCACGCACAGCGTCGGCTGCAGCCCGGCGCAGCCACACAACACCACTTTCTCGAGCAGCGCAACACAGACACCTGTGCGCAGCCGGGCACTGACCAGCCAGACCCTTGGGCAGACTCCATTCCATCCAGGAGCTTCAGCCCATGCAGATGCCAATAAACTGCTTGTGTTAACATCCACTCTGTGTGTGACTGTCTGTGCAGCACTTTGGGGGGAGGAATGCAGGCATTGCCCTGCTCCAGCAAGGCCAGCTAGAGCAGGCTGCCCAAGGCTGAGCCCAAGATGTGCTAATTCCAGGCCTGTCAGGCTCGCCTCAGGGCCAGCTAAACCTGTGGAGAAAGTTCTTCTAGGAGTCACTGAAAAACACCTGAAAGACACTGTAGTCCTCAGTCCTAGACAACACAAGTTCCTGAGGGAGAAGTCCTGCTTAACAAACTTCTTTGCCTTTTACAACGAGCTTTCCCATCTAGTTGACCTAGGGAAGCCAGCTGAGGTCATCTTTTGGGATTTCAGCCAAGCTTTGGATACCGCTTCACGTACTATACTGCTGGGCAAAACGTTGCGCCCATAGCTAGATCAACGCATAGTATGATGGGTGAACAATTGGCTGAAGGCTCAGGCTCAAAGGGTTATGGCAAATGGGGTTCCATCAGGCTGATGGCCAGCCACTAGTGGGGTTGGCCAGGGCCCCATTTTCGGTCCACTTCTCTTCAGTGTTTTACATAAACGACTCGGGTGCAGGACTTGAAAGTGTTTTGAGTAGGCGACACTAAAAGTGTGACGCTGAACTGGGAGGCACCGTCGACTCCCTCAAGGGTAGAGCGGCCTTGCAGGGAGATCGTGACAGACTTGAGTGCCGGGCAGTCATCAACTGTATGAAGTTCAACAAGAGCAAGTGCTGGACTCTGCCCCTGGGAAGGGGCAATCCTGAATATACATGCAGACTGGGGGATGAGAGGCTGCATGCAGAGCAGCCCCACAGCAAAGGGGGTTCTGGTCCAGGGCAAGTTGAATAGGAGTCAGCAGTTTGGGGCACTGCAGTAGAAGGAGGGTACAAAAAGAAAAAGAGGATCGAGTATCCAAAGGAGGCCAACAAAGATGGTGAAGGGTCTAGAGGGGAAAACTTGAGGAGCAGCTGAGGTAACTTGGGTTGTTGAGCTTAGACAAGAGAAGGCTGAGGAGCGACCTCATCGCCGTCTCCTGCTTCCTCAAGATGGGAGCGGAAGGCGGTGGTGCTGACTTCTCCTCTGGTGAGCAGCACTAGGACCCAAGGGAACGGCACGGAGTTGTGACAGGAGAGGTTGGGGCTGGGTGTGAGGAAACCGTTCTTCTCTGGGAGGGTGGTCAGGCACTGGAAAAGGCTTCCCAGGGAACTGCTCACAGCACCAAGTCTGCTGCAATTCAAGAGGCATTCGGGCAATGCTCTCAGACGTGGGGCTTGATAGTTGGTCTGTCAGCCTGACCCTACCCGTAGGGAAGTCTGCTGCCTCCCTGGGGCCAGGGTCAGGGCCGTTGCCCTTATTGCTCTCTACAGGTACCTTAGTGGAGACTGTAGCGAGATGGGGGTTGGTCTGTTCTCCCACATGCCTGGTGACAGGACTAGGGGAAATGGGCTAAAGTTGCACCAGGGGTGTTTTAGGCTGGATATTAGGAAGAACTTCTTTACCGAAAGAGTTGTGAGGCATTGGAATGGGCTGCCCAGGGGAGTGGTGGAGTCACCATCCCTGGAGGTCTTTAAAAATGTTTAGGTGTAGAGCTTAGGGATATAGTTTAGTGGAGGACTGTTAGTGTCAGGTCGGAGGTTGAACTCAATGATCTTGAGGTCTCTTCCAACCTCCTCACCCTAGGCATCCTCCTGGGAACACTTGCTACCTCTTTCTCATCCACCGGTCTCTTGAGCTCTAGGGCCTCAAACCTGTTGCATAAGAATCTGTGATTCTTGCCTAGAGGCAGCTAGGCAGCCCCACCCCCAGGCAATGTCCTTGGTCTCTTGACGGATGGCAGACTTCAGATCCCCTGTTTGGTTTAGGCCAAGTAATTCAGCTGTGATTTTGCACAGCTTGCAAGGGAGTCCGGCGCAGATTCCAGGACAGTCTGCCCGCTTCACCTCTACAAATGCTCCCCAGCACGTACACCCCATAGGCTCCTTCTGTCACAGTACTAGGAAGCCCCACTCTCTTCTAAAACTTCAGGAGGGCCTGGGTGTACCCACTGAAGATACCACGTTGTCTAGTGTTAATGGCACTAACGCACACTTTTGCTTCACGGTAGGCAATGAGAGTGAAGTCAGGTCCCAGATACACCATCCTTCCTGAAGGACCACCAGCTGTTCCTTGCTTGAAGAAAGCCCTAAAAAGTATTTCCTTAGATAGTTTCCATAAAATCCTTCTTGACACTTCCACTTTGTGCACTGCTCTTTGTGCAGTGCGATTTGCTGCTTCCATCCAACTGATCCAACCGATGCTTTCAGACCTGAGCATTTTGAGCAGACCTGATACTTTTACATAGTTCTGTTAAAAATAAATAAATAAATAAAATCTTTAATAGGTAAATATGATAATATGGAAATAAGTAAATATGACAATGTTTTTTTGCTCCTTAATACTCTTGATTTTGATTAGTCCCCCTGAGTTTAGGCTAGCATTTTACTGTATTTTCTATGTCTCTTGCAGATTCTTGTGGATTTGTCTTCTGGATGTTTGAGTTCTCTACTACATAGGGGGAAAAAAGAAAAAGAAAAAAAGCATGCTCTACTCACTGTTGGATCACAGAACAGCTAAATAACTAACTCCGGGTAGTGAGTATGGTTAGCACTTGCATTCGGTGTGCCAATCCAGACATCCTGGATACTGCTTCACTACCGATGCAACTAAAGCAGCATTTGGATGTGACGTCCACCCTTGACTGGTTTTAGACGAACCCGGGCACTGGGCAAAAGGCAGTTTTGAAGCAGGACCTGTTTGAAGTGAGGTGACCGAACCTCAGCGCTCCCAGTAGCTGCAGGCACCCACTGGAGGCTGGGATGTTTCCGACCTCAGCACGGCTTTGTTCGTGCGGTGACTCACCGGGAGCTAAGGCCGCTGTCCTTTCATGAGGCCGAAACGCCGAAGCTCAGAAAACTTGCTCATAATTACAGGCTGGCAAAGCAGGCAGCGCCAAGTCAGAGCTACGCTTGGCAAAAACATCCCTCCGAGTGGGATAGCTGCAGCGAAAGGTGGCTCCTCACCCCGTGGGGGTCCCTGGCTACTCCCAGTTTCTCTTTTCGGTGGGTCTCTAGGACCTCTTGTGCCTTCTGAGTGCTTTTTGAAACAGAGCTAGCGCTAACGAAACTGATTGCATGTGAGGGATGCACTTAGCCAGGTCAGGCTTCCAGATTTCAACAGAGCAGGAACTTTGTAGGCTTTTAAAGTTTATTTGCTAAAGTTGGCAGAATAGAAATGCCATTTGGAGCACCAAAATAATTAAGTAGAATTAACAGTAATTATTTCCCCTCATTGCTGGGAACGCTGTATTCCCAGTAGCTTCCAGGTCTGGAAGAGGAGAGCTGACTCATGGTAGCCTGGCCCTGATGCTATTTTGGGACAGAAAAAAAAAAAAAAAAAGCTTTGAATTATCAGCAGGGCTGTGAGCTCCAGCCCATCTTCAAGGAACCCTACGTTAATTTTTATTTTTTTTTTCCCTCTGGTCCTTTTGAGATGGGACCTCCCTTGGGGGCTGAGCTTCAGCCTTGGTTATTCCACTTCTGAAAGCACGGCCTGCTCTCGTTTCAGGGCTTCTGACCTTACTCTGCTCCCTGGCTTCGCTGCCTTTACAGCAGACTGCAACATTTGCAGCCCTATCTGGATTTTTTTTTTTTTAATGTAGGACATCACTTGTGTCATCACATCTTCTTTTATTTTTACCTCATCATCAGAGGTCTGCCACCATCCACTATTTCCACTGTGCTGGGATGTCTGTGCAGAGGGGTTCTGGCTTATCACACCCCCCCTCCCTGCTTCTCCCCAGTCTTGAAAGCTTTGGATATTGCTTGCTCTTGAATGATTTTAGTCATAGCGAAACTAGAAATAATACTTAGGACCTAAAGGTAACCACATCAGAACCATCATCCAGCATTTTCAGCACGATAAAGCTGGCAAGGAGGTTTGCTGTTTCCTTCCTGAGCTGTGTTGTATGAACACAAACCATACAGAGTTGATTTAGAAATACCTGAGTTTTGTCCAATTTCATTTGACCAAAGTTCTGTAAATTAGTTAGGACTCATTTTTTCAGAAGGTAGCTCTTTTGATTACTGTACCTGGGCAGAACAGAGTGAAGGCGCCTTTCTAAACAAATTTTGAATAGGGAAAAGACTCAGAAAGAAGCTTTTGGCCCAGGACTTTTTCCATATAGATCAGCAGAGAATGGCCTGAAGGACTTGCTGCTGCTTCTCTTGTGAAACTGAAAAGCACCTGTCGAAGATCTTGAACTTTTGGGTTGTGAAATTTAATAATATTTAATTGGTGTGTGCAAAGAGACTCTTCAAAAGCAAGAAATTAAAATATTCTAAAGGCGGCAGAGGTTATTTGCATTAACACAAAGGAACAGCTCACATTTTTGGGGGAAAAGTCTAAATTACACGTGTTGCCTTGTCCTGTTCAAAGGGAAATTTTCAAAGCAGATTTTTTTTTCCTGTCCCCACAACTGCTTAAGCCACTGGAACTATCGGCGTATCCAGAACTAATTCCTGCTGATAGCCTCCATGGAATCAACTCTAATATAAAGAGCTGCCAGGGAAAGGAGGTGGTCCATTATTAAGTTCAGCAGCTTCCTTCACCCTGAGGTTACCGCTGGGTTACCTTCCCAAGCTCCATCTTACAGAGAAGCAGGCCCCAGCTTGCCAGTAGCTGAACTACTTACTCTTTATTTTGCATGCAGTAAGAGACTTGTTTGCCCAGTTGCTCAAAAGGAAATTACATATAAACCCAAGCTGAACGTTTCATTAGCTTGCATGGCCCTAGAAACGTTCAGATTTTAAGAACAAAGGAGTTCCAGCAAGTTTGCATTTCAGAGCTCTCTCTCTGCAGCTGCTGCTGGTGGCAGCAAGACAACAGCAACCTGACTTCTGCGGAGATTTTGTTTGCATAACACTAGCTGGAAAAGTGGTCAGTTCAACCCCTGTATTTATTATTTTTGCATATAATATTCTTTGTAGAATAAAGTTTTCACTAAAATATCAAAAAGGATTTTTTAAAGAAACTGCTGTAAATGTTGAGCAGTGCCACTGAGCTGTAAGTGATTTTATGATGCTAATATCTATTGATGCTTTCTTGTAACAGAAGGATGCATTTTTACCTGGCATTAGCACAGATGAATGTATTTAGTCACTTAGACTTGCCTTACAGTTAGTGGAGAGAAAGACACATTAAAGGGAGAGAGAAATTGTGTCTACTAATAGTGAAGTTCTTTAGATGTCGGAAAAGTGTTACAAAGGTATGGGTGCAGCATGAAGAACAGCAGCTGCTCTTATGCCCGATACTCACAAATTTTAATAGTCTAGGTGTTTTTTCAGCATTTTGTTATCCAGCAAATCTTCATGTGGGTGGCATCTCAAAGTGCTGTGTAACCCTGAAAACAATTTATAATTCTTACATGCTATACAAACCCATGCTGCTGAGAAACTGGGTTTCAGTTGCAGTGAAGTTTCTGTTAATATAGGCGCTGTGCACAGGAGATTTTGGCCTCAAGGCTACCACTGTCAAGTGGATTCATGCAGGCACAAGCTTAGAAAATAGTTGGAGAACAGAACTACAGTAGACAGATCTTGAAAAAAGCATTATTTATTTTAAAGTACAACCCAAAGTTGTATCCCTAAGAAATGCACAAGGTATCTTGTTTCTTCCACAAGTCTTGGCTGTGTGCATTTCAGTTCAACTTAAAAATGCATTCAGGTTTACAAATGTACAAACAGCACAGAAAGTGTATTACAGTCTTAACAGAATGCTCTTACATTCAGCCATTTTACTCTTAAGGTTTTGTGTTGTATTTTTTTTATTTTTTTTATTTTTTCCTTTTTTATTTTTTTATTTTTTTTTTTTACATTCTTAGAACCTGTGTTAACAAAGACAGCCTTATTTTAAAAAAATACTCTGCATTTTAGCACAAAGTGCCTTTTTTTTCTTTAAATTAGAACTTGGAGGGTAATACTGGAAAAAATTTAAAAACCCAAACCGGTACTTTCATAAAAGTATTGCATGCCAGGACCGTTTTATAGTTCAAATTGTTTCCTAAATGGAAGTGGCAGATGGTAAAATATGAAACCAGTGAAATTGTTCAGATTTACAGGCTTCAGCTGCAGTTTGGATTTGTGACCACACCCAGACTTTTTCAAGCTTATCTGCAATCTCACACTACCATATCGCAGGACAGACTTTAAAAACGAGCAAGTGGTGAAAGCGTGACTGGCGGGATGAAAGGGAAGGGAAGGAAAGGGGCGGGAGAGAAAAAAAAGAAAAGCAATGACCAGCAACAGCCTGAAAACGATGTTTCAAAAATCCGCATTCAGAATTGTTTCATGACCTGGATGAGAGTCCTTTCCTTTTGCTTGACTTCAGATTTCAGTTTTCGTGAGGATAGTGTGAATTAGACCAAGGATCTGAACTTCTTCTTCCAATTGTTGGGCTCCAAATTCTCCAAGGATTGTAGGTCTGTCCCATGTCTTCAGCAGGATTGGCAACGGTGGCAGCAGTGGATGGAGGAGGAGGAGAGGAGTTTTCACTACCCATGAGATCAATACCTGACAAGGCGTTTGTTGGAGTGGTGAAGGGAAGGCCACTGTTGAGATTACTTGACCAAATGGAACTGCTGAATGGAGTGGTGGACCACAGGCCGCTTGGGTTGCCAAGGATCGACTGCAGTAAAGACAAGAGCCCAGTGAGTAGCTGTCAGGTAACCTCTGTTGTCACCACTTTTTATTTATTTTTACAGCCCCCCTCCGAAACAAAAGTATTTAAGAAAAAGCAAGCCCGCTGTGGAAGCCCTTCCATCTTCACTGCAACGTGACGTTTTGAGATTCCTCTGGGCGAACAAAAAAGGAATCACACTACTAATGATATCACCAAGTGTGTCCAGTAACTGGTGGGCCAAAGAGTGCAATTACATCACAGGCTTTTACACTGTTTTCATTTGAGCTTATACATCCCCATATCATACTAGTTTAAGCACTACAGGTATTCAAGCTTAAACAGACAAAGGCCAAAATGCTTAAGCTTAATTAAACTAGTTAAAACAAGGTAGATAAACATGGTTCAAGTCTGGAAAAAAAAAAAAAAACAACAACACAATTCAATTGGAAGTTAGCAGTGAAGTTTATTCCTTGATCCTTTTTTGGCAGTTTGCAAAGCTGTCTCCTTGTATTCATACATAATCATTAGAAAAAATTATAGTTTGGATGACCCTACCTGTGTTCAGCCCCACTGTATCTCCCCATATTCCCAGTATTTGCTCTTTTCTCCTATCCAGATGAAGGCAGATGAGATGGAATAACTGGCCATTTGTCATGGAGTTCAGAGAGTCTGTCTTGGCTCTCAAGACAGGTCTCTCTGACAAGTGGTCATGGTGCAGACACAGCTGTGCTGCTACATGTCACAAATGCACTTAGGAGGCATGGGAGAGGTAACAGCAAGCCTAGAGAACGCACACAGACATGAACAAGGCCCAGTTTCTGTGAACTGCTTCATGACAGCCCAAAGAGCGGCCAGCAACAAGCAGGGGAATCTAACCAACGCTGTTGTGGAAAGTGATACTCAGAGGCAGCCAGAGATGGCAGTGAGAAAGGTTAGCCTAACTTTCGTGCTAATATTAGCCCAGAACCTGCTCCATGTAGGCTTAACGCACTACACACCTCAGTGCCAACAGACTTAGTGCACATATGCTGTAAATTCAATTTGCAAATATACAGTAAACTTGATACAGCCAAAAGGCAGCGGACTTGCTGAGTACGTGCTGTAAGGTACCAACACCCTGATGTTTGGATTTACTGGGTGGAGAGATGGCATCCCTTCCCAAGATCTCAGCCCTCAGATAACGCACACTGAAGGTTAACCAGTGGCAGTGTACTCTGCATCTGAAGACTAAAATCAGAATACTTTTAGAAAAGCAAACAAGGTAAACTCTGATTTTTTTTTTTTTTTAATTTTTTTAAATCTTTTCCCCTGGAATGAAGATAAATTCAACCTAACCATATCCAAAACTGGTTGGACACTAACACATTAGCAAATGGCCTTCACACAATTTGATACACAGAGGTGGATAGGAATTTTGAGCATCTGAAAGCGTTAAACCAGGCCAGCATCACTAGGACCCTCCAATGTCACTGAGATGTTGAGTTAAACTGGGGTCAGAGTTTGTAACCATTACATAACTAAATGGTTATATTTAAGCTATGCAAGCATTAGACTACTAAGCCTGCAGCAAGAAACACTCATTCTGCTGCTCAGCCAACATCCCTGACACACTAAATCCACTCTATTTCTTGCTATGGGCAAAAGAGCCAGGAACTATTCCTGTGTATCCCAAAAGCACCTGGGAGAGTCTGATAGAAAGGCGATTGCTCATGAAGTAGAAGCAGCCACCAGGTAGGGGCTGGCAGAGAAAAACACCTTTGATTAGACAGCTACTCCTTTTCAAGGCTTGTGGAGGGAGGTGCAAAGCAGCCCACACACAGAAGTGCACATAGGAAAATGGAGGGAAGATGAATAAGGGGCTGTCATTAGAAAGAAACTTGGGGAGAAGTAGCACTAATGCAGCAAGGCTTGAGGGGAGAAGAGACGCAGAAGTCAAAAGCTGTTTAGTACAAAAGTGAAGAGTTATGCATAAAATGGGAGAGCAAAAGGAGTAAGGAAGGATAAAGTCAACTCCCCAGAACCCTTCCTAGAAAAGAGGATAATACAGAAGCCACTATATAGCTGCTGTTTGCAAGAAGAGATCTGCCTCTTGTGCCAGAAAGAAGAAAAGTACAGATCCTGGTCTGGTACCTCTCCCTTATCTAGAATTTAGCTTCAGTGGCAGGAGTAGCAGTTTGCCTGTTCTGGCTCATCAAAAACACTTGAAAAAATGACTAAAAATTATCATCATTAAAAAGGCTCTGAACGTTTCAGTCTATTTTCTGCTTTCTTGTTTATCAAGTGATCTTCTTGAATAAAAAGGAACTAAAACTATTCTGAAATGCTATTTTATTTTCAAACTAGAGACTAACAATTCCTCTACATCATTTGTCTGGCTTCTGTCTCAATGCTTCCTGCAGCACACTTCTAGGTATTTGTCAGAAGTGGCCAGGAAACAGGTTGAGAGCTGGAGTGTTGTAGTTATCCTTGATCCCTCCTTCCATCACTTGATGAGAAATCTGCCCTCCATGTACCCAAAAATCAAACATTTCCGTTTGTGTATATTGCACATAGCAATATACATAGTTTGACACAGTGATGTTATAGCTACAGTTTTAACCACGTGACAAGGGATCAGCAAGCACGCGTCTTTAAGAAGCCGTGTGATATTCTCTGGATTCCCCTGCCTGCTGCCTGCCCCTACTCCATCTGAACTGCTTGCTACCAGGAGAAGTAAAAACTGCATCTTATTCACTGCAGAAATATTTTCAGAGGACAAGATGAAGAACAGTTTCACTTGGCACTGAAGACAACTATTGTGATATAAATTTTATTCTGACATAAAGGCAGAAGGACGAGAGCGCAGTGCTACAGTCTGTGTAAAAGCCTTTTTTTCATTTTTGTCTATACAGCTCTTTTGCTGAGACCTCCAAACTTAGTCAATTTAAAGACTTATGCTCAAGTCCCCTAGCATTTTTCTGATGCTGAAAAACACACTTGAGTTGTTTTGTTGTTTTTTTTTTCTCCTTTTAGATTATTATTATTAGGACTTCTGTTAATTTACAGGGAGGTGTCACACTGGATTCAGCAAACAGAATCAAAATCTGAAAGTTATCAGACGTTTGTTTTGCAACTGTCCGTCAAATTGGAAGTGACAGCAGTGGCGTTCAGCCACAACGCATGCGCAGAATGTCTCCTCACAATCCTCAAGTATGTGGAAACAGAACACGTTTTTGCTAAGTGCTGTATGACACTCTCATGATAAGTTTTATATGAACTAATTGACATGGCTTTGTTATCTGCATGTGAGGAGACTAATCACTTTGGCCAATGGCCATTTCAACTTAAACACATAGAACAATGAATACATTTAATTTTCATTTTCCTTTAAAATTCATCTGTTTGGTTTTTTTTTCATCTATATTAAAAATCTCCTAACTGAAATTACATGGCAGGTACAGAACAGGTCGGTAACGGTAACAAAGCGCTGTATTTGCGCTGAATACTTACTGCAGTTGTATGAGTTGGAGAGCTCGAGCTTGTTGGCCAGGAGGGTACAGAATCTGTAGCTGAAGGATCCCAGATGGATGATGGAACATTATTGAATTCACTCCAGTTTCTTTGAACATCCTGCCCATAAGCAGATCGAGCCGAACCAAGTTTGCTAAAGACCTCTAAAAATAAAATGAAATAAAACTGAGTACATGGCTGTTCCTCCTTTTTCAAGAACAACTGCAGACTAATATAGTTCACTGTTACTTCCCACATTTTTCTAGTAGGTCCTGGTGCAGTACAAGAACTGAGATTAGAAAAGGCCACACACTAACACAGATCTCATCTCACTTGCCCTGTATCAGACACTGGCTACAAAGTTGAATCAAGATTGTGGTGGGAAAAAACAAAAGTTCTACACTTACTGTGCACATTTCAGTATCGAGCTGTGGAACTGATTTTATTCCAGATACTGATTGCACAAGGCCAAATAGTCAGAGAATCTGGCACAAGCACAGCGATACTGAAAATCCTGCTGGTTCATTATAACAAGTGAACTACAGTTGGAGTAAGTGACGGTGCTGAAGCAGCCTCTTGCAAGCACTGTGCTCCTTTCCCAGGTAACTCCTGGTAAGGGACATGGCACTGGCTGTGCCCCAGCCCACCCAGACCCCAGCTCTGCTAAGGGAAGGAAAGGGCAGCACCAGCACTCATGGTTTGCACAGTCCCTGCACACAGAATTAATCCCAGGAATCTTACTGCAGTCCCTCAAGTCACTGGTGCCAGGTGTTTCGGATGAAGGTGAAAGCAGACCCCCAGCATTTTTCAGCAAACATACAATCGAACAGCATGCAGACACCTTAAAAAATACCATGCACTCCCAAACATCGTATGCAAATCTACGTTAAATAAGTAGAACATTTGTCCCCTACAATATAGCTTGCCTGCATTAAGGTCTCATCTTATTAGCCACTTATGGAAAGTTTACCTAAATATTTATATATTTAAATGCAGGAATTAATTGCTGGTTTTAATGTGCATCAGTTCATTATGCAGCCATATGAATGCTAGAGGAATACACAAGAGGAAAGCAACGTGAGGGATGGACCATTACCTCATGTATATAGCAATGGTTTTATGCAAGCGTGAACTGTTCAGGAAACCACAGGCTTAGTGGCACACTTCTGAGACTTACTGTAAAGCTTTGGGGGAGGGATGGAGGGGAGGAAGACCAACACAGAAATGTTTCTGAAACTGAGAAACTTCAAAGCAACTATTTTCAGTGCAACAAAATCTGAAAGTTTCCACTAACACTCTCTGGGCTGAAACACGGAACGTGGCACCAAATTATAATGCATTTTCCTATAAAGTCATCCTTTTTGGGGGTAGGCATGGAAGCAAGGGCCCATACTTAAAATGGTGTCACGGAAACATTTCTTTACCTGTATTTGGAAATACTTGAAAAGAAAACCTCACCTCCAGTTAAGTTAAAAGAATGTCCAAACGCAGAGAATGAATTGAGAGGCGTGAAGTCAGGACTGCTGGGATTGCTGATAGGACTCCACAAACCCGAACTGAATATTAAGGAGTAATGGGAAAGAAATACACAACTCGTTAAAAAAAAGCATTACCAACAATTAACAATTGCAAATACATATATACACACAAATGTGTGCGTACACATACTCATACACACTTATAAAAACTAAAATGGTGATAAAGAGTTGGAAAATTAGATTTTAATTTTAAAAAATGATTACAGTAAAACATTATCCAGTGTATACATCCACTTTGGAGCAGCACACTCCTCTAGATATAATGCTCTTTAATCTGTATACTAAGCTCCAACACAACTCTGAGGACAGCTCTTTTGCTCTGTTTTTCAGAATACTTGCAGACATAGTGTAGTTTGAGAAGCAGATAAATTATAGAACTGCTCAGGAGCTGTAACAAATGCTCACACTCTAGCTTGTGGGCAAGTTTATCGAAAATACAGATGGGCTAACTGGAATCAGTGATAAACATTTACAAAAACAAACCAGAAACCCACCCACAAACCTTGCTCAGAAAAGCAACTCAGTTGTGTATTAGAACTTGATTTCCAGTCTCATTCCTATTCCAGAAAGGCTAACAGACACACGCTGCTCTTTACAGACATGCACAGCCAAAATATATCAAAAAAGACACTGTGCACTGGGGAATATGACTGAGCGCAGCAATATTCTGTTTCTACATGTGACAAAAAGGACAGTTACTGTTCTGGTCTTAGTGTTAAAATCGGGAGCGACAGACATTGCTGTACAGCAATGTGAAAATCTGTCTATGAATTATTTTGAGTCACCCTGGTACATACTCCTCAATACTGAAACAGCAAAGCTGATTTCTCATTTGTTTGGATGTCCAGAGAACACAAAATTAGGAATGAGGGGGGAAGTTCCTATCATATCCAGAATATTCTTTTTTAAGATTTTAAGATTTTAAGTTCTGGTTTATTTTTATTTTGTAAATGAGAGATGCTGTGCCTGAACTTTATATATTAAAAAAAAAAAAAAAAAAAAAAACACACAGCAGAACCAGAATAAACTCTGCTCACTACCTTCAAAATGCTATTAACTGCTTTCTAGGAGCCTAGATATTTTCAAGGGGTATAAAGGTTACCTGTCAGATCCATCACTGTCAACAACTGCGTGGGAAATGCTGATATTGCTGGAAACATCCGTCTTACTTGGTGAAACCTTCGGTAAACCACTGCCACCTGCAACAATATATCTAAACTGAGCAAAAAGTAAACCAACCAACTAAATAGAATATTCAGGAAATATTCATAGGTATTTAGTATGCCAAGCTGGTTCTAGTACCTGGGCTCTTGTCATAACCAGCAGCTACAGCAGCAAAAGTGGGGTTACCATTCCTGCCTGGAAGAGAAGCTGCCTTTGCCAGCTTGTGCTTGGTACCACTAGGCTGCTTGCTTTTCATTTCGCTGAAAGGTAAAAGAAAGAAAAAAAAGGTTTAAGGTTTTGGACTTCAGCACTTTGATAAACAACCAACAATCCAATCTGGTAGTCGTGAAAGTGTTAACAACAGTTCAACAGTTTCTCTAAGTGCACTTTTCTCTAATCTACCAAGTTGTAACAAACCCCAGAAAAAAAAAAATAGCATGGTAAGATATGCACAGTAATATCTGCAAAAAGGCAGTTTCCATGGGAAGAGGAAATGGGTACGAGAAAAGGGAGATGAACCATATCGAGCACATCGGTTCCTCAAGTATTCTGTGCTTGTGACATCAGGAGGAAGTACAGATTTGAACTCACTTGCTGCAGCTGCTGTTCACAATGCTGCTGTAAGTGCCTCCGCGTGACCCACAAGGTAAGGATGCAGGAGGAGGAGGAGGAGATGGAGAGGCAGGGGTAGGTGAGGGCTGTCGTTGTTTCAGGAAAGCATCTGCATTCATGGTTTGTAGAGAGAGTTTATAAAGGTTGTCCGTAGCTATAAAAAGAAGCATAAAATACCTTCCTGTAGTATTTACTTTAAAATGATGGCTACTCATACTCTGCTACTATTCTGTTCAAATTGAGGAATTATTTCAAAGGCTCTTCCTGGTTACTGAGGAGGTGGCTCCTTCCCTGTATTCACCTACTGCTGATCAGGTTTACTAAATACTGTGAGACTGTCCATCAGTGAAAGCACCAACACAAACAGATTTGTACAGAAGAAAAAGAATGAAACTTTTAACTTTTCTAAGTGAGCACTGTGGAGAGAGATGATTTTATGATCACATGCAACCAAGAGGAAGGTGACTTGGTTCCCACAAGGGGACTTACCATGCAACCAAAACTTATAATAGTGCCCCATGCTAACCACTGCAATAAGGTGTTTCCAATGTGTCCTCCCAGGGAGGGATCACTTAATTAGTTTAAACTTTGGCTGCAGCAGACTCTAGCAAACAAAACTCCATCTGCTGCAGAAAATACATTTTGTTTTCAAGCGGCAGTTCTCATTTCCTTAGCAGCTTCTGAAGAATTATTCATCACTGAAGAACTATGGAATGACCCATATGGTCTTCAAATCTCCCGAATTGTACAGGTTGCTATTAGTATTAGGCCTACAGCAGAAAATGGGAGCACAGCTATGCAGTGAAAAAAGGCTAGGCAGGCTTAATCTGTTTATAGATCCTCCTACAGATATTCATTGCAGAAGACTAATTCTGTCATCCTTTACTGACTACTTACAGCTGCCAGCTTTGTGAAGTGGCACAGAGTCCCACTCCGGTGGTGGAGAATCCTTTTCGCCTTCTGAGCTGCT
Source organism: Aythya ferina (assembly GCF_964211825.1). Classification (NCBI taxonomy): domain Eukaryota; kingdom Metazoa; phylum Chordata; class Aves; order Anseriformes; family Anatidae; genus Aythya; species Aythya ferina. The sequence goes on from NC_140296.1 coordinate 68,677,235, forward strand.
GGTGTTTCCTAGTTCATGTCCAGAACCACTGGGGAGAAATTTTGCTAATACTGATGGCCTGCTCTCCATTAACTTACTGTTTGGACCTATTAAAACAAAAACAAAAGCAAGTCCGTGGATAATAAAGCGAGCAGCCTTATAACACCAAACTGAGAATTACACATTTAGAAGGGGTTACAAACAAACAGAATGAAAGTTGCATGATGTTTCTGAAAACAGCCTCATACTACCTCTTGTTTTCGGCAGGTTTCTAGATTTGGACCCGTTCGCCAAGAGGTGCTGTGTAGATATCTTGGATGGAAAGGTCTTGCGCTGCTTGTTTTCCAGTGGGGGAGTATAAGATAATTCCAAGGAACTGAATAGAAATAGAGATCCATTTATTTTTTTGCTCTCTGAAGTGCTGAAGGATTTTTTATTTTTATATACATAAGGTACAATTCATACTTTTTCAAAAACTATATATATATAAAAATACATATGCCTGCCATAGAGTCAGTTTTATGGAAGACTCAACTCCTGTGGCTTTCTTACGTCAAACATGCTCACTTCAAAGCTATTCATGAACATAGTTTTGCTGTCATCTCTTGTATTTCTCCTATACGCAGCTCCACCCTTTCATCCTTCCTAACCCCAGCTCATCTCCTTCCCACACTACTGCGCATATGTACTATGGCTCACTCATCTTGCAGGAGCAGCCTTCATCCTGGAGCTCTACAATTACAAAACCTGCTTGATTATGCAGGGGCAACCACGAGATGGCAATTGCTGTTTTACTACTCTCATCCCCCTTGCATGCCCCTCATAAACTACTGCCATGAATGCACAGGATGATCTATTTATCAATGACAAAACTATTCCACCCCACCAGCAAATTTATTCGGCTCTATATTTTTATTTCTCCAGCTACATATGTCTCACTGTAAATTTTCTAGGGATAAACTTTATCCATTTCTTGCAGAAGAATTCCAACTCAACTCTTACTTGAGCCTTTGAATACTGTCACATGTAATAAACTTGTGATGTAGACGATAGAGGAAAGCAGCTAACAGTAAGAAGAAAAAAATTCAAAGGGACTTCGCCTGGCAATGTTCTCAGAAATGTTTTGAAGAAAATGAATGTATACTAACTACTCAAACTAAATCTCAGTCTAGTATTAACTACAGCAACAGGGAAAACAACGCAATATACCACACCTCAGTATGTGGCAAAATTTACTCTTGTGGCACTCTGCTACTGGTCTGACTTTAGAATTTCAGAATGAGATTTCAATATGAACAGGATACAGCAAGACTGAGGTTGTTTGTTTTCTCTACTCTATAAGTTGCAATCAGTTATCTGTCAGTGCAGGAAAGTGATTGACAGCAGCAGCATCTTTTAACAACAGATCCAAGACACTGATTTATTCTGATAAAAATGAAGGGAATTGCATGGCTGTAACTCCACCAAGAGCAACTAAAGGTACTCATGCTAACACTGGCTTACAGTGTTGCCACTAGAAGCTCCTGTAGAAATGTTTGCCTTGTTTTGTGTCTGTGATACTTTTTTTTTTTTTTTTTTCAAAAAAAACTTAACATTGCTTAACCTGATTTTCTTCTCTGGATTTAGTTCTCGTATTATTAACGCACCATACTCCCACCAAATAATTCATTATTTACAAGCTTCAGATATTCCCTGATACCAGGAATGAAGAGGAAGCTGCCTGAAGCTATCTGCTGCTGGCATTAGCCAGACTGGCAGCCACAATAGTTGAATACAGATTTTTCATTTTTTTTTAAATCAATCTTCCCTCCAAGCATGATGTCTTCTTACTAATAAACCCGTTATGCTTACCTGGTTTTCACATCTACAGGGATTTCTTTCTTGATACTTGTTAGCAGTTTTTTACTTTTCTGTTTCACTTGCACTGTTTCATTTTCAGTTTTTTCTGGTGTAACTTTTCCCTTTTGTTTTTCAGGTTCCTATAAAAGACATTATAATAGCATATCAACAATGATGAGAAGTAAATGAGAAGTCCCTCTTGCATTGCAACATACACAGTGCAAGTAGCACTGAGGAAAGAATACTAGCTGAAAATAAGAGCAATTTTGAAGCACAGAAGTTATCTTTTTACTTCTAATAAAGCACACTATCCATTTTTTCCTAGGTGTTTTAATTCCTGCTTCTCCAAACAGCAAATTAACACACGCTGAGCAGATCAAAGCCATGGCCTCAAAAAGATTAGCTCTGCACTGAGACCTACACGGCATCCACTGTATGCAGTCCAGGCCATTTATAACAAACTGCTTGATTTAATCAACGAAACGATGAATAAGTGCACCTTCCCCATACAATTATTGATTTCTAACTGTACTTCTAGAACTTTCCGAATGTGTCTATACAGTCAAATAGCCATCCTGAAAATCAAAAGCGATTAAATTAAACCGTAACTTTTAAAATGAAGTAGATGCACTTTTATCCCCCTCCAGCTAGAACGTCCATCTTTTCTAAAGTTCAAATTTAAGACATGCCAAAACTTAGGCTTTGTTTTCTTCTCTCACCAACCACCTTTGCTTTGTTTGGTTACATAGTACATGTTTTAGAAGAAAACATTCATGACAAACTGACCACTACACAAGTGGTTAAAGAGCTTTTGTTTATTACCTAGAAGCATGTAAGCTCAGTGAATAAACTAATAGTAGAGGTCTGGTTGCATTGGCAGAGGTAATTAATACCTGTTGACAAGTTACCACCAGCAAACTGACCCTTTGTAACCGATTAAATGCATTGTTTTAGTGTACAGTAACTATTGAGTGAAGTTAGTGTCCATACCTTGTGTTTTATTCTGCACACACAATAGGCTAGGAGCATGCACAGAGATGATTACCACAATTCTGCTGACAACTGGTAGCTTGTTCAAACTGTAGTCACTCAGGCACTTTGTCCCGAGACTACATGATTCAAGCATGTTCACTCTCCTCTTTTGTAAAAGAAAAAACTGAGAAGTGAAAGCAAGGATTGTAAAAGAGGGTTTTTAACATTCTTTCTTTGCTAGGTATTATAGTATATGAAGGCTGGGGGAAAAAAAGACCCTATTCCCAAGTGCCATGCTGCTCTCTAACAGGTGATGGATCCACCTGCTACAAAGGAGTCTCCTTTTTCAAGCAATGCTGTACCTCTTTGAGAAGTGGTTCTGTATCTGGGTTGGAGGTTTCGGTTGTGGTTGAAGAACTGTCATCATCTGCCAAGGAATCCTTCAGTTCATCTTCCTGTTGCTTTCCTTTCCCTCTTCTGTCCTTTTCTTCCCGTTTCTTCTGTGGCTTAGTCTTCCGCTGAAGTGTTTTCCCTTTCCCTGGGGAGATAAGGATGCTTCAGATTTTCAGCAGCAGTTCTCTACGATGGACTAGTTCGTTTCATTTTGGTGGCTAACACATTAAAAAATCTGAAGTTAATTTTCTGTTATGATACAGAAACATTTACAACCACTTCACACCAAATGTGAGCAATACCAAACTTGAACTCTTATCACCACTGTTACATTTATGTTCCTGAGCCCTACCTCCATTGCCTCTCTGTAGACATGGGGCACCTGGCTACATGCAGCGCTCCTCTGCTATGTTTCTCGGACTCAGTTTGACTGTTTCACCACGTAAGACTATATTTAAACGAGAACTTCAGAAGTTGGTACAGGCTTTATCATCCCAACAAATGAAGAACAGAAACGCTGAGCATGCTTGTCAGTTAAAACAAAACAAAACCTTACAGTAAGACTAGAGTGGAAGAGAAAGATCACTAGCAGTGTTTGCTTGGCAAAGATGCCAAAAAAAAAAAAAAAGAAAATTGAAAATCTCACACCCAAGTGAACTTTCTCTCCTTGACATGTTTTATTCTTCAGGGTCTACTGTTTTAAGAGCTATAGCTAAGCTGACTGTAAAACAGATTGGCCTTGACACATTTAAGTGTTACTGCATCTCAAGGTAGGGAAAATAATGCATTAAGTGTTCTTGAAGCAATCCACATATAAATAAATAGTGCTACATGAACAATCAATTATGTTTTTCCTGCATTTTCTACAGGCTAACTGAAATGTAGCCCAGTATAAGCTCAAAATGTAGAGGTTTAAGAACCTTCAAAATGAAGCCAGAGGTCCTGGCTTGCAAAATAGAAGGGTATAAAGCAAGCTCCTGGGGAGAAAAGAAAGTTATCGAGAAAAACATCAGTACAGAGAAACTGTGTGTGCCTGTAGAGTCATCATCATCCTACCATCGCCTCTCGTTATTCTCACACAGGATGACAGCATTCACAGTACTCTTATCATATCTTTCATTAGACATAATATATGCCCTTACCAATAAGATCTTTTAGATATTAAACTTCAGACTAAGCGTTTTCATTTATAAGCCATGTGATGCTTGCAGGACAGACTTAATAGTTCACTCCAAGATTCACTTAACCTGTGCTGAATAACTGGGTTCGACCCCTACTGGGATTTGTACCAGCTCACATCCAAATTCAGTTTAGTAGAAGAACAACTGTAGCTGTCATATTTAACTTGACAATATGTCTCTCAGGGACAGTTTGTACCAAAACAAATTTCCCTTCAGTATTTTAGTAAATACCAAGTACATATCAAAGGGAAGTGTCTTCATATTTTCTTTTTCAGACTTAATGTTTTCAGTATCAGTAACAACAAAAACATTGTTTTTTTTTTTTTTTTTTTACCATGAATGCAAATAATAGTGTAAATGCAAATAGGTCTGTACATAAATTTTATGGAGGTCAGCATCACACTTATTGGGGGTATTCTACTTTTGCCTCAGAAGGCCTCATTACAAGATTTGCATCAACTTTAGTCTACATTCAGGATTGCTGAGCAGTTTAATGCTCATCATTAGCAAAAAGGAATCTGAAGTGCAGTCATAAAATAAAAATGTAACATGAAGTAGCTGTTCAACAAAAAATCTAGTGTAGCCTTTGCAGCAGTCTACTAGGACCCATGTATTAGGAACGTAAAACAAGACTAAAATCCTGCACAAGATATTCTGACATAGAATTTTAGTTCAAAAGCTGCTGTTTCAGCAAATGTCTGCAACTGGCTCTAGCTATTTATCTAAAGAAAAAGATCGGTATGTGTATGTAGATTCAGACAGATATGGGACTTCCCCTACAGTTTATATTTTTGAAGAGGGCCAATGGAAACAGGCACATTTTATTTCATGTGTTGAGCTTCTCAAGGTCTAGTTATGGTTTATAGATAATGCTGGGGTTTCATATAAAGCTTACCCAAAGAGAAGTCCACGTGAACTTATCTTATTTATTGATCTGAGGTGGCAAAGAAGTCAAAAAAACCTACCTGAATTGCAAAAAAATCTCATTATATATTTTGCAATACATAACATGTTTAAATATTCAGCATAACACCATGCTAAAACACAAATGATAAAGAGGCTCCATAATAGGAAGAAAAAAGTGAATTTACCTGAATGCATTTGTGATCAGGAGAAAGTTGGAAAAAGCATAAAAATGAAAGTTGTGCCAGAAAGTGATTCCCATATAGATTGATAAAGAAAGAAGTACTTTATCATTTTTTAGAAAGCTTTCCAAACTGATAGACAGATCAATAGAAGCATCTATCTCAAGAAAACGTATTTAAATATGGTTGAAAAATGTAATCAAAGGTCCATCAAACACTTAGGAGCAACTACTCGCTAAGACAAGTTTCCAATACATAGACTGCTAGAAACTGCTGTATGTGCAAAAACGTTAATGTAGATATCTAACCCATGTTACTTGGATCAGGAATGTTTCTGAAATGAAACTCAGTTGTCCCCACATACTGTGTAGCAGCTCCACTGTACAGCAGTCTTGGAGTGCAAGAATCAGTTTTTTTGGACTGAACTACAAATGGAAGATCCACTCCTCAAACACTCCCAACCCTCCCTGGCATTCGAGTACATGGACTGGACCAGTCCACTGTAAATCCCCTCAGATGTGCTCCACAAAGATGTTGCACCCTCTCTACCAGCCGTTTTGCTCTGCGGAGCCCCAGTACTGCACTATTTGCTAACGTAGATGCTACCTATGAAACCTACCTATAGTCATGTAATTAGTTGGAGTACCATTTAGCCCTTACGAAGGGGATACCTGGCAAGCTGGTTTTATCTCTCGAGAGCACTTTTCTTTAATTCCTCCTACCACATCCCTCAGCTAAATTAAAAAACAAAACACAAAGTAGCAGCATGCTTCATTAGGACCCCAAAACCTCTCGTCACTTCAGTGTCCCATTTGAAAGTCCAAATGCAACATCGTATCCTGCTCATTACTAAAAACAGTGAAGCTTTCTTCTGTTGTTGTGCATGACCATACTTCAGGATGTACCTTCCCCACCTTTCTTTTCTTAATCTCTAATAAATTAAATACCAGTACCGTTTCTGCACAACATTGCTAGGATCAAGTGAAAAATTATTTAGAAAGAAACACATTAGGATTAAATTTGTAACAACATAACTCTGGGTCAACTAAAATGGCTAATACAAAAAGCATAGTAAGAAGTTATACTCTAACAAAGGGTTTATAGTAACATGTATTTTTAAGATACGAACATATCTGATGTATGAAATCCAATAAGTTGTCCATTAGACAACTGAAAAGATCCATAAAGAATTAAAACTCAACTCCAACCTCATACAGAGATAATGGTAACATTAATTTGCTGACCACCTGACATCAAGGATTTTCTAAAACAACTGCAAGCCTGAACATGAAGAATTCCATTCCTGAGCAATACCACAAAGATTTATAGATCTCTCCTCCTCTTTCTGTCCTTTCCTCAACCCCCAGCTCCAAGTACAAAAGTTGGAGGTGGGAGGGATTGATGCTAACCCCACAGGGGAAGGGGCTGCAACCAAAATCATTTTCTTCTTCAGAGGGTCAGATGTCTAAATATTCACATTTGCTTTCATCAGAATGTTCCAAAAAATGTGCAGGAAAATCTAGCACTACATGGAGAACTTCACTACTGTAAAATAGAAAGAGGAAGTGTTTCAACACACAGATGCATACAGAAGAGTAGGGAAGAGCTATTACCTTCCACACTATGAAAACATGACCTTTACAGCTGATTAAATCTTGTTCTGTGGCTTACATAATGAATCATCCTGTTAAAAAATACAGAATTGTATTACCTTTGTTTTTTGCTAGCGGAGATGGGGGCTGCTCTGTAAACACATCTGGGGACGGGGTTTCTGGGTGGTCAAAGTCTTTTTCCATAGTTTCTATGAGCCCAGTGAGATCTGAGTCCTCTGAGCTGTGCCTTCTGTTGCTGGCACATTCGACATGAGGTGTGTTGAGAAGCGGTAGCTGTGGCAAAGCACTTTCAGTCTGTTGCTCTTGCTGCTGGGGCCCGGATGCTGGGGCTTGCTGGAGGGGCTGCTCTGCCAAAGCTGGTGCCTGCTGTTGCGTTGACTGCTGGTTCTGCCTCGTGCCCTTGGCTCTTTTGCCTGCAGCATGAGTCTGAGATGTGGCACCTGAATCCAAGGTAAAGGGGCCTGTTCTGTTCACTGTTTGCATGGAAGCTGCTTGTGCTGAAGTCCTATTAGGTATGCTTGAACTGTTTTTGGATTTGATGTTTTCAACATCAGGTGCACTTCTATTGCTGTGAAGGTGTGCTGTTGCATTGCATTGTTTATGATTTCCTGCACTGGATCGTGAAGATGAACTGCCTGCTCCATAGATCCCTCTGGACGAGCCGTGATTGGAATCCGATCCAGGTGCATTCAAGCTGAAAGAACAGCAAATGTTTAAATGTACTCCACAATGTTTCCATTCTTCCACATGAAAAAAGAATCATTATGTCCGAAAGAAACCTTTAACTACACTGTTCTTGGCAAATAATCAATAAAAAGGTTGAGAACTTGTTTGACAAGTCAGTAGTTTTTACCATTTCCTGTTCACTTGCTCACTGTACATATAAACAAAAAAAGTAAGATGGCATTCAAAATTAATGGAAGAAAAGAAGCCTGCCTTTAAAAAAAAATTAGACCCCAAAGGTAGGAAATTCTGGCCTGCTTTTTTTTGCAGTTTATACCTCCCATTTTTCTAGAGCATAACCAGAAAATTTTGTGGGGTTTGCTTTTAGAAAGAGATGAATAATCCTCTCAACCACAAAGTCCATTTTAGAACTCATCTTCCACCCATGGGAGACTAATAATTCATTCATCCGTTCAAAAGAACGTATTACTTTTTAACTGGCCTTATAACTGAAGAGGAAAAAATAAAAAGGCAAAAAGAAAAAAAGAAACATGTACTTACCTTCCATCAGATGAAATTCCAACTATTCTCCTGAGATCAAGTGGCCTTCCCATATCAAATGGTGGGCTTGAGGCCTCAAAAGACAAGCGTCTCCTAAATGGCTCCCAAATTCCTTGAGCTTCTAGATAGGCTGTTCCAATTACCAAGAGAAAGAGCACACTGCAGAGTAGAGAGGCAGTCATTTAAGTATTTCTATGTTTTGAGTATTTTAAGGTTAATGACGTTAATTACACATGATGAAAAGTTTGTATCTTACATAAAAAAGCTGAAAACTGCATCCAAACCACATTTCTGTCTAAAAGAAAAAAATTACAGAAGTCTAGCATATGCACATCAATAATACTGAGAATAAAGGTTAAAGATGCAAATCTGATATGAAGGCCCCAATTATATTAACCCAAATTTTAAAAAAGATACAATCAAAATATTAAAATGGCATCCAAGTGGCCAGCAGCTCTCACAGACCGCTGGTGTAATTCTGTTTTAAAAGCAGAGATCCTCCATAGATAATTGTGCTGCTGTTCAGAGAACTAAAATTTAGCATTATTATGTCAAGTTTTACAACTAATTGCATCTGCTGCAGTCGTGTTTAGGAGTTCTCCACTTACGTAACACACTGCAGCAAACTGTATTTCTGATGAAGCCATAAAATCACTGCGGAGACATTCAGCACAGCGCTATGGAGTACATCTTCTAAAAGGTGGGAATTTTGGGGTGATGGTGGGGGTATGAGACACACCGTTGATTACTAAAGATTGACTTGCCTATTACCCTAGAAGGTTTATGCAAAGATAACTTCAAATTAGCAACTTCAGTTTCTGTTCTCAGTTCTGACTGCTGGTTTTTGTAAGCCAAATGTATGAAAGAGCATCAGTTCACAGAATAGGATGAGATACCTCTTGCTTAACTTTAGTTGTCTACAAGAAATTTAGTCTAGATATCATCTTAAGTTTTAACTGTCAGCAAAATGCAAGCAACTCTGGAGACCAACTCAGCTGGTTATAGCTGGTTATCAGTGCTTTTTTTCCACCCCAGGAATTAAAAAGGATCACAGACATATAACCTGACAGCAGATGGTAGGAAATATAAATTTAATCCGAAGTGTCAACAAGCGACAGAGAAGGTAAAAAAAAAAAATAAGGGAAGTTTTCAGACAAGCTTACACAAACTCCTACGCAAGAGAGCGACGCCTGCCTTGGGTGCTATACCATCAAACATACAATTACTTTTGGAATATAAAGAGTAAGGTATGACCTCATTCACTTTTAAAGTATAATCCATGGTACTATTTCAAAGCTTCATGAGACTGATACCAACAACAGTATTACATCTCTATAGTGCCATACAGACTCGAGATGGAGCACACAGGGGTTTCATACCACACCCCTCAGTGTACCAGTGCTGATCCATTCTGGATAAGAATCCTACTCCCTTTGCGTTAGCAAACTTTGTTGTTTTCAAACAACTTTGAAATTAAAAAAAAGCCACAGAACAAGTCTTGCTTTGTGGTCTTTTTAACTGCACTTTCCTGTCTTGCTGTGGTGGCAACAGTCCATTTTTTATTTGCTTCTTTGATTATAATAATAGAAAAAGATAACTAGCCTAGAGTGTTTATGTCATTTAAACTGGTGAAGAACACCATGCAGTGGGAAATAACATGTTCTAGACACAGTTGTTGGTAACACCTTTTTTCCCTCAAAGTTTTAGCCTGGGGCAAACTATGCATCCTTAGTAAGTTCATAAATAGGACTGGGTCCTTCACACAAGGCCTATCAAGTTGGACTTGAAAACTTGGAGCCACAAGTATGGTACCAATACATGCCAAGCAGTAATTTAGGGAAGGCACCTCAGACAATATTTTATTAAAAGAGAAAGATGAACTAGACAAGCTCAAGTTGTTAATTTCTAGAAATTAGGGATAACGGATAATATGGAACTATGTTAGTGGCAACAAGCAAAACTCTCTATTATGACTTCCTGAAAGTCAGAAGCTATCTGTGCACCCGATCCTTGGAATATTATGAAATGATCACATTAGGACTCCTCTCATTTGCTGAGTTTTGCAAGGAAAAAAAACAGTGAGTGAAAGGATTATTAGTATTCTGTATCATTTTGTAAAGTCTAATTAATAAATACAGTACACATAAAATTACAAACTACACTTAGGAGCTGGCAAACATCATTCACTCTATCAATAAACTAAGCAGATACATAGAAGAAAAATAAGATAAAAACACTGCATTATTTTGTAAAGTGCTGAAGAATAAAAAAGAAAAAGAAGCAAGCTTTATCTTCTCTATTTCTTTTATCAATCCCTAGACAAGGAAAGAGCTTCACCAAATATTTATATAATGCAGGGCAGCAAAATGGAAAAAATAGTATCTTAATCTAAAAGAAACACAGGAATATTACACCCCTGATTTGCTACAAAGGCTTTGGATAATGCTTCAGATTTGCAGCACACAGGAAAACCACTTTTTCGTCACAGCAGCAATTCATCACTCACTAAAATACAAGTTTAACACTAACTAAACAGTAAAAACACTTGTTGCCACTGATTATTCTATGGTTTTCTCTGGATAAAGGCAGTGGAAGACAGTGTCTCATATCCAGTAGACAAGTAGGAAAGCATTGTTTCTAACTTCAGATTATTCATAACTTCAGACTAAAAAATAGACAGGTAGAGGTTAGGCTAGGAAAACACAAAGGAACTTTCAACTCAAGTTTCAACCAGTCATAGCAAACGTGTCACTAAGGGGGGAAAAAAGTGCACCAATACAATGCCCTTCAGGTTCTCAGAAACTCCATTATTAGTATCACCAGTTGTCTGTCACTTGCAAGTGGCAGCAAAGTTAAATTCATCCAAGGCATCTGCTAAGCTCACTGCAGTCATTGCCTCATATCTTTCTAAAGCACAATACTCAAGAAGGATGCTTCAACCTGTACACAAAAAAACGGTTAGCAGAGCTCTAATGCCTGATTTGATTCAAGTTTGGCTGAATCTGTATTCAAATGGTGGTACTTCGTGCACATATACTGATAAGAACAAACATATACACACTACCTCATTATTCCTGAGGTAAGGATGTACAGTGCCAATTCCCAGTTGGGCCTGGGTAGCGCTTCTGCACACGTTGCTAACATATGATATGGAAGGGATGCATTCAAGATAAATACGAATTCAGAGCCTCCTGCAGTGATGAATTTTAATTCACGAATTACTCTGGAAGCTGTGAAATCGGGTGTAAACCTGAAAACAAAGTAAATAATGTTAGAACTTGTCATTTGAGCAGCACAAAAATTTGAGATAATATTCAGCCATTTAACAACCCCCACCCCTGCAATTACTGTCATGACTGGGATTCCATTCAAATATTTACAACAAATAATCCTAGCAGTACAAGTAATAATCATCCACACAACTAGCTTACAAATACTTATGAATACCTTTCAAATACTTCAAGATGCATTAAAAGTTCATAAACACCTATGCTTAACACATCTGATACTAAGTTACCCTGACATACCATAGGAAAATATAACTGAAATCAAGTTTTGACCAAATCTGCTAAAAAAAAAAAAGAGCTATAAATATAGTAAAAAAAATAAAGAAAAACAAAACCACAACAATGGCTATAGCTAAGCAATGGAACTGATCATTATGTGAGCTATAAAGTTTTTAAACATTTCACTTTTAAATCAAAATTGCATACCTTTCCAAAACATAGCTACGTTCCTGTCTCCAACTAAGATTGTTGCAGAAATACTAGCGAAGTTTCACTGCCTGCAATATCTTGTATGTTCTCTTGCATAACAGTACCATCTCCTGAACTATTTAGATACTGTATTATGAACAGCTAGCTTTAAATCGAAGCAATGTTAAAGAATAATTTTTGATGCAGACTTTTTTACAATAATAACTGGCAGAATTAAATAATTGTTGTCATTAAGATACCGGATATAATATTTAAGACTGAAATGCTGTGCATTGTGATGCTAACCCTTACACTAAAGGCACTTAGTATCTACTGCAATGCACCAAAAACATACATAAATCTCCAGCTCATGTACATTCGTAACCCAAATGAAGGAAGCGTATAAAAAGCTGTATATAGCCCTTTTCCAATGCAGAATAATATCAAAAATAATTCTATAGTCAGTCATGAAAACTTAAGTTCTTTAAAAATCAAGTAATTGTTTGCAAGAAGAGAGAGGTTTCGTGTTTTGTGTTTTATAAAAAAAAAAAAAAAAAAAAAAACAAAAACAAAATACTCAAAGCTTAAGTAAAAAACCTTAGAATTCAACTTCCTCTAAAAACAGAAATAGGTACACAGAATTCTCAGGTATGACTATTTAGATGTAAGAAGAAAAAAAATACTTACAATATGACAATGTCTTTAGAGGCATTGGCACTTAGTGCAAACTCTTGACAGTTAACTACTTTAAATCCATATCCTTCACATGTATAGCCACTGATTTCCATGGTTTTCACATTAATCTGCAGCTGCCCTGTATTTTCCACTTTAAATGTTCTTCTCAACGTGAAATTTGGTTCCTTGTATTTCATTTCTGGAAAAAACAGGGAAAAATAATTAATATTGTGCTAAATGGATATCCTTGACTATGCACATCTTCTACACCAGGGCCTATGGAAACCTTTACATAAATGACAGAACAGATATTTGTTACCAGACTCTTGTGCATTCCAACTCATCAGGGAAGAAAACAAGACCCCCAAATGTGATAGCGCTACCTCAGAAAAAAAAAAAAGAAAAACGTATCTCAGCTGTAAAGTTCTGTGACGTACTGCTTAGTGTAGTAGTATTCAGTGAAAAGTCTCAGCACTTGGAGTATTAAAACTTACTTTTTGTGCCTTAAAAGTGAAATCCATTGTTGAGCTACAACAGCAAAAAAAATCCCTAGCTCACAACATGACTAAGTAACGACTAAGCTTTACTTGAAAATTTTATTTATTTATTTATTTTTTACTCATCCCCTCAAAAAAATTCAAACTAATTAATGGCATATCTTGTAAATACACTTGGAAATCCGTAAAGCAATAAAGCAGATTTTAATATCAGATAAAAACTACACTGCTTTTACCAGTTCCTTTAGAAATACAGGTATTCTTGGCCCTCTGCTCAGAAGCAAGCCTGGGGCATGGAGCAGAAAACCTCTGACCCCAGAAAAAGATTTTGCCTGCGATTTAATTTTCATCAAGGAATCAAGGAACATCATATCCTTCCCTTTTCCTTGTTAGCCATATGCATGCAGATTCTGAACATTTTCAGTTTTTCTAATTTTCATGTTAAAATGAAAAGATCAAATATACCATTTTCTGTCTAAATTAAGAAGCAATTTTAATGTATTTAAAGGTTAAAAAATTCTGGCACACTAGAACAGGGAAAAAAACATTTCCACACATACATATTTTAAGTTGCACATGTAAAATGTCATTTATTTTCTGTTCAGCACAGTAGTTCACGAAGTACTCACTTTCTGAACAGTCTTTTAATAGTGCTTCTGTGATTTTAAAGCGTAAAGAACTTCCAGGACCAGGAGGTTTGCCTGCAACCTTCAAGCTCTCAGTCGTTCCCTGTCCTTGTACCATTATGGCATCTATTACAGTCAAATTATTTCTGTATGCAAAAAAAAAAGGGGGGGGCGGGTTGGAAACACTCATGAAAGGAATATGCAGTCTATTGCTTCTGCAAGCTTCTCTACAGAATACAAAGCTATATCCTAGTCCTGAAAGACAGAAATATAAGCAGTCCCACAGGTGATTTCCCACCATAGAGAAGTAGTATGAATTGCCATATGTATAGCCATATGTATAGCATTTGAAAGACTAAAGCCTAAGAAAGCATACAATTAACAGAAGGAAGCATACAATTAATAGAACAATGACATATTAGTTTGTCTTTGATCATCATATCAAAGTATCACATGATAAAATAGGTAAATAATTATGCAAACTCTTAAAGGGAAAAATTCCTCTTAAAGGGAAAAATTGAAATTGCAAACTCACATTGCAAATGGCATCTATAAGTAGATACTTTCAAAGCAGTACAGGATGTATTTAAGGAATTGAGTCAAACTATAGCTATGCTAATATATCTGTATTAGCAAGTACATACCAAATACAGCTTAACTACTGCAAAACATGTCAAAATTACATTTAAAGTAAATTTTTCTCCAGACGCGATTCTACAATTAGTCTTGTAAGAGTGATAGTTTCTTATAGACAGTAAGTAAGATTATATAAGTAAATAAAGATGTATCAGAAACTCAAACTCATTTCAGAAATATCTACCATACCTGACAACAATTAACGATGAAACAGTTTTATTAAGAACTGGAGTGAATTTTACTTTGACAGACTTTCTCTCACCAGGTTTTAATAATAGGCTTAAAACTGAATGACGAGCCAAGCCCTTTGTAAGGCCTACAGTGCTCTGTAATGGCTGGACCTTAAAAGAATAGGGAAAACAAAAGCAACACTTGAAAAAAAATGAATTTTTAACACATTTCATAGAACTTTTATTTATATAGAAAGTTATGTTATAGACAAGTGTACTACTAAATGGAACACACTGATTTTTGTTTTTTAAAAGAAAAAAGACTTTTAGAACAACAAATTCAATATTAGTAAATCATCCACTTGACAAGCGGTAGAACACAGCAAGATAGAATGGAGCTAAGCTATACTCATGTGGATTCATAAAACTCTAATAGTGGGAGTTGAGAAGGTTTTAAATGTATAGCTTTAAATACTAAATTAACATTAAGCCATTATGTAATGTTTTCTACCTTTAAAATGTCCCACTAGTAAAACATTTTTAAAATATTGTCTTTCCAGAGTAAAGAAAAAAAGGAAAAAAAACTTAGAATAGAAGATCTGTTGAAAAAAGTATATTTTGCCTAGTTTGCTTTTAGATGCATTGCAAGCATTAAATTGCTAACATAAAACTATTGCTAATATAAAACAAATGGAGGAGAAAGTGTCTGTATGTTGGATAAGGAAAGTATTCAGGATGTGGCATACTCTATACAAAAAAATGCATTAAGTTGTACACAAAATACTAAAAAAATATTTTAACAAAGAACAGAACAATGGAAAACTCAATACCTTGCTAATTTTAGAACTACCAAGCGTAAGACTGAATAATCCTGTATCAGTAAGAGAATTAATAAAGCAATAGTTTCCTGCAACTTTTGCAATTCTGTTGTAACACAAGCAAAGTTAAAATGTAACTGTTATATTTGAAGAAATATTTTTCCCATTTCCCAAGTATATACAATGTGGATACATACAATATCCACACACATCCTTCTAAAATTCAACACATGTATGACTGAACTCTTGAAAACAATATAAATGTATCCAAAGAATGTAATGAAATACTTACACAATTTCTGAAGACCTGGAACTCTAGAGTCCTCAGATTGAAATTAGTTGGCTTACTCAAATTAAACCTGAAACACATGGAAGTTGTTTTTTTGTTTGTTTGTTTGTTTCCCAGATAACTGAAGATAGCAACACACTTATACTAAGTACAGACTTTAGCACAAATCAATAGGTTATGGTAGGACTCAAAATGCAGCTGACAGAATCACTTGACTTACTTTATTTCCCCCCTCACCCCCTCAAGTTAAGGAAAAAAAAGTAAACATTGTTTTAGCTCAGCAAAAAATATATTCTATGGGAATTCACCCTAGATTCATTTCCCAACTGGACTAACGATACAAATTCTAGAAGTGGACAACACTATGAACAGTTTGCATTTTTTGTAAAATACATTTTGCTGTACAGTGAAAATACCCTTTGCACTCTAAGACAATACTTACCGTTCTAGCATTTTATCAACAAATGTGGATGGGTTAGAATACAGGGCTACAGGAAGGAACTGAACATACACAGGAACATCAGCTGGATTTTCTAGAAAAATTTCTTCTTCCTAATCAGAAACAGAATTTTTTGTAAAGCTTACATTTGATTAACTGTAATTAGAAGCTATTAAAAATGCAGAAGCTCTTAAAAATATTTTTTAAAATGGTACTACCAACAAAATAACTTACTGATGAACTGTTTGTATTCGTGAGTGGGAAGCTTAACTGGCGTGGTGAACTGAGTATGGAAGGCCAGGCCATTTCTGCTGTAATTTTCAACCGGACATCTTTCTGAAGGTCTGTGTCAACTTCAAATAGAGCATTCAGTCTGGAAAAATAGTTACAAAGCTTACTTTACAGGAGTAAAAAGGCAAAAGCCTGGATAAAAACCACCATGTAAAAAGCAGAGTGCTTAGGAGTACCGTGAAAACAGTATTAGTTTGAGAAATAGTATATCACATTTGTACACAATCAAATAAATTTAAACTCTGCCCATATTTACTGCTATTAAAAACTGCAATAGAAACCCCCAAATATGCTCCAGGAGACGAAGTGAAAAATTCTAAAGATGTTCACAATTTAAATATTGTTGTCAACATCCATCTGTTCCGAATTCTATTAGGGCCTATTTATGGATAAAGATGAGCAGAAAAGACAATAGGACTTCTGTACCGTATCTCTAATCTTTCAGTATTTGTCTCACATTAGTAGTCTCTAGACAGTGAGACAATTTTTATTGTTTGTGAGAAAATGTCTAGCTCTTACTATTGCAGAAACAAGTTTTGAGAATATGATTGAGATTCAGATCATTAAACAGAAATAACCCCAAATATATTTTAAAAGTTTGAGAGAGATTATGTAACAGTGGTTGACTATGACAGTTTGCAAAGGTATAAATAGTAGAAAGGAAAAACATCAGCCCTACTACAGCGTGTTTCTAACACAACATTCAGATATCCACTACCCAGAAGACATACTGTGCATCCATCACACTGTACAAGCGTGAAGTACAGTAAATCTGATGTATGTTAGCTGCAGTGGAAACCATGAAATATGTGCCTATACTCCCATCTAACAAATCTTAATGAAATCTTAATGAAATCTTAATGAATTAGCCACTTGGTGTAAGCTACAATTTTCACAAGTGAATGAAGTCCCTTGCTGTTAGCCAACCTGTACAACAGACTTGACTCCTGTTCCCCCAACAAGCTTTCCAACATGAGCTGAAACAAGACTAGTAGTATTGAGCTCTCCTGTTAGCAAAAGAGACCAAACTTCAAACCTAGAGATGTATTTTGGAGAGACTCTAAATACTCAAGTCAGAAACCCTCTGTATTCAGAAGCATTTTCTCCTGTGCTTGGATAGTGGGTTGATTTTAACACTTTTTAAAAACGCATTATATATTCACTAGAACTGCAACTTAGTCAGAAGTAGTTTTTAATAGTATATTCCTTTACTGTCTTCTTACTCCAGGCGATAAAACACTCCTGTAGAGAATTCTGTTTACGTCAATTTTATTCATGTGTTATTAATATATCAACATTATAACAAAAAAAGTGATAAAGGAAGTATGTTTTTGTTACTCTATTTAGTTACATAGTCACTTTGGTTTCTACAAATATGTACACATTTTTTGAAATGATAGTCTAGATGTTATCACCACCAAAGACACTTGCTGTTACAGTAAACATCTCTTGAAGCTTAATTGCTTTACATATTAGAAAACAGATGTTTAAAAAGTATATAGAAGCCTACAGAGTTTTCTAAAAAAAATAGATAGCCGTTATTAATGACTTTTTATTTAGCATCTCTCAAGGAGAAATACCAGACGATTTGACAATTCCCTGAAGTGATCTCAGAATAGCAGCAATAGAAAACCTTATGAAATCCTAAAGGAATATTGAGGTTACTACTTTAAACAGATTAAACAGAGATACTACAGAAACACTATAATCTCTTTTAGGAAAGTTTTTTTTCAGAATAGAGACTGTCCTGCTGTTGCCATGTTTTAAAGAACTGCAGCATGCTCCAGTTAATAGTAACTTCTAAGGCTTTGATTGACTAGAGGAAATTATTATTATGAGTAGTAAAAAGTTAAACATACGTGTTCTCTTTAAGGTTTTGCACAGAAGGCCAAATAACTCCTTTACCCTCTCTCATAGAGCACCACAATAATATATATTTTTATATATATATATATATGTAATATATATAATAAATCTGTATTTTATAATATCACATGTAACAGAATTATCTAGTGATTTAACATCTGAGGAAGTAACAGGCATAAAACACTTACCTATGGCTTGAGTTCTCTTTTATTTCTGTCCATGCTTTGAATAAGTTCTCATGCAAATCCCAGTCAGAATCCCACACATCATCTTGCATTGATATGCTGTGCTGAACTTTAGATTCCGCTTTAAAAACATAACATTTTTAAACCCTTCATGTAAAATCAATGCTTAAGCAGGAAACAATTGTTTTTTATTTTCATTAAAAAGGTGACAGTTACTTACATTTTGATAGAAAAGGCAATCCTACGTAACAATGATCCCCACATTGTAAACCAGGATCAAAATAAATATTCGCAATCTGCAAAACAGGTAAAATCAGACCAATTAAGAAACTGCACAATAAATCTGATGACCAAAGAAAGAAGGAAGAAGATTTGACTACAGGACACTTGTGCTAAAAACCAGAATTTGTGAACTTGTAGAAATAAGGCAAAGCACAAACCTTTGATTTTTTTCCTGGCTCTAAATCTTCTTTATTGCTTCTTAGCCTTTTATAATAAAACCTTACATCTTCAGACAGGGAGCGTATGTGTTGTATTTTCACTTTCTGAGAGAAGGAGTTCATAATGTTCAGGCTCTGGTGAACTACTTTCCCCTAAAGAAAAGAAAGGATGAAAAAGGCTGCATGGCAAGCATCTTCCCTAGCATATATATTTATGTAGACTGGCAAAGACCACAGTAGAGTGGCAATAAACTCAGAATTTAACTGTGCTTTCTTAAAAATGCCATTTGTAACTTTATGGTAGGTTTCTGTGAGTTAGACTTCTTCCTTCATCTGCTTTCAAATACAGTTCATCTCTCTTAAAAAGTACAGCTTAAGGGTTTTGGAGAACTAGGACAACAGTTCTTAATCAAATCATGCTTTGAGAGTGCCAGAGCAGAAACATTTTGGTTTTCTGAGCCCCCAAAAGAGAAACAAGCTTCTTTTAACAGATCTAGGACATAGTTACTACTAGTTAGGAATTATCTTAACAGAGCAGATGAATGAAGCTCCAGGCTATAAACGCTCCAGGTGAGAGACCATTTTAAAACACCCCTTCCTTTCCCAATGAAACTAGGACACTAGGCACTGAAACTACAACATTTAAGAGGAAAACAGTGCATGTTTTTTCCCCACCAAACCCTGCAACTTCTTCTAAGGCAAACATTATTTTATCTTTCAGATACAGAATGTAAGATTTCATAGTTTATAGTATGTCATGACCAGAATCATTGCAATGCTCAAGCTTTATACTCCCCACCCTTTTTAAAGCTCACTCCAGTGTGACCTCACTTGTAAGTCACTGATTCTGTAACCATATTTTTCCTCTTATCTCAAAACCAGCCGTGACAAGTATATGGCAAACAATAAATAAAAGAAGTGAAAGGCTACTCAAGAGTGGTGACCGGTTTTCCAAACTGCATAAAACAAATAGAAGATAGTCCTAGGCATTTAAATTTGCTTCTAACAAACGGGTTTTAATGTTCCCCATAAACCAATATTCCAGTTGTGGTTTGTTGGTTTTTATTTGTTTTGTTGTTGTTGGTTTTTGTTTGTTTGTTTTAAATAAATTTCTCAAGTGGGAAGATGAAGAGATGAACTTTGCAGGATCAAAATTAAACTGTGGTCTCAGGAAATAATCACATACTGAAACAGTTCTCAATAGCAACAACTGAAAAAAGAAATGAGACAAGAATAATACTCTAAACAATATATAATCCTGTTAAAATGAATAGGAAGCAGAAATTATTATGCCTGAGCTCCAACTACAGAATCCTATGAGTAACCAATTTCCACCAACTGGGCAAGATAAAGGTTCACTAAACAACGTAGAACAAATGAAAAGTAGTATACTGAGACCCTTACACAGAATATCAGCAATTAGACTTAGGTGCAGATACAATAAAATTATAAACAGAAACAGACAGCATGGGGAACTGGGCAGCCGCAGAAGAATTACTTTTCAATTCATTCCTAGGACGTAAGTGTTACTAAAATTGTAGCACCTAGCTATTCCTGGATGTTATAACTGTCAGATTTCTCTACCAGAAGATGGAACTAGAAGAACTAATTCTATTTTAGGCTTATTTTCATAAGTAATAGAAGTATTAGAGAACAACTAGGTGCAAGAGTATCATGAACTCAGTGATCACAAGTTTAGTTTGCCTTTTTCTTTTTTGGATTAATTGCAATCTGCTTTCAGTGTTCTCAAATATCAAAAGAACTAAGTGATCAACTAACAGAAGTAGTTGGGGAAGCTAACCGCTCTGAGAAGCTTGAGGCCTGAACTCAGAAAAGAGTCTAGAATTTTGTCAAAGGTGATAACACTCTCTGAATTTATGCTCTCAAACAAAATGCAGGAGCTCAAAGGCCCCCTGAATGAATCATCTTGTGAAAATCTAAGATAGATCTGTAAGTTACTTAGTCATTCTATAAGGATGAAACAGAAGGTTAGAAAATTACTCCTTTATGACTCCAAATTTTTCAGACCAGTTTATTGCAGTATTCAAGAGGAACAAAGATATTGACAAGAATTAGTATGTATTAACTAGGATGCAGCATATAGAAATTGCTTAGTCTATGGTGAAAGAGAAATGAACCATTAAGTTATTTTTGTTTATCAAAGACTCATGGAGCAGTTGATGAATGAAGTTAGAGATAGAAAAGTCAGTGCAATAAATATCCAGATAATGGTGAGGCTGTACAGTAAAATAGGACACACAGATAAAAGATAAAAAGTGACAAATAATCCCTGCAACTGTAGGCATGACTGTTTGACCTTGAGAGTAACAACAGACTTTAGAACAATTTGTGAAGCAGATTAAAAAGGGAGATGGGCTGGGTAATGGGACAAATGTAGCGATGATTTACTGAAGTCCTGCTGCTTAGCCTGTCTTCCCCTGATGAGCCCTATTGCATTACTTTTTCAAAAAGTAATTATTTATCTACTGAACAGGAGGGAAAGCACTTGATAAAATAGCACTGAAAAGGTACTATTTACGAGTACACAACCGGTAAGATCAACAAAAGGTGCTATTGGAAGAAGAGGTGATGAACAGGCAGTGTTCTAAGAATGAAAAAATCAGGATGAAGTAACTCCTATTTACTCAAGTTTACTAAATACTGGTCAATGAATATCTTTTATTAATTGCTTTGATACCAAAAAGTAAGAAGAGAGAAAAGTTTATCTTGCAAAGTTAAGAGGCATTTTCAGAATAGGAGGAAGAGCAAGCTGGCATACAGATTGACCTACTGAACTTGAGTAGGGAAAGTAGATTGAATTCAATAATTGCAAATATGAGATTGTGAATTTAGAACCTCTCTGTTCGAAAAGGCAAAGCAGGTAGAGGAGATGAAGGCCTGTATCTGGTCATGGATCCCACAATAGATTAAGACTATACAGGACAGACAAGGAAACAAAACCATATTTCCACCAATATGCGTTACTTGAGGTATACTCACTAGAGATAATTAAGACTTGCAAAAAAGAGTGTGGTAAAACCATACTCAGATGACAATGTACAATAGTGATCACTCGTTAAGAAAAGAGACTGCTGAAGATGAAAGATTAGAATGATGAGCAGGGAAAAGTACAGCCTGTAAAGTAGAATTAAAAAAAAAAAAAAACAAACAAACCCTACCTCGTGGCTTTTTAAAAAAACAAAACTACCAACAGGAAGCCACAGCAGAAGCACTGCTCTATACTAATGTCAAAAAAAAAAGAGGAGGGAACTAATTAAACTCAAGTACAGGGATGACATGGGATCAATGGTTACAAAATGACAAGGAGTAATTGTGGGCTGAAAATGCAGGAATGTTTGCAGCCGTAAGTGCAATCCAGGAGTAGCTTCTTAGTAGGAAGAAGGAAGGCAAGTGCCATTACTATCAAATAAAAGAAAGAGTGAGAACCTTAAAATACTGTAAAAATGCTTAAAGAATTAAAAAAGGGCCAGAGGAGATCTATACCCTTATTTGAAACCAAGAAAAAATGGGAAAAAAATTGTCCTGACTAAAAACAGTGCTGTGACAGTGGGGTTACGCACTGAAGGGAGCCCTGAAACATATGCTCTAAGCTAAACTAAGCATGAAACAGAATGTGTTTGCATAGACAAGTCATGTGAGCGGTATACAAGAGACACCTGTCAAATAGGCACCAAGCCAGACATTGCTTCAAGTATTTGTACAGTGTAGATATGACCAGTCTGTTCAGGAAGGTGCTGTCTATAAGACGTTGATCTCAAAGTGACCTGCAAAAGACAACTCACTACTGACTGCTTGCTGGAATGGGTTACCAAATACAATTTAAAGGTACAAACACCTCAGATTCAGAATATAGTCAGACAATAGGAGGTGTTTTGTTGTTCTGCCATAACACACTCTCCAGTCAAGTATTTTTTTCCTAAACCTGCACAGTAGTCACAGCAAAAACACTGGAGAACTGTCCCTTTTTTGTATTGCTGCTTTTTCAAAATATATTTAAAGCAGTTCTACTATTTCAGAAAATTGCCCAAGTAGTATTTCCATCCTGCTGTCTGTAACTCCTTTTGCTACTTTTCTTTTTTGGCTTTCAATCTCTCCCCATGATTTTCCATCATAGTATGTTCCCTACTCATTATAAAGTCACGTGACTCTGACTTCAATGAAATACCAATTCCAAAGTCAATATCACTCAATTCCCCATGCGTCTATGGTGATGCTGAATGCCCCATAACAGAAAGGTATTATCTGGTTAATAGCTTGGTGTCTGTAACCCTTGGAGTCTGTAACCCTAAGCAAAGACTCTGCCTTCAGCACTCACTGGAGCAGGGATGAGAACAGCCTCTAGATACTTTTGCAGACAGTTGTAGACCCTCAGAGTTTTCTTGCTTTCATGTTTGTGTACTCCATCACATACCTTCAAAGATATCTACTTTCAGTGTGGAAACAATACAATAATGCCTCCACAGAGATCAAGGAATTCTTACACTGAAACCTCAGTTCATTAGCTAGCTTTGCTCTTTGGCATTACACTTCAGAAATCTGGAAAATGTCTTTAGGTAATTTTCTCAGTCTTTGTGCTAATACACGCAGTAACCACAGTAACTTTAGAATGAAGCTGCAAAGAAACAGTTTTGGGATCATAACAGTATTCTAAGATCTCATTCAAGTGCTCAGTAGAGGAGAGATAGGGATAATTCATGCTTGGGACATGAGGGGGAAAAAGTGACAAACAGAATCATAAATAAAAACGAATCTCTCCAGTAATTTGACATATTCAAGACGAGAAGATCTCATTCAAGACTGAGATCTCTCTTGAAAAGATAGATAAATAAAAATATACAATAAGTATTTAATGCTGTGACCTATCTTACCGGAAAAGAAGGTGGAAGAAAAACATGTTTGGGGGAGCAAGTAAGAGAGCCTACAGCAATCACTGCCTTCACTGGTATAGTTAAAATCTGGAAGAAAAAAAAAAGGTAAGTTGAGGAAAAAATGTCAATTTCAGCTTTCACACATCTCTTCCACTTTTAAATTGCATAGAGTAGCAAAACCTGAAATTTTACAATTAATACAGCCTAGGCTATAAACACCTTTAAAACATGGAAACACAGATCAGGATTTCAACATTTTTGAAACAGTCATTTCATACTGTCAGGGAGCACGCCTTTGCTCAGTCATACTTGGCATCATTCTATGTGGAACACAAAAGCAAAATTAAAATAAAAGCTCTCCAATGGGGCATTACACAGGTCTCACCTGAGTGGAGCTCACTCTCTTGAAAAGCAGCAGGATGACATATTTAAAATGCATTACTACAAGGGAAGAGAAACTTCCCCAAGAACATTAGAAGTCATGATAAGACCTTGAAATAGATGTACACTTAGAATAGGGAGAGTGGAATAATAATAATTAGCAATAATAATATCCTTACTGGGGATGGTTGAAGCTGAAAATAGAAATAGAATGATTTGCAGGGAAAAGAAATAAAAGGCTTCAGGCTCTAAAACTGGAGAGTCACATACACGTGTGGACACAAAGAAAGTTCAAAAATCTCAGTTTCTATTACGTATTGGAAGCACCCTCTCCTACAAAAAAAATAACAGGAAAGGGATATGAAATTCAGGATTAACTGGCTGTTCTTCTCTCCCTTACCAACTTCAGTTCAAGATCTGTTTTCATCAATTGTCAGCAAACTGCAGTTTCTCCAAAGCAATTTTCACATAGGGTTTTGACAAAATCCCTTCAAAGTTATAGCTCAATTTCAGTTACTGACAATGTACTAAGAAGTAAATTATAAGTATTTCATGTAAGAAGGTTCTTGCCTTGACGCTCAAGAACCCATACTGTAAAGCATCAGGTGAGACTTAAATGGAAATTTCTGAAAGCCAGATGAAAAGCTTAATATAAGTCATTCTTGTTCCTTATGGGAAGATACAGAGTAGCATTACTGTAGTTCCCTGCAAGAGTTAACCTGCAGAGTTAACTTGACCTCCAGATGTCCCTTTCAGCCTTGGATTCTACCTGATATTACAATCTGTCCATTAATACAACACTTCAAAATTCACACTTAAAAATTAAACACTCCATTTGGACAACACCCATGAGTATACAATAAATATACCTCATAATCTGTTGTGATCTGTACAGCACCATCATGAATTCCTTCAAGTTCTTTTGCTATTAATTTTACTCTAAACACAGCATAATAACCTGATGTTAGTATCACCTGTAAATGGCAGAAAAGAGAGTCATCCATTGTATTTCATTAAAAACAAAAAGAAATTTCACTAAGAAACACATCCAACCATCACTTATTTCCTTGAACTGAATCAAAATCCAATTGAAACAACTTAGTGGTAAAAATAAAAATTCAGACACAAATATTTCTAGTGCTGATAAATTCCACTCTTCGCTAATTATAAGCATCACTGAGTTTACAGATATAACTCTCTGAAATTCCTCTTTCAAATTCTTACCAACCTGAAAGTAACACTATTACTTGAAATATATTACTAATAACTTCAAAAAGTTTACATGCTATATCTTACTGAATAATTCTTATGTAAGAATTCTTATTTTCCGTATCCCTTGCTAACATTAAATTATTAAAAAAAAAAAAATGCACCTTTTTATTCCCCTCCAAAATCTAGCTTTAAGCAATAGATTCAAAGAATTACTTACTGAAGACTGATCAGATGCAGTTGCATTTTGTAGTTCATGGTGGTTTGCGATTATTGTTGTTCTGTTTCCCTTTTCAGTTGTTAGGAGTTCTATGGCCAAACCATCCCCTATAATATGCCAACTTTTTATAGCCAGCTTAAAGAGAACAAAAAGGTACCGTTTCAGTAACAAGACCAATGTAAAATTTTTAAAAGGCAAGCTAAAAATAAACCCATCCTTACCTCTATCGGATTGCTGTTGATGACTGCAAATAAAATGCTGGTAGCTTCTGTTGCACTCAATATGCCAAAATCTATAAATCGTTCCTCAGTTTTTGGAGGCAGTACAAAGTACTAGAAAGATTGATAAAGGTATTTTAGCATATGTTAAATATAAAATATGCTCAAACTCTACTAAGCTTATTAACAAATTAATAAGTCAAATGTAGGAAGCAATACTGTGATAACCTCAAAAGTCTATACATTTTCTACGTATAACTAGAGGGAACAAATTTTTTTATTATTATTATTTTTTTATTTTTAGCAATAACAGAAGTTGCTTAAGGACAGATCTGGTGAAGTGGGTGACATTTTCCATATCTTTAAAATCTGTTGAAATTAAAAAAAAAAAGCCATCATCCCATAGAAGCAGAATAAAGGAAGTCACATGAAGATTGCCTCTAAGTATGCTGGAATAGCTAAAAAATGAAAATACTTACATCTAAAAATCCTGTGTATGCTCGGACAGGTAGGTGAAATTTAGAAGCATTGGTGATAAGTAAAATATTGTTATCTATATGAACAGATGATGTGGAAGGCATAAAATGAAGTGTAAAAATATATCTGGATTCATTAGGTGGAATTAAGACAGGTTTGCTGAAGTTCTGGACCTAGATCAGTGAAGAATGAAGATCAAAGTTAAAATTTAACAAAGTGCAGCATGCTTAAACATTTACTACTAGGTAAAAATGTTCAACCAAAACAAGACTTACTTTAAACATCGGTTTTGCTTCTTCTGGTAACACAACATCATGTATAAGGACTGCAAAATTGAATGTGTTTGTTAAATAGATTGGCCTTTCCACGGACTCAGAAGCACTGTCACGGAT
The DNA here is from genome assembly GCF_964211825.1 of Aythya ferina. Taxonomy (NCBI): domain Eukaryota; kingdom Metazoa; phylum Chordata; class Aves; order Anseriformes; family Anatidae; genus Aythya; species Aythya ferina. The sequence continues at coordinate 68,703,934 of NC_140296.1, forward strand.
GTGGAAGAGTGTAGCAGCATGATCAAATCCTAAGTACCTATTAAAAGACAACAGTATGAAAAAAATGAAAACTTCAAGTATGTATGTATTTTTAAAATACATATGGAAAATTCAGGAAAATTTCCAATGTTTCATCTAGTCTTCAGCTACTCTAAAAAACAACTCATGCAGGTCACTATGAATCCAAGCCTTCAAATCAGTTTGTGTGTTACTGAGACTACCTCAACTATTTGTGTAAAAACAGAAAATTTGTACCAGTAGTTGTAGTTCTAAATTAGCTCCAGATACAGAAAACACAGGTACCACCTCTTTATATCCCTTCACTCCCCAAAAAGGCTGATTTTACCTTCTATATCAGCATTTAGTTTTTGAACAATGTTTAACTGTAAACTTACCCATCCAATACTTCTGCCTGATATGGAATTTCAAGCTTGGAGTAGCTCTTCTCTTTTGCTTTAACAGTTATCTTCCCAGAAGACTGTGATGCCTTTTTTGCTTTTGATGCTGTAAAAGAATATAAGCCATCCATCAAGGTAGATTAGCATGAGTGAAAAAATAAAAGCAAAGGACTAGCCCAAGTACCACAGAAGAGGAAAATGGATCTTAATGAAGTTTCAATAAGCATCTGACATGGAGTGAGTCTTGGAAGTAAGAGATCTGAATTCATCCCCCTTATACGAGTTAGCTGACATAGCTAAGGTATTGCCCTGGTTTTGTCTGGGACAGAGTTAATTTTCTTCCTATTAGTTGGTATGGTGCTGTGTTTTGGATACAAGATGAGAATAATGTTGATAACCCCTCGATGTTTCAGTTGTTGCAGAGCAGTGCTTACACAGAGCCAAAGACTTTTCACTTTCTCCTGCTGCCCTGCCAGCCAGGAGGCTGGGGGTACAGCAGGAACTGGGAGGGGACACAGCCAGGACAGCTGGCCCAGGCTGACCGAAGGAATATCCTGTACCACATGCTCAGCGATAAAAACTGCAGAGAATTGGCTAGGGCTCAGCAGCTCAAGGACTGACTGGGCATTGGTTGGCAAATAGTTAGCAATTGCATTGACCATCATTTGTTCTGTGTGTATATATATATATATTATTGGTTTTAATCATTATTTTCCCTTTATTTTCTGTCCTAGTAAACTCAGCCCATGAGCCTGATGGTTTAAACCACAACAGTTATGTACTTTATGGAAGCCTTGTTGTTCTCATCAAATAAACAAACATGTCCAGAAGGTAATTCAGATCCTAGATGAGCCAAATTCCCCACTTACAGTATGGATATATCCCTCTACACCAGCAGAACAGAAACTTGTGATGGCTAGGCTCTGTATTTACAACTACCAGTTGAACTGCAAGCAGAACGTTGGACCAAGAACACAGTAATAGAAATAGAATCAGAATCCATGCAAGAACCCAGACCACACAAGTGCCAAGAACAAAACTGACAGGTCTCTTCCAGTATCACAGAACAAGCAATGTTATCCTGATGGCAACATCACCAAAAAAATCAAGATTCAAATGCTGGTTAGTAAAAATCTCCAGCCCCTAAAGCCCCTGTATGTAGTAGGACAGCTGAAAGAGCAAATATTTATAGCAGGCGGCTTCACTGAAAATAATTCAGTGAGCAGTTTGACTGGACTTTTTTTCCACCTAACAATCCTTTCAAAAATCTACCATGTGTTAGTCAGTATGTCCTCATACAACTATTCCTTGCAGCTGCAAAATTCGGACATATTACCACCTCAGATTGACAGAGCTCAGCTATTTCAGAATTTAATATTTTTAGGCTAAGGCATATTTAACTCATCTAATAAACTGTAAGCTATTCAGACTCTGAAGTAATAAACAAAAGTGATAAATAAATCCTTTTGATGCATACAAATTCTGAAATTACATCTACACAATTCCTACTGCATCTATACAATTCCATTTTTAAGCAATCCAGGCTGAGACTTACAGCACCAACTAGTTAACACAGTAGCACCTGAATAGGTCAACAGCATTCTGACAGTTGATTTAAATCTCTAATGAAAATGGAGGTCCCTTTCTACAAAATGTCAGCATAATATTTACAGTCACACTACGTAGGAAGGAAATGAACCAGCACTTCGTTCATAAAGATGTAAATGAAAGTCGGTATCAAGTTATCTATCTTTGTAGGAAAGGTAACAGTGAGAGGTTTTGCCACCCTCACCTGCCTTTTTCTTTAATATGAATTCAAAATAACAAATAAAGCTAGCGTTCACAGTAAGATGCTCAAGCATGTGACAGAACCCTTTTTCTGTGGGCATTACAATATTTATGGGGAGAGGGTGGAATAGTATATTGCATTCTTCTTTAAACTTTGTAAAGCTTGAAGGGTAATCTCAGGGATATACTGTCCTTTAATTTACATTACTGTGAGGAATGTGTCTTTGTTAAGATTTCTCAAAAATACGTAAACAGGCATTTTAATAGGTTAATAATACTTTTTTAAAAAGGGTGTCTTAACATAAGAATACCACTTACGTTAAATACAATCTGATGTTCATTTTTTATATACGCACATATAGGATTGCTTAGGAATCCCCATTCTTCTCGCTATTAGTTAGTTATCAGTCTAAGTTACCAGCCAATTGTGACTTCAGAAACAACTCTTCAGAAATAATGTTGGAGGAGATGTAAAGAGGTAAAATTTTCCAGATAGGAAAATTCCATTTCCTCCTCAAAACAACAATTACCATTTTGTTAAGGGACCGGAAAACAATTCATGAAGTTTCAGGAAGTATAAGAAGCATTTGATGAGTTGTAAGAGGAGAGAAGCAGTACTTACCATCAAAGCTAATACTTGCAACTTTGGTATATTTACTTTCAGAGGCTTTCAACGTAACTGGCTTGAAATGTACTGTTATAGCTTCATTCTGTGGTGTAGGTCTAACACTCTGCAAAAAGAATCAAAATATGAAGCACCTTTAAATTTATCATTGTTAACACACTGTGTAGCCTTCAAGTACCTTTCAAAGTGGTACAACTGCAAATAGTTTTTGCACAGTTACTACAGGTCTGTCTTCCCTATAACAAAGCCCAATTACAAGAGGTTTTAGATACCTTTTTTCAGGTCCTGAAAAATCACTCAATATTCAGGAAAGTGGGCAAAAGAGAACTCTCCTTGGGAACACTGGGTAAAGTGACAGTATAGCCAGAAACACACAGATGAAACAGAAAAATATATATATTTTAAAGTTAAGATTTATTTTTTATTCTTAATGCCACAGGGTACAATAGCTACAGGCTATTTGTTTCTGCTTCATTCATTAACAAAGTTGTTAGCTGACTTGTGTAATTACTGGTGATACATTCAGCTCGTCTCAGATCCCATGTTAAGTCTGCAAACCTGCCACAGAAATAAAAAAAAAAATCTGAACAGAGAACAGTTTTGTAAATCTGAGACGATGTTCACTTTATAAGAAAAATTTTACACCATTGCCTTTTGTAACTGAGAATTATTGTTTTAAACTAAATGGAGAAGGCAAACTGGGCTGCAGCAGGATTATAGATTTTGAATATCAATACCTGAAGAGTCTATGCTGATTGCTGGCAAATTTTATCTAGATTCCATGGACAGAAACTGGGCACAAAGCACTTAAATGCTCTTATTCTTATTTTGCATAAAATTGGGATGGCTGCCATGATTCCTCCTCCCCAGCTGTCGTCTTCTGCTGTAAGAACAGCTCAGCTGCTCATGTAGCAGCTGCTAAGCTACCGCAAATTACAAGACACTGCACTAAGGAAAGTGAAATGAGTGCTGGTTTACCTTATGCTACGCTGCAGAGGTTTAGCACCTGCTTCATCAGCAGCTGAGCCCTTCTTGCTCAGGGAGGAGAAAGGCAGAAAGCTAGTGCTACATGCCAGTTACAGTTCTTCCAGTTAAACTGTTCTCAATTGTAAATTAAAGTCATAAAATTTTGCATACATAATTAACTTCTGCTACATTATATAACTAACACATGACCCTTAGAGGAAACAAGCTGCACTGCTCTTGTAGCTAATGAATAATCTCTGTTTGCTCAATTAGAGGATTTTGTATTTTGGATTTATAGCACTGACCTTTGTCAACCACCTGCATACGCACAGTGCAGATATTTGATACCTCTTGTCGTGAGTTGATTTATAAATATCACAATTTCTTTTTAATGAAATCCATATTACAAAACTGAGATCTTGAGGTATATTTAAAAAAAAACTTAAAAGCAGACAAAATGGAAGTCGCGGTCAAGTTCATAATTTTTGCATGGCTGAAAGGATAACCATTTTATATCAGCTTTTTTTCATACAAATGGCTGTTTTTGAGTTATTAAAGTTTAAAAGGATGCTGATTTCATTTGGCAAATCAAATAGAAGATACTCAAAAGGATAGTCTGTTGTCAGAAAAATGACTAGTTTCAGAGGTTTATTTCATAAAGTCACAAATATAACAAACCTAGGTGGATTTACTCAGAATATCCACAGCTAACGAATTTAGTTAAGGAAGTAATTTAGCACTGTTTTGTCAAAAAATTCTTAACTTTATCAGCCACATTTCTTTCTTGCTGCTTGACTACATGCTACAAAAGAGGGTAGATTTAGATTAGATATAAGGAGGAATTTCTTCACTCAGAGTGGTGAGGCCCTGGCATAGGTTGCCCAGAGAAGCTGTGCCTGCCCCATCCCTGGAGGTGTTCAAGGCCAGGCTGGATGGGGCTTTGGGCAACCTGGTGTGGTGGGAGGTGTCCCTGCCCATGGCAGGGGGGTGGAACTGGGTGATCTTTAAGGTCCCTTCTAACCCAAACCATTCTGTGATTCTATGATACTATGAACAGAAATACAACACTACGACAACTAAGGGAAAAACAAACTTCCTTAATAATCCTTCCAACTTTTTTTCCTCAAAATTTTACCCCATTTCATATAAAGCCCAAGCAAAACTTGTTTCCTGAGATGTGCCTTACGAACCATCAAATATGGACTCCTAAACAACAGATCATGAGAAAACATGCAAAAAAAGTTCCACTGAGAATCTAATACCACCAATTTTCTCAGAAAATCTCCAATCAACTTCTGCACAGAAAAATTATTTCAAATACATGTGCTTCATCAACATATGGTCCTTTCATGAAGTGCCCCAGCTGAGCTTCAAGACCCTGTTTTATGAAAATACATTCAATATCTAGCATAACAGTGGAAAATGTGGACCTTAAACTTTCTGGATAACATGAAATATGGGGGAATATTTGTGTAAGTGCTGGCAGTTACTGGGGGAAATTTATAAGGTTTAAGGGCTCTGGGGTATACCCATTCTAGTAAGACAAAGAAGAGTATGAGCTGAAACGTGTTCATCATACCGTTTACCTGTCAGCAAGCTCCCAAACATAGTTTTGCCTCATCCACCTACCATATTGCTCTAAAGACTGAGCAGGCCATACAATTTGTCTTACAGATAGTCAAAACAAGACCACTCCGGTGCAAGAGGAAAAAGGGCTGTAGATGCAGGCAGCACTGTAAGGGTGGTTCCGTTAGTATCAGAACAACCTCTGTGCTGTTTTATTCACTTTAACAGACAATTATTTTGTCAGTAATAACCTGGCCTTCAGTTTAAACGGGGACATGACTTAACTTCCACAGGAAACGGAAACAGAACCATAAAGCACCCATCCAGAATTGCCATGTGCTGAACTACTAGATTTTAATCTGTGAGGTAACTTTCCCTTGATTACTTTGAGATGCATGCACTCAAGCAAACAGACTGAAAACATACCTCTGAAGTAAACTGTTCCTCAAAGGTTGGTAAGAGCAATAAAAAAACCTATCCAAGTATTTGTGATGGAAGTAAGTACTTTCCTATAGAAGCATTTTTATTATCAAACTGATAGAACACAGCTTCAATATACAGCTAACAGCTGTCCTCAAGTTCCTGCTGCTTTATGCGTGAACAGGATCAGCAGCTGGAACTTTAAAATGGGCCTTTGCTTTTAGCAATCAAATTGGCTTAAACTGCCTCAAAGGAACATAAATTTTTTGTTCCAGAGAAGGGAAAAATTCACATGATCAACCGTCTAGATTTATTAGACTTTTGACAGCATGGCTTAATTGTTGCAGCATGACAACAGTTCATACATGAAATGAGCATGACGCTCCTTAATAACATAGAAAACTCTAAAAAATGCAAATAAGGAAGTTCTTATAAAGAGTTCTAGAACTCAAAAAAGAAAGTCAAGTGACTCACTATTATTTTCCTTAACCAAATTGTTGGAACACAGCATGACTAAGTACTTAAAGGCAGAACTACAACTCTGGCAACACTATTAGCAGTCTCTCATACAGATGACCTGAAGATATTTAGTTCCTCCAGCAGCCAGATTAAATATATGCTAAATATAGCCCTGGCCTTTTCTTCTGACATTAAGATGAAATCTGTGACAGAACTCTGCCTCACAGCTTTTAAACTCTAGCTCTAAAGGGCCAGAAATCCATTTAAGCCTTCCTAGAAATAAACCATTTGCCAGGTTCTTTCCAAAAATGCTTTACTCTTACCTTTTTGAAACTATTTGATTGGCACAGCAGTGAAAGTTCACACAGTGCTTTAACTACTAGGAAGGTTACACAGTTCACAAACTTCACAACAAAGTTGTACCTTAATGAGAAGAACAGTCGACTTGGATGTGCCATATGCAACACCAAAAATGCATCATATTTGTACTTAAATGAGGTAACTTTATCATCACAAAATTAAGTCCTAAAGCCCTTCAAGATCTCCAAATTCACCCCTTTGATACACTGTAACAGAGTAATTCATCCAGAAAAAAAAAAATATCTGTCATGACCTGTAGAATGGCCTACAGTCAATAGCCCTAAGACTATAGTTTTAAAAAGTGTAGATTTATTTATTTTTCTCTGGAGAAGTATGATTTAGGTTTTAAGTTATCAGATATCAGAAGCGATACTGGTGACTTGAATATAAAGTTATTTGTGTTGCACTCACAAGTTATGTTAGCCACTTTACAAAAAACATGGCAAATCTATAAACACGGGCATGATATCAGACAGCATACATCGCTGTAAAAGCTGCTTAATGAATTCACCAATCCTCTGATTGTAAGAATTATACAGAGATCTTTTTAGAGGAAAACAAAGACAAACTTTTCAATTAGAACATATTACCACACTCCATTGGAGGGTGGTTCATAGCTTACAAGGCTACAAGGGACCATATAGGATCATCTAAGCCTCACTAATGTAACAAAGAGCAGGACTTCCATTAATTAAATTCTCTTTGTACTATACTATGAATTTGTCTTGACTTGAAAATTACTTACCAGTAATTAATTACCAGTGAAAAATAACTTAGTAAGCATTGCAATTGACTATCACTTCAGTGGAAAGCTATCCTGGTTACTAAACGGGTGTCCTGTTTTCTACTGTAAATTTGTCTCACCTTAATGTCCTGTATCCTGTTTTATGTTTCTGTTAGACCTCTACCATTAAAATATCATTCCCTACAGTTACAGCTATAAGCTTCAAAAACACAGTAATGCTCTCCAAGAGCTCAGTAAGAAACCTTTGCCACTCCTTCAGTCATTCTTCTGGCTCCTTTGGTTTCTTTTCAACACATCTTTTGAAATGCACCAGGACAAGATATAGCTAACCATACAAATAAATCTGGAGAACAAGGAAGACAGGAGGAAAAGGAAGAATAACTGAGAAAAATAGAGGACACAAAATTGCATGGGAGAAAGGCATGAATGAATGAGGGTGGACCATGAGAACACAGCCAAAATTCTGTAAAAAAACAGAAAGCAGAAAATCCCCAAACTGGAATTCTGAAACTGTCTGTACTTTATATGCAGCTGCAGTGATCTCACTGGAAAGGGCTGTAGAGTGTTCTCAGGACTTTTTCTTATTTTAAGCTACAAGAGAGATGGACTTAAGAAAACAAGGGCCATTTCACAGTCTGCTTCTGAAAGCTACTCTTTGCTTATCTTAAAAAATTACATTGGACCAGCACTTTATACACTCTCAAAGAGTCTCAGTTAATCTCTCACATGCTGAGCTGAGTTACTACTCACAAGCAGAAAAGCTTCAATAGGCTACGGTATTGTAGACAGAACCTATTATATGCTGTTGAAAGAAGGCTATGAAGCAAATTAATTTTACCATGCATACACATTATTTCTAGTCCTACTAGTAAGTTATATTTTAAATCACACATCACCTAGCTTCTAATTCTGAACACCATATGATGAAACTGGAAATTATCAGTGTTTAGGAGAGGAAGTAAATCCAAGTAGAAAGTTTCAAATTGAAAGGAAATAAAACTTACTGTAATTGGCACATCTTTTGTTCCTGAATTTAATAAATGCAGATTTAAAATTTTTGGCAGATCTGTTAAAGAACAAAAAACATACCTGGCTATTAGGCTATATTAACATGAAAACCTTATACAAAGTCATCTGCACTAACTAATTCCTCATGTAAATCCACTGTTGTTCAGTGTTTAAAAGTGAGATTAACATGATAGCACAGCCAGTAGTCAAAATTGCTAGCACCAAGAACCTGACACACTTTAAAACTGTATTTTTGTATATAGCAGGTATTACATGCTTCAGTTAACCGTTCTTATTTCTAACTCATTAAGAAATGAGCTGGCTAAAAACACTAAAATGAATGATTTTGCCAGATGCACCCATGTTCAACATAGACTAATCTTATTTAAACTTTACATGTTAACTAAGCTGCATGGAAAAGTACTTCAGAGGCTACCTTGCAGTGTTGTGTTTTTTTTTTTTTAAGTGATATAAATGGACTATTTTTCATGAGTAGTGGCAAGCCCTTTTACAGCTTCAAAAGATAGCTTCAGTTTTTACTATTTTCTGTCATACACATACAATTTTTCTGATTTCACTAAATATTAACTTACGATGTAAAAAAAATTTAAAAGTGCTGTTTACACATTTGCACCAAAAAAGATCAAATCATAAACAAATGTAGTCAAGTTCATACACCTTTAGTGTTCCCTGTGTCTGAAAGTTAAAACCTATGCAGATATAAAGCAATCTTTCAAAAAAAAAAAAGTTCACAAAGTAAACTGACAGCAGTTTTCAGACAACATCATGTGTAACTGTGTAAAACTAAGGTCATTATTAGACTCATAACTGGATGTGCAGACTGCTGTTTGCTTGTACTCATCTCAAGTGCACTCGAAGGTGAATACATTTGTGCACAGTTGAAATGGTATTATCCTATTTTTGAAGCTGTCTCTTAAAGAAAAACACAGTATCACACCACAATGAATCCTGAATAGTACAAAGATAACCCATCTTTTTTTCTCTCCTCCCTCTTTACAAGTACTGTTAAGTGATGAAGTACAGTTTTACCTTGTGTTCGTAGTGTACCAAAATCTAGCATTTCTGTTGATGAATAGATTCCTGGTGCTTTAAGAAAAAAAAAAAGTTAACTTTAAAAAAACATCTTACAAATTAATTAAGCTGAATAACTTCAAAAATGCTTTTCTACAAACCTGTTGTAACCTCTACCTCAACAGGGAGAATGATAAATTCTGTGCTGTCTGATGCATTTGTTTTTATTCTAATGAATGCTGTATGATTATCTGCTTCTCTTGATGAAAAGCTGGCTCTCATCACTCCTTTTGTTTCATAGGGAGGAATTTCCTAATAAAATATTCAAAGCACATCTGTGAGCATAGTAATTACAAAAATTGCTCCCACACCAAAAGAATACAACTTAAGTATAATTGTATTAAGAGAAAAAGCTGTAATAGCAGCAAGAGATAGGCTGTATGTCTTTAAAGTAACCATTACACTTAGTTAGGAGAGTTCTTTCATTTAACATGACACTGATTAAAAATAGTTAAAACAAGAGGACTTTCATGCCCCATTGGTTTAAGTTCTACTTATTAAAACTCTGGCAAAAGGACAGTAGATTAAATAAATTGACAGAACCTGTAAGAAAAATCCAGTGACAAAAATGTTTTTGAGAACAGTAACATCAAACGTTGCTTTTACACATTCTGTTTTTTCTCTAAAGCAGACACGAGGCATACACGGTTTCATACACATATAGAAACACATGTCAAAACCATCTAGCTAAACTCAAATTAAAATAGTTTAGAATTGCAAGTAGCCAGAACCTTGTGGAGTTGAAACACTAACACTGCATGCTGTTCCTCTCCATGTTACGGAAGGGCTAGAAAGCTCAATTTTTTTTCCAATAGAAGATGAAAACCTTGATTTCAAATTTGAAGCTCCCTCCACTTCAAATGCAAATAAATATAGTAGAAAATTTTGATGAGTAGCCTTTGCACCATCTGATCTTTCTTCAGCTGACAGCTTTTTTCTTTTATGTTTTTGATAAAGGAAACTGGACACAATTCATATGGGTGCTGATTGTCTTACACATCCCTTCTGTGCTTTCTGTAGTACAAACTCATTATCAATCCATTGAGGAGGTCAAGCCATATTTTGCATGGCATAATGACTGTAGATGTATTCTTTGGAGGTGTCAAATATCAAAGTAAGTACATCTAACTACTACTATTTGATGAGGCCTTAAACTAAAAATTATACAGACCAGTCTAGCTCTCAAGTTGTTTCACACTTATTCAGAGACTTAACATAATGCAGCAGTTTATTAACACTTCCAAGGGTGTGATTTGACTCTTTCACACACGTAACCAGCAATCCAAGGTTTGTCAGATCCCTGAAGTACCTTTAAACAGTTATCACAAAAACACCCCTGCATATATGGACTGCTCTGTCCAGTCACTGAAGCATTTGGCATCAATGCAATTTGATACAACAATGCACACCCATATATCAAACTATCAGCATCATATTTCAAATCATTTCTTCTACTTTGTGGCTTTTTCTTACTGCAATGCAGCTCTTGACATAAGCAATGCAAACTTTTTTTGAAACACCAATGGTTGATATGACAGCAAGGGGATTAACGCCGAATAGTACTAATCTGTTTTTCTATGCAATACACTGGTAGCTTCCACATGCGTGCCAACACTTGTTTTAACTGGCAACCTGGCCTGGGGAAGCTGAAAAAGACACTCGCTCAAGAAACAGAAGTAGAAATACAGCAGGCATTTTAAAGTTTTCTGTGCTTTCACTAGTGGTCCTAACCACCACACTGGTATGTTAGTTACCTACTTAATGACGACTACAGAATTCAACATTCCCCTTATCTTTTGTCAGTGATCTTTACAAGCAATGTCATTTGACTGAAACTGTGTCAAAATATTAGGATTAAAAAAAAAAAATAAAAAATTAATGTTTACTTGTAACTCCCAGCTTTTGTTTGATCCTTCCACTAAATTTTTAAAATACTTGCAATCTGCAATGCCTACTCACTTGTTTGTATTTTCTGCATCTAAAATTAAAATGCTGCCATTATCATAGACATCCTCCAGAAAAGTCAGGAATTAATTTTTGTAATCTTTCTTCTTGACTTACTTGTAAATATCCTGGCCTTACTCATTACAACAGATATAACAGTCAGTAACTATAATGATACACTTGAGGAAGAGACAAGTTTTGGAGGCCAATGACTTTCAGACAAAAAACAGATGTCAAAAAAAGCGTAACTTTAATCACAGAGGAATATAGGTTTCATCTCCAGTTGGTTGTTGCCAAGTTTCTGATATACAGCACAAAGCCTAACTTCACCTTCAGTATGCTTCCAAAATTTATTTGACTTGAGGATATCAGTATGTGCTACTTCAAAACTACATTAAGCAAAGAATGCAACAAAATAGTTTTAACAGGCCAGACCACGTGTCCATCCAACCCATTATTCTGTCTCCAGCAGCAAATATGTAGAATAGAGTAACTGCATGGCATGCAAAGAAGAATATCCTGCAGAACAGTGTCTGGACAATTTTGACTCATGATTCAGGGATTTATTGTTGCTGGACACAATTCGTTTTATTTAATAGTCCTCAATAGGTTCTTCTTCCTTAAGTTCATCCAGCTGATTTTTCAACCCATGTAAATATTCCTAGCGATTTACTGGAAGGACTTCCTCAGTTTAAAAAACAAAAACAAAACAAAACAAAAAAAAAAACAAGTGTGTTTTCTCCATATTTGGCATTTTTCCTGTGGGCTAGATCCAGCTCACAAGCCATAGGAAGGACTACATTGCCCTGTATGTTCAAGTGGGTGTAATTAATCCTCTCATTTGAAAAAAGAGCTTAATGCAGATGACTTCTTGTAATTCTTCCTTCAATTATTCTTGCAATTTGTGTATTACGTATTATTCTTGTAATTCTTCCTTCAATTCCTATTACTGTGCAATTAATAGACTATGTTATTGTTTCACTTTTCACGGGCTACTTTTAACAATTACATGACAACAAACGAAGTTGGTAAAAACAAACAAATCCTAACAGTGTATCAAAATAAAACCTCCTCAAACACCTGTAATAGATGCTGCAAGACATTACTACTCACCCATAGTTTCCTTGTACCTCCTTGTTGACCTGTTGGAAGCTCTAAATGGAGATCACCTCCACTGGAATACATTTCTACCACCTAGGGTGGACAACAGGAAAATATTAACACTCAGTGTTAAAGGGAGCCTGTTTTAGCAATCAGATATTATAATGTGCAATGTTTGGCATTAGCAACTATTTGACCATCGCAGTTTCTCATAAGTTCCCTTTCAACTATGATAAAGCTACTGCTACACTTCATCTGTTGTCTGTAGCCTTTTACAGTTTGTAGATCATTTACTGAACAGAAGCACAACTTCATCAGCAGATTATTCATTTACTTGTTTGGTTAGGTTCAGACATTTCAGACATTTATCCTGCTTAATACAACAACTCTTGCCATTGCTACACTGTAAAGACACACTGTACTATAAGAAATTATAAATCATAGAATGGCTTGGGTTGGAAGGAATGTTAAAGATCATCTAATTCCAACCCCCCTGACATAGCCAGGAATGCCAGCCACTAAATCAGGTTGCTTAAAACCCCATCTAACCTGGCCCTGAGCACTTCCAGGGCTGGGGCATCCACAGCTTCTCTGGGCAACCTATGCCAGTGCCTCACCATACTGAGTGAAAAATTTCCTCCTAACATCTAATCTAAATCTCCCCTTTTTTAGTTTATAATAGTACTATATTGTACTTTGCAGCAAAGTCTAGAGAGAAATTCATTTTGTTGTATTCGTGTCACCGGTGAACCTTTCTGGCAGTATTTCTCAGATCAAGAGAACATTCTTTATTCGTTGATTAATGATAAAGCTCATCACTAATAAAATAGTGACAAAACATGGATGACCACAACAACCACCTCCTTATATCAATGCAAAACAATCAAAAGGGAGCTAAGAGATATGCCTGGATTGAAAACACAAGATCTATTTTACTTTGTTTCATTATTTTTCTCAATTATCAGTGAAGTTTAATTCTTTGTCTTGCAGTAATTACAACCATTTTTAAAATGGGAATTTTATAGTAAAAACTCAATCCATCGAACTAAGGAGATCCACGAACATAACCTATAATTTCTAGAACTGATTTACATTCAAACAGAGAAACATTTATATAACCTATAAAATTTTAAATATCCGCAAGTAGCTTTACAGTTCAAAGAATTTTAAGCAATACCACAATAAACAAAAGTACAGTCTAATATTGTGAGTATAAATGAGCGTTTCCTGCTCTTAGGCTCACCTGCAAAGGCTCACTGTGAGGGTTATGTATATTTATTATAGGAGAAAAACTGCTATTTACAGGAACTCGTGCCCCAATAAAGGGGCGCAAACGATAGGGGTTCGGTACTCCAATGCCAAACACCTGGTTCAGAAAAAGAAAAAACAAGCTTCAGTAGCTGCATGTAATTGTCGTAGCACCTCTTATAAATGCCTACTTTAGTAATCTACCTCTTTTAAATTAATTTTATAACATACTTCTAACCGAGCACTTAAAATCAGCATCATGCTAAAGCACTGAAATAAAACTTGTTTCGTTTACAGCAAACAAGTACCTCTCATAGCTACTACTTACTTACACTGACATATTTAGAACACAGGAAGTCAAAATACCACATTTGTTTCTGATACTCTGAAATAGATAGCAACTACAGGTTAAAAAGATGTGAAATATCCTTTAATGATACCACCATGGAACAAACTACCCATATGGGAAGGGTTGTTCCTGTAGTTTTCTGAATTTTGCCATGTAAGACTTATCTTTCAACAGCAGGATTTCTCTCACTTTTCAGACTCTTTCATCTGCATGGTTTATCTTTTTGAATTTCAAGTGAATAGATTTCTTTTTTGCCAGCTTAATGAATAAAATTGTCTTGTCATTATATCAGATGAACACAGAGCAAAAGAATGAGCTAGATCACTGCAATTAACTGCTCAAATAACACACAAAAAAAGCTGTTGGAAGGATTTAAAATCCTATATAATTCCAGCGACCTGGCTTAACAGTACCGCCCTACAGATATTTGCTGTGGTATTGCATTACAACAAGCAGCTGGGAAGAAAACTTCTTCAACTGGGCTGAAAAATATTGTTGAGCAAATATCCTTGGGCAGTTAAATACATGGTAATAGATACAGTGGAGGCTGAATCACACTTTACAACTTTTTTTCTGAAAGAATGTTCTCTACTTCTCTTACCTGATAAGTAAATACCCCATGGTTAGAAGTGTTAATAAATAAAGTATTCTCTACATTTCCCACTACTCTTGCGAGGAAAACTACATCGAAGGACGTATTGCCTCCTGGAAGAATTTTCTGGAAAAAAAAAAAAAAAAAACTGTTTATTGAGATCATTGCACCTTGCACATGAATAAAAAATTTTGTGCTACAGAAGATTTCCATGTGTTCTTTATTGAACACTGAACTTAGAAAGCCTGTTAAAGATTAGGAGGAAAAGCATATAATAAAGAAAACAAAACAGTATTTTACAACTAATGTCTAGTGCAAAATTATATTTAACCGTATTTTTAAGCTGAACTGTAAATTCAGAATTCAATCTTGCACAGAAATATTTTGGACTGAGTTTAGAGAACATTGGAGAACGGCAATTACAACTGAACTTTATGGAACCTGCTAAACCACAGGCCCTACATACAAAACTGAAACTAGATGACTATGTCTGACATTAACATGGTTAAGAGTTAACCCTACTGATACCAAGCTTTTCAACTTGCAAGTTCCTGTGACATGACTGTAGTAGTTACACCTGCATTAGGGTGACTGCTTCAGGCTAATGGCACTTCACTGGACCTACAATTTTCACAAAGACTCTAAGAGCAGCATGTTCCTCTACATGTTCTCAGGTACAGTACATTTAATCATCACTTCAGCAACAAGGGATGTCTGCTGTTAAACTCTGTGACAGCATATACTTCCACCTCTGACAGCACTCCTATAAAATATATTATTTCTTCTCTTCTACTAGGGTTTGCGTGCATTTCCACACTCAGGTCAAATTTGCTTGGTAACAGTTTTGAGATCAAGAACCGATGCATCTTAAACGCTTTAAGGTATGTAATTATTGCAATAAGTAGCAATAAGTAGCTCTGTTAAAGAAGCAGCAATGCAAGCAGGAATCAAGTTCACTTTCAGGAAAAAAAAAAAGAATTGGAAAAAGCAGAATAGCTTACCCTATTTTGAAAAAATGACGCATGAAAATGCGATGTTGTAGCAGATATTGATACTAATGTAATTGTTTCTTCTGAGCTAGGATTATGTAGGTAAACTTTTTCCATTTTTGGCATTCCAACCGGCCTGTCAAAAAACAAAACGTTTTAGAGTTAGAATTCTGGAAAACAGAAAAACACAACACTGGGCTTTGCCCCCTTAAGGCAGATAGGTACAAAGCAATCATAAACACTGATAATAAAACTTTGCATTAAATGTTGTTTTTTTTTGTTGTTGTTCTTTTCTTCTGAAGTAATATGCACATTGAATCTTAAAGACTTAGTTTTTCTGTTCTCTTATGGATTACTTTTTGTGAAGGTCTACTTAACACCTTATAACTTGGTATTTATCCAAAAATAAATGTTATTTTTCAGGTTTCTAGTTCACAATCAGAAGAAGCAAAAATTTCTGTTCCTATGCTAGAACCTTCAAATAATCCTCTTACTTCAAGCATTCCTTCAGTGACATCAGTATAGATGGACTTGAGCATTTTATCTGCTTGGTAACTGAAAGACTCCCATAAGCCAGCAATTTCACAGTTAATTCATTGTTTAGAGAAACCAATCATGCCTTAAACAAGTACTTTCTGATTCTACTGACAGAAAAAAAATTGAATGAAATGAAACAGCTCAACTCCTCTGACACTGAAGGAGGCTCTTTCAGCCTCTCCTGAGGATCAGCTCTCTGTTCCCAATTCTCACTGCAATTTCTCATGCTCTCCAGCTGAAGACAAGTTCCCAGCACCTTGTTGCAACTCTCGCTTGCCATAGTGCAGTTTCTCTTCCCCTGACCATGCTCAGGAAGCTTTCCAAGAAGGGGAACCCATCCTCTTCCTCTATTACATTGTGCTCCAATGAGTCTTCATAAGAGGAGCTTAACAGCCAACACCAAAACCAAAGCAGAATGATTCCAGCCAACAACAGCAGCAGGAATTGACAGAATATGAGGTAGATTTTGAGCACTGTATTACTTAGGAGCAACCTACATGATGAGCACATCACCTGTGCTCTCAGCAGAGAACCACCTATGTACAGAAAATCTAGGATCAGAGTTGATTTAAGTACCACTTTTTAATGATGTGTATGTAACGTGTGAAATAGCACAAAGCCAAGAGAATCGTGTTGAATGAACTGCTAATACTGTTCCTGTCAGAAAGGGAGTGGGGAAGTAAAACCCATTATTCCTGGAAACATTCCAAGTGCTAACAACCTCTTAAGGCCTGATCACTTTTCCTGTGCTGAGAAGAGGTGAATATAAGTCATATAAGTATATTTGAGAGGCTAAAACCTATAAAAACAACTGGTAAGCAAGCAGTCACTTGACAGACACCACAGTTCACTGAACTTCAGATTCCAGACCAAAACACCACATTATAGGTGAAAGGCAACAGTCATTAAAAAGGAATTCTATTGCCAAGACGACCTTTTATTTTACTGTTTTGTTGACCATTCTGATTTTATAACAAGTCTAATACTTTGTTTTCCTCAACTGTTGCTTTCCTTGTGTACTTTAAGCTTGATGTTAGCCAAATATACAGAAATATGAAAAACTTTGCTTTACCTCGATTTTACCATGTCTGATAGAGGAAAAAACTGGCAATGTGCTCCAGACACCTTTCATAAACCTACATCCAAGGTAAAAACCAGCTAAGGGATGCTCTCCAGGCTGTGGATTATCGAACCACAACCACCTGCACAAATACAGTATTACCTGGTGCCAAGTTTTACAGAATTTCCTGGAGCAGTCACAGCTAGCACATTTCATTGCGAGAAGCTGGTACAGACACACACCTTCAGGCAAATGTGAATTGTCAACACATGCAAGATTTTGCTCCTGATCTTTTGTCTCTGCAAAATGCTAGGTCCACCTACACTGATAAAAACAGATACATCAACCTGATACATTCAACGAGAAGATGGTAATTAACAGTGCTGAGGTGCCTGTTCAAATGGGTAAATAAAATAAGCCTGTGTTGATGTTTTGTTTTTTTTTTTTTTACTGCTGCACCTCAACTCTTTCCAATATTTGAGTTAGCATCTGCAGTACACTGTAAGGACGTCTTTGTAATGGCATTAATTTCTACTCTAGGGATCAAGAGGTAGATTGCTTTAACTAAAGGAAACCAGCTACAGCGAGAAGTTGGGGAGACAAGTCCTTGAGCTATTGGATCAATCTTAACGTGGAAAAATATCCAACTACTCGTTATAAAGCAAACATGGATTGAGAAACTGTCCTTTTAAAAGAACAACTACCATTTTTTCTTATTGCATATAGACACTTCTATAAAAACAGCATAACTTACAAAAACTGGTACCAATCCATTTGTAAAAAGCAAATGAAGGAAGTTCAGCAGATACATTCTTTCTCTTCCATCTCCTACTCTTTTCAATGAGACTAGAGAGAGAAACGAAGTTAACCAAGAGCTTCCCACTTAGATTAGGAAATGCTTGGAGTTACCCCTGGAGACTGAAAGGGAATGCCTTCTGCACCCTGCTGTTAAGAAAATGCTAGCTCCTCACATGAAGGAAGCCTGTGTGGTGTTCAAGAGTAGGGAATCAGCGAATAGAGCACTCTTCCTGTTTGACACGGGACTATACACATCGCTGGTTGAGCGACCCATGCATGCTACTTCACTAACTGAAGTTAGAGTAACTGAAGCACGGGAGTTTGAAAATGCAAATACGTCTCATTAACTGAGAAAATCAAAAGAAAACAGAAGGGATCTATATACTAGCCTATAGGCCAATTGTTTCTCAGCTACCAGATTATACCACCTTATAACAAATCAATAAAGTTCTTTTCTATTACACTTGACAAAAAAAAATTGCACCTATGTAGCATACAAAACAAAGCAAATGCCCCATTTTATATTAGGAATCCAAGTCTGATCCCATTAGAAGCATCATGATTTTTCCAAACAGTTAGCAAAGCCCTGTGTTCAAAACACCACTTGTTGAATCCTAACCAGGAATGTCACCAGCTGTGATTTGAATGAAGTTAGTAGCGTAATAAGCTGTTGTTTGCTTTGGCAGCATTTCTACGTGCAAACAAAAGCAGAGGTGGATCTGGACTAAATGGCAATTTACTGTCAACAGTTTCGTACATTTAACCAACTCCAACAGAAATGAAAATTTAATTTTGCAACATTGAAAAAAAAAAAAATCTAACAATCTCAACTTCTCGTGAACTTGAAGGATATCAAATGTACTGTATAAATGCTTGGCTGCACATTATAGGTACTTTGTAAGCCCTTTCACCATTTATAAATATACCTGTTTGAAATATAAGAAACAATTATTACTTACGACATCTAATGATTTGGATAAACACTTCAGTTGATAAAATTCTCTGCTATTTACTGTTAAGAGATGAGTTCTTGAAGAAAAGAAATCAGTTTACTGATTTCCCAGGTTCTTTTTT
The DNA here is from genome assembly GCF_964211825.1 of Aythya ferina. Lineage (NCBI taxonomy): Eukaryota > Metazoa > Chordata > Aves > Anseriformes > Anatidae > Aythya > Aythya ferina. The sequence continues at coordinate 68,723,053 of NC_140296.1, forward strand.
TAATTTAAGCCATACACTTGCAGGAAAGTCTCAAATATTCGAGCACTGCCAAACAATTCCTTTCAAGGCTATCTGAAGCATTCAAAGATGAAACATCCTTCCAAGTACTACAGCTCACAGGTGTGAAAATGCTACTAAATCCCCCTAAGCAAAATATTTTAAAGAAAATGCAAAACAAGATTGTTGATAAACAGAAAGCTGAAAGACAGCTTTTCAGAATACTGCCCTACAACCAAGAAAACTTTGAGCAAGGTCCCATTCTACAAACAAAGTGAGCACTGCAAGAATGCCCATCCACCACAGAAGCACACTAAAAGCATCTTTTCACGTATTATCATTCATTACTCTGAAAAGCAGAGGTAGCAAGACAACTTCAGCTTTAAAATAATTTAACATTTAAAACCTTTGATGGTAAGCAGTTCTAGCTTATATTGCTAGTACCCTAAACTTCTCAATACCCAACTACTCCATTATCAGAAGTTAGTTCTGCCAAAAGTTAATCACGAAGAACTTATTAACTTTTACTTTTGATATTGTCGGAGTTGAATTAACCCAGATGAAAGTAATGTATCCAGATTTATCAAGATTCAAGTTTTATCACAAAGCCGGTGCAAGATCAGAGTGCAAGCTACCCAGCATCAGTAGTCTTCATCTAGATGGGCCACCTGCAAGAGCTCCAATATGAAGAAGCATGCCAAACAGAGAAAGTCATATAGGTAATGACTGTCCTGCCAAAACAACCCCTGAGCTCCCAAAGTTATGGGAGACAACCCAATGGTTACTCTTTTCACAGTAAAAAACAGAAGGTTTTCGTGTTAAAAAATAAATCAAAATAAAAATCAAGTATTCCACCTAGTCTATCTAAGCAGTTCCCTGGAGCACTGATCTGAAAGAACTTGTCTCAGTCCCACCCCATTCCCAGAGGCCTATTGTATAACAAGAACATTTGGGATCTTCTGAGATGAACTAAAGATTTGCTTATCATAACACACAGTGCACATTTCCTTTGATAAATTTGTGATTACCTGGACTGTCTCCAAAAGGGTAGAATATTGTATTGGTTGTTTTATATTAAAACAGCATTAAAAAAAAAAACACACCAGTTATAAAACAGAAGTTTAAAGCCACTGAAATCTCATCTCCAGGTGGAGCACAGGATGTGTACCTACAGCATCAATTTATGAAGTGAATACTGATTTTGATTTTCTATGATCACTAGATAAAATAGCTCTTAATAAATATCAGGTGCTCATGTCGGCATGGTTTTGAAACATCTGATTAAACCCAAACAATATTAGCAGATGAAAAATGTCACAAGGATAGGTTTATTACCTTATGACTGAAATTAAATAGTGCAACCTTATTTAGCCTAGAAAAAATACATGTTGATAGTCCTACATTAATACAAACTTTGAACAAGCTTACTCTACTCAATGCTACTTACTAACAAAACCCTGTTTAGGTACAATTCTTACTAAGAAACTAAAGATGCATTTTATGCCTTTTCTATAACCCATTATTAACACAAAAGGAAAAGACAGAAACTGAGCATGAAAAGGCTGCCTAATTTAAAGCTATTGGCTTTTTGCCTTTAAGTCTGCATTATATGACTTCCAAGGTGGCTGGCACCTGCAGTTTATTCATACCATAAAGCTGAGTTACTCAGCATTTCTCCAAGTTGGTTCACTTTTATTTTAATGCCTAAATATATATTTTAAAGTGAACTGTGGGGCTCCAGATAAAAACCTTTTCTAAAGCTCTTTTTGACATCTTACTGAAGTTTTAATTAATTAGAAGACGATTTCTGCATGAAGTTATGATGAAAACTATGACAGCTAACTGAATGATCATACACTTCTAGATTTAAAAAATAAAATGAAAAATAAAATACATGAAGAACCAAGGTCTGACACACAGGTTTCCCATTTTAACTGATAATAATTAGCAATCCCCTGGTACCGTTCTGTATTTATTGTACAGAATTGTTTATATGCCTTTCCTGTGTAATGCAAATCAATTACTTTTAACAGTGTACTAGAGCTATACTATTTTGGTGCTTTCAGCGCCAACAAGAACAGCTTACATAAAAAGCCAAAATATAATGAAGAACAGATAAAAAAAAAAAAAAGGAAGCATTTCTGGAAATCCACAATAAAAGCACATGCAGCTTTCTTCAGAGAAGCAGGTAAACTACAGATGACCTTTAAAAGTAACATACTTCAAACTACATCAAAAGAATACTTTATTCATATCCACTTAGAATCAAAAAGCTATATAAAATATAGTTTTAAATGTCAAATTCTGTAATTATATAAGCTGAAAACAATTTTAAGAGAAATTCACTTAAAAACAAATCAATAAGCAAGTTTTTACAGGATTCTAGTTAAACTGCTGAGCAAACTGCTGTACAAGTTTGAGTCTGTACTGCACTCCCCATTATAATTTAACTATAACATAATGGTGTTTGTTACAGCAAAGATGCAACAGACCCAGGCTTACCACTAGGTATTTTACTACTCAGTTTAGAACCTCAATATCCTCTTAGCTATGACAAGTTACTGACAAATAAATAAGAAAAAAACATATGAAACGCTAGTGGTTCTGATACTTTGAATAAATAGTAAGGAGGGGAATAGAGTGATTTATTATGTTGCTTTTCTAATCAGAATATTACGAGTCCATGGATTATTGTATTTCTGTCAGACTGAAATACAATAACCTCTATAAAATGAGGCATTTCCATATAGCTTTACTATTTAGTGACATTAAGGTGTTTTTGTTGTTGTTGTTGTTGTTGTTGTTGTTTTTTGGATAAAGACTATTTCTGGAAAACCACTGTCTGCAAACAATATTATAGTTACAGCTTTTCCTTCTTCAGAAATGCCTAAGCATGTGCTGTATCAATACACAGGAGCCTCCTTGCATATATGTATAGTCACTGCACCGACCATACATTGGTATTTCCTACAGACAAGGAATACTATGGTTTTTATTAATAATTTGTGGTTTATTTGAAAATAAAACAGCTTTTCATCCAGAAGCAGTGCTGGCTGGAGATGGTGGAAATTTGTGTCACAAGCAACACTGCACTAGGGCATGCCTGGGCTGTTTTCTTTCTACCTTGTTGAACTGTTAACAAAACATAGGAAATGTCATCACTTCACTTTACATTGTGACAAAATATCAGTCAAGCACAGAAACTGCTGCACCTCTGCACAGCAAGGCCGGAACTAATTTCAGCTGTTAACAAGAAAGCAATGGTAGCTACCTATAATACAGTAACCATTCACTGGTAAGAAAAATCTCCATAGCAGTTCTCATGAAAAACAATTACAGATGGGTATCTCTTAAAACAAAAACAGCCTTCCTCCTCTCCGTCTTCTACCTTTTAGAGAAGTCATGTTTGCTGTCAACCATTCAATTCATCCACTGAGAATCAAAATAGCAACTAGGTGTGAGATGGAACACGGGCCTGGTCATGGAGGAGCCTCAGAGCTGCATGTTCACAACCCTACATCACTGTTCTAATAACTGCAGATCTATTGACAATTTTTCTGTCAAAGTTTCTTTTTGTACTGGACCATTTCTCAGCTTACAGGTTGGTCAAACACTTAAAAGAGTAGCACCGAGCGTGTAAGCACTCAAAAGAGCACTAGAACAAGCTGTGAGGATGACAAGAATATTGTGCACCTTTCAAGTTGCACCTGACACACTGGAGTACCAGCTCTCTGAGGTAGGGTATTTATAGGCAGAAAGGTAGAATTGCTTCAGTATGTTAGAAGTCTAAATTGAAAACTGTTTCCATTCTTCAGAGCAGTTGTACAAGGACATGCTCCAGCCCTGGGTACTCTGTGGAAGTGATTTCTACACAAAGACTGATGTGCAGCTACATGATGTTTAAGACCACATACACCAACTCTCTTGAATGTGCAGGTCAACTACATGTACAGATGAGGTATCAATGCAATCTGTATACACAACCTTTTCCTCCAGTTTTAAATGTTCTTCGGATTTATTCTATTTGTCTAAACAAATTGATCAAAAGATTTGTCCACTTACTGTTCATGGAAATCTAGCATTGGTGGCTCGAACCGGAGAGGTCGGCAATTTCCCCGATATAGGGATACACTGCAAGAAAAATGAAAAAGCTGTAAGAGATACTGTAGATGATACATTTTTACTCCCTTTCATCTTGAATTGCCCTGTCTTAGCAGAAGATTTATGAATACTAATAACAGCATAACTAATTCAACAGAAGAAACAGACTGACAAACTTGCCCAGTCAGAATATCAATTTTACCAATATTACATGAATATGTCATGCCTACAAGAAAGACTACCCAAGAGTACAATTTTTGGAAATGGATATAATAGAAACATCAGTCATCACTATTTAGAGGAAAACTAAGTATAACAGTAAATTAGACAGGTTTATATATTTTTTTCATAGCTATATCCAAACATCCTCCTCAGAATACATAACAAAGACATTCACATGCACATCATAAGTTTCTCTACTTACAACCACCCTAGCACATAAACCATCCTGGACCAATTTGCTGGTCCTGAGGCCATATAGGAGAAACCAGCCCATGTCTCTACTGCTAAAATCTCTTCATCTCCAAAGTACAACTACTTTGCTCTAGAAACATTCCTTGGCTTTGCCTGTTCTAACCTCCTGCTGGTAACTGTTTTGGAGAATGCTAGCAGATGACGGCTAAAATATCACCCAAATAATCCAGCAGTAAAGACCATAAATTATCTGGAAACATTCTCTGGTACTGCTTATTTTACCAGAACAGTCGTAGTCAGAGAGCACAATCAATAAGCCACAACTTAAGAATACAATGGCAGTTTAACTGACAGAAACATTTTCTCGTTCACAATGAAGCGACTGCAACCACACCTCTGCATCTCTGTAACACTCTGTCTTGGGCTGGGTAAAATTAATATCCACACAATGAACATACAACAGAGGACAATGTAAAAAGAAACAAACAGGAAAGGCTAAAGATTGGCTCAAGGTCTATGACAGCTAAATGGCTCAAGATCGATGGCTCTGCTTTTTCTTTAGATGCTTCTTTTTCTGATAGTAGAACAATACTTTGCTTTCTGATCCTTGTTTTCTGACTTGGCATTAACAACGACAGACTCCCGAAAACTGAGTTGCAACCAAACATCCTGAGTAAACAGAGCTGCTCCAAAGGCCACCAGGGCAGCAGAACCACCCAACTCTGCCTCCACAGAGAGAAAAGCAGAGAGGTAGGAGATGCCTTGTGGTTGGGCTTATGACAGCTGAGGTCTTAAACTTGATCAATCGAAGTCCATCCAGCACACTTCCAGGAAAACGAATTATCAGTCAAATTCAGATGCCTTTCCACAATCCAAAACCATTTAAAGAAGTTATTTAGAGGATTAAAACTTCAAAAATGGGCATTAAATCTTCCCTGTATTCTCAAATAGCCTAGATTTGGGCAGTGACAACACCACCATATTTTATAACAAATTCAAGAACTCTCCGTGATTCACTCCACTATTCTGTAACAGAATCTTCCCGCTTCAAGTATAACACGTGGAATAGGGAGGTCTACTTATGTTGATTGTTATACAGCTCTCCAGGTTTGGATGTTGAACTGTTTTCAATGCTGCTTAGAGCTTAGCCATTGAAAATAGCCTTATTCACATGATAAAACTAAAACACTGTTTTATACTTACTCTTATCTCAATAGACAGCTTTAGTCACACACTCATCTCAGAACAGTAAAAGTGAAGGTGCAAGACAAACGACAGGAAGAACTGAATTCAAGTTTACAGAAAATAACAATTTTTGCTACTGTCAAGTGCTGCTATGACTTGGAGTATTCAGAGAGCACTTGGGTATACCTTCTCAGTCTAATACTAAACCTCACGGGAACATGTGCTCAGCAAAACAAAAGTTAAAACAACAATTAAGTTGGAAAATTATATTAGCATTAATATTATGAAAGGATAAAATGAGTTTAGAACAAGTCTTCGAAGTGACCAACTCACTTTTCCACATTTATTGTAAAATTAAAAAAAAACGTTTTGAGTGCACTTTTTAATTGAGAAGGTTAAAAAGGCCATGCACCTCTATTATCAACATAGTCCTAACACTAAATGGAACTACTTTCCTTCTAGAATGATTATTAAATCAGTTCTTTCAGTAATACTCTATATATTTCTCCCTATTTTAAACCTCTGAATAGTCAGCCATGCAGAACCTCTGTTGTTGTGTTTGGTTGTTTTAACAAAGAACATATTTCTTGGTAAAAGGAATTAACTAAAAAATTTTAAAATTATGATTTTAAAATCATAGTCATTATCAGAAATATTTATAATATTTACCAAACTGATTGCAAAGATCAGTATTTCAAATGCATTGAAAATAGTCAAGAGTCACTTAATCTAATCGCAACAATCAGGACATATGCAACTCTTCACATACATGTAGTTTAAGTATCATTTTCTCAGAACTCACAGCTATGTTATCCCGAAAAACCACTTAGCACAGAATTTTTAAATGGCTGAATTTTGGTAATGGCAGCTACATCATAACAAATGCCAATTATAATAAAAGTAACTGTAATAAGGTTCAAATGGGAACAAACAATATAGGAATTCCCAAACTTTGTCTACTGAAAGGCCCAACATGAGTCAACTTGTAGCAGACCTACAAAACGATGGTAATGTCTGCTCTGCTGGGCACTTGCTCACTGAAGGCTGGATACACCCATGGGTAGGGCAACTTTACAGCATAATGACATTTAAGTTAATTATTATGCATGCATGTAGAGCTATTGCTTGCTTCCCAGACTAATATAAGAATTTAAACATTTTTTGTTCCCTACCCCTCCAAGTTGTCTAACCTTCAAAGTGCAAAGAACATGAAAAAAAGATGCAACTGAATGAGAAAGAACTCCTGACATCTGCCAACAAGCTCCAGCAGACAAGAATTAGCTGGAAGTCATCTGAGTCTATGAAGTTTCAGGAAAGTCTAGTTCCTCAAAGTGGTTTAAGATGGTCCCTACACTTTTACCCTTCTGTGAGAATTTTGACTTTAAAAGTAAGACTTGAGAGTAAACTACAAGCAGTCCTGGAAAAAAACATTTCCCTCACTGTACCATCCATTCTGTCACCAAAGTGAGAAAGCAGCATCCTACAAGATGTGATTGAGAAAAGGTAACAAACTCCCAATAAGTTTAATTACAGATGCAGTTATAAAGATGGTTAAAATATCAACACCTGGGAAGAGCATAGGTGAAATGGATATCCATCAGTGCCGAGATACAGTATTCTATTATCTACGGACATTCTGCAAAATTTTATTAAAACATTTTGCTGCTTATCATAGCATGCTACATATTCAATTTTAATCACCCACGCACACATCTGCATTTGGACAAAGTGTTTGTCAAACATAATAGAGTTCTGCAAAGTTGGGCAGTAACTGGTTTTCTGTATTCTTGCTTTACCTTTCTAGCTGTTCTGGGATTTCTGGAGGAGGTCGGTGCTCTGTGGAATCTTATCTGTACCATCTTTAATTGCTACTGAGGAAAATTCAAATCTAACATTACTCTACATGTATTTTTCCCACGTTACTTTTACATTCGTTTAAAGGGTTTTACTTCCTTTCCTGTGCCATAAATCAGCAATAAAAAGAAAAAGACAACATCATTAAACCATCAAATGGCAAGAAATTTCATGATTTTAGCAACACTTAGGCTCTTAGAAAGCCACTACTTTGTTATTTCTACTACCACAAAATAAAATGAAAATGTCTCCAAAAATAGCTATGTGAATTTTTAAAGTAACAAACAGCCAAATTTCTCATTATGAGTACTTTTTATGCCAGAATGTCCTTGAAAAAGTCATCTAAAAGCAGAACATTTTTGGCTAAAATAGTAAGTAACCAATCACATTTCCCTGACCACATCCAGAACTTGTAAATGTTAAAAAAAAAAAAAAAAAAAAAAAGTAAGGTTGAGCAGCAAATATCAGAAGATGTATTTAAATTTTTATAGTTAAAAGGATTTTAGAAATATGGGTATTAAAAGTAGCCTCAGGGAGAATGTCAGCTCCCACAAAACATTTGACCCCTTAGATATTTGGCAGTAGCCACAGCTATAAGCGCAGATGAATAAAGAACACTAGCAAGAAAGGCTTCTCATCAACTACATCCAGCTAGTGGCTGCCTCAGTTATGCCAACATTAACCCTTTATCAGGAAAACATAATATCAAAAGTTAAAATCCAAAGTTTTCTTCCTGAGGGGTTGTCTGGGGAAAGGGTGGGGAAAAGATGGAGAGAAGCTTGAATAGATGCACTGTAGCCTGATCACAGGCAAGAACAAAACAGAAATTAAATGGCTAGTTCGTTTCCCTCCTTCCAATTAGTGGTAAAAAGCAAATCAAAGAAATTAATAAACTGCCTAGGTGGGGAAGATCTACAAGCCATACCAAGGATTATAATCACTAATAAGGACTGTGAAGGATAAGTCATCTATAGAAGTTAAGCATGTGGAGGAGACACTCAGGAGATTTCAGTACTGCCATTTAAAAAAAAATCACCTAGAAAGAAAATACCTATAAAGAAAAATGCATGCAAAAGCAGTAATGGGAAGGGTGGGGGATGGAAATTGCACATTCACTTTGCAATATGGTATTGAAAAGTTTGCAATGCTGGTCTTTATCACACTGCGACCGAACAACAAATAGGCCAGTGATCTGAAGTGGAATGGGCAGTTTGTATGTTTCTTTTATAATGTGAAAATGAGGAGATTTTTCAAGTCTGCAAAGCCACTGTTTTTATTAGAACACACTCTAAACCACCACAACTTCAAACACAGAAAGCTATCTTCTTGGACAAGAAATTAAAAACAAAAAAAAAGAAAGTGGAAGATCTGTAGCCTAAGCCTCTTTCTCAAAGACCACTAAGAACAGGTCTAATGAGAAGGGAACTGGGGATGATAAACTCAACATGAGTCAGCAATGCACGCTTGCAGACCAGAAAGCCAACTGTATCCTGGGGTGCAAACCAGAAGAAGTGTGGCCAGCAGGGCAAGGGATGTAATCTCCCCCCTCTACTCTGCTCTCATGAAACCCCACCTGGGCTCTGCATTCAGCTCTGGTGGCCCCCAGCGCAAGAAGGACTCAGAAATATTAGCATGAGTCCAGAGGAAGGTCACAAGGATGATCAGACGGTTCCTATGAAGGCAGGCTGAGGGAGTTAGGGTTGTTCAGCCTGGAGAAGAAAAGGCCCCAGGGAGACCTACATTATGGCAACCTTCCAATACCTAATGGGGACCTACAGGAAAGTTGGGGAGGGACTCTTATCAGGGCGTGTAGCGATAGCACAAGGGGTAATGGCTTTAATCTAAAAGAGGGCATGTTTAGATTAGGTATTATAAATACGTTCTTTACTGTCAGGGTGGTGATGCCCTGGCACAGGCTGCCCAGCGAAGCTGTGGATGCCCCATCCTTGTAGGTGTTCAAGGCCAGGCTGGATGGGCTTTGAGCAACCTGGCCTAGCAGAGGGTGTCCCTACTCATGGCAAGGGGTCTGGAACTGGATGATCTTTAAGGTCTCTTCCAATCCAAACCATTCATTGATTCTGTGACCACAAAGTTTCATTGATTCTTGGGAGACAAAAAAGTTGCACATAATCCCCAAGTCCCAGTAAAGGCACCTTCTTTTTGCCATGGAGGCACAATGATTTAAACAAGATATTATTCCACTTAAACTCCATAAAGACTGACTCTACATAAGATAAAATACATTAACCACAGGTCTTATAAGTTCCATCATTATTCCTTGATTCATGTTTTCATCCTTGCAATCTGACATATTGCAGCACTTATAGCTGTAGCATACGTGGAAAATTTATGCTGCAGCATGAAGTGGAAAGATTAAACTGAGAGACTTCACAGGCAAGAAATGAACAGGCAGAAGTCCTGAAGGGCAGAGAGAAGCCTCCATTGTTGGGGAGGAGGAAATAAGAAAGATGTAGGGAAGGTGCAGCAACAAGAATTTTCAAGTTTTATGCAGACTTTTTTGACTAAGTCAAACTTCTTTAATTAAAAAGCAAATGAGAAGTTAGGATAATACAAGTTTGACAAAATTTACATTACCATAATACAGAAATTGCCTCAAGCTTCAGATTAAAATATGCAATAAGTGCCTTATTTCAATACATAACATTAACTCTTCTCTTTTACATTATCACAGAAAAGATAAAGTGAACTTGTATTTTAATTTCATCTGAAGTGAAAGACTTGCCACATCCTCATAGATTTTTCATGTTCGCTCTTTCCCCCTATTACCCTGCTTTCCAAGTTCACTTAGAAATCTAATACAAGGTAAGCCAAAACTTACAATATTTTCATACAAAACAGAAGATTTACATCACAGGATTTATGTCAATGTCTAATCAGGAGGCAGCGGAGTCTTGCAGCAAGTGATACAAATAGAATGAAGGCTTTTTAGGTATAAATTGAAAGAAGTAATGTTCCTCCCCCCCCCCCCCCCCCAAGATTTTTCAAAACTTCTTGCAAAGAGATGCTCTTAAACTCACACTTAGGCAACCTAGATCTATATACATACCAAAATAAGAACTTTTCATTAAATCCTCTGAAATTAAACAGTTTAGTCCTTCCCCTAGATTTCTTTGGGAAGAAATGGAAACAGCCTGTGAAAAAGTCTAGCTGTATTTCTTTAAATAGCTATGTTGTACATCCCATCTTGTTGAATGCTATTGTATAAGAAAAATGCTTCATTATTGCCATTCAATGCATACCATTAAATGCAAGGGAGTGTTTGAGGAGTCTTCAGAAAAAAAATTAGGGATGGGGGGGAGGGGGAGGAAGAGGCCCCTTTTGCTTCTCTGATACTACACATGCAAAGTTCTTTGCAAGAAAAAGAAAAGTATTGGAAGTAACATCAAAATTGTTCCTCAAAAGGACCCCAGAACTTTAGAAACAGGCAAACAAACCCAATCCTTTCTTAATAAAAGTTCAGTAAAATGATACAAAAATCTACAAGCAGTCTCTGTTTATCTCCCCTCTTTATTTACTTAAAACCACTCTGTGGTATGTATTATAAACTGAATTAAAGAATTGAACTTATTGATTCTTCAATTTCTTATTTCATATGCTAAGTGATTTAGCTGTCCTAGCCTTCTCAATATTAAAAATACTATTACTCACACAGATACAATGGGTATTTTCAGTGTAATAGTGGAGCCTCCTATTAGCAAGAAAACCCCTATCAAGTATGAATAAACCAAGTGAATCATATTATATGCATAAAAGGTGTGTCCTTCCTCACACATTCAAAAGGACATAAAATGAAATATCTAAGCAGAAGCATTTTCTCTATACACAAGGACTTTAAATGTAAAACATTTTCTAATATTTTTGTTTTTAAAATTTTCTCTGTACAATACAAATAATTGAAAGGTTACAAGATCTGTACTTGATTTTTGTTTACACTGCGACTTCATTATTCTTACAAAAAATATTAACAATCTCACAATAGGATGTCTGCATTAAACTTTCAGACAATTATGCTTACCTTTTCTGTTGATATGAACTGAGGCCTATAGTTGTCTCAGTCTGTAACAGAAAAAAAAAAATAATTGAAGAGACTGACAGTATTATACTTCCTGGGGGAGGGGGGGGGAAGCAACTGTTACAAGTAATTAGATCAGATTTTGAAATACAAAAGAGGAAGTTCTGATCTGGAGCAGAAAATGCAAATTGGCTTTTTTACACTTAATTACTTGAAGAAATTAAGCCATCAGCTTCTATCCAAAGACATCTTCGCCCCAGATGAGAACTACCCACAGTTCCAGTGACAGGAACTGCTACGAACTGTGAGATAAGCAGTAACTAAAAACATGAAAATTGAGAGAAAGAAAAAAAAGGACAACTAACGAATAACTTACCATAGACATAATAAAAATATTACAAGAAAGACACAAAACAAGTAACAGCCAAGCAATTATCATACTGATGTAATATAACAAGCTAGAAAACAAAGATATTATTAGGAAACTTAAATGTCCTTTGCAGCTAACAACCTTCTAGCCTTTCTTCTTCATACAACTTTACCACCTCTCTACTGGACATTACAGTTAACTACCTGAAAAGAAGGAGGTTAGGTTTTCTAAGAAATTCCAACTAGTTTAACCTTACTTGCCTAAGAAATCCCAGCTAGTTAAGAAGGCTGTGTATGGAATGTCCGCTTTGAAACATTAAAATCATAGAATTGAAAAAATCACAGGATTGAAAGGGACATTGAAGATCTAATTCCAACCCCCATTCTCCCAAGGGACACCTCCCACCAGACCAGGGTGCCCAAAGCCCCATCCAGCCTGGCCTTGAACACCCTCAGGGATGGGACATCCACAGCTTCTCTGGGCAACCTGTTCCAAGGCCTCACCACCCTGACAGTAAAGAATTTCTTTCTAATATCTAATATAAACCTACCCTCTTCTAGTTTAAAGCCATTATCCTTGTCATATCGCTACACTCAGATGCCTTCTCCTTCTTTCCTGTAGGCCACATTTAAATACTGGAAAGCTGCTATGAGGTCTCTCTTCTCCAGGTTTAACAACCCAAACTCTCTCAGCTTGTCTTCATTGGAAAGGTGCTCCAGCCACCTGATCATCCTTGTGGCTCTCCTCTGGACTCACTCCAATAGAGAATCACCTCCCTCACCCTGCTGGCCACACTTCTTTTGACATAGTGCAGGATACAGATGGCTTTCTGGTCTGCTTCTCATCAACCAACATCCCAGGTCCTTCACCTCAGAGCTGCTCTCAATCCGTTCTCCGCCTAGCCTGTATTTGTGCTTACAATTGCCCCAGCCCAGATGCAAGACCTTGCACTTGGCCTTGTTGAACTTCATGAGGTCCACGCAGGCCTACCTCTCAGGCTTGTCAAGGTCCCTCTGGATGGCATCTCTTCCCTCCAGCATGTTGAATGCACCACACAGATAGTCTTTTGCAAACTTAACTGAGGGTGCACTTGATCCCACTGTCCATGTCACTGACAAATATGTTAAACAGTGCCAGTCCTAATACCAACCCCTGAGGAACACCACTCATTACTGATCTCCACCTGGACATTGAGCCATTGACCACAACTCTTTGAGTGTGACCATCCAGCCAATTCCCTACTCATTGCGTGGCCCATCCATCAAATACATGTCTCCCCAATTTAGAGAGAAGGATGTCACATGGGATAGCGCAAAATGCTGTGCACAAATCCAGATAGATTATATCAAGTTACTCTTCCCATGAAGATACCTACTTTTAAGAAGTTCTGTCTTGCCATAGGGTACAAAGATCAAATTTAGGATTTCAGTCCTTCTCAAAAACGCCATTTATGTTTAAGCCCAAGAATATTAATCTTCTGGGAGAAGGAAAGAAAGGTTACAGGTTTGATAAATGCCTATGGTGCACACCTTGACCCACCTGACACAGTTCACACTCCTAGTAAAAGGATATCTGTTCTCAAGGGGAATGGGAATTTTTTCATATTGCATTTCAGAACTGAAGTCATAGCCCTTGGGAAGTCATCGCCCTTGGCTGGGCCACTGACTTCTATTTCAATTACAAATTACACTTTCTGTCCTTCTCTTTGCTAGGAAAATAAAAATCCTTTAAAAAATACCAAAGCGTGAAAGTGTGAAAAGACCTACAATTAAAGAAACTATATTTTATTTTGCTTTTTGGAGACGCTTAAGAAACTTTACAATTACTACTAATAATAATTTACTTCACAAAAATAATGCTTGATTCACAACAAGGACCAAATCCTTACCAGTGTCCTTGAAAGTGCATTATTAACCCTAATTAAATACCAACTTCCTTCCAATAGTTGATTTTTCTTTAGAAATTAAGTAAACTTCATAACTAAAGCACATCATTAAACTATTAGCACTTACCTAACAGTCAGACGACGGAGCCAACAGGCTCAGATCCTGTGACAGGGCAATCAAAATAGTTGCTATCAACACTGCCCCATCCCTGACAACTAGCTTTGGCTCTAGCAAGAGAGCATGTTTTTGACTGTTTGGGAGAGGAAGTTGTCTGTTATCTACTCTCTTAAGCATTGTGACTGGTGGCCACTATTCCCTAATACTAGTCTTAGCTTAAGACCCCACACAGGTCAACTTTTAGACAGAAAGTAGTGGAAACTAAATTTAACTCAAGAACATAGAGGAACAAATGGAAATACACATCATTAACAATAGCTGCACAGCTAGAGCTGTAGTTAACTATTGGGAGTTAAATTCTCTGGCTGATTTTACACACAAGTTTTCCCTCCTATATTCTGTAACTACAGATCTGCCATGAAAATATTAGTCTGTACATCAAGTTTAAAGTGACAAATCATTTTGGCAGGGCATCTTAAGTTTGAAACATTTCAAATATCTTCTTTAAATTAGAAGCACGAAGTAAAAATATACTGAAGACTCATGCTTATGAAGCTTTTTTTTTCCTTAAAAATGTCTGTTAAATACAACAAAATGACAAATTGATTTCAATGACTTTTTGGGGGCTTGAAATCCAGGTCAATCAAGAGCAAAGACACAGCATACCAACTTCAGCAGCTCATCAGCTTAACCATAGCATCATGGAACTAAACCAAAAATAAATCTCATGTGGCAGTTTCTATAATTATCACTCATTTTTATTACATGTCAATCTTTATAGTCTTGCAGTAAACAAAAACATACAAATGCGCTGCATTACATGTTTTAAATTACTCTTATTTGATATTCAAGCAAAATCATGTATTTACTATGTTGCAGTCTGGCACGCTATGTTTCCTGTGTGAAAACTACACCCCCTTTCCAAAAACTGTTAAACAAATACCAAGAACTGAAACAGTGAATCAGATCAATCCATTATATAAAGTGTATAAAGTGAATGTTTTGTTGAGTACTGCTGGTTTTTCAGGTAAAAAGAACTATAAATCAACCTTTCTAATAAATACAGCTTTTTCTTTCCTGCTGCAGAGGATAGACCTATAATACAGCAGTACAAGAAAGTGATTTATAGGAAAAATATATTACATCTTATCTGTACAGGAGAAGCACTACAAATAATAAAACAGTACCTTGCAATGGCAAGCTTAGTACAGATCCAGAAAGCTGCATTTGAACACTATTAGTATTTCAATGGATCTTATAAACTAAATTACAGGGGAAAAATACAATTGGAATAGTTTTCAGATCCAGCTGACTGCCTAACAACAAAAAAATAAGGTCAGCATGAGAAAAGCAGTAGAAGATATACAACTGAGTAGGATAATGAAGTGGGAGAGGGAACGATCAGTACTATGGGCTTTGAAATCCTCCTACCCCAAAAAAGCCTGCGTTCAAGTCTTGGAAATGGACTGAAAAATTTGAAGGCATTGATCAATGGTTTCAATACTTGGAACAGCTTGCCTGCAGGGGCTTACACCCTCAAAAAAAGATTTTGCACAGAGAATCTGTACCTGAAACCATGCCTTCCAAACTCAGTAACAGTTGTGGGATGATCCAGGACAACTGTCTGGCATACAAAAAGAGTCGAAAAAAACAGACCTTACAGCCTGAATGCTGCCTCTAAACAAGGGGGTTAACTGTAGCTGGAAAAACAAAACAATCCACAAAACCCAACCACCACCCAATTTTACTATCTCACCGGGTTGTTATAACTGCTATTCTTCAGTTCTTGGTAAGAGGTCACATTACCTAACACTACATTCAGTTATCTAAACATAGGCCTCTGCTGCCGCTGGAGATCAACGTCCCATGGCAACGTGCCTGGTCGCAGGCTGACAGTCCAGAAGGGTGCCCGGTTTCCCCTATGCCCTGTGCCATTATTTGCCACGTCCACATAGATGTCCTGGATAGTCCAGGGCATCTCAAATAGCACCGGTTACCTATGTTTAGACAAATGAATTAAAGCCCTAATGTCTTGAACAAGGTTAAAAAAGGGTGAAGGGGGGTAGGGAACAAGTGGAAAAAAGCTCTTGATCAAGACCTAAGGTTTCTGGACACCAAACGTATTTCTTTAACGTGAAATTCTCTAGTACAAAACCTTTCTGTATTCCTACCTCCTTCCAGGTTCCTTTTTCTGTAAAGATTCAAAATATTTTTATCTTATAGTAGGGCAGGTTTCTACTCATAGCAGAGCTACGTGCTGATTGCAACTAAATGCTGAGACAACTACAAAACTGATACACAGGTGGCACCTTAAGTCTTCATTGCTGCATTCATCAGCTCTATGGCAAGTAGTAGGATAATTGAAATAAAATTATTGATGAATATCTTGCTTAAGGTAATGTAAAAAAAAAAAAAAAAAAAACAAACCACAGACTGCTGTGATATGGGAAGTAGCTGAAAGTGGACTGAGCATGAGTCATTCCTGCCATGCACTTTCATGACCCAAACTCAGAGAAAGAAACAAAAAGCATCAGTTGACTTTAGCTGATGCAACACATGCTTATTGACAGTGGCTTTACAGCAGTCACTGGCTCCTGGGCTGCAATTAATGATTTTTTAAACTAAAGCCTGGGGATGGCAATTCTTCCTGCACAAGAAGAAACTGCTTTTTTTTTTTTTTTTCCATTAAAGGAGCAGAGGGACATCAGCTACTCATAAGCAATGGTGAAGAACTGAGATGATGGCTGTTCTTTTTGTAATATCACAAGCATTGAAATGGAGCTCCAGAGGCCAGCTAGTCCAATCCCCAGCTCAGAAGAGGTCCAGTTAATGCAGGTCACTCACAGCTTTTGGCCACTGGGTTGTAAATATCTACAAAGACAGAATTCCTACGATTTCTTTGAGTAACCTAGTCCAGCGTTTGATCAGCCTCAGGAAAAAAGCCTTTTTCCCCTCACATCAGTTTGGAATCTCCCACGCTGCAACCAGTGTCCAATGCTGCTCATCCTTCCACTGTGCAAAGTCTGACTCTGTCAAGTGCACGCTGCCCTTGAGGGGCAGCACGGGGGAAATCACATCCCTTATCTGCTGGCTCCCTTTTTGTTCATGCAGCAGGCAGTTGGCCTTCTTTTCAACAAGGGCACATGGCTGACTTCTGTTCATCTTGTTTTCTACCAGGACCCATCCAGTTGTGTTGCATGGTGTTATTCCGTTCCAGCTGCAAGTCCCTCTGAATGGCAGCCCTGCCTTCTTCCAGCGTATCAACTACTTCGCACAATTTGGCAGCATCCACAAACTTACTCACTGCTCTCTCCCCCATCATCCAGGTTGATGAAGACGATGTTAGGCAGCACTGTCGTAAATATCAAGCTCCAAGGAACATCACACAACTGACTGCCGGCAGAACTTTGTACTGCAGAGCACACTCAGAGAGGTCAAGAGTCCAGCAAACTTTCCACGTGCTTTTTTTTGTCCACTTATGCAGCCTCTATCTTAGCAGTTGGGCTATATGAATATTAATGCAGATCATGTCAAAACCATGTTTTAAGTCAACATACAATGTGAAAATCTGAGGTAATAAAAAAAATATTTCCATTTTACACGTGAATCCAGTCACCAATATACCAGAACCAAACGGTTGCCACTTCTGTTGAGGTAATAATTCTAGATTTACCATGTCATAACGAATGAAGTACAGATCCTGCGGAAAATATTGAAATTCCTCCAGCAAGCAATAGCAATGCTGATTTCCATGCATGTAACTGAGCCCCTTAGTATTCAGCTTCCTCATGTCAAAGCCACTGCAAGTCACATTACGGTTCTCTCTACTTGATTTTAAGGACAGTTGTGCTTCCGATTACCAGCTTTTGTGACTAACAGTTCATAGCAGTTTATCAAATTAACAAGTTTAGCAAATACGTATTAACAATATGTATCACACCATTCTCTCTTGCTATCTCAGCTATTCCACAATACGAGTAAATAGCAGTAAAAAAATTCTAGGAGTTAACCTGTAAAAAAAAATAAATAAATAAAGTAGGGGCATTTCATATCCTTACTGTGATAATCTTAAGTATAACGAATGAAGTATTTCATATCAGACAATTTGAAAATGAGAGTTCTACCATTTTCCTTTTTCCTTGTAAGAATATAACAAGAATTACTTTCCAAACGCTTATCCTCAGTGGAAGATCACTCACTATTATGCTGGAAATGTGAGATAACTATGGCAAGAGATCTCATGATAAATAGTTCACAAAAGGCTGTTTCCCAGGTCAATCTAAGAGCAAATGAAAACTTTGTTCTGAAACATAAATTTTGCATTACAGTTTACTTTTCACAATACATTCCTCAAAAAGTTAGGCTGTGTGTTACCTTCACATGAAAGGATAACTGCAATTGTTACTTTTAATAAGTTATATCAGCACTCCTAATATTTGCAGATGACATCAGTCAGAGGGGCTGGAAGCATCTGTCAGGTCTGGATGAGGCACTGAAGGGAGGCCTGAGACTGACAAGGTGAAATTCTGCTGAAGGAGAGCTCAAATATAAAACTGGGAATAACTGCCTAAGCAGTAGTTCTAAAGAAAGAATGTGTCTGGAACTCAGTGAAATGCAAACTACATGAGCACACAAGATGCTGTTGAAAATGTACATCTCATTTGGAATTATTAAAACAAGTGTTATTATGCAGGGAAGCAACTACTTTGTCCTTTTGCAAAACCTCAAATCATTAATGCCCTGATTAAGTGCCATGCCTCAAATACTGGATTCCTATTTGCCTGAGCACTAAAGAAAGCGACCCGGTGTTTTTAGAATTCTGTATAAATAAGCTATAGGTATTTTTAGTACAAAATGACCATAACAAAGAGGCAGGAAAAAAAATCAACTCAAATATGTATTAGAAATAAAAGAAAAGCAAAATTAACTTAGGTATGAAACATATGTACTTAGGGAAGCCTGAGAACATTACTTCACTGGAGGTTTTAACAACAGGGGAGAGAAGCATCTGCGCCAAGGGCAGTCCATCTACTCACAACACTACCCAAATAAAGTACCAGGTGATCTCCTGAGGTCCACTTCAATGAAATCTATGGCTGCGAAGTGCCAACCAATTAAACAGACTTCTGCAAATTGCCTACTACTGAAGAAACCTCCGGGTATAAATTAAGGAGAATCTTGTATTGAGCAGAAGACAATTTGCATTAATAAAATTCTTATGCAATGCTCCGGATCTAAATAAATTACTTCAAGAGTTCAAAAAAATTGTTGGGTTCTTAAGGGGACTGAATTACGTGAACCAAAGATGGCAGAAAGAAGTTCTCCCATTAGATCCATAGGCAGAAGCAACAAATTTATTCAGACATAAACCTTTAAGCATGTATGTTAGAGAATAAAGTTCTTGCTATTGCTCTGTTAAGGCTACTTGGTGGAATATTGTGTTCAACCTGAATATTGTGCGCAGTCTGGGGCCCCTCACTACAAGAAGGTCACCGAGTTGCTCAAGTGTGGGCAGGGAAGAGCAGAGAAGCTGGTGAAGGGACAGGAAAACAAGACTTATGAGAAGTGGCTGAGGGAACTGGGGCTCGAAAAGAGGAAGCTGAGGGGAGACCTCATTGGTGTCTACAGCTACCTGAAAGGAGGTTGCAGTGAGAAGGATGCTGGTCTCTTTTCTCAGGTACAAGTGATAGAACCCAAGGAAATGGTCTCAAGTTGTGCCAGGGCAGGTTTAGACTGGGTATCAGGTAGAATTTCTTCACAGAGGAGGTGGTCAAGCATTGGAACAGGCTGCCCAGCAAAGTGGTGGAGTCCCCATCCCTGAAGGTATTTAAGAGACATATAGATGTGGCGCTAATGGACAGGGTTTAGTGGTGGGACTCGGTAGATGGTTGGACTTAGTGACCTTAAAGGTCTTTTCCTACCCAGATGATTCTGAAATGGAGAACTCTAATCCATGTACTGGTAGCCCACCCTCAAAGGTAGTCTTCACTTTGCTACAGTTACCCATTAGCATTAACTAATGACATTTCCATTGCCACTTCATTTTTACTAAATGCAAGTGATTTACTTAAATATGTAAAAGAAAAATACCTTTTCAATAACTTGAATCACTTTAAGTCAGTCTGGTCAAGCACAATTTTCCCAATGCATTTTGCTTATTTTTGAAAAGAGAAGTTTAAAATGTGATTGGTTTCATAACATGCAATGAATGTTTGACAATAGTACCTAGTTCCAGTAAGTACAGAAACAGTATCAAGAGGATATACTGTTAACTGGAGAGAGGTGACAGCAATTCCTAACAAATTATGCAGGACCCAGCCCTTGATTAGAAAGCCCCTTATTTAGAAAACAATTCCTTCAAACAAGAAGAAGGCCTGCTTTGGCTGAAGGGATACCAAATTCTCCAATGATAGAAAAGTAAACCAAGATTGGAGATGGCTTAGATGCTATCATTTATTGAATATTATTTGCTTTATGCACAATTATTTTTGATATTTAAAAAAATAATTTGAAGGTCACATAACAACTAGACAGTAGCTGACGTCTAATAGTTACTAGTATGTCACTGTATTTACTCTGCAATGATGGATGATGTAGAATCAAGAGACATTTGTGAGAAATTACAGAAAGACTAAAAAAGAAACATTCAATGACATGCAGTAAGATTAAAACTTTAGGAACTGCTGTTCCCAATATATAAATCTGTTTTTACAGCAACAAATTTGCTCTGGTCTTATTTCTTAACTGCACTAGGTAGTCACAAGAGGTCACCATCTTAAAATTGACAGAAAAGGAAATAAATTGTAAGCTACAGAAAACACGCTGTATCATTCTGTTTAAAAGGAACTGGCTTTAATTATGTAAGAATTTTTGGCCTAAAAGCCGTAAGTAATTAATAACATAATATCTAACATATGAACCAATTATTAAATTTTTTGTCTCTTGCTGTGTTTTAAATTAAATATTCAGTGATGTATTAGGAAAAGTGGAAGCCAAATGCAATCCAAAGCACTGCAAAGTTTACACAGTCAGTGTTTGACTGTTCCACCCTCATATTTAAACTAACTTTTCACTGTTGCAATGAAGTCAGAACGATTAACAATTCATTTTACTTTTCCTTCTCATTTTTAAATCAATTATTGAGGTGGTTCACAGCAGCACCATCCTAGTTTTGAGAGCTACAGCAATTAAATGTGCTAATAAATAAATTTCAAAATCTGTAAGATTAATTTTAATTAGTTAAGTAAGGAGTCCTGTGGAAAAAAAATGCCTAAAATGTAGATAGCTGAATTAACTACATCCTTTTCATCTCAAAAATTGGGCCAACAACTGTCAGTCATTTTTATTAAGCCACTCTTGTCAAGCAAAATATATTCTAATCAAGTATGCAACAGAAATGCAGCTAAGCCTAGTGATTTTTTTCTTATATATTTATACTGATATGTGATATTTCCATGCAAATTAAAGAAATATTGAGTCAAAAATGCAGTAATTGAGACCATAACCACTGTTTGGAAAGTTTCCACCATTCTACTCTAAGTCCAAAAATAAGCCTATGTATGTATCTAGTAGAGAATGTATTTAGTGTGTGAGAGATAACTATTTGATTAGGGACCTGATTTTGGGGTGGCTTTTTTGGTGATGTTTTATTTTTTGTCTGTAACCTTTTCAATTGTCAGTTTGGATCAATTTGAAGGATCTTACCCTTGCACAGTATAATCTTAAAACCTGAAATAAATTATTTTTGACTTACTAATATTAAAGGCCGAGCAGTAGAAGAGGAAAAAACCCCACAACTTAAGAAATTAGATGGGGGTGTGGGGAGCCCTCACAACTCTGAAATAAATAATCACATCATGAACCCAAAACTACACAGCTTTCACATTTGTAGACTCTTCTGGACTAGACAGGAGGTAGGAACTGTAAATCAAATACTAACTAATGAAGTTAAACACAGTCACCTGACAGACACATGTTAATTGTTTAAACAATTACTGTTGTTGGCTGTTCTCCCCTCCCCATAAATCTTCTCTCCTCCCTTTCACCTACTACAGCTAACATCAAGGAATTTTATCAAAACATTCTCACCATACATACTATCCACAGGGCATACTCATGAAATTCTAGTCAACAGAACTTCAAAACTCAGTAACTCAAAAGCATTAAGCCATGCTGCTATGTCTTTCAACCCAACATTTATCACCATCTCAAAGTTTTAGTACATATTCTATTAAAGTTATGTATTTTTCAGGTGTAGTGCTGCCATTCTTGTCAGCTTTCTTTTGGCACATGACAAAACAGACAAGATAGTATTTGCAACAGCAGTCACCTCTCTTCATTGATGTGAACTTTCTTTAAACCTGGTGGTGACTTGGTGCCAAGGTCTACATTTACATTAAGGAATCCTGTAATGTCTCCCAATTCCTCTACCTGCACTATCCAACTGAATCATGACTTTATATCAAGATGAACCTTAAACACAAGGAAATATCCAGCTTTCCAGGGGCGGTGGGTGGAATTAAAAATAAAAGGGAAACCTGAACAAGCTGACCAGACAAAACTTGTGGTAAGCTCCATCAGTTTCCTGACATAAGACCAGGGTATGAGAGCCTCTGGACACACCAGTGCATACTGTTGAAAATAAACCTGGAAGGCCAAGAAGTTTTTGGACTAGCTGAAGTTCCATGTTTATCTGTCTTCAAAAAAAATGCTTACCCATGAGTTTCAAAAAAACAGCCATCAAGAAGGAGATGGTGCAACACTGTTAATTTAGATCATTTACTCTGAATACATACCTGCAATAGGTCTCCTTCATCAAAACGTAGCATTTCTATTATGCCATCCGACTGGATGAAAGCTATAAAGAAAGACAAAAAAAAAATAAAGTTACTTAACAGAAAAAAAACCATCTTGTTATTAACAAGAATCACACATCTAAAATCTGCAGTACCTTGTTTTTTAAATAAGATCAGAACCATTAAGGTTGGAAAAGCCCTCCAAGATCATCTGGTCCAACCACCCCCCTATCACCAATGTCACCCACTAACCCATGTCCCCAATCACCACGTCCAACCTTTCCCTGAACACCCCCAGGGACTGTGACTCCACCACCTCCCTGGGCAACCCGTCCCAGTGCCTGACTGCTCCTTCTGAGCAGAAATGTCTCATTGCCAGCCTGAACCTCCCCTGGCGCAACTTGAGGCCATTCTCTCTAATTGACGACCCAAAATATGAATGCAGAGTTTAACAAATCAGCAAACACAAGCTTATGATATTAATTATCTGAGAGCTCCACGATGGTCACATTAATAAGCAACACACTTTGTAGATCAGTCTTTTAGCACAACAATGCTTAACTTCAAAGTGAACAATTTCTTCTAGGTTCCCTTAAAAGATCAGCTATATGATGCCAATTCAGTATTTTGGCTGGTATGAACGATGGGGTACCTAAAGAAGTTTAATGCACTTAAGGCCATGCTGAATTCTGACACATAGAAATGGCATTTCAGTTTCGTAATCCTTACATCTAAAAGTCTTAACTGTACATCTGGAAAACCTTGTTCACATTGTTTCCTAATCCTCAAGAAAGCAACAACTCTCCCCATCTTGACAGTAACATAATAAAATTTGAAAGTTTAGAAATATTTGTACCAAGAACTTCCACATGACTCAAGTCAATGGAAAGCTCATGCCTCGGTCACATATAGGATACACAAATTGAGCATTCCTCCTCCACTCACTTCCTCTAAATGTTTGGTTAAGTAATTGTTCTCAATTCCTCTGAAAAGGGAATGCTCAATTCCTCTCTGTAGGGAATGCTGTTTTCTTTGAAAGACAAAGAAATAAGGGCATTGCCCTTCCTGTAAAATATAATAAGCTGTACAAGAATGAACATGGTTAGAGAAGAAAGCAGTTCAAAGAGATCCCAGTTTTACCCCTCAAAATTCTATGCCCCTCACATACAAATCACAAGTCTTTGAGATAAAATACAGTAACAACCTCAAGCCAGAAAAGTAAAATAAATAAATAAATAAATAACTCCTCCATATAAATAACTCATACTCTCTTCTACCATCCTTTTTCATAACTGTCTTTAAAATTAAGTTTGATGAAGTTTAGAGAGCGAGAACACACAGCTCTCTGCAAAGAGGCACAGCTTCAACAGGAAGAAGCTGAAGGTTTCCAGTTCACAGAAGCACACTGTGTGCTTCCAGAAGATGTTACTGCAATCACAGTCCAAAAAAAAAAGGGGGATTTGAATCTTCATCTCCCCCTTTAAAGTCAGTGTTCTAACAATTACAATTATAAGGTCACCAACATTGACACTCTTCTCTGATGTTTCACAAGAAAAAACAAAATATGCATTGTTTTCAAATGCTACTTAACATATCCACGTTTGCACATCCCATTTCAGGTCCCTAGCTCCCCCCATTTTCTGATACATCCTCCTAGAAAGTACACGGCTCCTGCACCTTGATTTCATATGTTCAAAAGTAAAAGTTAGCATCAACCAAAGGTTGCTGCTGCCATCTCCAAGCCTCTTTTATGCAAAACAAAAGCAAAAAAACAACGCCCCAAAACAACATGATGCATTTATTACACGTTATTTTTCAAGCTTTGGAATTGTGAAGCTGAGTGAGGCCACGCTGAGGACGCAGCCCCAGCTCATGCCGAAGGGTGAAAATCATGGTAGAGGGAGAGGCGGGCTCTGGCTATGAAGGAATGCACTGCACACCAGGCGTATAACAGTGGCATGAGCAGGACTAGTCATCATGTCAGCAGTAACTTACAATTTTGTGTATTTATCATTACCTTAATAACTTTCAAAACAAACAAAAGGCATCCTTAAGGTAAGAATTGGGGTATTTGTCAATCCTTTATATTGAAGAACTATACAGAACGCGGGGGGGGGGGGGGGGAAACCACACACACACCAGAACAAAACAGCATTAACAGCTGTTATAATATCAAGTCCTAGAGTTCATCAAGATCTGGGCTTTTAAAACTTAAATTACTGGAGCAGATCTGTCAGTTTAAAGTTTAATCTGAAAAACAAAGAACAAGAGGATTCTTGTATGTGCATTGCCGGTTGAATCAACATTTATGTCACTGCTTATTTTTGTCTTTAAAACCACCCAAAAACCTATACAAGAGTTGGATCACAGAAAGAGTGAAGCTCTGACACATTATGTTTAAAACCCAAGTACGACAGTTGATCGGGATTTCACAGAAAAGCCATGCCCATCCTCCGAGCAAAAAATCCAAGCTACGGATTAGCTGGTACAGAGGGAAAATTCTCCACTTTTAACTTAGGGAGACAACCAGAACGAGCTGATGTTTTCTAATGTACAACATTGAAAATAAGTTTAACAGTGACAGTTTCATAAAATATGAGCACCCCTTTCCTAATAGTGAACAGGAATTGTACCTCTGAGGTTGGGCTTGTTGGTATTCCTTTAGTTTTCTAGCTTTCAGCTCCAGAGATGAATAATACGCAGAATGTGACTGCGACATCAGGTGGGAAAAATAATAATTAGAAAACAGCTTTTTCTATTCACAATCTATCATCAATCAGTAAAATTCAAATAAGTTACTTCTTCATACGTACATTTTTACATCAAATTACAAATTCTTAATATTTTCTCTTAATATTTTCCACGAGGATTTTTTCCCTCTATTTTAAATACGATAACACTGTAGGTACTACACTTGAGCAGCTCAAATGCAGGCAACCCTTCTGCAAACACTTTTCTCAGCCACTCCACTGTTATTTCACCTTCGGTGTACCTTACGAACAAAGCAGCAGATGTTGCAGACCATTTTGAGCGGATGACACTGTTAAATAGAAGTGCCATTCATCATTGTATCATTTGAGAACTGTTTTCCTAGGGCAGGTGACGGTGCCAGGTGAAGTCAGAGGCACTGCAAAGCTTGGCTGCTGGCCATTTCACAGCAGTTGCTTCTGAAGGCAGATCACGAAGCAGTTTCTGCGGTTATACCTTTTACTTTGTTTTAAGCTAACTTTCAAGCTTCTGTTGGTACTTTATCAGTGATTTCATCAGAGCAAGGAAACGACACGTAAATACCTTCACCTTCGCGAGATGAAAGCTCGGTTTTGCAACCGACTCCGAATTCAGGCTGAAGCAACAAGTCACCTCATTCAAATGAGGCAAAAACAATTACATTTTAAAAAACCTCCACAGGTGAGTCAAAGGATCGCCCAAACCCCAGTATGAGCAGCTCTCAAACTGCCCGACATGGCCCACAGTGGGGACAAAGGCTTCTTCAGACATTTGCCCGAGTAGCAGCACGCTTCCTTCTGGGTACATGCCCCTTCCAGAATTAGAAGCAGCTGCTCACCACTTGGACTTGCAATACCTGAGCTAAACAAGTTCGCAAGGCAGTGGAAGCCCAAAAATAGCCTTTTCTGTCCCTTTATACAAAATATGTATGTCACCAGTGGAGAATAGGCTATTACCAATGCCAAAGGACTCTGCCAGCAATTAAGTGTGAGATCATCTGGGCACGCTGCATTAGGTGAACCATTCCCCACACTACAGAGGAAGAGGGCTGCTCCTACAGAGTCCTCGACAACTTCTCCTGGAAAAACTCCTTCTCAAAGTCTGTGCTGATACCATTGCGCCCCGTAATCAGCCTAATATCGCAGCCAGTCTCTAATACAAAAGGCAAACATATCCTACTACTGTGGCAGAGTGAACTGCAGCACGGTAAGAACTGCTGACTGCGCCTCTTCAGCCACCCCAGCCACATGCCTGGCAACTGCTTTGAGAGGGGCACAACATAACATTTGGGGTAGGAAGCTTTTCAGCTGTCACGGCACGATCCGCCACGGCGCAAATCAGCAGCCAAGAAGCCAAATTACGCATTAGGGAAATCATTTCTTCCTGACCCTCCAGGCAGCTGAAGCCCTGAAGCCTGATTAATAGTTATTAGTCAAACTTAAGTGTTATTAGCAGGTTCAGGGCCCAAAGAAAAAAAGGGATGAATATTCAAATCCACGTATTTCAAGGCCAGAAGAATCAGTCTCCTTTCCTCCTTGCCTATGCCAGAGTATTCTCTAAAAGGTAGACACAGATCTCTCGAAACAGACAGCCTGTATCCTTTAAAGCACCCCAGAAAGCAAATTTAAGGGATTCAGGAGAATCCCTTACAGTATCTGTCACTCTCACTACTAGGACATGACATGATTGCAGGGTCAAGCTTTGCAGCTTCCAGCTTGTGGATCCTGTTTTCTTCCTTTCAGACAGTAGGTTAGTATTGACTGAATAGATAAAATAAGCAACAGCAAATGCTAAAAATACTGTTTCATTTTCTGTTTCCAGTTTACAGCCCTTAAAATGTCAATTCATTGCTTAAGTTCGCTTTCCTATGAAAAACCCATAAAAAGATATCATAAAATAGAGACTATGAACATCAGTCTTTCCACTTGCTCCAAACGTCCCTTTTTTTTTTTTTTTTTACAGAGCCTTTATTAAGCCTTTTCAAACCCTTTAAAAGAAAAAAAAAAAGAAAAGCAGAACAAAAACCCACTACCACAGCTGTACTCCTCCTCCACCCCAAACCACAGTTTTCTTTAACAGAAAGGCGCTGTGTAGTCGTTATTACCAGTAGATTTTAAAGTGTTTACCCCTTTTCAACAATACCATAGCACCTGACGATGCATCAACACCTGAAGTAACAGAACTGGAAACATCATCTTGGCCAAAACGGATCCTGAGTTCACTTAATGTTCCTAAGTTTGTATAGCCAAGAGACATGTTTGGCTCAAATACACTCATATTTTAGTTGTCTCTGGTTCCAGCATTTTGTATTTCAGCTTAAAGTGAAAAAACTTTATAGAGACCTACCAAGTAACAAAACCCTAAAATCCTGCACTTCTCCAGGGTAAGATGGAACTTGGTATCAAAATCCCGTTAGCCAACATCAATCTTTAGATATGCCTGCATTACATACAGCAGAATAAATTTGCATGTAATGCGAGACCACTGCATACAGCAAGACTCTCGGTGCGTGACGATAAAAAACATTCTCCATGGTTCATAGGTTATGAGGCCTACTTCTGACTGAGATCTGATTTTTAAGGTGGCATTGCACGGTTTTCTTTCATTTAGCCACTGACAACTACTTTGGTTCAATAGGAATGTATGTTCTGGTATATAAAAACACTATTCTGAAACATTAACTTAGTTCTGCAACGGCTACTCCAGACCAGCCTTCATTTGTTTTTACATTAAGCATCATTACCTATGCTCTTAGATGCTTGTAAGAAGTATTTTCTCCCTTAACTCTTATCTAAACCAATTTTCTAACCCTTTTATAAGCTGTGTTTATAGATCCTGGTATCATCTACTCCGTGGATTTTCTCCAAATTCTGCAAATAGTGTCCTAACTTACTAAAATAAGGCCAGGTTGATTATTTAAATCTCTCCTAGTTTACAATAAGATTTTTTTTTTAATTAAAAAAAAGTCCAACTTCTAACCCCTAGTCTCAATGACTAAGCTCACTTCAAGCGAAGTGTAACCAGAGGAGCCAATTACAGTGTGCTAAATGCCATGCACCTCTGTCTACGTAATTGTAATTACAGCATTTGTATCACCACCAGTTAAACAGCACAACTGGAACTGGACAAGTTGGTTTTGAGCCTTTGACTATGAATTAACTGCTTATGCACAACCACACAATTCCAATCATCCATCCTGAGCAGTGGAAAACTGAGCAGCACATAAAGTACAGGCAGTTGGGTATATAATGATAAATAACATTATTATGAAAGAAAAAAATCACATGGTAAAAATTAAATACCAGACCGATAAACAGCGTTGAGCTGTAATGCAGGTGACCATTTTTATTGGCTTCAAGAACATAAAGGTCTGGTGAGCCTCAAGAAACACACTTCAGTTCAGCATTCAACACTATAAAAGCTGTTTAAAAAAAACAAAGCCATCTCTCCAAGATGGGACAGTCAGTGTTCTTATCAGAGAGTCAGTGTTCTTATCAGTCTGAGCATCTGCCTGCATCCTAACTGGTGACAGTTCACTGGAAAGGCGAAAAATCGTTCTCTTATGTGCCAGTGAACTGCAGGCAACCTGCTCAGAGAGACTCCCCAGCCAGTGTGCTTCCTTTCCAGGACAATCCTCTTGCAGTTCCACAGCCAATTCATTTGCTTCTTTTCCAGTGGTCCATAAGGAAGGGAAATGGATCTGTTTTCCAACAGACCTCAGGAAGAGCCATCACAGCCAAGGCTGTAAATACATACGAAGCAGTAGAGATCATATACAAAAATAATTTATTTTAACTCCTTTTATATAGAAATATATTCACTCTGTTATCATCCTTTAATAAAGCCAGCTTGCTAATTTTGTTTGTTTGTTTCTGTTGACATATTAGGCAGCTGAAGTAGGATTCCTAGATAATGCACTTCAATCATCATGTGTTGCTTTTTGGTTTTGTATTAACCTAAGTAAAAAAAAAAAAAAAAAAGTAGACTATTCATTAAGAACACCCTTTTGTACTATCAATTATAAACATTCGTTTTTATGACTTCAGATAACAAACACTCCAATAAGTGCTTATGCACAAACCTACGCCCAAGTCCATACAAGCTAAACCAACAGAGACAGGAGATCACTTGCACCGCAACACCTGAGTGCATGGATCTCGATTCCACAAGAGTGAGGGAGCAAACAGTTCGAATTTTATTGCACACAGCAGCACAAATTTGAGTCTGCACACCCAACTAAATCTGCATGTAATGCTTTGCTAACTTGTTCGTGTGTCTTTTCTGATTTCATTTATAAGACAAGCTGCAGGCTAGTTTTCTTCATACAGCCAAGATCTTTCCTAGTAAAGCTGTCACACTGAATTCGACCACTCCTCTCTTTCCCACTTGCTAAGACTGATGCAGATTTTTACTAACTCAGTTATCAGTTCGGTTTTAAAAGCCAGCCACAAAACAGAAAGTGGCAACATAGTTCTGATTCATAATATAGGCCGCAGAAAGACAATGAAGGTACAGCTTTGATAAAGGAAGAAAGCGGTTCTCTGCCCTGAAGACAGCTCACGTACTTGACTCACCACACTTGTTTCATGTTTTAGAAGATGGTGCAACTGCTTCACGGTTTCTTTTAAGGACAGAACAGGAGCTTGTACTGTCTAGAGGTGTTGTGTAATAGAAATACGCTTCCAAGAAAGCTATAGAAACATACGTAGGAAAAAAAAAAAGCTGACTGAAGAACATATAGTATATCTGTCTGATTTTATTTTTAAGAAAATTACTCTAGAAAGACAGAAAAATAGAATCATAGCGTACTTAAATACCCTTCTCAAACACTTATTACGTGCTCAGCCCATACTTCCACCTTACAGAAAATGTTAATTTTCATCACCTAGAGAAATTTTTCTTTTATTCTTTTTCTGTAATGAGTTTAAAACATCACCTGCCATTGACCAAAACAGTCAATTTCAGTTGACAGCGATAAATATCATAAAACCCCATATTTTAAAACCTCAAGTGCTACCTTAAAAAATGCTAGATGCTTTAAACTGCCTAAAAACATCTTCAAGTTGGTGCTTTACTTTTAAAAATTTCAGTTTTTTCCCCAAAGACACTTAACTGCTGGCTCCAAAATACTCCTTAGTATGAAATAATATCCCATTCTGTTTTTTCCAATGAAGAATTTCATAGAAGGGCATTAGAACACTGATTTTAAATAAGTAAGTAAATCTCTCATCTGAAAAAAATAAAAATTACATCACATTATTTTAAACTAAAGAGAACAATACTTCAGATACTCATGGAAACTTCTCCCAAATCATTAAAAGGGAGAAAAGAATGTTACATAGAAACCCAACATCTGAAAATAACTTTTTTTTCCTAGCTGTGGGCCATACAAATTGATCATGGCTTTTTATTCTTTCAGATGATGGCGATTTTAAATGTTTTACAGCTTCAATATGCTAAATTAGATTATAACTCTACAAATTTGTTGTAACTGAGCTTGCGCAGGCACAAAATTAATTGTAACTAGCTTCAAAAACAAGATAATCTGGCCTGCAATGTAAAAGGGAAAAAAATAACAGTCCTCTAAACTGTCTGTAATCTTCATCACATTCTCTTAATTTAGTTCTCCGATTTTAGACAGAAATCTCTAACTGTGGCAGTAAGTTTTGCCACTCACCTAGCACTGCAAATTGATGTGGGCACAGAGGATTTGGCCCTACTGGAATTCTAACCTTCACAGCACATAAAAACATTTAATATCTAGTTTACAACAAGTGACAGACAGTTTATAGCTTCTGCAGCCTCAGGAGAACAATGCATTAACTGACAATAATTGTTTATTCCTTCCATTAACATCAGCCTGCCAAACTTGCACTCCTATGAAATTAAGCCACCGAGCAGACCTAGGAAGCCCACTTACTCAAAAAATGGATTGTGCCATCGCAGCGCAAAGAGCTGCTTAAGAGATACATCCAGGCTGATTAATGACCTTAATAAGCCTAGGTTTATTAAACAGAGATCAAGAATTGTTCTCTGTAGAAAAGAGGAAGGAGGATGGGATTTTCATAGTTTCCAAAAAACCAAAGCCACAGAACAGGAAGACAGCACCATGCAGACACCTCCCGACATCTAAATGTTTGCCACCAGTGGGAATGCAATCAGAGAAAAGCTACAGCTATGCTCTGTGACTACTGATCAGCTTTTGGTTCCTACCTCTGAATCCTGAGGTGCTACAGAGGATGCTTTGCATCACTAACCTCAACCAATATAATCGCCCAGGAACAGTGGCCTAATGGGCAACACAGTTCTGCTCCCATCTCCTGATGCCCTTCTCTTTTTTATTTATTTGCAGTTATTTATCAGGGTGTGAGTGATTGAATTCACAGAACCACCACTGAATTGGAAGACATTAATTTACCTTTTGCTGCACAAGACCTGCAACGTGTTTAGGACCAGGCTGCAACTGGAGAGAGCTATTAGGAGGGAGGAGTGCCACACCTCCACCCTCTCCATGCTCATGTGGCAACTCTTACCCAAGTGTCCACTGGAAACAGCAATTAAGCCTGGAGGACAAGGAAAAGAGCAGCAAGATAACGCTTAATCAGCTACCATGCAAAGCTTATAAATACAGTGATCGAAGGTCAAGAAGAGGTAGAAGCAGCCTTAATGTTAAACCTCCCGTGCTAATGATGTGGCACCGACAGCAGCTATTGATTGCTCAGCACGGCATTCTGTTCCCTTGCAGCGTGGAAGCGGAGCCACAGGAAACAGCTGGCTGCAGCGCCCGATAAAACCAGCAAAAAACTGGGTGGAGAAGAGCTGCAACAAGTTCTGAAAGGAGATAATAACACGCAGACCGAGAAGAATGAAACAAAATAGAAGAATTGCAGTCTTTTTGGGGAAAAAAAAAAGTCCCAAACTGTTACTAAGGAACATCTTGGAAGCAGTTACCCCTGGTAAGTAAATAAACAGCCTCCTCCGGTCAGACCCTTTCAGAAACCTCTATGCCGATCTGGGTCGACACCCTGCGTTGCGCAGACCACAATTTCACCCAGTATTTCCAACCCCCTAGGCTTAGCTGCATGACATCTTTTGAAGAGACATCCAACTCTACTTCGAAGACCGCGAATAGCTCCGAACTCCCCACATCACTGAAGTGCCCCTTACCCAAGGTAACGGTGAATTATCTTTGCTCCAAAATACCTCTCTTGTTTCTCCTTTGATGTGTCTAGCACCAAGTCTCAACCTAAATATGCTTGATTAAATGGCCCTTCAGTATGACAAGTTTTCCCTTGGCATAGGTACTTTTAAGGCACAATTAAATTATGCTTTATCGTTCCAAATAAATAAATCACACTAAATCATGTCTATTTCATTTTTAGTACCTTATTCTAAAGTCTCTTTCCCTTGAGAAATTCAGTTTAGGACTCACAGTACTCATCAAGTCCTGGAGCTCTGATAAAATTTTCCTTGATAACTGGAAATTTGTTTCAGTCTTTGCTCCATCCGATAATGATATTTGGTGGTACCAACTGGCAGAGTTGGTACCCCCCCCGTGAAGATTCAATCTGTCAATGAGAATGACCTCTCCTTCAGCACCAGACATAAGCAGGCTTCCCCCAAAACCAAGAAATTTATTCATCACTTCATTATTTTGGAAGATACAGTTTAGCCCAAGCAATTTGGGCAGGTCATGCCCTGGTTAAGCCATGTGAAAGGCAACCGACAAGCCCTGTGAAGATATAAAAGCAGCTGTATGATAATATGGAAGCTGCACACGCCATCCTCCCTCCTGTATGACATTTAGGAACAATAACTTGTAGGACAAGGAGAATCTTAGTGCTTCCCCCCACCTCTGACAAAATAAAGCAGCTGGAGAGCTGGTGGCAAAGGCATTCCTGATAATGGTTGCTCCTGGCACCCCTACACGTCTCCCTGAGAGCTCCCCAGCCCGCAGAGCCACAGGGATGTGAACACCAGAGCAGACACAGGAGAAGGCCATGGATTCCCTTCAGGACCCAGCCCTCCGTGTCCCCTGCTGTAGGAACAGAACTGGCAGACTGGCAACGCTCCAAAACCAGACTGCCCAGGGTCTCCTCAGACACACAAGCTGCACGGATCGTTTGTTAAGTATTGCCTTGATGTCTCTCGTATATTAACATCCCAAGCACAATCCAATTCATTGTCATATTACTAGCAGCTGGCAAAGATGGAAAACTAATGGCTATATTGTTCTTCACATGAAGAATGGGGGTTTTACTGTTTTACTGTTGAAACAAAATTTAAAAAAAAAAATAAAAATTCTACAATCAATTTCCTTCAGTGATGCATGTGGAAGTTTCTGGATCCAATTATAGCTCAGCTTCTATCTAAATTTTATATAAATTACTACCACCATAGCACCAATTTCACCAGCATGCAGGATTCTGCTGAATTACAAATATTTCCATCAGTTGTGATAAAGTTATGATGACTTCCAACTGAGTTTTTAAGGTTGGAGGGAGGTCCAACCATAGAGTTTGGGGTGGACCTTAAGATCATCTAGGTCAGCCTCCTGTTGAAAGCATGGTAAACACTGAATTTGGGCCACATTGCTTAGGCTTTTGTATAGGTTGGTCTTAAAAATCTTCAAGGACGGAGATTCCCCAACCTCCCCAAGGAATCTGCTTCAGTGTCTGACCATCCTTATAGTGAAAGATGTTCTCGTTATGCCAAGCCAGAACCGAGCATTGTAATGACCCTGATCCTTGCATACTGAGGCATCAGCTATCCACGTTAGAAATGGCCTGAACAAGTCCATGCCTGTGTTGCAGTCTCAGGCTGGCCTTCAGGCTCGTGCTGTGCATACCTGCTGGCTGCAGGGTAACCTCAGCCAGCTCCATGTAGCAGAGGCACCTGCAGCAGCCCCCACCTGGTACAGGCAATTCTGCCACCTGGGTGGCCTCACCTTGATCTACAAGTGCAACAAGAAGTTCGTGCACGAACATCCTTTGTTTGACAGTAGAGATTATGAATAGAGTCACAGCACAAATTATGAATAGAGCTGTTTTCATGTAAGGAAGTCCTATAATAGCTCAAACAACCAAAACGGGATAACCCTTCCTATGGACAGGGGCTGCACAGTATGTTGCGTGTGAACTGGAGCCTGTTCGATGATGCACAACTCGGGCTTCCCAGCATCTGAAGGGATATGAGATTACCTGTACTATTATCTCTTTATAGCATTAGCTCTGATTCAATGATATTTTACAGAGTCCATATGACTTTCTTACTTGACTCATCACACACCAGCACATCCTGGCACAAACCAACCCTTCCCTGTTTCCATTTATGACCACTGCCCCTCAGCCTCCTGCCAAACATCTCAAGTCTGGCTCCCTTTTGTTGAGAACCACTATTTTGATATCAACAGGCTGCCCCTGCGTCCCTCCAAAGCCTCATCACCCCATGCAGCTTCCAGTCCCTCAGTCTCTCTCTCTGCATGACCACGTGTCACCTTTGTGGCCTTCCAGCGGGTTGGGGGGAGCAAAACTGGATGCAGTGTTTTAGATGTGGTCTACTAAATGCTGAGTAAAGGGGAACAATCTCTTTGTTCCAGCTACTGGCTACGCTCCCCTGGGATGCCAGGGTACATTGCTGACTTGTATGTAGCATTTCTAGCTTGTACCCCCTGCAAATGGTTATTCTGCCTCAGATGAAGGACTTTGCACTCGTCCTTGCTGGTTTCCATAATGGTCCTGTCATCTTGTTTCTCCATCTGTTTAGGTCCCTTTGAAATGTAGCCCTGAGCACACTGACTGCACCCCAGACTCAGCACACTCCATCTGCAGCACAATGACAAAGATATTAAGTAGGAGAGGTCCCTGAACAGAGCCAGGAGGAACTCCTTGTAGCCATCCTCCAAGGCAGAGCAAGCATTAACCACTGCAGGGAACAAGCCAAAGCCAAACACTGTACAGTTTATCAAGTTGCCTGGATGATTTTTACCATTATCTACAAATTCTGCCCGTAATTATTTGGGGAATATTTTGGTGCAGATCACTGATTCAGTAATTAAGTCTTTTTTCTGTATTGCTGGATGATTTTTTTTTTTTTTTTTTTTACGAGCTTCAGATAACCAGCTTTTAAATCCACTTAACATATACATCAACATTTCAAATGGGAGACAAAAATCCCCTGGTGGAAGCAGCTACCATGAAAACCAGCCAATTTCTTTACTCAATTTCAGTATCTTCTATCATCTTTAGTCTGAGTCAGACTTTTCAGCCTACAGCTTACCTATTACAAAAAGAAAGGAATTTCATAAGCCATTCAGATCAGACTAGGCTGAAGCCATCCAATTTCACACTGAGAAATAAACTATCTCGAGACGTTTCCAACACAGTATGCCTGTAAGGAAAGGAGAGAAACTTCAGCTTTTAAACGCTAACATGCCCTTTTTTTTAAAAAACTTCCTCTCTGTCAACTTTGCTCAGCCATTTTTCTCTTCACTATCACCCTCCTCTGCAATGACCCCTTCTACTTCATATCCGTGGACCTAAAAAGCAAGGCTGATGCACAGGGGCCATACAAGGAGGTTCAACAGACATAAGAGTGACAAATTATTTATATCAGAACCATGCTTGGCCATAACTTTGACCCCTATTCTCACTCTCTGAATTGGTGATTGAATCTATTTACCACCATCGTTAGCTGTACTTCCTGACTCAAATGGCTTTAAAAACACTCAAACCAAGGTGTGGGGCTTTATTTTTGGTTTTGTTTGCAAGTTTAAATAACTTTTAAAAAGTCTGCCTGCACTCTGTTACACCAAATATGTACAGTCCAACCAAGATCTGGATGTTCAGCTGAAAATACACCCAAATAAGCCTCAAGGCATGCTTGTGAAGACAGATTAGTTTTATGAAGAAAATCTAATGGATACATTGGTAAAAATAACTTTAAAAAGTCGTGCATGTTATAATAGAGCTAAACAGTTCTTTGAACTAACATTTTTAGCTTCATACAGGACACAGACAGAAGTAACTGTTAGTTACATAGTTTCATTTCCTGTGTATCTCCTCCCATTACATTTCATTCAGGTGTCCTTAAAACCATTTCAATGACTGTAAGAAAACTCAACCTGCTCTCAGTTCTCTACTGCTATGCACGCCAGGCAATAGGAGAAAAGAGGTATTAAAAAGGCCTCCAAGACAGTCTCAGTGAGAAAAGTAGCATCGCATTGCAATCCTTCAGCTCTTTATGACTTCCACTGCTGGAGGGAGAAAAGGCACCTGAATTTGTTCATGTAATATACCAGAGTACAAGTTACCCAAGCCAGTTTATCAGAAAACGTTGAGTTTTTAAGCAGATACTGCATCACA
The DNA here is from genome assembly GCF_964211825.1 of Aythya ferina. Taxonomy (NCBI): domain Eukaryota; kingdom Metazoa; phylum Chordata; class Aves; order Anseriformes; family Anatidae; genus Aythya; species Aythya ferina. The sequence goes on from NC_140296.1 coordinate 68,759,895, forward strand.
TCTTTGCTACAGTCAGTAGGTTTCTAATTATTCCATGCAGACATTTCAGAAAACAGAAATAACTTATATTTCTGCATTGCTATTTAAAATGTTACCAGCTGCCTCTGTACAAACCGGTATCTGACACTTGTATTTATATCTAGAAAGATAAATACCTCCCCTTTAACTCTAATGGTCACCGATTCCTTTGGCTTCCTTGATCATGATTTTAATTTACAAGCCTTACAGAAGGAAAAAAGGGAAAATTGCGGCAGGAGTTACTGCCGCCAGATCTGGCCTTAACACCCAATGCAAGAAGGAAACGTGCATCCACCATCTTGGCATTTAGTCATCAAAAATGTTGAAATACCAACACTTTATTTAAAATGGAAAACAAAGAACATTTAAAATAACTGTAGCTCAGGCTCTGATGTGGTGAAGTACCGCAGATGAAGGGCACCAGCTGGATCTGAGCTGAGCGCCCAGCATGCTCACCCCCTGCAGCCACCACACACGGCGGGCTGGGTGTGAGCTCCAGAGGCCGCTGGCCAAAAGCGGGTCCAGTGAGAGCAGGCCCACCAAGGCGCTCCACAGCCCAGCTCCCAGCACCACCACAAAGTCCACAGGTCTGCTTCAAAAGCTGCCTTTTAAATGGGGAGAGAGGCAGGGCCCCCCCCACGGCCCTGTTACACCCAGGTGGGCTCCCGCTGTGGAGGCACCACAGCGGAGAGCAGCTATGAGCAGAAGGAAGACCCATCTCCACTGCCTTTTATCCTTGCCAAACCCACAAACACAGCAACGAACCAAACTGGTTCTAGGTTGCTCTTCTGTCACAGGACTTTTACTGCTGGTTATGCATGAACCACAGCATCCGCCATTTACTGTCCGACTCCCAGCGGATTCACCAGCGCGCAGCTTGAAGGCCTCTTCGCACTTGTGAACTCGGTCAGTCACGCCGGGGAGCCGTGGTGTGCTTATCTTTAAGCAGAGCTGAAGTGGCTAGGTTGTGAAATAAAGCGATACGTAGCAGATGATTGAGCTGTACTGCAACCAGCTGCGATTTTAAAACGCACAAATGTATCCAAATGACTCAACTCGTATTGCAACGCTGGCAATCAATCACAATTACAACCAAAAGGCTTGAATCAATCAGGGCCCATAGACTTCCTCATCAATGCCCACAGACTTCTGCAAAGTTTGGAGGGACCTTATCACGTCGGGCACTGCCCAAGTACACAGTACATTTCCTCCTGCGAGTGAGGGAACCGCAGCCTGCCTCACACAAACCATGTAGCTGGATGCTGCTAGGGGAAAAAGAGATGCAGAGGAGGGAGGAACAGCTACTTCAAGATTACACACAAGGTCACGGAAAATACGGGGCCTGAGCTTCCTGTCCGCTGCCTTACAGTATTTGCTTACACTTAATTTCACCCAAAGATCCTGTGAATGAGTTTGAGACCTTCCAGTCCCAGCACATGGTCACTACTTATCACTCATGAAGCAAAGATACAGCGCCAGCCCGACCAGCTCTCCCAAAGTTAAGCTGCAAAAACACAGCAAGATAGCATGGACAATTTTTGTTCTCACGGACCTTTCCTCACACCAAACATGATTTTATTTCACATGCTACTTCAGCTACTACAGTGTTTTCAGGTTGACTGAAGTCATTCTTTCTGGATCACAATTTCGTTTATGTCAGGGTCAAAACATTAGCATTAAGATCGATGGTAGGATGCTTTACATTAGTTCTAACAGCAGGATAAGAGAAACAAGCAGAGTACGAGAAGAGGTTTTTTAATGTTATTTTAAGCACATAAGCCGTCTCCCACATCACCTTCTTGCATTAGTTTACTTTTGATACTCATATGAAGTATCCCAGGTTACTGTTTTAGATATAAGCAAAAAGAAAGAGCTACCTGTCCCCGTTCAGACAATGGTAAAAGCAGAACCACCCCAGCAGCCCAGTGCACCGTCCTAACAACAGGAACACCCTTCAAGCTCATTATATTAGCGATCATTTACACTCGGTCGCTGCCTTAGTACGTATTAGTACAAAATATGTCAAGCCTTAGAAGAAAGAACATTCATCATTTTCACTGATTTAGCTGGTATCAAAACTTAGATGTGTAAGTAGAAGTTTTTCCCAGATTCAGCACTAGGATTTGAATTCAAAAATTACAGCTAGGGATTGAACCTAGCCTAAATATCCATCTTGTATCACATTTGTGAACAACCTGTAGGGTAGGTAACAGAACTATCAGAATAGTTTCAAAGGACTTTCAGTCAGCTCTCCAAACAAAAAGCAGCAAAATTCTCAAAAGCAACTTTTGTATAATATGAAGATTTTTTTTTAGGAAGTTTCACACTGAATAGGAACAAAGGAACAAGCACAAAACAATTCCCAGGTTTTAAAGCATGCTCATGGCAGACATTTGTTTTCAAAACATAATACTGACCCTGGGCTTATGGCATTACTACAGCCTCCTTCAACCTGAAGCCCACAAGGATATTTTGACACCCCCTCAAAAAAAAACAACAACAAAAACCACACGCTCATATATAAAAATTGAAAGTTGTCCTCAATCCAAGTGGCAACACAGTATATGGTAATTACACCAGGAAGGGATGAGTCTACAAAAAGCCTGAAAATCATATGTATTTGCAAAAGAAACTCTTAAGTTATATTTTCGCTCCTCCCAGATGGCAGGCAGCTCTGAGACTGAAAGCACCACTTTCTTCCTGTCATGTCATTCTTCTGCTACAGGTTCACAGATTTCCCAAGTGACAGAACCAAAACAAAAAAAACGTAACAACTTTCTTCTCAGTCTTACTCATTCCTCAGTAATACGGGGTCACTGAGGACCCAGCTAGACAAAAAAAAAAAAGAAGTCGCACATCCGTATTTAGTCTGAAATTGATGCTTATATTTTTTGGCCAGTCTACATAGTTTTCTCTGCTCTCATGTTTTTTTCATGTACTTTCAACAAGCTCTATTTCCCTAACACAGAGTGAGCATACAGCAACACCACTTTTTCCTCACGAGTTTGATTTACAGCTTGTATACACAAAGGATTTGAGTTTTGCTTTCTGCTGTTAGACAAATGGCAAAGCTGTTTATTTTCCATTTTTACTCCCAAACTCTAACTAGGACTGGGGACCAGAAGCAGCCACGTCAATCTGAAATACGCTGGCATCATTATTCTTCTTACTTGTCACAGCTCCACAAAGGACGGCTTGCTGCTCCTACTCCAGAGGCACATGAAGCAAGCATTACTCTTCTGTGCATCGGCTCTGTCCTTCCCCCCACTTCTCCTCAAACACATGCACAGTAGAAGAAAGCGTTCTCCTCCTTCATTTTTCACTCTGTTTTTGTGATATTCTGCTTTATTATTCTCTCAGGTCTGTCATCCACCTAAGCACCTGCTCTTTTTTTTTTTTTTTTTTTCCTCCCTGCAGCATCTTCTCTGGAATTGTACTGCACCGAGCCTTCCTACAGTCACCTTCACCTGAGCGCTGCAGAAATAGGACGGGAGCAAGAACACACAGCCTCGGTTCCACCTCCTGTCCACAGTTTCCTTCCTGCAGCTGTAGTAAAACACATACGTCCACGTTTGCGGGATGGAAAGGATATTCCTATTTTCTTACTTCCTGTTTTTTTTTTTTTTTTAAACAGTGTCTTACTATGTTTAACTTGACACAACGTAGTAGAAGCTGAGGTGCCAAACAACAGAGGCAGAAATGCCCTCCCCTCCCTTCCTCCGAACTACCACTTCATCTCGAGCTCCTACCTACTGTCCAAACTGGTCCTTCCTCTTCTGAGCTCAATCACTGCCCCTTGCAGAATGGCACTTAGACTGCAGTTAAGATCAGCGGGACTGGATCTCACAAGCCATCATTTGAAGAGCCTTACTTTAAAAATCCACTGCTTCTTGTTTTTGTTTCATTTTGTTGTTATCTTCTTTCCAAGGCTACACACGTGCATTGTACTCAAGAAAACACTGGAGACAACATTTTTAAACATATGATCCACAAACGCAGGCCATCAAAGAATCATTCTAAAGAATCCATGAAAGATGAATTTAAAAAACAGCAGAAACTCAGGACACCCAACAAAGACTTATTCGTAAGCTTAAACATACTACTTGGAGTCTGCACACAAGGAATACATTTTAAATAACGAACTGTATTAACACAAGGAAATGGGATCAGTACAAAATCTTCCATTTTCACGAAGGACTTCAAGCATATCTTTTGAAACTCTGTGGACCAAAAACTGCCTTCGTTTATCCAGGAACACCAAGGAAGTCCATAGAGAAACAGCAGTCTCTCTTCCACGTATCAACAAAGCCATGCAAGGAAGTCTGTAGAGAAAGAGCAGTACCTCCTCCACAAACCAACAAAGCCATGCCACGGCTCTAGCTGTCCCAACTTCCAGGGCATGAATCAATCCCACGACATTGGCATATGACATCTCCGATGGCTCTTGTATACTCACGTAAGCTATTACACGTGAAGGAATGCCATCAAAACCAGAGTTAGAAACACACGTTTCTGAGGCACCTGCATTTGAGCTATTCTAGGAGCACGAGACGCTACAGACTGAACCGAGAGACTTGCATGTTTTTGTTGCTGTAATACCGAGGCTTTTTTACGCTGTTTTCTACACGTTGAATTCTCTGAAAACGACGAAACGGAGTGGACGATGCGAGCCAAAACTGATCGCTTTTAAGACTGACATCATTGCATTTGCAGAAAAGGGTGTCAATGAGGAATTCCTTGCACCGAGACGTCCTTTAGGGAAGGGAAGGGTTCTGTATCCGTGCCTGTGCTGCTACCTGCACTGTTGGGATCCTCATGGCTCGCTCCAGAGGCACTGTTAGGACAATCTTTGCCACCCCCTACCCCGTGCCCTTCCAGCTCTGCCTCCTCACCCTCCTACCCCCCTCCAAGCCCTCTCTCAGCGCAGCAGCTCGCAGGCAGCGCGATCCCTGCCTCCCCCCATCCCCGGGGCTGGCCGAGCCGGGGGGCTGCCTGCCTTTATCTCCCCTTCACCCCCCTCCCTTCCCCTCCTTCCCCTTTCCCCCGGCCGCCCGCTCGCCCTGGCTCGCTCCCCGCTGGCCGCCTGCCGCCGGCCCTTTTTTGTCCTCCCCTCGCCGCGTTTAAAGGGCAGCCTCCACAGGAGCAGGGGGCAGGAGGCAGAGCCCAACTAACAACGGCCCCAACGGCTGAGGATGAGGAGGAGGAGGATGAGGAGGAAGGGCAGAGGGGCGCTCACCTTCCTTCTCGGCCTGGGCCGCGTGGAGCAGCACGGCCAGGGCGAGGCGCAGCGCGGCGCCCCACCACGACGCCGCCGCCGCCACCCGGGTGCTGCCGTGACGAGGCGGGGAGCGGGAGCCGGGCACGGGCACCGCCGCCGCCTCCTCCATCCCCGGGGCCGCCGCCATCGCGCTGCCGCCGCCGGCCGCGGGTCCGCCGCCTCTCCCCCAGGCCGCGGCGCGCGCGCGGAGGAGCTCGCCGAGGGGGCGGGGCCTGGGGGCGGGCACCGGGGAGGGAACGGAACGGGAACGGGGCGGGGAGAGGGAGGAGGGAGCGGGCGCCATTTTGGGTGAGGGCAAGGCGCCCCCTTCCCTTACCCGTAGGCCCGCGGAAGACCCTTCTCATACACACATATTTTCCCTTTTAACGCGACTTTACGCTTCCTTTAATATCTACTCTCCACGAAAACCCATCTCTTCATTTTTCTCCCCTCGAAGCCTCACGGCTCGCTCTCATTATTCCCCCCACCCCCAAACCGTATCGACGGCTCTTCTGCCCGCTCTCAAGATGGCGGCGGCGGAGCGCCCGTGTGGAGGCAGGGGGCTGCCCGCTGAGGGCGTCCCTGCATGGCGGCTGCCGCCTGTTAACCCCCTTTTGTCCCCGCCCTGCCCCCCTGTCGGCAGCCCTAAGAGGATGGAGGGCACTGGGGGCCCTCCCTGCAAGGAAACAGCCTCCCAGTAGCGTGGCATCAGCATTAAAACCCCAGGCAAGGGGGCTGTTGCACACCTCGCGCAGGGTGTGAGGCGTGGCGTGATGCCAGCCATGTGTAGGGGAAAGGCAGAAGTCCCCCTCCAGCCATTTTAGCAATGTGCGGCCTTTCTGCCTTCACAAGACATGGGATGGAAAGTGCGGTTGGAGGGCATGTGCCTTATTACAAGTACAGGTTGCACATCCGTCAGACAAGGTGGCTTTGGGAGTTTTGCACCAGTGCTGAAAGGAGCCCCGGGTGTCCGCTTTCCAAGGTTGGCAGGGATGCTGCCAAAGCCATCTCGGACAAAGTGTCAGAGGGAAAGGGCCGTGGTACAAATGGTTTGTGTTCATTGATGAACTGCCTTAGGGTTTTAGAGTAAAATGCTGCATGCACCAGTGCTCTCCAGTCATTCATTTCCGTACAAGGTCAGCATCCCATATCGGGTCTGAAGTTCTTGAACATGTGGTCATGTTTTAGCTTCCACAGCAGCATAATGGATTTGGATTGCATAGTAGATCCAAAGTCTCAAAGGAACTGACTGATGCACAGACTAAAAAAAAAAAGTGAGTAACATTTATTATGGCTCTTACACAATCATACTATACACTGTTCTTTATTGTCAAGAACACCCCAAAGAGACATTGAAATCCTGTATATCATAGCTTTCTTGGACTATGGCCACAGCATCAAGTAGGTTTATTCTTGAAAATGGAAAATTAGTAACACTGGGTCGAAGGCTTCCGCAGCAACAGTGACCATTTCCAGAAGACATGTTGTATGAGAAATCAAATTAAAGGACTCTATGTAAATATTCAAGCTGCATAATTTTTTGACCACTGCACTGAAAAAGCATGTATGTGAATGAGTGACTGGGGATCATGAGTCCCCGTTAACGTTTCTCAGAACCACCCAAACCACAGTGAATATGAAGTCAGATCAATGCTGTGAGCAGAAGCCCACATGTTGACATCTGTGGGGAATAGGTATGTGCATCAAAGAGCACAAATTAAGGACTCAGAAAGACAAACAGCAGTTAGTGCTGCTTCTTTATCCCAGTGGATGTTGCATGATCTTGATTTTACCTTCTTAACTAGTCTTCTACTGTACACACATCACTTTTCTGGGAAAAGAAGTCAGCTTTTTTTCTGTTTATTCTATTTTAAATCTGATGTTGCACAACTGAGCAACCAGGCTTTCTCACTGTAATTCATGCTGTAGCGCGTTCCACAACTAAAATGAATGGGAACTCTAATGAAACTAAGATGTAAGGATGGCAAAATCTGCCTCAGAGTAAAAATGGAAATACCAGCTGTGTTATTAAAAAAAAAAAAAAAGGCTATGAAATAAAATGAGATAACAACTGCAAGTCCTACCATTATGGTATGTATGAATCTTAAACCTTACAGTATAAAAATACAGCCAGTTTTTAATTGTTCTGTACACAGAATGTCTTTCTCCAAGGATATTATTAGATGTGTAGAAAACAAATAGCTCACAGTACATATTCTCCCTTTCATCTTTGTCCAGAACTCCCACTGTTTTCAGTCAAGAGTTCTGTGAAGGAAAAAACAATACAATATGGTTCAATGTCTGTAAATGATAAAGCAAAAGGCATTCTGTTAATTTATTTCTGAATTAATCTGGGTTATATTATTTCATACATGTTTGAGGCTCTTCAAGCTGCTTGGCTTATGCATGCAGGGCATATGAATATTAATATTTGGATATTGCAGTATTACTTGAGCCTATTGAAGGGTTTTTAAAAATACACAGTTCTTCTACTAAAAGAAATAAATTATGATGGGACATAGAACATAGTTCTTATGGAAATATAATTCCACAGATGAACAGAAACTGTGTGAGTACTGAGGCACTGAAGTTCAACAACTGATTAGTCATATGAAGGAACACCCACTTCTACTGGAGAACGTCAGAAATACTTTGAAATGGGCAGTCATGACTCTGTAGTTATTCTCAGCTTTGTTAGCACGATTGTTAAAAAATGTTAAATGGAACACAAGAACGTACAGTCAGTCTACCTTCAGTGTTGGCTACCTTCAGTGGAAAGTTGTGTTCTTAAAGACTGCAATATTTACTGACCTATGGCAGTTTAAAATATTTCTCCTCTGCATACCCAAGTGTCAGTTTCCAACTGTCATGGAAGTTACCTACACTTATAGTTTAAACTCTTTTTCTAGGCAAGGAACAACCAGAACTGCTGAAATATAAATGTGCAGTTTCCATCCTGACATCTTTGCAATGGAGGCAAAAGCTTCTCAGAGAGTGGTGGAGCAGTTAGTTAGAAGCCATAGCTTTGTCAGCTGCTGGTATTCATTAGGGGTTGTCTGTCAGACTCCTAAAACTGTAAATGGATGTTTGGACCACCTCAGAGGGTTACCTCTTCTGTGAGACACTGATCCAATCCAGTTGATGTTGCACTGTTCATGGGACCCCTTTCACAGGTGCAGCAGGGAGCCAGTAACTCTCAGTTGGAATTGTGGACTCCTAAACTGGCATGGAGATTTCTGTTGTCAGTATACCCCAGGTTACCTTCACTTTGCTTTTAAAAGATGTTGAAAATGGTTTAAAATATATCAAGAAAAGAAAGAAATGGGGAGAGAGGAAGCTGTTGAACCATCCAGTCAATTTCCTGCCAGTGGAGACGTACTTCTGGTAGATCATTTGGAAATATATTTCAAGTTCATTTTAAAATGATTTAACTCAAAGAATTCCTACCACTTCCTCAAAAAAAAAAAAAAAAAGGAAAAAAAAAAAAAAAGGAAAAAAAAAAAAAAGAATAATAATAATTGCACAAACCCTGGCTCTTCATTGCCAACAAAGCTTTCTGATATTCAGTCTTTACCCACCCTCTTTTCCTTTACTCCTACTTGTTCCCATATATATAAACCCAAGATTTTCTCCCCATCCTTAAGGTTTACATTACTTAAGCATTTGCCAGCTGGAGACATGCTTCCGTCTACCTCTGCTTTAAGATGTATTTAATACTAGATGTATTTAGCTCTTTTAACCTTTTTGTATAGCACAGCTCTTCCGGATAATTCTTGCTGCTGTTCCTTAAATTGCCTCATTTGCCTTGGCGTTATGATGGATTGCACAGAAACGCTGCACATACCAGCAATGAGTCTGCTAGGGAAAAGTTGTCCTTTCAGAAACGTTTCAATAAACTTGAGCTGCCCAAATGAGTTTGCATCACTTCGGCATCTTGCATCACTTGGCTATATTTTTGAGCTAGTACCAGGCACCCCGCAGCTGGGTTTACTGCTCTGGGAATCTGTGGCTTGTCTTTTACTTGCCGATACTTTGCAGCTCTGGGTACTCAGCAGGACCTGTGAGCTAAAGGCAAACCCTGCAACCAAGGATGAGCGGCTCAGGGCTCCCTCCTGCTTCATTATCCATGGCAGCTGCAAGTCATTGAAGGACTTTGTTTCCAGCATTTTATTTATGGCATTGCGAAACTGGTGCCTTGAAGAAAACAGAGGAGATATGATATACTGGAATTTTAATATTCAAGTTTGTCTACAAGATTTATTTGCAGTGAACCCTTGTTCCTTTTTTCTTCATTCCATTATTCTCTAGATAAACAGTGGTAAACTTGCTTCTTTTTTATTCTTTGTTTGATTTTAATTTTCTGTTCAATTTATCATTCATATGACCATGCACCTAATTTAGAATCCAAAATGTCACATCATTTTTGTGAACCTATTGAGAGAAAAAAAACCTTTCTTTCTTTAAGTATTTTAGATTTTATGAACTAAATGCATTGATCCAGAAAAGACTTCCTCAAAGAAGGGGGTGAACAACTTCTGGTTGGTCTTGGTATTTATGACAGCTGCTTGTGCTGAGAGCTTCCTTTCAGCTTTGTCATGATAAAGACCACCACGCTGTGTGATTTGGGCCTACCAGTTTCCTTTAATGAAGTAAATTAGACGGTATTTTAAGGGCAATAGTACTAGCTGTGGTAGCTCTATGGTGAACTGTGATGTGAACTGTTGCTGTGGATATGACACTTTGGAGGGAAGGAAGAGACCTCGACAGGCTTGAGAGGTGAGCCTGTGTGAACTTCATGAAGTTCACCAAGGCCAAATGCAAGGTCCTGCACCTGGTTTGGAGCAATCCCAAGCACCAATACTGGCTGAGTGATGAGTGGATAGAGGGCAGCCCTGTGGAGAAGAATTTGAGGGTACTGGTGGATGAAAACTCAATATGAGCTGGCAATTGGGTGCTTGCAGCCCAGAAAGCCAACTGAGTCCTGGGCTGCATCAAAAGAAGCGTGGCCAGCGTGGTCAAAGGAGGTGATTCTCCCCCTCTGCTCTGCTCTCATGAGACCCCACATGGAGCCCTGTGTTCAACTCTGAGGGCCCCAGCATAAGGATATAGACCTATTGGAGGGGGTCCAGAGGAGAGCCACAGTGATGATCAAAGGGCTGGAGCACCTCTCCTACAAAGACAGGCTGAGAGAGCTGGGGTTGTTCAGCTTGGTGAAGAAAAGGCTCCAGGGAGACCTTACAATGGCCTTCCAGTACCTAAAGGGGACCTACAGGAGAGATGGGGAGGGACTCTTTGTCAGGGACTGATAGGACAAGGGGTAGTGGATTTAAGCTAAAAGAAGGTGGATTATAATTAGATATTAGAAAGAAATTCTTTACTGTGAGGGTGGTGAGGCTCTGGCACAGGCTGCCCAGAGAAGCTGTGGATGCCCCATCCCTGGAGGTGTTCAAGGCCAGGCTGGATGGGGCTTTGGGCAACCTGGTCTAGTGAGTGGCATCCCTGCCCATGGCAGGGAGGGGTGGAACTGGATGATCTTTAAGGCCCTTTCCAACCCAAACCACTCTGTGATTCTGTGATTCTACACATATCTTTTTGTTGCATGCAATGGGCATTAACCTTGTTCATTTGACCACGGCTTTATGTTTCCCTGGTGCTGAATCTGTGTCATGCAATTGTCATAGCACAGCCCATCTCTTATGTTGTGATGCCTGCACCAGAGAGACTTGGTTGGTCTGATCTGGGGTGACCCATGGCATATAAGTTTGATATGTAAAAGGTGAAGACACTGAGAGGAGCCTGGCTAGAAGTGGGTATTGCACAGCTGTACTACAGTGACATGAGCTCTCAGTGCTGAGTGACTGCACGGATCACTGCTATTTGACCTAACTTGTTATCAGTGTCCTCGTGCCCTACTCATCCCATGTGGTGGTGTGCTATGGGGACATAGTGAACCTGGGAGATACAGCACAAAGGGTTCGGTCCTCCCACAAAGTCCAACACAGCACAAGACTTCAACACCAGTTTAGTTCTGTGCTTAAGAGTAGTGTCAGAGAAGGGAACTGTTCCCATTTGACCATGTCTTTGTCGGATGTCTTACTGGTACGCTCCCAGCTTTCCAGTTTCAGTCCCCAAGGGTGCAGCGACACAGCCCACTCGGGCTGCCAGCACAGTTGTATTGCCTCCACAACGCTTGGCAACCTGGCAAATTTTCTTTTCTGGTGGCGTAGCTGATAGGTGTTCTGTTGTCACAGCAAGGTATGTGATATTTATTCCTCCCATACACTCCACTGATATAGCAAGGCTGGAACTTTGTAGCACGCAACTCCTCTCAAGACTGGCCTGGTTCTTTGCTGAACTGCAGAGAAGAAATTGAAGGTTGCTGACGTGTTATCATAGTGTGGTACCCACAGAATCATCCTAGATGGGTGCTACATGTGCTCAATTCTGTTAAATTTTCTGCTGAAAGAGAAGGTATTGAGTGCAAAACCACTCTTGCATGCAGAAGCAGTCTATTGATGCAAAAGAAGGAGAGAGCAAAGAGGAAGAAATAGAAAAGGAATAGTCCTGATCTGAGTGTGACCAAGCAAATACCCTATTCAGCCCAAAGATACATAGATGACATTCTTAAATTCCTAATGCTTTTCTGAGTGTTGAAACTTCATTATAAACCTGTTTGTTTGTTTGTTTTTTTCTTTGAGTTAAATGGGATTCCACCAGAATGGTGATATGCTCAGCTACATGTGTGTTTTCTGGTGAGCACATCCAGATATCCTCTACCGAAGGATATCTGTGCCTGGGTGCAAAGATATCAGTTAGCTACTCAGACTTGGCAAGTACAAGTGATTTTAATGGGAAATTGAAAACAATCAATGTGCTTGATCATTTATCCAGTTGTCTCCATGCAGGTTCAGAAGCCCAGCTAAAGACACCTCCATCTGAAGTTCGTGGGCTGTGTTTATTCAGTCCCAGACTAGCTGCCAATGCACGTAGAACCCAGACATCCCTATCAGATGTCCCTAGCAGGACGTTTTTGTGAGATGCTGTTGATTTCAGTTCATCAGGTGAACAAAGCAATACATGAAGCGTGCAGAGAGGGCACACATCAGGGACAGTGTCACCTATGGATTCTGGTTACCATCCGGGCCCCTCATCCTCAAAGAAGGAGACAAAAGTCAGAGACATCTGTGCATGGAGATGAATTTGCGGGATGAGGCAGGATGAAATTGTGATGGTAAGTTTTGATTAAATGGCCTTAAAACTTGAAAGCAGGTCTGTGTGCTTGTTTCTGCCTTCTGTGCTTGTGACGTCTCTTCTCAGCTTTTAAAACTCTCTTCTGGACAAGCTCGAAGAGTTTGATGATTACCTCCTCCTTGCCCTTCAGACAGCTCTAGATATTTTCTCCATCTAAGCTGTGTCATATGCTACATGATATGAAGACTGAGTAGGAGGATGTCTGGATTTTCCTGTCCTTTCAGGTAGCCTGTTATAATTCAAAGTGGCATTATGGGTATACAGTTTGGGTGTGCACTTCTTCTTTTTTGGTCTTCTGCTGTCTCTTTCATTTCTCTTTCTGGGTTGGATTGTATAAATGATGGTTCTTCACTGTTGGCTGACTTCCCCTTTGCTGCTGTGGGTAAAGATCTCTTTCAGTTCTGCAAGTTAAAATAGAAAAAAAAAAAAGAGAGAGAGAGAGAGAGAAAGAGCAAAATCTGGGGTAGGCTCTCATGATGCAGCTTTATAGCTTTGAACAGGCTTTCACTGGTATTTTATTGCTATGGACTGATGGACATCACTGTAACATGTCTCCAAGCTCATCCTCTCCCATGCTGGGGAATAAAGGCTCCCAAGGAGCAGCATGGCAATATTTATGGACAAGAGTTAGCCCCAAGGTCTGTAGAATGCAGTAGTGCTATCATTTGAGGCTGGCTTTGCCTTATTTGTGACCTCCCCATATTATTTTAAAATACATTGTGCTGTCCTTTTTGTGCTGTAGGCTCTGGGGGAAAGAGCGGGGTCTGCAGAGCTGAGGGAGGGAGCTCACGAGTGTCATCTCCTCCCCTTCACCCTTCAGAGGAGATACCAGGTCTGCCAGTGCAGACAAAAGAGCAGTGGCACCAGCTGGGCTGGACAGGAGTAACGCAGCTCCTGCAAGAGGCTGCATTTACAGTGTGGGGCTGAGCTGTCTACGAGCAGGTTGTAGCAGGTGCTTTGGGAACTGGCTCATCCTAACTGGGTTAATGTGTGCTTCTGTCCTGCAAAATTGTATCTCTCAAATCCCAGACGCGCATAAGCTGAGAGGTGGTTGAGTGTGAAACATCCCAGTCTTTTGCTGTACACGGGAGTACAGAAAGATTCAAAAGCACTCACTTGGATGAGGAGCTGCAGTGGATTACAGGGACAGGGAAGCTTGTCCTGAAGCTCCTGAATAAGCAGTTGATTTTCTTAAGAATGAAATACTGAATGTTGAATTTTCTTGAAGAATGAATTGTTTTGCATAAGAACCAGCTGCTTTTCATCCCCATCCCACCAGCAGAAGAAGAGCTGTCAGCCTTGCGTGTCCAAACTATAGGTGCCTGGGCACACATCAGCATGGAGGTGCAGTTGCTTTTAACAGAAAGAATGGGGGAGAGAATGGAGAGCCACAAAAAGACAGCGTTAAAGGATCCTATACGTACCTCTAGGGTTATGTCTAGCTGGATGAGTGTGGGTCATTGCTTGTCTACTCTTTTGCTTTGAGCTACCAGGATGCAGGCCAGCTCTGATAAGAAAAATGAAACCACAATGGTGTGACACTGTGCTTGCATTTACCATAACCACTCTCCAAGCAGGGTTTACCAACACAGCTCTTAGCTTTCTGGTCAATGCAGCTACCTAATATCCAGACCAATCTGGCTTGCATCCAGCCAGCTCAGACCACAGGCAGCTGCATGTAGTGCCCCGCACAGGCACTTTATTCTCATTTACATTTTTCTTTGGCTCATTACAGTTGTCAGCTATCACAGTGGCTTCTGCAGCAGTCGTGCATGGGCAAGAGCAAATTGTCAGTCCTTCTCTGAACTGCTCTTGCGACAACAACATTCTTGGTATATAATTTCATCTCTTTTGGATTGTTCAAGTAAAATCTAAGAATGAGAATGTACTGAGGCCAAAGAGGGGAAAAATGAAAAACAGAACGGCTCTAAGCTATTACTTATTTAAAGTCACTTTGAAATGAAATTAAGCTTTTCAAAGATGAATGGGTTTCTTATGACTCCAAAACAAGCAATGAGCAACAAAATCTAGACTTGCTTGTGCAGAAATGATTTAGGTGGTGAATGGGGAAGAGATGCTCCTAGTGGGCTGAGTTGCACAAAGTACACTTGCAAGTTCTTGAAAAACCCACGTAGGAGGGAGTCCCACAGCAAGTTTGTAAACTGATATGACTCAACATCATCCAGATAAGGTTTTCACAGGGGAACAGAAGACAAAACCTCTGATCTTGGTTGCTGTCATAGAAGACAGGGTAGTAAATGGTCCTGTTAGTGTCTCAATCATAGCTTACGCAGGACGTTGTATTGCCGACATTCCTTTGCTTCGTATTGTACCAGTATTGTACTTTGACACAGTGCGGCTGTGTGAGTGTTTCAAGGGAAATCGATAGTTCTTCCAAGAGGAGGCCACCAGGGCCGGGTGTGTCAGAAGAAAGGCACAAGATGAAAAGCCACCGAGGGGACTTCCTGGCCAGGAATTATGCAGCAGGCCGTCAGCCTGCTTTCATAGGAACAGAAGTAAAAGAAACATCCTGAGAGAACTGAACCATCCAGGCAAACAGTGACAGACGGATCTGGGAAGTCCAGCTTCTCCCTCAAGCAACGTCTGCTGGTGCTGGAAATACTCAGAAAGCCACGCTGCGCTTAAAATGAAACAAACAAATAAATCTACAAGAAGGAAACAAACAAGCCAAGATAATGAATTAGCAGCCAAAGTACATGCTTGCTGTGATAAAATGGCATTTTGACAATAAAGCTGCATGAAATGCTCCCTTGCATTTGAACAGTGCCAGCCATACAAGATAGAGAACAAAGATCATTCAGGGCCGTAATCAGGAGTCTGAGCCCTACCGGTTCTGGTCTCATCCAGAACTTGCAGGTACTAACCTCCTGATCCCGCCCAAAAATGTTTATTTATCACCCCTTCTGGTTTACCTGCATGTTTCTCCTAAAATATGCAGAATGCAAAACACTTCAAAATATCAGTAAGTGAAGCTTCAGTAGTTTCTTGTGTGGTTCGTAACTGGTGATCCATTCAGAGTCAAGAAACAGAGATGCTAAATGGTTACCCTCAGAAAGCACAGAAAGGCAGGGAGAGGGAACACCATGGCCTTGAACCATGTTATTTATGTAGAAGACCTATACTTTTATAAATAGATGAGAAAGCATACTTTTTTAAAAATCATGGCCTAATAAATAAAAAGTGGTGCTACAGTGAAATTATATGAAGTTCTCAAACTTGTTACTACACTGGATCATTGATAAATAAACGTGTTGGTACCCTAGTGGCTACCTCTATAGAAAGCTGTAGTAAGCTTCTGGAGCACAAGTGAAAACTGAATTATTCATAGTTTAGCTTGTCATTTCTTTTCATGCTTCATGTCTTTGAAAACAGTGTCATTTTTAGCTCTTCAAAATACATAGGCACCAGTGTCGTTTTTGCAAAACTATGTATTTTAAGGAGGGTGTTTAAACAGTGCTGGCAACTTCATCTTCCTAAATGTTAGTGTTCTGGTTTTCATCTATATAAAGAAAGCGGGTTTGCAGTGGAAAACCAAGTTTTTAGGCTCAAAAACTATGGTTAGAAAAAATATTTTGAAAATGAAAACATAAATGAAAAAATAACTGTGTTAAAATCGGACTACGATGCCTGCTGCAATATTACTGTCACTGGTGCAGTTGCTGTGGAGAGCAGTACAGGTATAAAGGCACAGGAATTGACTTGTAGCTATTCCAGCAGGGCAGAGCCCCATGAATCACCCTATGAAGCACACATCAAATCCTTTTATGTAAACATCATACCGGGCTGGCTCTAATTCCCCATGCACCCTACGAGGACTGCTGATGTGGCATTCCCCAAGCGCACATTTGCTTTGCGTAATTGTGGGCAGTCGTCCTCCGGCACCGTGTGCCTAAGTGTAAGCTTCTACATCGCCTGCTATGGGTGAGCAAAAATAGATGGGGAAAAGCAAACTCTGAGCATGGCCACGTGCTCACCAGGACACCTCCTACACCTCTCGTGGCCATGGCTCCCCCAGAAGACAGGATACATCCTGTGCACCACAGTCCCATGCCTGGATCCAAGCCCATGGAGACCCAGACCATGTCCTGCTGGGTCTGCATCATCGTGCAGGGGCTCCAGAGCCACGTCTCTGCCATCACCTGAGGCTTCCCAGCAGCCTTCTGCTCCAGTACAGTCTGCTGAGGGCCCGTCTGTGTTCACAGCAGTGTTTAATTTGCTGAATCAGGACTCCGCGAACTGATTCAGACCTAGGTTTTGGTGACTAATGCCAGGCACTCCCTTCCTCCTAGGCAGCAGTAGCTACTCAGTGCTCCCGAGCCCTGTTCAGCCAGGCAGCTACAGGGCTGGAGACCAGCTGTGCTTTCCACCGTGTGAACAGGTGGTGACGGATAAGGCCTTACTTATCCCCAGGTGGTTGGTTTTTATTCATGCAAACGTGTCAATTAATAGCCTGAGCTTTTTTTTTTTTTTTTTTTTTTTTTTAAATCTGTGTAGTTGGACGGTCGTAAAATATAATCCTTGCACACCCTATAGTTTACAGGACTGCTCTTCTCGAAGAGAGAGCCTGGGTGGGGTACTGTGAAACTCCTGTTGTTGCTCCTCTCAGAGAGCTGGGATCGGATGGAGAGTAGAACAAATATCTTGGGAATATTTTTAGCACTGAAAACTGTATGATAGGCACAGTTTTATCTGTGTAAAGCTGTCTTCTACCAGGTTGTTTTATCATTCTCATGTAGAAGCCTAAGATTTACAGGAACGCTGAATGAAAGCTCTGGCCCAACTTCCCTTTGCCTCTCCTCATCCATCAAGCATAAAAAGCATAATAAAATATAAACGCAGCAATTTCACACTCCGATAACTATACAGCTCCAGGTGCTCTCTGCACTCCTGGTGCAACTTTTCCCCTATTTTCTTCAGCAGGGATTGGAAAGCACTAGCAGTTTGGGCATCGCTGTGATCTCCGTGGTTCCAGGAAGCCCAGTGGTCCTAACAGGCTTTGGTGTGGGGCTGCCTGCTCAAGTCTGGGGATATCCCAAATTCTTTATTCTAGGTCTCTCTATTGGTGAGATCACAATATTTGTTCTGCTGACCAGGCTCATCCATTACATGCAATTTGTGTCTTGAGAGCTTCGATGTGGTATCAATGATACCCCCGTGATCTAAATCAATCTTCTGAAAAAGCTGCAGAGTTTCTTTTGCTTGGGCCAGATCTTCTTCCTGTGGGTTTTCTTGGGTATCTTCGGTTTTCATATCTTGAGCTAGATAATTTATCATCCGCTGAAATATCCTTGGCATATGCATGAATATGAAAGGTGCTCTGTAGAATTTGCGGTGGTTTTGTGCTCTGCCTTAATTTGTCAATGTCACCGTAATTGGATGACCCAGACTCCAGATCAAAACCAATAAGACGCTTTGCTCTTGACTGCAGGAAAGTGGGCCACTATTTGGAATTACATTTCTTGTAGTTATTGCAAAGCTTTGACTCAGTTGGGGAAGTCATTGATTTATTTATTTTTTTTATTTTTCCTTAATAGTTTCACTATGGGTAGTTCAGGATGATGCAGATGTGGTCAGGCCACTTTCTATCACCCAATCTAATCCCTCACAGTTAGGCACTATGACAAGAAAAAAACATAAGGGCGTATTGTGTTGTGTCACCTTATGATATACCTGTCTGTGCTGCTCAAATCCTTGCAAATTTAATGAAAATGGTTTGTATTAGAGCTTTAGCCTCTGTACTTTGTCTTCTATGAATGCTTCCCTCAACTGTATACCAAGTGTGATGTTTCACTTTTCTTTTCAATGACACGCTGTGAAACATTTGGCTATTGTCATTATGGTCTGGTATGTCAATTATGTTTTGTTTTGTTTTGTTTTGTTCTCACTTAGAGTCCCAGTTCTGATGCTGTGTGAAGCAGCGTACTGACTAGGAGAAAACCTGACTGCACAGCTGTAGTTTCAAATTCTCCAACAGGTTTGCTTAGGAGCAGCATTGCACAATGACCTAGTTTAGAGGTATCATGGGGAGAAATTCATCTTTGCTACTCCCTACTTATTCAAGAAACACCTGAAGCCTGGAGAACTCCCTGGAGCCGTATCTTTGCCTTCCAGCTTTCAGTGGGGGGCTTCGACACTGTTCCAGAGCCCATTTAATCTGTCAGGTACCCCACAATCCCATCGGGGCCCTCACATGAAGGTGACTCCCACTATGGTAGCAGTAGAAAAACTGATCACACAACATACTCCACTGAGTTTCCATAGGTTTAATGGAAGATGAATATGAATTTCCAGATTTAATGGAAGATGAATTTGTGTTTGTGCCTGCATCAGGCAATCACTGACAGTTCCATGTTATTCTGGCAGTATGTTTTCTTCCTCTTTGGCTCATGAGTATTTTCCATGGATCACATTTTCACCAAATCACAGCCCAACAGCACTCTGCCTTTTCAGCTATTGACCTCTGCAGAGCACAGCAGGTGCCTGGACAGCTCATCACATGTGTTCTTCCAGTCGTTGCTGGTTGTGTGTTGACATCTCCGCAGCCCCTGTTTTCCTGGACGAAGCTTCCCTCCATTT